>NC_039511.1:14632763-15832763 GCF_003672135.1 Ooceraea biroi
GTCTCTATCAGATTTTCAATTATGGCATGTAATCTTGGTTCTTCATCGCAATTGGTAAATGGAACCGCTTCCAGAATGTAATCCATATCTCCTTTACCTAAAATATATTTAAAAAATATATTAATATATCGTATTCAATACATATAGAAATCTCTTGCCCTAAAAATATTTTCTTTATCGGTTGAGAAGCCACATTGAAGGCGCTTTTATCGATAAACGTGAGTTGAGAATACGAGCTAACCTTTTCTTGTTATTATTTTGTCAAAACAGAATTATTTTGAAACCGATGGGAAAATCGACGAATAAAAGGAATGGTGACATTTCTAAGATACATTTAAGATATTCTAATGTAACAGGACAAACTTACTGTCCATGTACGCTCTTTTGAGATCCTTGATCTCCGTTTCGGATCCTTTGTAAGTCTTCTCATAATTATTAATATCTTCAACGGTAATCTCTTTAAACAAAGACCTCCAGTAGTCGGCCCAGTTGCGCATCACCACATCTTCACTCTCCTCATCGTATTGGCCGGATTCATCGTAAATCTTGCGCTTCTCGCTGTCACTGAGGATGGAATGTATTCTACCGAGGACCTTAAATTTTTCCGTCGCTTCGACCTTTATGCTTTCCTCGACTCGATCCGGATGCACGAGTAACGACAGCTTGTGATAGGCCTTTTTCACTGGCAGAAATAATTCATGTTGTTATTACAAGACACGAGAGTAAATAGTCGAAGCACCTGTAGAGGTTAGGACGCCATACGATCGACATTCATCAACATTCGCTCACCTTGCTTGTCGTTCGCGGTTTTCGGTATTTTCAGGACGTCGTAAAAGTTACGCGCACCGAAATACTGCTCGCAGAGGTCCAACAAACTCGCCATGCTTATTGAAAAGTATTTGAACGGCTACGGGAAATTTTAACAGAAACAGATTATGAATGTGACAACCGACAGCACGAGCGATTTTTCGCGCGCCGCATTTTAGCGGGCTCGTACGAACGGTTTGAAATTAGCGACTCTTTAACGACATCTGTGCGCGCTACGATAATACAAAAAGATTCTCGACCAGGAGTCTCTGTTCCCTGAGGGTAGCCGAGATACTCTCGGAGCGGGGAAACGTATTCCTAATTTTAAAACAATCTGTCTATGTATGCATATTTTTCAAAACATATATTTCCATTTCGTACTTGTATTAAAAAGAACTTACATATGCGAATTTAATGATCCCCAACACACAATTGGACTTACCCTTAGCTTAATTAGAGTTTAGTGAAGCAAATATCATGATGTTATACAATTATTATTCTAACAATATCGCTTCTTTCTTTTATGAACACACATCTACGAATGGTACATTATTTGTCGATTTACAAGAAATAACATTACACATATACAAGGCAGTCTCAATCGTTGAACTCAATTTCGATTTAACCGTTACGCATGAGAGGCATTTTTTAATTTAAAAAATGATGAGTGACAAAATTGAATTTCGAGATACGAATTGTAACGAAGTGTAAATATATAAATTTTCGCGAAATTTACAAATTCCGATTTACATCACGTTTTGAGACTAACTCACGCAGAGATAGAACGCAAGCAATGCTTGAACTTGAGAGAAATCCATTTTCTCCATCTATTACAAATGTAATCTTCAAACTCTTTACGTGACGCGAGAAAATAATGACTATACATGCAAGAGAAGGAAAAAAAACAATAATCAGAGAGATTTATTTAATGATAAAAAGCCAAACAAATATCTGCTATATTAATACGGAATATGTACCATCTTATCTTCTTTAAGTATCATTAGTCTGTGTGCGCTTTGGATTATACACTTGTCTGTATCTTATAAGTATAAAATTTGATGGATCCGTGATCAAAATATACATAACTTATTTAGCAGTAAAAAGATGCACCGTATTTTGATTTAAAAAATTCCAATATATAAATATAAATCTATAACACATATAATATCTGTGGTCATCGTTAATTCGAGATTGTATACAGTGTTGAATTTCTGTCTCATTATAAAGCTCTGTTGTTCCAATATGTGAACATATTTTTCTTGTAGCTCGAATAAATTTTTCTGAGTCCCTCGCAAGATTTAAATAAATATTACAAAAGTTATAGGGAAGAAAGGCAGTTGCGTCCCTCTTTTTGTGTCAATTGCTACACTTACCCTATGTTTTTTTACAACTTTACATTTGATTATAATTACATCCTTGTTATTTATCTTGTCGTGTAACGTTACCGCAATTATATACATTAATTCTCGACATAAATATAAATTATTGTTACATTAGATAGTTATATATTCTTATATATTCATTCATATAATATCGATATGGTTGAACAATTTTATTTAGTAAAATGTAGTAAAAGTAGCCCTACTTTTATCAAACGAATTTAATTGATTTCCAGTTTGTCATAATTCTAATGACGTCCATTCTAATACTTCAAAAAGAAAAGAAGAAATAGATAATTGTTTAATTATGATAAACTGGAAATCAATTAAATTCGTTTGATAAAAGTAGGGCTACTTTACTACATTTTACTAAATAAAATTGTTCAACATATCGATATTATATGAATGAATATATAAGAATATATAACTATCTAATGTAACAATAATTTATATTTATGTCGAGAATTAATGTATATAATTGCCTGGTAACGTTACACGACAAGATAAATAACAAGGATGTAATTATAATCAAATGTAAAGTTGTAAAAAAAACTAGGGTAAGTGTAGCAATTGACACAAAAAGAGGGACGCAACTGCCTTTCTTCCCTATAACTTTTGTAATATTTATTTAAATCTTGCGAGGGACTCAGAAAAATTTATTCGAGCTACAAGAAAAATATGTTCACATATTGGAACAACAGAGCTTTATAATGAGACAGAAATTCAACACTGTATACAATCTCGAATTAACGATGACCACAGATATTATATGTGTTATAGATTTATATTTATATATTGGAATTTTTTAAATCAAAATACGGTGCATCTTTTTACTGCTAAATAAGTTATGTATATTTTGATCACGGATCCATCAAATTTTATACTTATAAGATACAGACAAGTGTATAATCCAAAGCGCACACAGACTAATGATACTTAAAGAAGATAAGATGGTACATATTCCGTATTAATATAGCAGATATTTGTTTGGCTTTTTATCATTAAATAAATCTCTCTGATTATTGTTTTTTTCCTTCTCTTGCATGTATAGTCATTATTTTCTCGCGTCACGTAAAGAGTTTGAAGATTACATTTGTAATAGATGGAGAAAATGGATTTCTCTCAAGTTCAAGCATTGCTTGCGTTCTATCTCTGCGTGAGTTAGTCTCAAAACGTGATGTAAATCGGAATTTGTAAATTTCGCGAAAATTTATATATTTACACTTCGTTACAATTCGTATCTCGAAATTCAATTTTGTCACTCATCATTTTTAAATTAAAAAATGCCTCTCATGCGTAACGGTTAAATCGAATTGAGTTCAACGATTGAGACTGCCTTGTATATGTGTAATGTTATTTCTTGTAAATCGACAAAATAATGTACCATTCGTAGATGTGTGTTCATAAAAGAAAGAAGCGATATTGTTAGAATAATAATTGTATAACATCATGATATTTGCTTCACTAAACTCTAATTAAGCTAAGGGTAAGTCCAATTGTGTGTTGGGGATCATTAAATTCGCATATGTAAGTTCTTTTAATACAAGTACGAAATGGAAATATATGTTTTGAAAAATATGCATACATAGACAGATTGTTTTAAAATTAGGAATACGTTTCCCCGCTCCGAGAGTATCTCGGCTACCCTCAGGGAACAGAGACTCCTGGTCGAGAATCTTTTTGTATTATCGTAGCGCGCACAGATGTCGTTAAAGAGTCGCTAATTTCAAACCGTTCGTACGAGCCCGCTAAAATGCGGCGCGCGAAAAATCGCTCGTGCTGTCGGTTGTCACATTCATAATCTGTTTCTGTTAAAATTTCCCGTAGCCGTTCAAATACTTTTCAATAAGCATGGCGAGTTTGTTGGACCTCTGCGAGCAGTATTTCGGTGCGCGTAACTTTTACGACGTCCTGAAAATACCGAAAACCGCGAACGACAAGCAAGGTGAGCGAATGTTGATGAATGTCGATCGTATGGCGTCCTAACCTCTACAGGTGCTTCGACTATTTACTCTCGTGTCTTGTAATAACAACATGAATTATTTCTGCCAGTGAAAAAGGCCTATCACAAGCTGTCGTTACTCGTGCATCCGGATCGAGTCGAGGAAAGCATAAAGGTCGAAGCGACGGAAAAATTTAAGGTCCTCGGTAGAATACATTCCATCCTCAGTGACAGCGAGAAGCGCAAGATTTACGATGAATCCGGCCAATACGATGAGGAGAGTGAAGATGTGGTGATGCGCAACTGGGCCGACTACTGGAGGTCTTTGTTTAAAGAGATTACCGTTGAAGATATTAATAATTATGAGAAGACTTACAAAGGATCCGAAACGGAGATCAAGGATCTCAAAAGAGCGTACATGGACAGTAAGTTTGTCCTGTTACATTAGAATATCTTAAATGTATCTTAGAAATGTCACCATTCCTTTTATTCGTCGATTTTCCCATCGGTTTCAAAATAATTCTGTTTTGACAAAATAATAACAAGAAAAGGTTAGCTCGTATTCTCAACTCACGTTTATCGATAAAAGCGCCTTCAATGTGGCTTCTCAACCGATAAAGAAAATATTTTTAGGGCAAGAGATTTCTATATGTATTGAATACGATATATTAATATATTTTTTTAAATATATTTTAGGTAAAGGAGATATGGATTACATTCTGGAAGCGGTTCCATTTACCAATTGCGATGAAGAACCAAGATTACATGCCATAATTGAAAATCTGATAGAGACAGGCGAGGTACCGGAATACAAAGCCTTTACCAATGAAAATGCTAAGAAAAAGCAACGCAGGAAAAGAAAGGTAAAATGTTAAATACAATTTTCTTATTTGTATAAAAAGATACTAGTAGTATAAAAAGATGTGACGAAAATTAAGTGATATTTAAAATATTTTTCTCCCTTAATGTGGCTGACAAATGTTTCAGTTATTTTGTTAAATTATCTCATAACATTATATATCGAGATAAAATTATTATAAATATCGAAATAAAATTGCAGTAAAAAAAGCAACAGCCAATTAGAATTAAATTATAGATGTGAGCGTGTAAATATTCATGATAACAAGATTTCACTGGTACAGTTTTTTCACACTTGTATGAATCCGTGGCCTTAAGTAGCTATTAGCTATATAAGTAGCGCGATTAGCAGCGCGCATTTCTAGCGCGAATTTTAAATCGTTAACACCCTCTTTATTCATGCTAAATCAGTTACCTCAACAGTCTTTTAATGCCCCTCCGCGCTATTTTGAAGCTTCTCTATTTTTACTGATAGTCTATAGAGCTTGATGAGTAGAAGGTAGTAGGAGGAATGTAGGAGCATTTAGGAGGGGAAGGTCTAGTAAATAAGTAACCTACGAGTGCGGGGACTGGCCAGTCCGCGTTACAATTAGTTCGGCCGTTTGTCGTCAATCGTACCACGAAACATCCCTCTTGCGATGACGTTACATTTCGTTCTGTGAAAATTGAGGTCCTTGCGATGAATGGAAGATATTCTTTCTTTATGGCGATTATTATTACCAGTTGAAGCGAATTATATCGTGTATTCCTCGCGTATTTCTCTTGCATGCCGATTTGAAAAAAAAATGGATAGTGCAGCGATTTTAGTGCTACTCGCCTTGTTAACCGCGTTCGTTAACGATGCCGCGGCATCGTGCAGGGAGGTGGCGAACGACGAAATGTTGGAGTACTTCTGCGAGGGTGGTTACCCCGCCGACTTGGACAGCTTACCGCCGAGGACGGAGAAATTGCGGATCACCAGGATGCCGCTTCGCAGAATAACCGCCGAGACATTTTCGCGCTTCAACAGGAATCTCATGGTATTGAGTTGCGTGCATTGCGAGATTACTGAGATTGACGCGGACGCGTTCCGAGATCTCGTCAATCTTCAGCAACTCAATTTGGAGAGCAATTATCTGACCACCGTGAAAGCATCATGGTTCAAGGATCTGACTTACCTTACGTACCTCGATCTCAGCTATAATCACGTACGCGATATCGAAGACGACGTCTACGAAAATCTGCGCAGCCTCGTGGACCTCAGGATCTCGGGGAATCGACTGCGATGCCTGAACTTGGACGAGATGTCACACCTAAACGAACTGAAGCGCATATTTCTCGGCGAGAACTCCGAGTTCGCTTGCCCGCATGCGGTCAGCAAGTTCCTCAGAGATCGAAGCGTCGTTTTTGAAGAGGATCCTGAATGGAGAAAACTCGCCAATGATGTGATTCTTGTTGACGTGCCGCCGTACTATGCCGAGAAAGATCGCACTACCGCACCGGCGTACCGCGAAAGACCGCAACCTAATAGGAGGCCATCCTCGGAGGAAACGAGACACGATGTACCTCTAACGAGAAATGGAAATGGGCTCTATCCCGATCATCGATCGGAGCATACACGTATGCGTAACAGAAGACCACACATGACCACTACCATGCGACCAGCAACGCCCAAGACTCAGGACAGAATGCCCGTGCCACGAGTGGAACCGCGATATCCATCTGCAGACCCTAGAACTCCCAATGTATCAACGGAATCGTCGCATGAAGCGATGCATCATCCATACTCAACGCTGGAAACGCCGCGAGCACCGCCCGTGGAAATGGAATCGTCATTGGAAGATATCGGAATGGCAGAAGCTGATAAATCGTCGGAAACGGAACGTACACCACCGTATACTTTAGTCCATGAAACGATAACTCGTCAGTATCCGACTTCGTATCCAACGTATCCTCCGCATTCTCCCCCCCCTTCGCACCTTCCGCAGGCAACTTCGTATCCAACGTATCCTCCGCATTCTCCCCCCCCTTCGCACCTTCCGCAGGCAACTTCGTATCCAACGTATCCTCCGTATTCTCCTCGTCCTTCATATCTTCCGCAGGCAACTTCGTATCCAACGTATCCTCCGCATTCTCCTCGTCCTTCGCACCTTCCGCAGGCAACTTCGTATCCAACGTATCCTCCGCATTCTCCTCGTCCTTCATATCTTCCGCATCCTTCGTATCCGACAGCGGAGGAGGATGCGGAAGTTAGAGAATCGGAATTCCTAGACCATGAAAAGGCAGCTGGTGCTGGCAAAGCATTAGAGATGGAAAACGCAGTTTATCCGCAGCACGACGTTCGCGTTACGACGTCGTACGATCAGGAAAGAGCGGCTTATGAGTCCGGTAAAATGACACATCCACCACCCAACGATTTCGACACACGTACTTCGAGAACGTCGATGGACGCATCTACCAACGCCCCGAGCGAACATCCGGACAATCCATCCTGGATGCAGGATAAGACACGTTACGAGCAATCTCTTCATCTCACCACAGATAACGGACAATGGATAGTAGATAATGGACCGTCCACGAATAGGCCAGATTTTCAGACAACGTATCGAGGGGGACACGATCCATATAAAATGCTCGATAGAGGATCGGATACCGATGATCCTGTTGTCGCAGCGGGTCAGGACAAGGCAGATCTATCGCAGACAACGGTACCCAACGTTGCATACGTCAGACCTTCGCTACCCCCGGGAGTGCATTCGCCTTCAACGGGCCAATTCTACCAGACGTATCACGAAACGAAAATGCCTCCACCGTTACTAATCCCGAATGAAGAATCCGATGAGGCAACCGTGGGCGATCTTCTACTGGAGACGACAACGGACAAGCCAACCGAATGTCCAAACAATTCGGCACTGAAAATCCGACCGGACACTATGCTAGTGATCTCCGTTATTATCGCTGTTTTTCAGCGCGTCATCGCGGAGGGATTTTAGTTCGAGCACGTTTCGTTATCGAGAGATCGGCGGGATAAATTGCGCGATATTAAAATCTGATGTTGGACCGCACGAAAGAATCTGACTGACGTTTTGTCGACGTAACGAATGCATCGAAACATCGTGTTGTTGTGCCTGGATATGAGCGCGCATTTATATTTAGCGTTATAATTCTTCCCCATGTATCTAGCTACGTCGAGTACCTCTTTAAAGATGCCTCGTAGATCTATTAACCAGACACACGGATATTTTAACCAGAGTGATTAAAAAGTGAAACATTCTTCTTCTTCGGAATTGAACTGTTACTTTTCGGAAGTGGCAGAACTAGCTAAATCTAATGCGTAGGTATCGTGCAACTTCCGATTGCTTTGTGCGTGAATTTTACTTTTAATTCTTAAGTTTCCTTCACTTTATTTCGTCAGTCTTCAGTTCTTTTAAGTTAAAAATACCTGAGAATTTCGATTTTGTAATTTTCCTTCATAAATGAACGTGAATTTATCGAACGCACGTTAAATACTACTGTTCCTGAACAAAGCTAAAGAAACTTGCTCAAGTTTGTTAGTTGCTAAACTTTATTTGCTAAGTTTATTAGTAGCGAAACTAGCATGTGTGTGTGTGCGTGCCTGCGTAATATTTCGATCGAACGCGGTTTCGCTTCTCGGAATTAATTCGGGACATAGCCATATGTTATAACGTTACGAATCGCTTGCCAAGTGGAAGAGCGCTTGGAACGCGCGGTGGAACTTGGTGCGGCATCTCGAACCCGATTTTAATTGAAATTAACTGGTGACTAGGTCGTCACGTGGTAATGAAATAATTAGTGGTGTCATCGTTCAATCGCGCAGTCACGTATTACATAATGACCTTGCGGGATATCCAACTTGACTCTGCACAAACGCGTTAAATACATTCAGAGGCGTCACTGCTCGCAGTCAAGTTCGCGCGACAACTTCCGTCATTCTTCTTCATGCAACAGGTGCAGCTGCGCGAGAGTACAAGTCACGCCAGACGGGAAACATCTCTAGGCATCTTGCCTAGAGATCAAGATGATATCAAGGGACCTTGAATGATCGTTGAAAGCACTCATTGTAATACGAAAAGCGCCGTTTATTGAACGGTACCATCTTTCTAAGAACCATAAGCGAGCTTAGCTTCGTGCGTTCAATTATCCGTGGGATTCCACGCTGATGACATGTCTTATTAGATATGGCTTCGCGCCAACCGTGTTCAATAGCTGTCAATTATTTAACGCGATTTTTTTCCTGAAGTTCAGAAGTGACGCGATACATTCCGATCAATATAGACTTGAACTATGTAGCAAGGCCGTGGAAAACGTTTCTGCCTTCGATTTATTGATATATCTAATATATTAATAACTTCGGAAATATTTAGCACGTTCATCTATAAGTTCATCTATAAGTAATGTTTTATCTAGACATGTCTATGCACCACGTTACCCCTTTCTATCTATATTTAGATATTAGTAGTTCTTTAACATAGTTTCTCAAGATAATATAATTCAGGAGATAAAACACATAAGACATATTAAAACAGGAACATATTTCTGCAAGATAGAATGCACGATAGAAGAAATAATTGAAATAGAAAAATATTTTATCCAAATTTTTTTCCGTTATTGACACGTCTTATTTTGGGGTAAAACTTTATTGTTTGTGTTATAATAGCAAGTATAAAATAATAATGTTATACTATAAAAAGTGATTATTTTAGGAGGAAGTATAATGTAAGATTTATTTTATTTTTAACCGTTGACGAAACTGTTTTATTCTGCAACTCAGAATTTTGCGAAGTGTTATGCAATGTACCAGTAATATTAAACAGCCAGTTAGACGTACTTGCCAGGAATTATAAATAACGGAATTTCTTCAGTAGCGGATTATGGAGTAGGTCACGCGCAATATAAAGCGTCATCGACGCTTATGTACTTCGAGAATGATTTAACATTGACAGCTGACTAATCAACTTTTCTGTGAAATATCTGAACTATCAACTGTAAAAACTATCAACCACAAAATACCTGAAAATAATTAAAAATTCGGAATTTGGGAAATATAAATATAAAAACGCGAAATAAATATGTAAGATTATCGTTTAAATTTATTAGAGACGGAAATGTAGCACTCTTAATTTCTTTCAACATCCGAATTAAATTCTCTAAGAGGACAAAACCTTTGAGTGTCCACAGTTTACGTGTTGTCAACATAAATCAAAGTTTTCTGCATTCTAGACTGCTGGCACGGTGCCCTCATTCGTCTAAGCTATGCTTATAAATAATGCATATCCGGTTACCGCGATTATCGATAAAGTCGACAGCCCTCCCCTTCTAAATTGATTTTCATCGGTCTCGAATTTACTTTTCATCATTTTTATACACCAGTCCCCCCCCCCCTCCCCCGCGCTTGACGTATTTCACGAATTTGAGACGTAGTTACGTGTGGTGCATCTTAAAAATAGAATAACGCGTAGATCGCGGTTCCGCTCTTGTTATAAGTGGGCCGTAATTAATCTCGTTAATAGGAACGGGCTTGTGCTCCATAAACGAGCATATCTGGTCTTAAAATCTACTCCCCTCCCCGTAACAAGTCTGGATTGAATTATTAGCTAGGCTAAACACTGACTAAGCCGCTCACAGTCAGTAGGACAGTAAACAGACATTGGCTTCTGATGCCAATTGGCTTGATCAACTCCTCTGATTTCAGTGGGCCAGGGAAGCAGCGGAAGCCGAGCGTCTGGAAAAGATGTTGAAGATCGAGAACGAGGAGAACGCAGCTGCGAATGATCTTGCGCTGGTGATCCAAAATCGCAACAGGGCACGCGCCGATCAATCGGAGAGTTTCTTCGACTCCCTGATCGACAAGTACGCGAAGGCTGAGAAATCGACGAGAAAGAAGACTTCTCCCACAAATGCCACGAAGACCACGACGCCTACAAGGAAGACCAAAAAGAAGGCATAAATATAAGATAAGCGTTAAATTCTGCGTATCTGCTGTGTCTACGAAAGTATCAACTTCATGTAACTTAAATCATAAAATGCGGTCTCACTGTAGACTCTTCATGACGAATGGTTGTGTTGAATTTTCCGCAAGGTAATTAAATATGGCTTTTACAACGTATTATCGAATTAAACGAATTAATCTACATGTCTCGATGTGCGTCAATTAACTCTGCAATTATATACATGTATATTAAGACCTTATATTGGAAACATTTTTCTAATATAAGTATGCACAAGATAAACTTGTACACTTATTTTACATAAAAGCAGATGTCATGTTAATCGTACGATAAATTAATCCTTATTTAATAAGCTCACTCCTGTACTTAGTTTAGATTTTAAGATATGATAGAAATATAGAATCTTTTTTTAAATTTATTTTTATAATTTCATTAATTTTTCCTACTTTGCCTACCTCAGTTGCAGGAATAAAGACAATATTTCAATTAATATTTCAATTAATTTTATTAATTATATCGAAGCTTATTTTCGTTCTCTGTTAAATTATGCTACCTGAAGGTAAAGTCAATATTTGCGATCGATTCGTACTACTTGAAAATAAAACCGTCCAAGCCATCGTTGAATCGTACTACTTTACTTTTTAGACGATAGTAGAGGCCCGTAGCGAAATATTCTCGAACCAACAAGGAATTTAGAATTAATTGCTAATTGCTATCATTAAGGCACTTTGCAATTCATTTAACAAGTTCTTAGCGCCTCTAAAATGATAACTTACTACTCCGTTTCGGATAGCTATTTTCTACGTGTCGATTTTTATTATAAGATTTATATTATCGCGAGAAAGCGTCCTGACGAACAGGACCGCTTAACCAATTAGTTCCACGAAACTCCGCTACGAGCCTCTACTGTCATCTTCGTGTTTCTTGAAATTAGAATCTATCAATGTAAGTCAAGATAAAAATACATAAATTCGATAATTAATTATATTTTTATAATAAATAACATTATTTCTCATTTCCTGGTGTGATATATGTATAGGTATGATATATTACATTAACAAATAATAAATCGATACAGTTGTCGAAAAATTAAATTTTAAATATTTTATGATCTATATATTATCAATATAAAAAATAAATTCATAAAGTTTTATAAAGCACGATGACGAAATATGCGAGAGGAAGAAAACAGCTATAATTTAAAGATAAAATCTAGATATGAAACGTCTGTGGCGGTTTTTAATTTGTAGCGGTTCTGTATGAATTTTAATTAAAGTATAAGCACGCACATCTTGCTTGGCTCTTTATTGTGATTTTATATATATCTAGATATGAATTTTTATATCAATTTAAAATTTTTAATTAAACATAAAGGTTTATATATTAGAATATATATTAGAATAATAATAAAGTATATTATATCTATAAATCATATATTTAATAGATTAATAGAATTATTAAAAATAATTAAAACTGCATTTGCAATACATTCATGTATGCAAATCTTTTAATAATCTAGATAGGATTATCATATTAGTATACATGTCAATTAGCATCATAGTCATCAACAAGCATAAACAGTTAAACATGCCAATTATACTATTATCTAGTCTGAAAGAAAAAAAGGAAGATGAAAGAGAGAAGACGCAGAAATAGTAAAGTACACAAAGAAATGTATAGAGTCTTGCCAAAATGTTTACCCTTTCACTTTGGCAAATTTCGATTTCAGTGGTGCTTTTCAATTGGTGTTGGTAGAGATGGTATGTACACTAAGCATCATGAGCGGCCGCCTCGTACGGTCAGTCTCGTGTTACGTCTGGTCTGGCTGGTGCGACAACACGGCACACATCGGGTGACACAATTTCCAACGCAAAACATTGAACGACATCTTCCCTTTCGCGGCATTTTGCATATCGATACACGTGGCATCCGCCATCCGCTTCGACGCGTAAAAATGCTTTAATCCTCGCCGTACGTTTTTATCCCGCACAATCCGAGTAACGTAGACTTGAATGTTTAAATAACGCTGGATAGCATGTGTAAATACCCGTCTCTTTAATTTACGGGAGCGAGCGAGGCAAAAGTCCGCGCCCTGAAACTTTTCGATACGTTTGATTGGGACACCCGTTATGCGAGATCGGCGCATACTTTGACGGAATCACGTATGGGGCAACCGTCTTATTATGGATATGTGGTGCAAACATAGGTAGCAAAGTGTAAACCACTATTATTATTAACCAGACGCAGGGACAGGATATCGGATTTGAGCTCGCCGCGGAACTCAATGACTTGGCGCGGCCCAAGAGCATAATTTTTTTTTAAACACCACTTACATCGCGAAGGTAAGCAGCCTTTTGGGTACGTTAGGGATTACCATAAATTATTACATAAAGATTAACGCACGCGGAACGTATTCGTAATCGAAACAACGAAGCAACGTTGACGAAGTCATTGGAACAAATTCAAAATAAAGTGCAAATATAAAATGACGTTTAACATTTAGTGAAATATCTTTTGTTTACTTTGCTTCGTAAATTTATACGTTATTTTCTATCTCGCGTGTGTTGCACGCAAAGATATTTTATATTTGATATTAATCGAGAATATTGTAAATATGGAGACTGGCATTTAACGTTAATTAAGAATTCTAATTAATTAATAAGGAATTCTAATTATTGAGGAATATAAAAATATGTAAAACACTAATATTCTACTTCGTAATAACGGAAAATGATTAGAAGAAACGAGACGTAAATCATCACAACGTGAATACGCGTTGAATAATATTTCTTTGTCACGTATTATTGTTTAACCACTCGCGTGGAAAATACGTAATCGCTCGTGACACTCTAGGCAATGGTCGTCGCAGAACTATAACTTACTTCCGTTTGCAGCCGCACCGTCCCTGGGACCAAGCATATTGGCGGTTGGCATCTCATTAAGTACGTGGAAAAAATAGAAGACGGTGATTGCGCGCATTTTAGCGTACACTCTCCTATCCCGCTATCTCTTGAGAATCGTCATTAAGATACGCGATGTACGCGATGCACTCGATGGAAGAGGAGTCACCGTAAAAAGGGAAGAGATATTGCTGAAAAGCTATTCATGGTCTATCGATATAACGTGACTTTATTCCCAATAGCGTTCTCCCGCGGCACTCAATCGCAATCGCATTCGCGAATCATATCGAGAGGTGCAAGCACGCAAGTGCGACGGGATTCACCCCATTGAAATCCGAAAAAGAAGCGGCGGGGGGAGACGAAGGGGAAAACCGGCGGCGGGGTTGCACCGGTGCGATAGAGCGAGAGAAGACACTCTGTTGCACGAGGGACGGTGAAGCAAGGGGAGATGGTGGTTGTGGCTGAGACGGTAGTGGAGGAGGAGGATGGTGGAGGAGCCGTATACGAGGAGAAGGGGAGAGCGACATTCCAGAAGGCGGCGGCGGCGGTGGTTCTCGTGGGAAACTAAAGAGAGAGAGAGCAGAAAGATCTCGTCTCGAAGAGAGGTTACGAGCCTTAAGGCACCGTTCTCATCTCCTGACGTGCGACAAGACCGTGGACGCTTCTGCCAAGGCGCTGCCGCGAGAATTACCAAATTTATAAATTCGTCTGGATGATGCTGTGCACGAGCGTGTACGTGTACGCGCGTAGTTGCACGCACGCAGGCAGATCTAACAGTACTTTTCAATTTATAAATATAATTCAATGGATAAACTTTTAATTTGGGATATTATAAACTCATGACGCGTATCATTTTTCATGTTTCAGTTCGTAACTCAAGTTCGAGAGAGTCGAATATTAAATTCGAATTCGCGTTAATTCAGATACAAAACGGAGAATTAGAAACGTTAGCAGTCGATCTTCATGAATACATTAAATGGATATGTTTCTAATTATATGTAGAAATGTAGTAGTCTTAATCGTCGTTGAAGAAATTAAAATTAGAAATGGAAGTTTCAAGTAATTTCGTTCGTCTTCATTTTAACCAATAAATTTAATTTTCATGAATCATTATTATTATATATACGTATTTAAAACTTCTCTACCTAACTTCATTTTGAATAAAAATTCATATTTTAAATATGAAATGCGCTAATCAATATTGCTTTTAAAATATAAGTAAAACTTTCGTGGAAAAATTGTGTCACGACGAAAATGTTTCTTTCATTTAAAAAGCACTTAGATTTCTTTAAAAGAAATTTTCAAAATACATTAAATAACAACATTTTACATTTCAAATGTGAACCAATTATCACCATACAATAACGTTACAGGTTCCTGCAAATTAGAAAGCAACAACATTAGATTTATTTGCAGCAATAAATTTCCGCACTTTTACCACATGTTTAGTTCGCACGCGAGCAACTGCTGCTACATCGTATGCCAGTTATCATCATAACGATGCAGCGACGCAGTGTAATCCGGTTACCACATTGCCAATATCGATAATACACGGTCATGACAAAAAGAGCCGTCCCTCGAGCAAAAAAACGCTCAGCGAGGGCAACTCGGTGATGGTAGACTGAATTGCATTACAATGACGACAGATTCCTATGCAGCGTTCATAACAAGGGTACAATCTTTATTTACTCAATATTATTTGTTCAGTACCAGTTCAGATCACGAGGCATTAAAAAATGTTTATTTGCAGTGCAGCGCGATTTAGCATAGTGACATCAGGACGGAACCTGCTGTGGATCGGCCCTTAGGGTGAATCCGCACAAGGTCTCGAGCAACCGCTTCCCAGTCGAACGAACGAGTCGAGAAGAGATAATGGCACGTTCACGAGGCGTCGAATCATTACCAACAATCAAACTCTATTTGCGTCGCATCGTTTACGATAAAAGGATCGTCCTGTAGGCAGGATCGCCAAGGGGCAATCCTCTCATTCAGATTTTTCACTCAAAAATGTTCGCCGAGCCGTGAAAAAGGACGCGATATGCCAACAAATCCCGTTTAATTCTCGTAGAGGAGAGCGTTTTGTGACACTTTCCACAATCTCCGTCTTTGACTTTTGAAACGCCTCGGCGATCGTTTTTCCACTCTGCCGCGCTTGACAGAAACTATTTTGCCAATGCGAAGCGACACGCCAATTAATCATCATTGTAAAAGTGCTGGCATCAGAGAGAGAGAGAGAGTGAGAGTTGGATACAACATCGCAACGATCGCTGCTGCACGCGGCCAGCGACATCGACTGCGAAAAGTTTTGAGGAAATTTTCCGTGTCTATCGGTTCTCTACCTGACGAGTCAAAAATTGGCTGTGCGCGAACACGCGTGTATACGTTTCGAATTTCTGGCAACGACGCTCTCATCTCGGCGTCTCCCGCCTACACGTGCAAGCGCGACGAGACCTCGGCTGTGTAAAACGACGACAATAAAGCGCTTCGTTATTATTACCGGCGTTGTAAGTCGGCGCGAGAGTGCGGCCCGACCGCGCGCGGCGCAATTACGGCGATAATCGCGCGCGACACGCAGGCACAGGTGATCTCTGGTAAGGATAGCGTAATCGATAGCGCAAGCGACACGTCGCCGCGGCGATTAACGGAACACCCGCGATTCGCCCACGAACGCTCTGCCCGACTCCGTCGGTGCGGAGTCTCGCCTCGGGGAAACGTGATGGGGCTCCGTCGCGGATACCGAAATTCGCGAACGCTAAGCCATCCTGAAATCAAAGTCTCCGATCACGGCTAAGTGATGACGTACGGACCCGAGGAACACCCTGTATAAGACAGGAGGGGGAGGAGGGGGTAGCGGGCACGCCGGCTGCGAGATGGGAAGAAAAAGGAGAGAAGAAGGTAGAGAGTTAATTGAATCCGAGCAGCGTATAAGTGGAATGGCCTATTCCTCCTTTGGTTCGCTTCTCTTATTCTTCTTTCTTCCCGCGCGTCTCACCTCCCTCATCCCCGTCTCCGGCCCTCCCCCACGACATCCCGCTCCTCGCGCCGTCCTTCGCAGCTCCTTGGTACCCTCTTCGGTCAGGGTACCAAGGAGGATCGGTGGAAGGACGCCAGAGGTTCCGGAGAGAGAGAGGAAGGCGGAGAGAGAGGGAGAAGGAAGCATTCCTTTGTCTCTGCGCGCACGGATCTAGATCATATATAGCATATAATACGTATAATGCGGAGGCGAGCGTGCGGAGACGCGTGATGTGCGCGCGCACACCGGAACCGCACCAACGGAACACGCGCGAGACAACGCACCGACGTGCACGTGCGCTTTCAAAGGGTCCTGCCGCGATATTCCCTCCGGCGGCCGTCCAGGAGAGGTCCTCGTCTCGGACGATGTACTCGGTATGAATCGCGTCCGCATTAATTCGATTTGCTTCACGTTATACCCACGGGTACAATTGTCATCTCCGTGAGACCGAGGGGACGGAGACCATTTCTTCTTTCCGTTACGAAACGATCGGTATCAGAAGAAAGGCGATTCTTTCGAGTGCGTTACTTCGCAGCTCGGTAACGTTGAAAAAAAGACTGTAGTTTTACATGCGAACGTAACAACCATTTTTCTCACAGGACACCAAAGAGTAATAAGACAAATCCGGGATTTTGCACCATGCTGACTTTCGTCGACAATGGTGCGCATGCCGTCCGCCGCGGGTGCTCGTTGGCACCCCTCGCACACGCACTGGGTGTATTTGCGTACCCCGAAATAGCTCTGGGCCTCCCTGAGACGGCGGGAGAGAACGGTGGAGGAGGACGACGACGAAGACGAAGAGGAGAACGGACGGTGTATACCGCAAAACCAGTTCGTTGGTGAGTAAACAAAAAACGAGAAGGAGCCAACGCCGCGGCGCGGCCTCGTTGTCCGTTGCGAAGGGGGAGAGAATCGCTGCTTTATTGCTAATTCGAAGACATTCGCCCGGCAGAAATGAAACTTTATAGTCCGCCCGCAGGCCAGGAGGGGGCCCACATCGCCAGAGTCCACGTACGTAAGGACTGACCCACGTGGGCACCACCTATAACAGCTACGTTCCTATCTGACGGAGAGGAGCTGGTGAATCCTTCAAATGCGTCATTAGATCAATCTACATTATCAGTATCATCGGTAAATACTTGCTGACTTGCTGAAAAAGATTAAAATCTACGAAGCTGACTGACGCTAAATTTTCCAATATTGTCTCGTACAGCATCGACTGTTAAACAATCTTTAATTCTATGCATAATTAATGAGAGGCAACCTTGAACAGGGATAAATTTAAGTCTTAAATATTTTCACCTCTCCATTATACTAGAAATTTGTTTTACAACAATGAGATAAAATTATATTTATAATTTAACGCATAAACGTGTTGTGCAAAATTGTCTTGATACCCAATGTGTTAAGGAGCTGATGCCGGAGAGCCTATGGACTAAAACGATATCGACGAGACCACGAGTCGCAGCGGGTGGCTTACGTCGTGAGAATCTTCGGACTTCCCGGAGCGTCGGAGCTCGTTATCTCTCATTACGCCCAACGAATACGTAAGAATGTGTTGTAAGCGTCGCAATAACCATTTATGCAAAATTCACTGTAAATCACAAGGCATTCGGCTGTAACCTTTTTAGTTATATTCGTGTCACGTATCGGTAACGTATCGTATCGTAGAGATTCATAGACGCGTACTTGGATCTATTATTAGTGTCTCTAGTCTCGACTTTTCCTATTGTTTCGACCAAACAATGATATGTGATTGTAGGATAAAAAGATCCAGCCCACTCCATTCACGCGGTAGCATATATAAAGTGTCCTGATCGCGCACTGTTAATGTAGGTAGGTGCCAACACACGGAAAGAGAGAAAGAAAAAAGGTAAAAAAAAAAGAAGAAATCCCTGTCGAGGTAGTGGGAGATGCGCGTCAGGGGCCCGTCCTCCCCCTAATTGACAAATTGGAATCTTATTAGAAGCTCGTGATGCCGGTGGAGCTGGAGACGGGAGGGGCTTTCAGGCTGTGCCGACGTTGCGAGAAAAGGAAGGTGAGAAGAAACAGAAAGTCGAAGAGAAAGAGAGGGACTGGCTGCTGTGAAAGACGAGGAGAATGAGAGGCATAATGCGTGGACGGCACGATACTAACAGGTTGTACGGCCCACGGTGGAACGAAGAGAAGTACCTTACGCTCGGCCTGCCGGCCGGCAGGCGAATGCCACCCAGGAAGCGTTCGCGCGTGCGCGATCTGTGTGGCCTCGGCGCGATTCGACCACCGGGCCCAACCGAGCACGCACGAGCTCGGCCGAGGCAGCGCGAGGACACCCGAAGCTGACGTGTGCTGGCCCACCCGGTAGAGCGCGCGCGTGCCGCGTCCTGTGTGGTCCCTTGGGCCTCACTGTTCCCGCTCTCTTCGTAAACCTCTTCTCGTCCCACCGCTTGTCCCTTCTGTTCACTACTCTTCTCGATACTCGTCCCCTAAGACGGCTACGTGCGCGCCACTCTCCCTCTCGCTTCTTCTTCAGTTCCTCTCTGTTCCATCTATTACCTTCACCATCCACGCCGTCTCTTGCCTCTGCCCGGGCTGCGAAGATGAGGTGGTTCCGAGGACGAGAAGCGGGAGAGATATGAGACAGTGGCGCGAGTACTGGGGGACATGGGAAACCTTGCAACAACCGTACAACGTCTATTGATAACAATACACATGCAATGAGTTCAATGTGCGGCATATTCTTTTACAAATCATGAATAGACGAACTTGCAGAGAAATACGATGCCTTTTATCAAAAGTTGAGAGACTGATGACATCTGGCGATTTCTAAAGTACTGACAAAACACCACTTAAATTGTAACTTGAACCAAATTTGTCAATGAGCCAGATCTTTCCGGACGCGTAGTTTCTCCTGCTCGATCACTCATCGTGAACGATCGCAATCAGCTGATAACGTTTGTGACAAAACTCCCTGGGATCACGTCGACATGAGGGCTACTTAGAATTCCATCTACGTCAGTGAAGAGATGAGGTAGTAAGCCCGCTCGACTCGTTCCACCTCTCCTTTCCCGCTTCTCGGTTTCCTTCGCACGACTTGACTCGACCACGTGCTAACTTACGAGCTACGATCGCTGTACCCTTCCACGTTTTCTCTGTTCTCCATTCTATCTGGCTTCTTTTCTCTTCCACCACCCCTCCCGCCCGTCTTCTCGCTGATCCTTCGTCCTAGCGCTGCCCTCGCGTCGTATCGTTTTTTCGCTCCCCTCGAGACCACTCTAGATTATTAATCCACCAGCGGGAAAGGATCCGTGACTTTCGCGGAGAAGATTATGGGCTAAGAGCGTGGTCAAAGTGCTGCTGCGTTAACAAGCGTCAGCACGGAACGTTGCGAAGGCAGACTTTGAGAATGCAAGATGCCTCCAAGCTGAGGAAAGTCGCTGCCACACCAGCCAAAATTGATTTCCGATACATTTCTTTCACGAATTTTTCGACTAACAAATTCCGATAATCCGGTTATGAGCAGCTTATTTTTTTTAATAATAAAGCTAGGCAAGGCTAGGTGTTAAACTGAAGTCCCACATTCACAAAACGTATGTGTGAGAAGCATTGCGCTTCATATTGTGAGAATTCTGTGAACCATATCAACTTCAATTGTCGAAGCAATCTTCTAGGGCAAAGAACGTGAATTTCCTTCTAAATTGCAGGCATGCAAATGACAAAACGAGGATTCGCGCAATACTAATCTCATATATTTGCTCTCCTGACAAAAATATGAGCAAGAGATCTAATGTAACTGAATTGCCCGTGAATAATTCGGGGTATAAACAATACGTTTCCACATATTCAGGTTTAAAGAGTGTAACTGCTATCTTTGCTCTCTGACGGATCGGCTTTTATACATACGAAGTAAGTTCTGGGGAGAGACAAAGAGGCAAAAGCAGAAAGAAAGTGATAGCACATCAGACAGAAAGAGACGAAATGAAGGGATGAAAGAAAAAAGAGGGAGGGAGGAAGAGAGAGAGAGATCGGCAAATGTTCAAAGAGCCGACAGTGGTTAAAGAGCCTTCTTCCTCTCCATCTCGACACGCACAAGTACAAGGCGCAACCTTTCGAGCTGACCAGAAGGGAATGAGACTAGTGTTCTCGCTTTCTGTTTCCTTCTCTCTCCCTCGTTCTCGTTTTCTCCCTCCCCCCCCCTCTCTCTCTCTCTCTCTCTGTTTCTCTCATCGGCAGAGCAAATTTATTTCACGTTCCTGCCTTTTCTGGACCTTTCACAATATTTGACCGCACAGTGCCGGCGGGCACCGGTCACCAAAAGATACGGCTTTGAGCCGTCCGTGATGGATGGTTCGCTCTCCAGGCAGCTACGAACTGTTGCCTCCAGTCTCTCTCTCTCTCTCTCTCTCTCTCTCTTCGTTTCTCGGTTTCCTTTTCCAACCGATGGAGGATGCTAAACGGCGGCAAAACCCAGGGCCGAGACGCTTCGAGACGCGTGCACTTGATATCAAAATTGATACGCCCTTCGGGGAATTATCCTGCAAAGTACGCGCGTAGATCGCACAAAAGTACCGGCTCTTCGGTAACACACCTTTGGAATTGTCACGAGAGAAATTGCCGTTTTGTTATTTACCGGTCGTAACTGCATCTAGCAAATGAATGGTTTGACGGAAAGCTATCCAGCGAGCATTGGATCAAAGGGAGAGCTCGCGAATATCATTGAATGTATTATCCAGAAGCGCCGAGCAATGAGCTGTCCCTGAGTCGGCGGTTCCTTCATCCCCGGGACCGTTCCACGGAGTTCGTGCAGGTATATAAATTCTGGTGCTATTATTGGGGTTTGCGCCTTCTCACAAGGCCCTGTGGGCCCCGTGGCGGCCCCTTTGAGCTACTCTTTCCGCCTCTCTCACCCTCGGCGCCTTCTCGCTCGCGCTTATCGTTCTTGACCCCCGTCTTGTTTCTCTCGCATCTCCCTCGTCCTCCTCTTCGTTCGCCGTTGCCCCGTTTTCTCCTTCTCACCGGCTATGCCACACCGCCCTGTTTGTTTTTCCTCGCGTCGTCTTCCGTTTGCTAAACGCACCTTAAATTACGCGGCCGATGATAAATATTTGAGCCGTCCATTACACGAAAGACCCACTCGGACCGTCGTTCGGTCGGTGTTACCTTTGCTCGACATTAAGTTCCTCCGGGATATCGTGTTACCTCGAAAAAGAGACAGCTGAGCTCGTACGTCGGCGATGCATCACAAACCTGCACCTTGCCTGCATCGAAATTCGCAGCGTGAAGAAGAACTTTCGACTTGCGTCAACATCTTGCGGTTCGACATAAAAAACAGTCATAAAAAGTTGTTGATTGAAAAATTGAAAAGTATGTATATATACCTCTATGTGTACGTAGCTGCGTTGTAAAAATTATAATTATAATATAATTTCGAATAAATTTTTCATTTTTAGCTGTTCTCGCGAAAACTGGACACATGCTATTCCACAGGACACTTCAAAGACAAATCTATCACGTGTGTATTTTTTAATTAATGCGAAATTAAATTTTTTAAATTAAATTGTCAAGAACAATCATTATTTGTGATTGTAAACTTTGTCGAATATATCAATGATAAGTTGCTCAATGAAATTGGACTGGGTTCAGTAATATGCAATTTTCAGCGATCCCGTAATTCAGGCTTGGTGAAGTCTCGCGAGAGGACGGCTCGGCTGACGCGATAGAAGAATTTTAATTGCGCGTTCGTACAGGTCTACTGACAATTCTCTTCCTTTAAATTTTCTCACGATGCAACGATCTTACACGGCACGGCAACGCTGCGCCGTTACTTGCACCTCGATAGCAGAAATTTTATTTCCAATCCGCGCCACCGCAGCTGCCACGAAAGTCAAAGTGCCTCGTAACAGGATTATGAAATGTTCCGGAGTAGCGTTCCACGGATGTTTACAGCCCGCGAATACTCGTTACCTTTTATTGCCAGCAAGTTTCAGCGATTTCTGGCATTGGCTCCGTTAACGAGCGATGTTTTATACTTTCATTGGGCCGTAATTCTCCCTCTTTCCGCGTAGAGCGATGTGTACAGCTCGTAACGTGACTATTGTGTTTCCGGACTTGCTCAGGAAGTCCTAGAAAATCACAGCACGTACTCTAGAATCCGCAATTAATTTTGCTTTCCGACATCAAGAGTCGGGAATCTGTCTGAAAATATATAAAAATTATATATTTTTTGTGTCTTTTTTTTAATGATTCTGACATTAATTTCAGCTACGATCTTATTAATGTTTTAATTTTTAATATAAAATGATGTGTGAATTGAAACGGTCACGTCTAATATTTATCGAGAAATGTAAAATCTACTTCCTAAAGATGATAAAATTTGATGTTATGATACGCTTGCTCCATGTATTCATATCGTGTTGACAAGCGATAACAAGTATTTGGTTGAAGTATCGGAACGGCGATTTGTAGTCATTAAATTACAATACGTTGAAGTACATCAGAAAAATAGGAATGTACTCTCTTTTAGCATACACTGCGAGTGTCTTTGATAATTATAGATTGCAACTGTATCAATCAACGCATTGCCGCATTTAATAAGATCAGTACGAGCGTTATTTATTCTTCTATCTCGTTTTCTTCCGTGACTCATGGAATCCAACAAGCAAAACGCTACGTTTACACGATCACTCAAGAATCGTGGAACTATTTCCCGGTCGAACGGGCCACTTTTTTCTAGCAACAACGCTCGTTATAGCTATCGCAAGAATACCACAGGCATATTTCGGCGTGACGTTGTGTAAATTCGAACGCACCAATGATCGTCTGTGTTCAGAAAAGATGTTTATTATCAGTAAACCGAGCTCTCTCCTTGCTGTAACCCTCTTTCTTCGCTTATTCTCCACCCTGCACGCAGTGTAGACGTAGACCGCGATATCAGTCGCTACACAGCCGCGTTCGGCCGCGTACAAATTGTCCGCCCGGTGTACCGCATGATGCCGATCAACGGTATTTAGCATTTAGTCCAATCGGTTCTTAATGCAGATACTAGATCGCGTTTCTCGCGAGGGAATGTGATCGAGTGTGACAGCGATAAGTAATCACGTAGCAACGATTTGAGACAGGTGATTAGAGAATGGTCAGTTTTTCATTCTCTCTCACCTGACGTATCTCACAAATTGTTGGGGAATTGGAAAAATAAATGGTCTACGTCTACCGACGCGTGTGTTTAACAGCACTGACCGGTAGACGATAACTGTTAGGTACTGACAGCCGTTTGCTGTATCTGTGTTATTTGAACGTGATATAAACCACAAAAGATTGCATTTAAATGCCGGATCTGACGTCGCTTTACGAACAATCTCACAAAGTGCGAGAACCGTACATCAAAGTAAACTAGCTTCTGAAAAACACGGAGTCACACGAGAGAGGAAAAAAAAAAACTGAAGAAAAAGAGGAGAAGAAATGAAGCCCCGTGATGCTTGAAGTCAGGGTTGTCCTTGTAAGTCTTGTAAGCACGAGACACTCAACATTTACAACGGCTCGTGTGCTACCTGCACTACTAATACATCGATACGTATGTATGGGGGTAGAAAATCATTGAGAATCTCCGCGGAAAGTCCTGGATAGTCTTGCATCCGTAGAGAGGCCCAAACCGAGAGAAAGGTGGGAACGCGAAAAGCGAGGAGAAAGAGAGAAAGGTGGAGGGAGAGCGAGAACGAGGCAGAGAGCAGAGAGCAGGCGACGTATTCCGATGAAGAGAAGAACGGTGTAACGAGGTGAGACGATACGACGAAGAAGGAGAAGAAGAAGTACTGTCCGATCAATGATAGTGGGGCAGACAAGAAACGTCGAAGAGAAAAATAGTCGAGAAGAAGAAACGAAGGGACAGACGAACGAAGAACAACGAAGAAACGGCTCGCGAGAGAGTGAAGAGACAGAAAGATAAAAAAAGACAATAGGAGGGGGAACGAGAGCCTGATTATACCTAGTCGAAGAAAGAGAAAGCTAAAAGATCTTCCTTCGAGTCTTCTTCTCTTTCTTTCTTTCTCTTTTCCTTTCTCTTGCACACTCTGTCTCTTTCCGCTTGTCTCTCTCCTTCTGCCCTTCGCTGTGTGCACCTGTCTTCGTTTACCTGACGAACGCCCCGCCCCAGCCAATAGAGGTACGGCAGGCCTGATGACGTCAGTCGCACGTACCAGAAGGCCCTAGGTGGAGGGGCGAAATCATCCACCACCACCTTTGGAGACCGCGAGAGCCCCACGGGGACCAGCAGCTAGCAGCAGCCAGCGGCGGCGGTCTCGTCGGCCGTTTGCCGCGGGGTGGGGGCAGGAAGAGGGGCACCCTGGACCTGGTCAGGCCAAAGAAACAACGCAGGAGTACCCACCAAAACCTATCCTGCATTTCCCACCACCAGCTTGTCCGGAAAACGTGCGCTAGCTTCCGGACGGCGCTTGTCCGAGTTCAGTCAAGTGAGTCGACCCGCACGTACCTTCTCTCCGAAAACGATCGCAGGGGGTTCCGTTCCGTATGAGAAAAGACGGGAGTGTGTTGGCGCAGGAGAATTTAAAGGGCTCGGTGCCAACAGCGTCGGTCAATCGAGGAAGCCCAGCTTAGGATAGTTCTTCGCTCAGATACCGACGTATCGCTTTGGGATGCAGAGAAACCCATCCTCATAAATTCTCTGGCACCACTCACTACATACTCGGTACCACTTGATGACACCAATCGTGCAGAGGTGTCCTTACGATATCCACCGAAGGAAGAGAAGAACCTTCTTTCAACCCTTGAGAAGGTCGCTCGGTTTCATTCATCGATCGATCACGAATCTATCGCGTTGCGCTCGGGTTGAACCGCCATCGGTTGTTCGGTTGCGCGCGGTGATTATCGACGCAATTACGATCACATCGGTGGTAAGAGTGCGCGTACGGGGGTTGTGTGATGCCCTGGTTATGGTTAAGCGTGAGTGAGGTCAGTGGCAAGAAGCGGAGAAGAAAAATCGGCATCGCAACATCATCCGGATTGTCACCTTCATCGTCGTTGTTGCCGTCGCCGTCGTCGTCGTCGTTCTGGAGACGGCGAGAGCACTGACCGCGCAAGGTCGACCTCGAGGCAGAGGCACGCGATTATGGTGCACCATCATCATCGTCGCCGCGGCCTCCAGGCGAGCCACCACTGTGTCATCGGGAGACGCGCAGGCACGTGCGCCTCGTTCCTTCATATCTTCTTGTTAATCCTCGGCCTTTGGCTGCCCGTACTCGATAACAGTGGCTTCGCCCTGGCGTGCGGACCCGGTAGGGGCGGCGGCCGACGGCCGAACCAGAGGAAGCTCACTCCCCTAGTTTTCAAACAGCATGTGCCAAATGTCAGCGAGAACACTTTGCCAGCAAGCGGACTCAGCGAGGGGCGAGTGTCTAGATATGATCCCAAGTTCCGAGACCTGGTACCCAATTACAATATGGACATCGTCTTCAAAGACGAAGAAGGTACCGGCGCCGATCGTCTCATGACACAGGTGAACACGTGTGCACTTTTTGTCACTCTTAAGTAATGGACGCAAGTAGATAAAGACAGATGTCACTGTCCAAGAAGAATTAGAAAGTTTTACTCCAACTAATTTATTTAATATAAATAATACGTCAGTTTTGTACAACTCTACTACAAGGTGTTATCAATTTAAAATTGCAAAGCTTTTAAATAATTTCAGTAAAATAATAAAGTGATAAACGAAATAAACGGACAAAGTTATGACCATCAAAAATAAATGTTGACATGTCATCTTCGTTTACTTGCGCCTTTACAAGTATCCTAAGAAACTATAGTTCAAATGATATAATATCTATTAATCATGATAACATAAAAGAAGTGAAAACTTACAATATTATACTAATTTAGAAAAGTATAAAAATTCACAATACATTTTTATATCAAAATATAAGACACGCTTTAATTAAAGTATGCTCATACATCGCTTCGGTTGCGCTTCTTTTAAACAATAGTAATTTGATACTGAGACTTTGTCATTTGCATAAGGTATTCAGGTATTCTCAAAGACTATTTTTATACATGACCATTATAATATCAAAGTGTGAGAAAACGTAACTTTATCACGTTGTGATAAAAACGGCCGTCCTTGAGAAAATCACCGCGCCGGTGAATCATCGTACGAAACGACACGGCGTTTACAAAAGATATCATACGGTCAATCGATCGATTGATCATGGTTGCATCTCATATTAATTAACGCGACAATCAAACGTAACGTTATCGGGATCGTCAAGTTTCTCGTTTTGCTTCCTCGTCAGTTTATCTGGGTGCAGGTATCCATTAGCTATGTCTCGGAAAAAGTATAATCAGCGATCTTTATATTTCACTCTAATAATAATGCGATGATTCATTGGATGGCGACGTATCAAGAACAGCGCGTTTCTTGCATATACTAACCGGATAAATAAAGTATTCCCGACTAGAAATTTAGACAACGAAAATTAATTAAAAAGTGCTAAACGATGAATGACAGACTGCAGTCCAGACTGTGATGACGATAACTTCTTCTGCGTATTATCGCTCATAGAAAAATTATGCGCTTGTACAGAGGTAATTAGGCAAAGTGCCTACATAGTAATACATCATTATAGATGCATTTACAAAATACCTCGATTTAATTTCTAACATATCGATTTCCAATATATCGATCGAGTGCGTCTTCCGTGAATGGCGCTGCAACGTGTATTATTCCTTTAATGCGTGTCACCGTACTCTCCGGACTGTATGACAAACTGACTGCTCACATCGTTAAAATGTCAGCGGGTGATTCACGTGAAATGTTAGCCGCGTGATAAGCTGCTCGATCATACTTGCTTCATGAAATCGATCGCTTACATACGATGCTATAGCTTGAATGATTTTTCTTCGCTATCAGTTTCGAAATAATTAAATTTCTTCAGGCTTATGAAAAATGTATCTTCCATAAATTTCCTCAAGAAGCCAACGGAGGAAACACAATATATCAGATTAATGATGACAGATTATACGATTCCATGTTCCAAGCGTTATGGTGTGTAGCGTCGTTTCTTCGAATTTCCATTCTATTTTCCTTCGAAAAATATGCGCAATGTCACTTAAGATTCAAAAACCATCCGCAATGTTATGGGAATCATTTCTCCTCTTTCAAGAAGGATATTCGATCTCAGCTCGCTTGTCATCACCTTTACGAAGCGCAGACTATTCGAGGTTTATTTCTCTTCCATGGAGGCTCCATTAGTGCTTTATTCATGCATTTTTTATCGGTGTTTGCCTTCCACTTGGCGCCCCCGCGAAGCGTGAAACGATTCTCCTAACTCCTGGTCCGTTGTATTCCAATTTGTAAGTCGACGTCGCCGCGTCAACACAAAAGGCAGTCTCGGCGCCGCGCATAGTGGTGCATTGGCGGACAAAACTCTTCTTTCAGAATTCTTCAAGCCTTATCTAAAAAATATTTAAATATAATATGTATCTATGCAATCTCAAATTGTTAGTTTATAGAAAACCTGCTCTTAGTAAATAACGATAACAAATTATGATATCAATGTAAATGTCTTCAACATTTTTCTCGCATTATATTACATCCCTAAATCGATTTCCCGAGATCGTTAAAAAGTTGCAAGATTCTTTGTCGGCATTAGTTTTTCTGTTAAGCACCCCTGCGCGCCCTATCGCGCTGTCACTGTTTGTATCGTGAGTTGTCGCTCGTAAACTAACAGTCCAAAACTACAAGAAATGCAAATACAAAGGCTGATTCTTTTCTTGTCTTGTATTTACTCAGGTTTCGCATAAAAGAATGGTCTTTATTGGTACGCGGGGCCGCTTGACAAACGTTCCGAGCTTGCCAGCACCGAGTCTATTGCCGGCGCGGTATTTTCATTCATTCAAATATTGTAGCATTCCCCACATTTTCCAAGATAGCCGCCGTCAACATCGTCAATCTTCCTCCCTCTTGCCATCCTTTCTTTCTTTCTGTGTCAGGTGATACATGCTGTGCTTTTGAGGCACACCGCAGATTTTACTGGTTCGGTGCGAACTTCGTGTTGGCTTTTCTCGAAAAAACAAGTATAATGCATCTTCCACGAGATCTGAGAGCCGTTTTAAATGCGGTGGCGGCGGTGACGAGAAGAGGATTTCGGCACAGGAGGAGGGAATGTAGAATTGCGCTAAGCAACAATAAAAAGTGCACGCCAGAAGTCGGACTTGATGGGGAATAGGAAATCGCTGGTAACTCATCCTCCACTTCGTTCGTCCGTCTGTCTATCCGTATTTCGTCCTGCTTCTCATCCCCATGATCGCGCGCAGCGCAGCATCAGCAGCGCCGGTCGCGCGGAATAAATAGGGGGAAAAAGCGCGTACCGCGCGCCGGCTCTAAGTGATTGTGGGTAGTTTTATGGCGGCCATAACCGGTGTTTGGTTTAGCGCGTTAAAGCTCCCCCAATTATGGCAAATAAACCTAATATAGCTGCACTCCTCGTTTTTCTTTCCGCTGTCCTCGCTCCCCGCTTCCACGCTCCATATTCCATACGAAACTCTTTCGATATCTCCCGGCCAACTTTTCTCCTTTCGAGTCCTCCTCTCTCTGCTTGCTTTGCAATGTTTATCGTAAACCTTTTCGCAAATTCGAATCGAATAATTGTAGTGCGCGGAAATGATTTATTGTTGGCTATTGAAATTTAAAAGATTTAAATAGTAAACGCAGCTAGCTTAGATGACTAATTTTCCTGAAGTAGAGTGATACAAAGGGATACAGAAACGATTGTTGGTCCCGAGTTATCGTTTTCTGGTAACTGCGAAAGCAGGAAACTAACTAACACGCTGAAAATGTATATGCGTACATGAATAGTGTGCGTTGCGGCATTTTATAGTCCCCGGTTCAGTAGTCGCAGATTCAGTAATATTACCACTGTGTTGAGAAGTCAGCATAATAAGATAAGGTGCAACTAGAAAGTAATAATAATGCACACAATCGCGAGTTGCTTGCAGTGACTTGCAGGTGTCTGATGACGGCTGATGAACCGGGTAATATGATAGGAGCACGTGGCGGCACAGTGATACACTCCTAATGCTATAAAGCTTGCGATTAAAACTCACGAGCTGCATCATCATTCGTCAAAGCTATCGCTTTCTCTAATCCTACGCCATGAAGAATCTCCTGCACTAATACCGCTTCATTAAAAACTGTAAAGAAAGGAAAGCTGCGAGCGTTTTTAGAGAAGTTAATGCACGCTCATGGCATTTTGGGTACATTTTTTTCTCTCCTCTCAGCGATATTTTCACACTGCCTTTTTCAAAGAACATTAGGCACAATAATAATCGACTTTTTTCAAAAGTAGGCTTTAGAAGAGGTAGTTTCATAGAAACGCCATAATGTAGAATGTAGGTGGTGGTGGCCACAAGCAGAATCATTTTAGCATGCGCTTGTGTAAAAGTAACTTCACCCCGTCATTTGACAACCAATGGATTAGAACAGTACGATAATCGACGTGGTTGGAAAGTGATGAATAGCGGCCGGTCTGCTTTCCCGTTCGTTAACCGCGCTTAACGTTACTCCGCGATCGTACATCGATTAGAAAAGAGCGCTGATTACAGAGTTCTCGCGCGGGGATCGACCCACACGCGTGGGTTTGACAATAATTCATCCGTCAGAGAAAAAATGGCATTCGGGAAAATTAAGCATTCGTCATGCTGATACCGGTTAATTCACGGCGATATCCTGCAGCAGCCCCCGCAAAAATTTATGACGCGCGTTTGCTATAAATGATCGCACGTCCTGAGAATTTATTTATTGGCCGCGCCGGTGAACAGGCATCTATTTGCTGGCGGACAATAGCAACGATTTACGCAGCTGGCTTCACTGTCGCAATATGTTTCGAATCATTGCCAATGTAACTTTTCAGTCATGTGTGCATATATTATTTCTCTCTCTCTCCTTTCCTCTCCCTCTCGCTCTCTCTCTCTTTCTTTCGTTTTGATCTCTCCGAGAACAGAAAAATCCGCGTGATCGATAAACATAAATATACTCGAACTTTCGCAGCCATGGTACGCGTATCCTCCTCGTATCCGCTGTTACTTATTGCCGGCTGTCCGTGGCAGGTTTTACTAATGTGAGCGCAGGATTAGCGCTGCTTTAACGTTCCTTTCAAGACGCTACTACCTCGATCTTCTCTCGCGCGCCGTTATCTTCCAAGGTATAACCTCGTAAATCCACGGGCATTTGTTTCCCGCACGTCCGGGCTTCAGGGTTACCGCCGTTAACCCCGATGCGATCGTTCATATCTTTACAGCGACAAATCGCTCTCCCTCCTCTAAATTTTCTTGTATTTCTTTCTACGTCCTCTTGATTTAATCAGCGATCCGAAACGGCCAGGACACTTCAGCTCGAAGCTTCATCTCTCCCCCGAGCCTCCCTTTACGACCTCTTCCCTCAAGATATTTGCGATTAATTGTTTGTAAAAGTTTTGTTTCTTCATGGACCATGGTAGCTGCCTTTTCTCCTCGCCTTATTGGAATTTTTGTTGGATGACATTCCGGGAGTTAGAAAGCGTTTTCTCATCGGCTGGAGAGATGGACTGATAAAGGGGAATTACGAAGAATATGAGTCATCATTGTTCCTCTCTCTGAAGTAGATGAATCCTAATTAAAGCGATTCCACCGACGTTTCAGGACGAGAACAGTTTTATACCGCATACAGAACCAGTTATACGGACTTGTCTGTCCGTCGAGGATGCAACCTTTTAGAGGAAACAGTCTCGGCTGTTGCAGCGTATTCCGGTGTTCCTGTTCCACTCGGCTATCATCATCGTTATCGTCGTCATTATTATCACCATTCCGTTCTAATGGATCTCATCGGGATTCATCTATCACGATGCATACAGTGCTGAGCGGGCGGAACCCGCTAACAGAACGTGTCATCAAGCCTCGCCCACGCTCCAAAATATCTTTTCGCGCGTTATTTGCCAAGGCATTATTGTCTTTATCACGGATGGATGTGCTTCAACTTGTGGTTGTATCATGCGTTCTGACTCACTTGATCATCATGCTGGGTGCCGTTACTTCATTAGAATTAAATTACATGTCACGGTTACGTCTACGTTAGCACATTATATCAGACGATAAGTTTGCCGTTGTCTTCTTCGTCGCGTAGTGAAGCTTCAACTTCGACCAGTTAGACCTTTCCGATTGTTGAAGAGTCCTGGTTGCTGTCTGCGACGTCACCAACTAGTTCCTTGCGTCGTGTGGATTTCGGAAGTGGACGAATACTCGAAAAAAATCTTGGCAAGATTTCTCGCGAACTTTCGTATGAACGGCGCTTAAGTCGGAAACCGCAAACCGGGACCGGGCGTATGGGGCACCAAAGGAACAGTGTGGAGCGAAAGCCGCGGCGTTCTTTCTTTCTTGCGCGCGGTGTTCGATTATGCGTGGGATAATGCGGCGACAACAAGAAAGACGAGGAGAGAAAATGATGGTAGAATAGCGGAGAGAGAATAGCAGGAGAGAGAGGGAGAGGGAGAGGGAGAGCGAAGCGCGAGAGGAGAAAAGTAACGAGCGAAAAAGCGAGAGAGCAAGAAAGAGAGAAGGACGTAATCTGGTTGGTCCACCGAGTTTCAACGGGGAAAGGATGAAGGAAGGGCCGAGGGCTCCAAGCGGCCGCCATAATGCATCGTGAGAAGTGTGCATGGGGTCAAACGGGTCAAAAGAACGTCATGGCGTTGCTCGTCCTTATGGCGGACTTAGTCTGTGAGCTGAGCGCCTTGCGATATCGTCATATAACGTCGAATCTTGTGGTACTGATCGCGGGGATGACTTCATCGCGATTACGCTGGACCACGAAATATAAAAATGGCCGACGATCGCATTCGCGTCAATTGTATCACATGGTTGCTACAAGACGCTAGAAAATAATGTTTTTCTATAAATCTTAGAGAATTTACATCGCAAATAATATATAATACATCTGAGAATGTTTGCGCTCAATGTGAATACGGCCTAAAAATAATCGCATCCTTTTAAATCGATTGATCATCGTTGTCAAAGAAACGGGCGAAAAGAAGAAAAAAAAGTTTTGCAAGATGTGGAGTGGATTTCGCTGTAAAGAGATCTTGCCGACCACTTCCTTCATTCACTACAAGCGAGGATCCGATGACCAGTTTGAGGTCGCCGATGACCGACGTGGGAAAGAATCGTCACTGCCTGATCTTCGTCCGAGTCCTGGCTCTCCTTTTTTCCTCTCCTCCGCATTTCTTCGCCGCGCGCGTCAACTCCGTATAACTTATCGACTTATTGCCTCCCTTAACGTCCGCGACAAAAGGCTAAAATTACCATCCTGTAATACAGTACTTTGCGATAAGATAATGGATAAAGAGTCTTATGAGCTATTTTTAAACGTTTTTGAGAAGTTATTAAAATGAAAACGAGGAAATATTTAAAAAGGCAGAGAATAAAGCATGTTTTTGAAAGATTTGGCACCTTATGCCAAATTTTTGGAGTCGTTAATGTTGGAATTGTTAATATTCAAACATGCTCCACAAATTTGATTCATTGTACTATATCGTATTCGCGATCTATACTATGATGCTATATTTTTTAATTATTTAATGATAAAGGATCTGTATTTGTAAGGAAATTATATTTCGAATGGTTTGTGAACATGGCTAAATAATCTCTCTAGATAATGCATTGTTACAGCTATTACTTCTTATTCGAATGCCAAATTGATTATTACTGGATAATCCAAGTGAAAATCTGGATCGATTATAACTTTGACGAAAAGCAACCACTCTTTGGCTTTGCAGCATGCAATACCCTACTTGGTGAGATGCAAAGACTTTGCTTTCTTACCTTTCCATGAATCACAATTTTATTATTCTTATTTTATACTCGCGACAGTTCGTCACAGTCGCATTTAATGACGCCTTTGCGGTTCGGGTAATTAATCGCGACCACTGCGCGATTTATTTTCTTTGCAGACATTTTACTGCTCTCGGTTTTACGATGATGTCGTACATTTATCGAAGGCTATTCGCGGCTTCTGTGTTCTTCGGGACGGGCGTCGCGACTCGTATCTCTTTTCGGCGCGACGCATCGCAATGCATCACGTAATTTAACACGAAACGAAGGGTGCAAAATTTAGCCAACACTTTACCTGGTTTCAGATGTGTGTAAGATGCAGTACTTAAATGTACAAATTAATTTCTTATGTTTATTACGTGGTAAGATAACTTGCGTCTTTTCGGATCGGGCAAATTTCACGTAGCGTCATCCTCCCTTTGGAACGTCCTGTAGGGGTTTGACCGCGACTACAGTTTATGGCTTGCGCGTGTTCGGCGTAGGTGGGCAAGTAGGAACAAGCGGCGAACAACGTGCTTATTCAAATACATTCAATTAATTTCCATAGAACGACAACAATGGCTTCCACGGCGTGTAATCGTCCCTGCCGATATGGTCTTGCTAGTGTATGCGTTTGTTGCGTTTGCGTTCCGTGGGATCTCCACCGACGACAAGATCCCTTAAATAACGGCATTAAATCTTTTGCCATCTTATTTATCTCGTACCTGTCCGCAATGCATTATCCTTTCCGAATTAATAACCGAGTCTTGTTACGCACTTCAGCTTTCTCTGCGAATCTTATATAATGATTAATGGAGGATAAACGATAAACAATAGTTTATCTTTCTCAAAACTAGAGAAAAAAGGCGATTATAAATTTTGTGACGTTATTTTGAATTCAGCCTACGTGTGTCGTGTTTTAGACTCAACGTTCACGGTTGAAATGATAAAATGTATAACGACCGTTAATTCGTAATTACATCTCTTCTTGTGTCTCAATATAATTAGCTGTACATTTGAGAAACTGCCGGAGAGAGAAAAAAGCGACATGACAGAACGAAACGAAGAAGGCAAAAGGGGGAGAGAGCAATGCAACAAGTTGTGAATGGCTAGGTTCTTGATGGAACAGTGTCGAGGGCGGAGGACTACGAAGAGGGACAGTTAATTAATGGGGCGGTAACCGACCACTTCCCTTCCCTCATACACGTTTTCTCTCTCTATCACTCGTCTGTAATCTTTCTTTTCCCTGCAGCGTGCATTTTTCAGCATCTTCGATCGTCACAATTTTTCGCGATCTTCTCGCTTGTCTCGTTTCCGAGATTGATTTTATATTAATTTTGAAATCGAGAGAGAAAGAGCGAGAGAGAGAATTCACGAACGAGAAAACTTTTAAAAATATGCAATTAGCAAACAAGAAAATCATGATAATAATAGAGGCTCGTGACTTAATTGTTCAATTTTTTTAAATCAAGTAATTTAAGCTAATTTATAAAAACTTAAATTGTATTAATTATTATGTTTTTATGGAATTTCTTTCAAATCAAATTAAATGTCTTTATTTAACTGACTGCCAAATAAATGTTTACTTGTGTAGATATTACGTTATTACGACCTTTTAAATTTGCTTAGAGACCTATGCCGGTATGAAATACATGTTTAATTTGCGATTTCAGCTTTCTTCATCTTTTCCCGCCATCCATTTTCTCACCTTCCCATCTGCTTCCCACTCGACTTCACTTAGAGCAGACCGGTTCTTCATTCCCGGAGCAATAATAAATTTTGTAAGAAGATCGAAGTGCCAATCACGATCGGAGATACGAATGGGAGTACGAAGCACGTGTCGAATCTGCCGTTTTTACCGGCGCCTTTACTTGATGTACTTTACACTGTATATCAGCTCTCGATCATACCCTGATCTTCTCCGATGCTATCTTCTTCTTCATCGCGTTACGACCGGTTCTGCCCGCCGTCATTTTTGTTGCCATAATAAACTTCACGAAAGATTTCAAGTATCGATCGTGATAGAGGATGTCGAACGAACGGAAGTATTAAATCTTCAGTTCTCCGATCTTTTTCTCATCTTTTCATCGCACAAACATCATTGTTTCTAGGAAACTTTTTTTTATTTCTATATCTGTATTTCTACGCATCAAAATATCAATGATTAATTTCACCGTTCGACAGAATATAAAATTATGCAAAAAAGACTTTCGGCATTCTTTCAAATCTTGAATTATCCTAGCCAACTAGTGAATCATTAAAGGAAAATATCAAAAACTAGTACAAATTAGCTTTGCATTTTTTTATTCACATTAATGCCTAATAGTTCGCTCTCTGATTATCTGTTTTTAATTTGTTCCAATTTTTTAAAGCCGCGTGGTCGTATCGTCTTGCAGACCGGTTAGGCACCCCCTCGATATCAGTCGCGAGGGCACGTTGAACCATCGATCTCCATGTATCGCAGAGGTATTAAATTGGCATCGTTTCGATCGCCGACGCAGATTATCCGACATAAATCTGCCGCGTGAACGAATTACGAGGCAGAGGCATTATTCAAAATAAAATTATGCGTCGAAATTATGATGTCGTCGGATTCAGTTAGCCGTGTGGTGTAATCATGATTAGATGTGCGATTTACGTCGTTCCATCTTTTTTTTTTTCGTTAACAGATATAATCTGCGCCGAAAACATTTGGCTAAAATAAAATCGTTACAAGCGTGGAATAACTTGCATTATTTCTTTGCATAACTTTATTCGTTATCGTTGTTATTCCGTACATAAATCGTACGGTCGTTCTGTCGCACGCGAGTGGAAACGAAAAAAATTCCACCGGCGAAAATCGTAACCCGATATCATTAAAATTGTTTTGGTTTTTGTGCGTCTCGATCGGCCGCTTCTCGAATTCCATCTATCATCGATTTCTCCTGGCCACGTATCTCTGGGTTAGTGCAGCAGCGATAGGGCTTCTTTTCTGAGAAATATTTGTCTCCTCCGTGTCGAGCGTGTTGAAACATTTGATACCATTTCCCTCGTAATCCATGTCGAGCATTAAAGATCATTGTTGCATTTTCACCTCGAAAATACCTGGGAAACGCATTTCCTTGAACGGAAAATGCCTTTAGCGATCGAAATCCGCCTAGATTCCCGACAACTATTATGAATAATCCAGCGGCCGATAATTCATCGCGAAATCAGTCTCGTCTCGTGTCTCATCAATTTTCTTATCGCCGTTTATCTGACGTCAGGTAAATTCACGTGTGATTTAAGACGGACGAAAGCAGGGATTAACAAGTGATCAAGTCTTGTGAGTAGGTCGATGACGATTCATCCGGTGAACGCTGCTTACTTTCTGTAAATAACAAGATCATACGATGTAGCTCGTGCGTAAAACTTTACGCATGCGACTGGCTGACTGATATTTTCTCCTCGAGGATTATATATATTAACGAAGATTGTGCTGTTAAGCGTATTCACTTAATCGATCGTTGATCGAGCAACGTTTTTATCGGCAATATTTTTATCGAATAAAATATTGATAGGGGTTAATGACACTCTCGCGCAACGGAATATTACAAAAACATGTATAAATACGGGACAAAATATACAGGGTGTCCCGGGTTTTAACCGACAAACTGCGGGAGCATATTCTACTAGTGGAAATAAGAAAAAAATCTTATATCGAGTTTGCTTAGAAATGCTTTATTACAAAGTTATAAACCAATATTGAAAAGAAATATGAGATAAGTAACAACGGAACATAGTGTAGAATTTGCAAGGTCGAAGATGTTTATGTTACGTGTATTCACGTGTATTCATGTTCACTATGTTGAAACGATTCGGTATGATCGTTACTTTCACAACAGTAGCTGTTAGATTTCAATCGTCGTGTCAACTAGCAATTACTATCAGAATGCCAAAAGTGTTTTCAAATGAGGAATACACCGATATTCATTTCGTGTACGGATTCTGTGACGGAAATGCACGAGCTGCCGTACGAGAGTATCAACGTAGATTTCCTAACAGGAGAGTACCAGATAGATTTAAAGCAACGAATTACTAATTCAGTTACTGAGATGCAACAAAATTTTCAGGAATGTCGTACCGTAACAAATTCTGTACTACGTCGATGTCTAGCTTGCATCGATGTGCAAGGACAACATTTTGAAACGCGTCACTAAATCATTGCGTAGATAATTTTTATTTTTGTGAACAAATCCGTTGTTACTTATCTCATATTTCTTTTGAATATTGGTTTATAACTTTGTAATAAAGCATTTCTAAGCAAACTCGATATAAGAATTTTTTCTTATTTCCACTGGTAGAATATGCTCCCGCAGTTTGTCGGTTAAAACCCGGGACACCCTGTATATATAATGGGATACTATCATGAATTAACGCGTATTCCAACACGAGATCAGTCTTTAGGCTTTAACTTGTTGCAAATTGTTTAGTCTTGTTATCGTCAATCATATTAGCAAATTGGAAATCGCAGTCATTGAATCACCCTCGAAATTCCTTGCCGACATCTCGGCTTCTTTTAAGAACCGGCTACATTTTTCACGGTATACACTATGGATACTGCAAGGCAACGTGACCGGCAGTCTGGAATTTTGCATCGAGGAATTGCGGGACCTCAGCAAAACGGTTTTTCTCTCCCCATGGACTCATTATTTGTATCGTCCTAATTTGAAACGCGTCATCAGGGTCCTGGAATGTCTAACGGCATGCAACGCTACTCTTTTTCTTTATCTCTCTTATTCTTACTCCGTCTTCTGCGCTTTTTCGTCTTGCTCTTTATCCCACCGTGTCCTCGTTTAGGTCTCAGTAATTAATTTAACTTCTTATGACGACGATAGCGGCTGCTAATGGTTTTTGTTTCGTATAAACCTCTCTACGTTGTCCCGTTTCCAAATACCTTTTTTAATACGGTATCAAATGCGATATATCGATGAAAATTTCGAATCGTCAAGAGAAACTTTATATTTTATAAACTGTCATAGAGACGCGCATAGTAATCTTGTAGAAAGTTTAGAAAATTTACAAATCTGAATCAGTCTTTTTCTTTCTTTTCTTTACTATTTTTCAACTTTTTATAATATAAATAGATATTGTTAGCAGTGAAATCATGTTTAATAACAAATTCCATGTCCTTCTCCCGCTTTGATCGATTCTCATCTTCGAGTATGTCTTACATGTCGCATGCTATTCCAGTGAGAGATAATTTACCAGAACGACATTGCGAAGAATTCGAAAGGACAAAAGTCTTAAGCTGCATCATCAAATTACGCTTATTAATATTACGATACGGAGAAAGACGGGAATCAGGTGGAAGGAAGGGAGGAGGGCATACGGTATTTTGGTAAAGGCACCTAAAAGGGTTAAAAATATCGGCATTTCACGACGAGGAAGCATTCAGCGAAGAAGGAGGCCTTCATCTACATGGAGGGAGAAATGGACCAAAGAGGCGGCTGGTAAATAGCTGCGTGTGCAGCGTCCGTTCTGGCCGCGAGGCGTTAACGAGGCGGGCAAACACGAAGAAGAAAACTAGGAGAAGATGGAAGAGGTGCTGGACGAAGCAAAGTGAGAAGGAGAGGGAGAGAAAGCCGAGAGAGGTAGGAGAAAGGGAGAGGAGCGGGATAAGGCACGAAGACGCTTTTTCAAGGTGAGGTGTAAACTCTGCCGCCCTTCGGCTGCCTCTATCGGCCGCCTCTTCGTGCATCCACCAACATAAAAGCACCTCTTTCCATCTTATTAAGGCCCGACTCACACACCGGTAACTGCTGGCACACTACACCGGACTCTCTCACGACCTTTCTCTCTCTTCTTCTCTCTTTCTTCCTTTATATACTCTTATTCTCGGTGTTTCTTCCTTTCTACGTCTCCGACGTTGAGTTTCGCTCACCGATGCCGCATGTCTATCAAATCGAAGTTATCTGGAAATATCTGAGCGCAAGATTAAAATGTCTTGCGCTGCAGTATACACTAAAGCAAAAATAAACGAGGGAGGAAGTTAAAAGATTTTGTCAGAAATTGCAACAGAGTCGTATGATTATTTATTTGTTATAGGACTGTGTTATTTAATTGGAACCGGTATTTTTCAAGAAGAAAATCCTTTGGGAAATATTGCCTTTGCAAATATTCATTTTCTTAATCCTCAATGTGATTCTTAACTGTGATCTCTTTATCGCGTTAAATATTGCATAGTGCTGCATGTATGAGCAACGATAATTTATTAACCCGGACAACTCAGATCTTATACGTCAACGCTTTCTCGCTTGTTCCTTGTCGCTGTTATTTTAAAAGGTACTAATTGCTCTGGTAACGCGGGCAACACCTGATTGCGCGGCGTGTATTCGAAATACGAACTTGCTCGATTGGATATCGTGCGAAAACAGCGGCGAAGAGAGTAACAAAACTCGGAGGCGAGCGAGCGAGCAATTGCGGGAGGCGGCGAGCAGCACCTTGTTTATTTTAATCGGGGCTCAACGTGCCTGCGAGATTGTTTCGTCTCGCAGAACCACGATGTTTAGCTCGCCGTTTAATCGCCGTTAACGAGCGGTTATCGTTCACCAACTGGAAACACGACGATGCTAACGAGGCGATCGACCGGAAGCACGAGCCCTTTCGCGTTCACTTGCCTCTTCGTTCCTCTTCTTCTTCTTCTTCTTCTTCTTCTTCTTCTCCTTCATGTTCTTATAGCATTCGAAAAAGGACGACTCTCTATCTTGGCAACGTACGCGCTACGCAATAACTAATCTTTTCTTGTTCGTTGATTAGAGGAGTTGACGAACTAAATTGTTAATATTATTATCTTAAATTTTACTAAAATTGGAACGATACAGAGGAGATTAGCATGGCCCTGCGCAAGAATGACACGAAAAATCGTGAAGCGTTTCCGCATTTTTAGTATTATCTTAAATTTTACGCTTAAAAAAATATTAGCCATTGAAAATAGAGTCCTTTGTGTATACATAAAATTCTAGTACTAACGTGCAACATTAACATGCAAAGACAGACACTTTCTCTCACATTATGGAATGTTACCTTAAATGTTACATTGTGGAACGTAACACTTGAGAGAAACTTTAAGTTATTCAGCTCGAAGAATAAGCTGGACAAACACAATTCTCTGTCTCTCTCAGTATGTCACTTGCCAGAAATCACAGTGACCCATACCGTCAATCGTTAAACAATGACCGTTAGGTACATGGAAAATCCTTAGGTGTGACCAACTCGCACTGTCACGCTCTTTCTCGTTGTTTTCTCTGTATTCTTTTCTTTCACTCGTGATGCTTGTATATTGAGAGGCAAGAAAAGAAAAGAAGAAAGGATCGAATTTTCTTCTTTCCTCGCAATGTAGAAATGTAAAATTTTGGTTGTCCCCGAAACGCGTTTCACTTGGACGCGAAACTAATCGCTCCATACAAATATTTAGGCTGCCGTGGTGAAAAAAGGGTCTCCCTTGTTATGTTAACAGTTTAACTCGCCCTGTCGCACGGTAGTTGGCCCTTTTGCACTCTAGTCAGATCTGCACCGTGGAGAATCGCGAAATTTGACTGCAACTGTATAACTATATGCTAACATTCTGGCTTGGCACCCGTGACTACTTCTCAATAAATCTTTCCCGTTATCACAGCTTGCGTCCGACACACTCAAAAATCCGGAGACATCTTACTTTTTACTAAAGAATTGCCATTCGTTCTGTCATAAAGAGTATTTTACATTACAATAGCCTTCGAAAAACAGTACTATTATACATTTATAAATATCCAGAGACATCTCATTTTTTTACAAAACAGTACTATTATACATTTATAAATATCCAGAGACATCTCATTTTTTTTACAAAAGAATTTCCATTCGTTCTGTTATAAAGGGCATTTTAATGTAAAATACTTTTTATGACAGAACGAATGGAAATTCTTTAGTAAAAACTGAGATGTCTCTGGATTATAATACGTACCTTTTTTCGGTTCAACATTTACGTTATGTCTTTATTTGCTGGCAACATCGGTTTTTAGATCTTAAAAATGGCAAAGTGCTATCTTTAGACACAAGGGATATTAGTGGGATAAAATACAGCCTAGTCCATAATAGCTCGTTACGTTAACTCTTTGTAAATTGCACACATCCTATTCGTGTTTACGGAAGCATCTATCGCGGTTCAATAAATAACGGAGATTATTGCACGCCACGTCGAATAGAAAGCGTTCACAATCTACAGATAATACTGTTTAATTTATAGCGTTTTTGATTCGATTGGTGCAAACTAATGGGATAATTTAAACATATCTTTACGATGCAGTGAAACGTTCAGCGAGAGAGTTATCGGCATTCTAAAATGCGAATTTGATCCACTCACTAAAGCGATAACTTACATTTTTTAATAATTAATCAAGACGGATTTATCACTGTTATGGCTCGATTAACGTCGTCGGGTCAAAATGGTACAAAAGATTGCAATCCTGAAAAGGGCCTGACCAGAGAAACCACAACAGTCAGGACTGTTATTCGCATCATGATCATGTTATGATCCTCATAAGATTTTATAACGGTCATAACGAAGGTACGATCCTTTATTGTTGCTCAGACCTCCTAGCAAAATCCGCAAGGTTCTCCATCATAGCTGTGACAAGAGTTTTTAGTCCCTGCTTTAAGTCTTGCTTAACATAAATCTTGTTTGGTTTGCTGTAATCTATTTCACAGAAAGACGATATAATTTAAATTTATATATAAGAATAAATTATAATTATGAATACATGTAATTAAAAAATATTATATCGTTTCTTAAAGTAATTGATACTGGATATACGTATACTTATATATGTAAATGTAAGCAAAATTAAATCTTTTCTTGCAAAATTCGATGCATGGCACTTACGACGTGGAATAACGTGCAGAATTTGGAGATAATCGTTTCGATATCCTATATTATACTCATAGAAGCATCCTCCACGCTAGGATCGCTTTTTTATTTACACATACGTCACAATAGTCACCTGGCAGGCGTGATAAATTTCGGTAATAGTTGGCCATCAATCTGGCGGGAATTACGTGCACCGCACGCTCCCTTCCACAATGGGCCCATACCGCGCTAGTACGGGATTCAGCATTCTGCAGTAGGTCCTATTAATAAACCAACGTATTAACAAAGGACGCAGCCACTTGTTATTTAAACTGGACGTCTGGCGCCCCTCGATCAGGATTGCCATAAATTTGTCTACAATTATTATGGCGTCAATCTGTCACCTGAACCAAGAAAGGAGCAGCCACGTGACAAAAATTCATTACTACCAGAATAGAGTTTCGAGTTTTCAACAGAGGAAATTTACGTGCATGGATGTTCTAGAAAAATCAACAGCGACAACTTGGTCTTTAAACTGCTATCCAATTTTTTTCTAATTACATCGTGTAATAATTAACCGGACATTGTAGTAAAACAGAATATACAGGGTGTCCCGGGTTTTAACCGACAAACTGCGGGAGCATATTCTACTAGTGGAAATAAGAAAAAATTCTTATACCGAGTTTGCTTAGAAATGCTTTATTACAAAGTTATAAACCAATATTGAAAAGAAGTATGAGATAAGTAACAACGGAACATAGTGTAGAATTTGCAAGGTCGAAGATGTTTATGTTACGTGTATTCACGTGTATTCATGTTCACTATGTTGAAACGATTCGGTATGATCGTTACTTTCACAAGAGTAGCTGTTAGATTTCAATCGTCGTGTCAACTAGCAATTACTATCAGAATGCCAAAAGTGTTTTCAAATGAGGAATACACCGATATTCATTTCGTGTACGGATTCTGTGACGGAAATGCACGAGCTGCCGTACGAGAGTATCAACGTAGATTTCCTAACAGGAGAGTACCAGATAGATTTAAAGCAACGAATTACTAATTCAGTTACTGAGATGCAACAAAATTTTCAGGAATGTCGTACCGTAACAAATTCTGTACTACGTCGATGTCTAGCTTGCATCGATGTGCAAGGACAACATTTTGAAACGCGTCACTAAATCATTGCGTAGATAATTTTTATTTTTGTGAACAAATCCGTTGTTACTTATCTCATATTTCTTTTGAATATTGGTTTATAACTTTGTAATAAAGCATTTCTAAGCAAACTCGATATAAGAATTTTTTCTTATTTCCACTGGTAGAATATGCTCCCGCAGTTTGTCGGTTAAAACCCGGGACACCCTGTATATATCAACGCAGAAGTATTTCGGGACTGTTTAATTTGTTCTCTGCTATCAATGTCGAGTTGCAACTGCGAGTATTCTGCACGTACGGTCTATCCTTGTGAATCGGAAGCGACGGAATTCGCGTCGATCTTCGCGCCTCGTCCCGTCCGTTCTCCTCTGACTCTTCTTGATCCGACTCTCCATGAATCTCTCGGGGTGTAGATGGTGAGTCAAGATAAGGGGGCTACTTAAACTTAACCCTTGCTCGAGCTCGTGCTCTCCAAGAGCAGGACGACCGGTGAGACCCGAGGCCACACACCAAGAAAGACTAATAGCTGAGAAGATAACGCTCTTAAACACTTTGCCAGGCCAATGCTTCTTCTCTTCTGCTGCAACCTGCCCTCCCGTCTTCCATTCTGCTTCAACGGGTGAGCTACCACTCGACACCGATAACACTAGGGGACATTTAACCAGAAGCAACGTCGGTGAGATTACACCCCAAGTGTTTCTTCGCGAAAATGCTATCTATAGTACGATGCTGGCCGCTAGATTTATGTAGGGTGCCTCCAGCTTTGGTGCACTGGCAGGTGGCCGCAAAAACACAGCGACGCATTCCTGAAGGAAAAGCCAAGTAGGAAGCTGTAAATTAAATGTAAAGAAAAGCTAAAGCCCGTTTTCCCAAAACGTTTATTCTCTTGAATTATTACGTGTCGTCAGGCGCCCCGCAACTTTTTACGACGCGCATGTAGCCGTTTTGTTGGTGGCGCAAGGTGCGACCGCTGTAAAATGTCCTGTAGCCTCATCGATGAGCTCTGGCTCTCTCGCCCACAACGCGGGATAACGACTCGATTATTGCTTTACAGTACGCGCCGGGAGTAACTGCAGTAACGAGTTTATCGCTCCGGCGTACACACTTGTAAATATCGCTAACGACCTCGCGTACATGCCACTTCTGAATGTTAATCTTAATTTCCTGTGACAAGAGCGCGCCGCTACCTGCTCTCGCTCGTACACGCGTGAAAGATTGAATTAATGTCGCTCTTTTCGCTGCCGTATAACACGACGCGAAATTATAACGAAGCAGCGCTTCCGAGTAATCTCGCCATCGGCGCGGCGAACCGAGGGGTTACTTAGATTGATTTTATCGATTATGTTTAATCGGCGTAACCGACATAATTTGCAATGCCGTGTTAAACGCCGGGGACATATCTCCCTACGTAATTCCAAGCACGTTAGGCAGCCTATGAACCATGTAGCCTTTCTCAAAGCCACCTCGCGCGTACTGGATACACCTGTAATGTTATCGATGCGAGTGTTTTTGCCGAGATTTAATCAATGCAATCGTTTAATGTAATCTATTTGGAGTGTTTTTTTTATATCTTATTTATTCATTCCAGATTCTTTTTATTGATTGTGTTAATCGTATAAAACAGTTATACTTGTTAATACCAATTTACGAATTTTTGATCTATGATGTTAAATATACATTGTCGCTAAGTAAATTAATTTTAATTTGCTACAAGTATGTAGAAATGTGCGAGAGAAATATATTGTCTTAATTATTAGTCTTATGAATAACTTTATTAATAACGTGATAATGTCGTTGTGAAATTTTTAGTAAAGAAAATTCGACTTGAAAATTGAAAAGGCTTAGGAGCGAAGAAAATGCGAATGTAATATGCGAGTTTATACACGATCTTTCGATGATCTAATGAAATAACAATTAAATATATCGTCGATACATAGATATGCCGCGGATGCTTAGGTTTAAAGGGTGACAAAAAAGTAGTCATCGATCTAAGAGTCGTTTTACTTGTGAAAGGGCCGACGTGTACAAACACAAAAGCAACAGGTGGTGAATGACTTCGGGCTTAGGTTACCGGTTCGGCTATTCAGTTTTATTCATGACTCAAGAGAGAGAAAGAGAGAGAGAGAGGGAGGGAGGGAGAGGGAGAGGGTCACGTATACAAATCTACTATCCGTGGACCACTCGACCCCTCAAATTCTTTTCCTTCCGTCGACCTTCCAGATCCCGGTTGGTTGGTTGGTGCGTCCTATAGTAATACATTTACAATGGATTTAACGATCTGCATTTACCATAGTCGATTGACGTCTTGCGAAATATGGGTATCAGATTACTATTCATGTATGTAGTATAATCATACGTGCAATTAATTGTCTGATTAAAAATTATTGAACTTTGCCAAAGATCTTGTGGTAAAAGAGAGACAACAATTTTTGAATTAATTACGAAATTAATTTTTAATTGAATTTCTAATTTAATCATTAATTATTAACATAATAATTAATCATGTTATTTATCATAACTGTTGCAACTATTGCGCATCAACACACACACACACACACACAATGACAATATTATTATTTTAAAATTGCTACATTTTTCAACGAAACATATTAAAAAATAAAACATTAAAAACTCTTAACGATATTAAAAATTACGAAGCAACACTTAATAGATCGTTTTGAGAGTTCTCTGCTCGGGAGAACGGCGCCAACAGTGCGCTTGGATTTAATTGATAAATCGCGGCGCTCGAGATAACAGGTACGTGCCGGAATGCAAAATAACATTCGGCGATTCGGGAGTCAATCGTTATCTGCATTCAATATTACGTATAGTGACGCCGTCTGTCAATAAACGCCATCGCGCAAGCCTTTCACACTGTAGAGCGCGTAAAGTGAAAACTGAAATCGCACAACTGCCGATGTCTGCTCAGAGACGTTGAGTAATGCCGCATTCCAAATTCATGATTTGATCAATGGAGGGATAATACGGGATGTTCCTCTTGCACAAGGTTAAAGCCAGTTTCGAGGCTTTCGGCTTCGTTCAATGGCTCCGTTTCGCAGATCAAGGTTGCGAAGTTGTATTTTCGTGCTTCGCATGCACCGCCGCGCCCGCGCCGGCGAAACGCGCCGGAATTTGTTTTTCCAGCCGGCGGATTTAGAATGTCGGAATCCCATACTTTGCGATCATACGATAATAAACAAAAATCGCTTTTACTCGCCGCTCATTCACGGCAGCGATATTTTCGGCGCGAGGAATATTCCGCGTCTGGTCCTGCACTTTTTTGGCTTCCCTACGGACTTCTGCGCATTTTACCCAACATTACACACCGGACGTCGTGTTACGCAATCTTTCACGTTTACGGCCGTGCGAACAATTTTTCTAGCCCAATTTTTATCTCGATCTTTATCTTTTATTTGTTCTCGAATTAATCCGCTTATCACGGCCCAGCGGTAGTCACGAAATAAGATAAAAATATGAAGGAAAGAAGAGGCTGGCGTGTTACACACAACATACGTGTACGATTCCTCTATGATAGTCAACTCAGCCTCCTCGTAATGCCTTTTATATGCGAATTCGTCTTACAATCCGCGATTTGCGAATGACACACAAAACGAGCTTACAACAATCGAGTAAATGACAGCGACAAATTTGTTCGAAAATTGATAAAATTATGATTTGGATCGCGTGCGAACTTTTAAACGTGTCAGCTCGCCGGTGGCGATAACAATCATCATCATCGCTATAAAGTAGAACGTGCCAGATATACGCGCATACGACCGACTGGATCACCGTGATACGTCGCTACGCACGACTACGCAAGTATATTCCTTATCGTTCAGGTATCGCCGCTGAGATTAATTCATTCAGGGAACGTCATAGCTTGCTGGGTTTTTACTTCCGTTCTGCTTCGGACCAATTCGAACGACGTGACAAATCGGTAGTTGCGTATCTGATCAACGTGAAGGATCGATTCGTCGGGTATAAGTAGGAACGCAAGGTTTCGAGAAATAAGATAAATCGTACACAATCATTCGCCACTCAGGGGGTATTTATCCATTCTTAACATTACACGCTGCGTGGTGTACAATGTTTCACGGTATTAACGTTATTTGCAATAATGCTCGCTATAAAATAACGCACAGTCACAACGAAAGCTGATGAAGAAACGAATAGAATCAAAAATGAGTTATTTGATCAAATTATTATTAAAAAAAAATTACTATTTCTCCCGCGTGATTATTTATCCCAGAAAGAACCCTTTCAGCTGATAAACCGCACTCTCGAGATACGAGCGTTTTACATCGCGGATATTATCCCGTAGTTTTGTGCCCGAGCGCACTATCGGTGAAGGCGATTATAAACGAACGCGTGAGTCATATAATTTTCTGATTTAGGGGCACGTGACACCTTCGTCACGTGTTGTGCGTGGATGTTGTGACGGCGATTAAAACCTCGTTAGGTCGAACGCGCACCAAGCATTCCTACGGTCCGCGCGCGAGATTTAAGGCCCTTCCACAAGGAAGGCCCTCGACGTGGTGGCGGCGGCGGCGAAGGAGGACGCAGAGAGATAGGATCAGGCTGCTACATCCTGCGGGACCACAACGGGTCCAGGGCCGGCCCTGCCGCGGTATCTAATCTGGCCACTTTCGGAGCCGCGGGTAGCCGTGTTTTGGCTGGGGATCGTGTTAAGGGGATTTACATTCATTTCGATCCTAATAACCCGATCCCTCGGATCCCGATTTGGAATACGATATCCGTCCTCTCCGTATACATATATCTTGCTCTTTCTCCTCCTCTCTTCTGCTTCTTCTTTCCCTTGGTTTCTCCTGCTTTCTTCTTCTTCTTCTTCTTCCTCCACTCGAGCAGCGCGACGGATTTTTAAGTTAAAGGCATCGAAAGTCGCCCAACTTTCGCCCGTGTATAAATAATTTCTCGTTCCTACTTGTATGTCCTTTTTCGGAGATTGAATAGTTTGATAGATTATACGTAGAAGTAATTAGCATCCACGTAACGCTTGTTGTGTTTCGTTTTATCTTTCCTTGCGTACCGTCGTATGCAAGTGCGCATTTGTTTATAATTATATGTTCTCTTGGATAAACATATTGATAGACAGGATTGATCTGTTACGGAATAAAATTAGCGCTGATATAATCAACTAATATTTTTGAGGAAACAATTAATGATCAAACATAATTGTTCGATCAACAATTACAGTAGATTTTCATTTGCAACTGACAATTTGTTCTTACAAGAAAAATGTGCAATTTAACACAATAACATAACGATGTTACGTGAAAATATGTTCATAAAATATCCGTAACAAAATATTTCATGTGTCCGTTCTGTAACACTATCCGCATCGCATACTCCCTCATTAAACTCGTTTCGACGCCTCGTTCGCCATCGGATTTGCCAGATTTATGCGCGTCGGTTTCGATAGAATTTCCTCAATGCAATCTCGCGTGCTGCGTGACTCGCGGCCACGAAAAAAATATCGATACGCAGGCGAGATGCGTCCGCGAGACAGAAGGAGGAAGCTGCGCGAGAGATCGGGCAGCGGAGCGAGCAGTGGAAGCGACGAGGCGTGCTTTGATTGCGGTGGACGAGGCTTCATCACCCGTGGTCGCCTTCGTGGAGTGCCCGAGGAGCTTGTCGACGACGGGCGTGACGTGCCTCGGGGCCAAAATAACACGCCCCTGGTATCCTCCCCATCCCATCTCATCTCTTCTCGAGCCCCCGCTCTCGTCGCCATCACTCCACCTGATCCTCCTTCACCTTTTCTCCGTGGGTAATCCGTTCCCACAGACAAAAGGGTCTCGCGGTCCGTCGACTTCGATCTTCTTCCGCCGCCTCGACGTCCTCCTCGCGGTCTTGTCTTCCGCTCAGGTATGTAATAAGGATGTAACATGAGCTCTTCGGGACACACGAGGCCGAGACGTCGATCGGCCTCGCGACAAGTTCGAGCCCCCTTGGTCGCGCGCGATCGATCCGGGCGGATCGATCGTGCTTCCCAGGAGATCACGCGGTCGGCCCCACGATTGGCGAGAAAATCGCCAGGATTTTTGACGAGCCGTTGAACCGTAAGATGCGATGTTCGACAACCGCACGAGTTTCAACACGCTTACGGCGAGTAATCGCAGTGGACATGTTGGCGCAGGATAAGTCAAATGTACCTGACGTTCCTGTGATATTTGGTCAAGTTCCAATGGCACGCGCCTGTCGTGTTTTAATTCTATTAATAAAAGAGAATTATAAATATATACATAGTTATAATAAAGGATACATTGGTAGGATGTACCGAAGATATTTTGTAAGAGCATCCTGTTTTATTAATATTTTACATGCTGTTCTAGAGATATTATAAAAGCCTACTCCTTCATAAAGTATGCAGTTAATATCCGCCTGTAGTTTTTGAATTTTCTTTCGCCCGTGCTGCGGCTCTCACCCTGCAGTGCCACTGCACAAGATAAGCAATAAGAATGTAATCTGCTAAGAACGCAGAGACACATGGATTGAAGTTACGGCGGATTGAAAATTCTTCAGCGAGGCTTATCCTGATGCCCCAATGGGTTTCTTGCGAAAATCTGGAGAATAGTAGATAAAATTATATCACTTATTAAGGAAAGTTTACAGACTTCTCTAATGTTACTAGAGTAATAAATTAGCTGAGTACTCTTGAGTAAAAGAAACGTAAGAACGAGGTTTTAATCGAGAGTCCACTCTTCTCACGCAGTTAGACGCGAGAAGATGGTTGTTTAATAACTTGCTAAAACAAAGAACGCGCGTTCGTGCGGCGTACAAATGAAAAACTAAAGAAATCAGAATAAAGAAGAAGGAGGAAGATGGGAAGAAGCGTGAGATAGGTTGTTCCGGCGCAGGGATTGCTCTTCAGTCGTTACTGCTGGGACCATCTAGAGAGCTCGACAAACACTCGATGCACCTCACATGATTCTCTCTGAAAACATGACTGTCATTGTTGCCGTGTCATCTCTTCGGTTGCAGGCCATTGTCCTTCTTGCACTGATCGCGTCCTGTTTCCTCAGTTCTTCGCCGCGATCCGCCGCGACGAGCGCCGATTGCGAATGGAAAGGGTGAGAAAGAACGTGAATGGAACCCCAAGAAGAATCCACCGAACGTGAAAGACGCTGCACATGCCTCGGCGATTTTCGAAACCCATAAAAGGCACGCGCCGCGCGGCTTCTCACCGTCCGAGAATTGCAAAATGCTCGGCGATCGGCGAAATAGATAAAAGTACGGACAACGCCGACGCCGACGCCGAGCGTGTGGGTGTCGCGGGGTTACCACCGAGGCGGAAGTGACTTCCTGGAAGATCAGCTGACGCCTGGGCGGTTCGTTTTGTTACGCGGTGAATGGAACGTCGGGGCCCACTCTCGAAGCCTCGAATGTGGTGGATGTGCAGACGCGGGCAGATCGGGGAGGAGGTAGAGGGTGGTGGATCGTGAGAGGAGGGGGTAGAGCAGCGCGCGTGAGCACGTTAAAACAAGAAGGTTGGAATGAAAGGTTGGCCTGACCGCGGGAAGGAGCCGGAGCGGGCGGGAGGTGGAGAAGAGAACGGAGAAGAGAAACCAATGGGGGCGGGGCCCCGTCTGTGGATGCTGGCACGGAGCTCAGTCCTCCTTCGCACACCATCTTCTTTCATCTCGGACCCAACCCCCTTTTGAGGCAGTACGTGCCCTATCTTCGGTTTCTTCTGCTCCCGCCGTTTCTTCTACTTCAACGTGCTTCTCCACTTCATCCTCCTCCGTCTCCTCCCCATCTTCTCTCTCTGCTCCTTGACCTCTTCACCCCCACGGCCAGCGTCTCCGCCGTTCGGCAACACTCCGACGTCGTTTGTCTCGACGTCCTGTTCCTTTGTTCTCGACGATGGCTCGACAATTTCGTGGACGTTATCTGCGGCTTAACGAGCCGCGGCATGCAACAGGAGCAATTAGCATCGCGCCGAATAGGGAAATTAATGTTGCTTTAATGCCTCCCCACGTTGATTACATATTGCACAACGCACGCGAGCGTGGTCGCGCGGAAGCGCAAGAGCGTTTTAACGCGGCTCCAGTGATAAGATACAAAATATGTAAACGAGGTGTAAGCGACGGCCGCTCCGTAATTAGTAGTTACCGAGGCGAATGATGAAGGAGAGATAAAATAATACAGGCAGAACGCAGGCATCCCTTCGCACAATTGCGGCTCCATTATTCGTCGCGACTGGTTTCTCGGCTACCGGCCGTCCATTACCCGCGACTTTACGTGTTTTCACGAATTTTTTACTTCGTGCTTGTAGCAATTAATCCCATCTAACGCTCGCAAATTCTCAGGCGCTAAAAGCATGAAAATTTATCGACGATACCCCATACATTGCGTTCGATTCATTTTATACAACATTTTTCCTTTTCGATTGCATCGAAAGTTAATATTGATATGATAGATATATGATTGATGGGTAATCAAGCGATGCATCATCGAATGACGGTACTCTTACTTTTCAGAAAGCTGTCTCATTCTTCACAACATTCTTCAGAAAATTGGTCCAATCCTATTAGGAAACCTTTCGACGTAAAGTTGCGGCTTCCCTTTTACGTTTCACACGAGCCGCCTCTTTGGAAATGCTTCACGCGCACGAGTTTTCGGTTGAAGTTTTTTCGATTTCTGCTACAGATCCTCACCTCTGCGCGTAACGCTTTCTATCCCTAACGTATTAGGGGCCAGGCCATTTTTCACTCGAAATGGATATTCATACCCCGACATTCTCGGCTTTGGCCAATCGTGCACACACGCTTTCTTTCTCTCTCTTCCTCTCTCTCGTTCTCTCTTTCTCTCATTCCATCATACCCTCTATCTCTTCAACTCTCCGCCAAAATATTTGTAAATAGATGTAAAGTCTGGGAGGGGCCCGAGGGGTACCCCGCTGTGCGAACAAGGCTCCCCATAGCGCACTACGGCCGATATATCTCTCAGGCCCTTCACCATTCTTCCCTCTCTTTATATAAAACTTCTTCGCGGCCTTTTATACGTCTCTTCTTCTTCTTCTCCTTCTTCTTTCCCTTCTTCCCGATCGTCATCTCATCCTCTATTACCTCGATCCTCATCATGCACCGCGCAGCGCGAAAGCTGCATACGAAAACTAAGAGAGGCGCATGGGAAAATTTCGAAAACCGATTATGGTAATAGTCTTTACACGAGAAGTGCGCGTTCCGACATTCAGTGACAGATAAAATCGGAATGTTGCATTCCTGCGTACAAATCCATCCTTATTGTCGGTCTGATTATAACATTTCAAAGAGCAAGCAAGAAATGGGTATACGACCGAAGTATGTTGTTCCAATTTCCATAAAATAATCGATTTCCAGTCTATAAAATCGAGTTTGCTATAAGTAACGCATGGCTCACCGCTTTCAGAAATATCAGTCACAAATTGGCATCGCGCACAATTGCTGAAAGAATTTCGCTGAAACATATCATCAGAGCTACGAAATCTAATGGATTGACCAAAAAGTCCGTGCCAGTCCAATTATCTCGCAAAATTCGAATACAAAACTTTGTGTTAAATAATTCTTAATACAAAGTTTACCGAAAGTTCCGTGCGGATATTTTTAGCAAAATTCAAACGCAAAGCTTCACGCTAAGAATGAATGCAAAGTTTTGCGTTTCCTGCTTGCGAGAACGGCATACCCTTGAGGACTTTAATGAAAATTTATCCGACAGCCGATGGACGTGCGATTCGTTTGGCAATCGCGTGCACGTGGCGTGAAGATTTTCATTGGTACGGATCCGAGTCTGCGCGCAGGAAAATAAAAAAAGCGCACGAAAGGAAGAAAGAAAGGTGAGGCCGCCGGTCCCTCGAGAGCCGCCGTCTGCAGTCAATAGGGACTAATTGCCGCAAGGAAAGCTGCGAATTCGTGGACATTGTGAGCTCCATTTCATTCCTGGTTAGTGTCGAACGGGTCTCATTGTGCTGCGGATCGCGAGCCGCTTCGTGTCCGGCACCATCGGTTACGTACCGCCATTGAGGCCCGCAAGAATGAAAAGGGGTGAGACGCGAGTCGTCCCCGAGCGAGAGAATAAAATTTACTGCAGCGCGTGTTCTCGCAGACGAGATCGACAGGCGGCGGCAAGTTCCCCGCCTCGCAAAAATCGATCGGATGCTCCTGAAAATTGCCCTCTTCCGCGCATTCAGCAGCAGCCTTCGGAGAAGAAAAAGAACAGAAGAAGAAGAAGAAGAGGAAGAAGTCTCCGGCGCGGCGGATCGGGTGGCCGCTCGCTCGGTTCACACCGAGCGCGTTTACGTGCGAGCGGTCCTACGGTCCCTACGACTCTACCTGGTCATCCGTATCATACGGCCCTGCGTGGGCGATTGCCCTCCGAGAATCGATTTAAACACGGGCCCCGAACTCTTCGAATGCCCTCTGACAATGCCGCGTCTCGGTCAATGCAATTTCCCTCGCGTTCGGCTTCTCGCCCCCTCAATACGCCGCGTTCCGCATTGAACTCCGGATTTAACACGGACCCGTGCTATTGAATCTCACTTTACCAAGTCAAGGCTATCTGTGCCTCGAGTATGAGCATGCTGTTGACTCGTTGCGGCGTTGGGGTGGTCTAGTTACTGTCTTCGGTGCAGGTAAACAATAAAACTTTGGACAGGAAGAGAAGAAGCTTAGTGTGAATGGTCCCCCACATTGGCTTTATTTATTCCTGTTTGCCCGTTGATTCGCCACGGACTGGACCCTTTAAAATCTCTTCAAGATCTTTTGACATCGTGACCGTTCAAGACATGTATTCGTTTACCTCATAGTGATCACTCGCGCCTCGTTCTATACCTGACGCCACTGGTCACGAGGAAGGCCTCTTTTTCTGCGGGTAGCCGTGAAATCGACTGAATTCTCCTGGCCGGACCGTCCCGCGAGGTGTTTTCAGATGTGACGGAAATCGCATTAAGTGGAACTTCCCGGAAAAGTGGCCAGTGACATTTTATTTGCTGAGAAAAACCAGAGTCAACTTCTATTCTAGATTTCAGAATTGGAATCTCCTCGCGCATAGCGCGTGCGAGTTCCAACTTTTTAATCTTAAATTTGACAAAAAAGATATTTACGCTCTAATTTACGTTAATATTTTCCATGCTTATAAAAACATTTGTATCTTTTAATATTTTAATCGCGCACGCGCGCGCATATAAAATGTAATAAAAATACAAGTCAATATACAAACACAATATAAAGATAATCTTCATTAATTGTCATTGCCTAGACGCGCGCAATTGAATTACTTAAAATTCGAAAAAAAGTATTAATTTTGCTGCTGAATTTACAAAATTAGTCTAAATCAAAATCGAACTTCTTTATATTTTTTATTTATTCAGTAGCTAATTATATATTACAATTTATTTTATATGTTAGCATTCGATAATCTAGAACGCACAATGTTACAGAGATGCAAGGAGAAGCTCAATACCTTGGCAATCTCAGTGATGAACCAATGGCCAGGGATAAAGCTGAGGGTGACTGAGAGCTGGGATGAGGATGGCAAACACGCGATGGATTCCCTGCACTACGAGGGACGAGCCGTTGATGTGACAACGAGCGATCGAGATCGCGCAAAGTACGGAATGTTGGCGAGGCTCGCGGTTGAAGCTGGTTTCGACTGGGTCTACTACGAGGCTAGATCGCACATTCACTGCTCCGTTAAATCTGGTTAGTAACTTCCATCCTGTCTCTCGTACTTCAGAGTGTACTATCAAATTAACGTGAAGGAACGCACATCAATCGCGATCGTACGTGATTGAATCGTCCTGAGCGGCCGGGAGACCGCACACTTAAATAAAAATTCGTTGAAAGCAGTCATTTCGTGGATTGCTGGTAGATTTTAATTGCAGTCCGCGTCTTGTTAATACTCGTATAAACTCCGGTTACACGTGCCCATAAAGAAGAGCGTATAAACTACCGGATAGTTGTAACGATGTCGTTTAATGCACCAAAGCTGCTAAAGTCGCCGTAGATGTAATAACGTCGTTTAATGGAACAAGGATACTAAAGTCATGCTGCTCTTAATTACGAGTGGCAAAGTGACTTAACATCTTGAGTATCACTTATACGACGACATAAAAGCATTAACACTTGGACAATTTATTTGGAAAAGGCGCTATACACGATTCTAGAAATTGTATTATATTTCTGCAAATGCTGTCATACTATTTCTTTACTTTCTTTTTGCAACATTTAAATTTTTCATTGCAACATCATTCTATATTTTATGCAGTTCTGTCGTTTAACGCTTAATAATACAATCTATTGGGTCGTCCGGAAAGTTCGTGCCGATTTTGAAGGAAAATTCAAAGGCAACATTTTTTTATGTCGATAAATATTTATTGACTTATGTATGCACCGTTTTGTTTCACAACCTTTGTCCATCTTTCACGCAACTGGAAGATTCCATTCTCCCAGAACTTCTTAGGTTTCTCGGCGAAAAACTCCTCAAGGTGGTTTTTTATGTCGATCAAAGAGTCGAAGTTCTTGCCGCTAAGAGAATTTTGCAAAGACCTAAATAAGTGAAAGTCTGAAGGTGCAATGTCTGGTGAATACGGTGGGTGAGGTAGCACATCCCAGCCAAACTCCAACAATTTTTGTCGGGTAGTCAAAGAAACATGAGGTCTGGCATTGTCCTGATGGAACACGACGCCCTTCCTATCAGCTAATTCTGGACGTTTTTCCTGAATCGCTGTCTGTAATTCGTCCAGTTGCGAGCAGTACTTATCTGCATTTATCGTTTGGTTGTGTGGTAGGAGCTCATAATATAGGATTCCTTTCCAATCCCACCAGACACAGAGCATGACTTTTTTTGGATGAAGGCCGGCTTTCGGAGTGGTTAATGCTGGTTCATTTCGCTTACCCCAGGATCTTTTTCGTTCTACATTGTTGTAAATGATCCATTTTTCGTCACCCGTCACTAATTGCTTCAAAAATGGTACGTTTGCGTTGCGCTTGTACAGCGAGTCGCAGATGGAAATGCGATCCATTAAATTTTTTCGGCCAAATTATGCGGAACCCATACATCATAGCGACTTACGTAACCAAGCTTCACTACATGATCGTGGACAGTGGTTTTCGATATTTTCAGTATCTCTGCTAATTCGCGTGTCGTGTAGCGCGGGTTATTCTCGATCAGTGTCTTGATTTGGTCATCATCAGTAGTAGAGGGTCTGCCCGAGCGTTCTTGGTCTTTAAGGTTAAAATCACCAGCTCTAAACTTAGCGAACCACTTACGTACGGTTCTTTCAGCTAAAGCGCCTTCTCCGTAAACAGAACATATCGAATTTGTTGCTTGTGAGGCATTTTTGCCTTTCCGGTAATAGAAAAGCGTCAAGTGTCTAAAATGTTCTTTGTTTTCTTCCATCTTCAAAAGAGTAAAAAACTGACACGAATCAATTTATCTGAAACAACTTTTTTCCTAAAGATGCGTTGAAATGTCACCTTTAAGCATATGTATATAAATCGTATGTTTTCAATAACATTGATATATTGAGACATGTTCCAACGCCATGTATTAAAAATCGGCACGAACTTTCCGGACGACCCAATATTTTATACACAATCTCGTTCCATCTACATTATTATTTTACTCGTGTGCAGAATACGTTCATTAGATTGTCACGCATATCTCATTTCCAGATTCATCTTCAGTGGGCAAGTCTGGCGGCTGTTTTCCCGGAAAAAGTCTGGTCAGAACAGAGAATGGCGACGCAAAGAGATTGGACGAAGTGAGGCTTGGCGAACGTATCGCCGCCCTGGATTCCCGTGGAGACGTTGTGTACAGCGAGGTGATCGCCTTCCTGGATCGTTCACCGTCCGAGAGGAGACAGTTCATCCGTCTGACGACGAAGTCCGGCCGAGTGTTAACGTTGACTCCGGCGCATTTGGTGCCAGTGGAGGGTCGGTCGTCAGTGTTCGCCGCTAAGGTGCAACCTGGTGACAGGATCCTCGTGAACGACGTCGCGGCAAGCGTGGAGGACGATAACCGGGTGGATAACCGTCTGCGATGGGACAGTGTGGTCGAGACAAAGCTGGTTCTCGAAGAGGGAGTATTCGCGCCGCTGACAACGGAGGGTACTCTCGTAGTGGATGACGTAGTGGCGTCCTGCTATGCCGTCGTCGATAGTCAATCGGTGGCGCATTATGCCTTCCTGCCACTGAGGATCTGGAATGCCGTGACGTCTGTTTTCACGGGAGGACTCGACGATATGCGACACCTCGAGATCAGACAGAACGACACCAGTAAAGTCCAACCGACAGTAAAGGAAGGCGTGCACTGGTACGCGTCGATGCTGTACTCGCTATCCTCCTATATGTTGCCATCGACGATGCTGTACAATTAAAAACGTCAAGTCAACGTGTCTTGTCAAGTGTCGAGTGACTCCCTGAAGAACTCGAATGTAAATGATGTATTTTGGCGGTTTAATGTGCTGATGAAACATTGTCAAAACTTCTTGTTGGAATTTTCTTTTTTATGAATTATTATTCTGTGTGGATCGTGATTATATACATGCGTTATATATACATACGTGTTACGGACACGCTTGACGTGTCGTCAGAAATAGTAATACCTAATTGCAGGAGTGACGTTTCCCCTACAAGAAGAGGTGTATTTAATGAAACACAAAATAAAAGACTTTGTAAACGAGAGATATGAAGATGGCCAGTGATCTACTCGTGTTCACCGAATGCCGTGTAGTATACTCTATAAGAGCTGTAGGACATTAGAGAAATAGGTGAAAACGAAGCTTTAGGAAGAATCAGAGAAAGATTTTTCTCTTTATACCTTAAGTGTGTATATAATGCTGGTATATAAATATATATTTTGTTCCTCTTATGCACACGCGCACAAAAGAGAGAAAAAAAGAGAGAAAGTACCTCCGCAAATTGTTCGACATACGTATCCGTGTTTAATATCTAAAAAAGATTGCGATGTATCGCGCGTAGAAAATGTATAAAATAATTATTATTGATATTTTATACATATGTACGCAGCAAGAAAGCATTTCTATTTAAATATTCATTCAGACTTTAATTAATTTAAATAGATGAAGAAATATTTTAAATATAAATGAGATTACATCACGCTTCTCCTTTTTGGATACGAGACAATTGTTGTATATAGCCCGTTTTTTAAATCTTTCTCTTTATCTAATCACTGCAAAGTGGATGCAACTGCTTCGTCTTTTTTTCAGCTCATTACCTGTGTGTATCCATTACGTATTTAACATTATATACACTGAGAAAAATAATTAAATCGTTATAACATCAGCGATCTTGGTTAAACAAATATCATGTCATATTAAACAACAATTCAATTAATTTATTGCGTCTTGCAAGTTGCAAGCATTTGCAACTTGCGAATTGCAATCAATTTGTTAGAATATTTATATAATTGGTTCAAATGATTTAATATTTGCTTCTCAACATTTTTTCATCGGGAAACAAAAATTGGGTTTACTGCGTTTCTTTCTCAGTGTACCTGAATCGCTATGAATATTAAGGTCTGTTGAATTTGTATTTTCTTATATTTTCTGCATCTAAAATGAAATGAATACAAGTTTGGACTTTCACGAGGAAATTAAAGAAAGTGTACTGAAAACAAACAGACCTGATAGATATTTACTGTCACTATAAATTGTGACAGTAACAATCGAACACCTTTTGTATAGTAATATTAAAAATCGCGCGCGCGTATCGTATTATTATCATTTTGACACGTTTCTTTAACAATGATTGATTATACTCGACGAAGAAGTAGATTATTGTAATACTACAAGGACTTCTAATTGAGAAATTTAAATTATCTTCAAAATATTATATTATATATATTAAATATTATTATATATATATTATAATATTATATTATTAATATTATTATTATTTGTATGTAGTACACAAACAAATTATAAATTATGTATATATATTCCGCCAAAAGATGAATTACATCATTAACATAAGCAGGTTATGATGTGTTGTTATTTCCGTTCTGCGTATACATGTTGTATCTGCCATTAATTTAAATGATAAGTTAATTAAATGATTTGATTTAAAAAAGGATATATTTTACTAGCCTATTTCGTAAAGAAATGATAAAAATACTTTATTTTTACCATAGAAAAATCATATAATTTTTTTGCGATATCGAAACGTTATAAAACTTTACGACAACTTCATTTCTATACTGTAGACCAAAACAAAATGTAAGTGATGCCAAAAATACTTTTGACATTTGTCTAATTTCTAATTGATTCTATGTTTGAATTTTCAAGGTTATCCAATCTACATTTTTCAAAAAAAGGAAATTTTATTTTATACATACACACACACACAATATTCAAAACGTTTACAATCTAGCAATCATTTATAATGGCGGATGATGAAACGACAGCTGAAACGGAGGGTGAATTCGAAAATGTAAGCTTATAAAGTATAAATTGGCAGCTAAGTCTTTCACAAAGTAATTCCTTAATGTTTTCTACTAACGCACACAAATTATAAAAAAAGTATAAAATACGAAAAGTATTTATGGATATATTTAAAAATTATTTTTGTATAGTATCCCAGTGTGGTGTATCCACATTTACAAGAACTTGAAAGAACGTTCTTCGAGATTGTTGCCAGTGGAAGTGTCGCCGAAGTGCGATTATTTCTAGAAAAGCAGCCAGATTTCAATATAAACGCTATTAATTTTCAAGTAAGTACGCAAATTCATAATTTTCGCGCAGTACAAGTAACATCAAATTAATGTTAACGAAAAATTACAGAGTATATTACGTATAAATAAATTAAAAGAACTCATTTCCAAAGAGCAAAAATTTATTTGTAACAGTTATTCGCATAAACTCATTTTCATTTTCTGGCTTATATTTAACGTAACGTGAAATGCGGAATTTTCAACGATGGCAAATGCCATTAGCGATCCAGAACAATAAAATTACACATTGGTAGAATGTGCTTTTCCTATCTGATTCATCGGACAGCTCAAGGTCGCGCGTACGGTACGCTTTGAACTAGACTGTTAAACCCTTAAACAGCTCATAAAAATTCCCGAATTTATCTCCCATCGCTGACCATCGCCGTCATTTAACGGGCACTGCCACTTACGTGGATTCACCGAAACGACGATGTCAGAGGAAGATATGCATTACCATTTTTTACGCTCACATTGTAAACTCAAATTTAGTCAATTTTTTTCTTAAAATCGCCTGTGTTAATTATTTATTTTTGTTATTTCTATTTGTTCGTGATTGTTCTTAGATTCTCAGATAGAAATTATTAGACGATATTAATCCATAAGATTCAACGTATAAATATTTGACATTTTTGTATAAATTACAAGTGCTTTTATCAATGCAAATCGAGACGTTTTTAAATATTCAACATGTTCACATGACCCGTTCTGAATAGGAATTGGTGGAATATACGAATGTGGGAGGAATGGAGACGGAACGAATATATATATATAGCTGATACGAAGTCCAGTTATCTTAGATCTTCACCCCGTCATAGAGAAACACGTACCCCCCATGGAATGTTTCCTCCGTCCAATCAGCCGACTCTATAGCCACCACTTCTTCATCCGCTCGCGATGTCCTCTTCTCTTTAGGGTTTCAGTAAAGCAGTCAAACTCTCCTTTAACTTTGAGCCCGAAATGCCGAAGTGGCGCAAGAGAGACAGATCGCTGGTAGGGAGGGAGAAGGGAAGAATAAAGAAGCGGGTGGAAGAGAGGAACATAGAGAAAGAAGCTGGGTGCCTCCGTGTATCTCTGGCTATATTTCAAGCCGTCTTTTTACAAGACAATGGTTTCAACCGGGGCCTGATAAAAATTATTCGAATCACCCGCCCCGCTGTAAATTCCATACGGGAATCTTTTCTCGGCATCGCTGGCTTCTTTATGGTGTGCTCGCGTGCCACAGCGCATCGATGACATATCGCAGCATCATTCATTCAATGAATGTCTTGTAATATGTTAGTTTAGCTCTTTATGACCTGATGAAACTCTCAAATCAATTAATCTTCTTTCGTATCTAAATTCTTATCTTCGAAGCTATATTATATAGGACTTATTATCGACGTAAACTTAAGAGAGTAATTTAGATCATGAAAGTCTTGACCTCCGTTGCGTCACGATTTGTTGCTTCATTCATTCATTAATCCGAAAGTACTCTCTTCCCAATCAGTCTGTCAGTTTTTTTCTGTCTTTCATCTATTACGTCTTTTAAGAGATCCACATCGAAAAATCCACAGAAACAAATGACAAACAGATATTTAACCGAGCATAAAATCCGAACGAGTCATGCGGAGCATTAAGGGCAACAGCTGCCGATTGTCAAGGGAGACCAAGAAGGGCTTTTACTGCACATATATCACAAGGCATTATTGTCGTCCGGCGTGTGGATATACACGGATACTCCCAGGGGTCTGTCGAAAAGCCAAAATATCAGTGAATATTGTGACTGGTGTCGGCGGCAACAATGGTGCCGGTCCATTGTTGGGGTCCGCCTCTGTAAACGCACCGCAGATGGGCGACACGTCGTCGTCCTATTCTTCCTACAAAAAGGGATACGACCGAAAAAAAGAAGAGCCGATAGCTTTCTGAAAGTCGGTCTTACCGCAAGGAGAAACCGCGATCTTGCGGCGAGAAGGAATTTCGGGAAAAGTCCCGAAATTTTCCAGTGATCTAGTCGGGACGCAGTAGTCCTTTCTTGTTTGTCCTAATTTATTGTCTCCAGAGGCTACTGATAACTGTGATAGAAATAATAATAATAATGATAATAATAAAACCATCATGACAGAAATAAGTTCTTTGGGTTCAGCTATTTTCGTAGTTTTTCAAATTCACCGAATTTATTACTCATCACGATAATTTGGCGTTTTGTTCTCTCAGGGTGTTAGCGCACTTCACATCGCAGTCGGTGAGAGAAACGTGGCGATGGTCGAGTAGTCCTTTCTTGTTTGTCCTAATTTATTGTCTCCAGAGGCTACTGATAACTGTGATAGAAATAATAATAATAATGATAATAATAAAACCATCATGACAGAAATAAGTTCTTTGGGTTCAGCTATTTTCGTAGTTTTTCAAATTCACCGAATTTATTACTCATCACGATAATTTGGCGTTTTGTTCTCTCAGGGTGTTAGCGCACTTCACATCGCAGTCGGTGAGAGAAACGTGGCGATGGTCGAGTAGTCCTTTCTTGTTTGTCCTAATTTATTGTCTCCAGAGGCTACTGATAACTGTGATAGAAATAATAATAATAATGATAATAATAAAACCATCATGACAGAAATAAGTTCTTTGGGTTCAGCTATTTTCGTAGTTTTTCAAATTCACCGAATTTATTACTCATCACGATAATTTGGCGTTTTGTTCTCTCAGGGTGTTAGCGCACTTCACATCGCAGTCGGTGAGAGAAACGTGGCGATGGTCGAGTAGTCCTTTCTTGTTTGTCCTAATTTATTGTCTCCAGAGGCTACTGATAACTGTGATAGAAATAATAATAATAATGATAATAATAAAACCATCATGACAGAAATAAGTTCTTTGGGTTCAGCTATTTTCGTATTTTTCAAATTCACCGAATTTATTACTCATCACGATAATTTGGCGCTTTGTTCTCTCAGGGTGTTAGCGCACTTCACATCGCAGTCGGTGAGAGAAACGTGGCGATGGTCGAGTAGTCCTTTCTTGTTTGTCCTAATTTATTGTCTCCAGAGGCTACTGATAACTGTGATAGAAATAATAATAATAATGATAATAATAAAACCATCATGACAGAAATAAGTTCTTTGGGTTCAGCTATTTTCGTATTTTTCAAATTCACCGAATTTATTACTCATCACGATAATTTGGCGCTTTGTTCTCTCAGGGTGTTAGCGCACTTCACATCGCAGTCGGTGAGAGAAACGTGGCGATGGTCGAGTAGTCCTTTCTTGTTTGTCCTAATTTATTGTCTCCAGAGGCTACTGATAACTGTGATAGAAATAATAATAATAATGATAATAATAAAACCATCATGACAGAAATAAGTTCTTTGGGTTCAGCTATTTTCGTATTTTTTCAAATTCACCGAATTTATTACTCATCACGATAATTTGGCGCTTTGTTCTCTCAGGGTGTTAGCGCACTTCACATCGCAGTCGGTGAGAGAAACGTGGCGATGGTCGAGTAGTCCTTTCTTGTTTGTCCTAATTTATTGTCTCCAGAGGCTACTGATAACTGTGATAGAAATAATAATAATAATGATAATAATAAAACCATCATGACAGAAATAAGTTCTTTGGGTTCAGCTATTTTCGTATTTTTTCAAATTCACCGAATTTATTACTCATCACGATAATTTGGCGCTTTGTTCTCTCAGGGTGTTAGCGCACTTCACATCGCAGTCGGTGAGAGAAACGTGGCGATGGTCGAGTATCTGTTGTCTCATCCGGATATTGACCCGGGTGACGCGCATCTACACGCAATCAGAGATAATCAAACCAGGATCGCTATACTGATATTGAACAAGCTGAATGAATTGACGCCGGGGCTGGAATATGCCGGCGTCACTCACAGTCCTGATTTTCCAGACGATACAACCCCTCTCGCTGTGGCGGCGCAATACGGACATTTCGAGATGATTGATATGCTCAGGTTCCGACGTCACATTCTACAGAAACCTCATCCGCCCAGTTGCAACTGCGATAAAGTTTGCAAGTACGCTATATACGGAGTAATATACACGGAATGCTTTTAGACAACATTTGCAAGTTTTGTTCATCAATCTTTTATGTTTATTAAATCACAGTTAGATTGTATGTAAAAATACAGAAGTTGGATGATGTCTTTTATCCTTATATTTATTTTAATACTTTATCGTTATGTACGCAGACCGGAAAGAGAGAGAGCTGATATCCTGACCATCGAGAAGATGAGATTGTTTTTATATAACGCGGTATCGAATCCGGCGTACATCTGCCAAACTGAAGAAGACCCGATACTGAAAGCTTTCGAATTGTCCGCTGAGCTTAGCAGAGAAGCGTCATTCGATAAGGAATTTTATCCCGACTATAAAGCGCTATCCAGTGTTAGTGAGACTTTATTTTATTTTTTTACTTCAAATTCATTAGATAATCACCAATCTTTAATTAGCAAAGTTATTAAATTCATAACAGAAGTCAAAATATTCTTATTACCTTAAGATTTTAATTACATCTGCGATGTACTAAAATATGTTTCTTATTTAACTATAAAAACCTAATAGTCTACTATTTTATGATAAAGGAGGTATCCCAATTCGCTACAGATTTGATCGGATGTGCTCGTAAAGCCGAGGAAGTCGAATGTGTACTAAAACAGATCGCTGGTTTTGGTCGCACTTCTAGTTTCATGTATCCACGACTTTTGCTGGCTCTGGATTATAAACAAAAAACTTTCGTAGCCCATTCAAACGTGCAACAGGTAACATGATACCTCTCAGCAAGTATATGAATTCTTGTAAAAACATTGCTGCAATCACGATATGTAGTGTATAAAACATTTTTAAACGTGGAATATGAAATTATTAAAATAGAGTCCAATTAATAAAAAAATAAAATATCTGATATTTACTGTATAAATGTTGAATCATCATGAGATGATAGGCAAATGCATACACCAAGTTCATAGTTACCTCTTTTATCAGTTTTTTTATTTGGAAAAAAAGACAGAAAATGTAATTCCAAATTATTGATGAATTTTATTAAAGGATCTATCAAACAATTTTGTAAAATCACGTGTTATTTGTCTTTTAGCTCGTTGAAAGTAAATGGATTGGCACTTGGCACGAATGGAAGGTCAGAAGTACATGGCTAAAGTGCCTATCTGTAATCCCGCAGATTGGCATGCTACCAGTCATGGCGCTCGTCATGTTGTTAACGCCAAACTCGAAACGAGCGAAGTTCTATGAAATCCCAGTTAACAAATTTCTCTCCTCCGTAGCAAATTACCTAATATTTCTCACATTCGTGTTTTTGCAATCACGCAGCGACAAAACCGAGCAGTTTCGTGGACCACCAAATACTGGCACGTACATGCTTAATTTTTCCAATTAATAAATAAAATCAGATAATTATTGGATGATCAAGTGTGCAATTAGTTATCTGTTTAGGGTATGAATGGATTCTCGCTGTCTATGTAATATCATATGCAATTGCTTTCGTTCGGCTCTGCATCGTGGATGGTCCGATTAGATGCTTTAGAACACGTGCAAACTGGTAAGAGCTGGGAACGTTTGTTATACAATTTGAATTTCAAAAAATTGGGAATTTGGATTCTACTAATTAGTATACATAATTCGTGACCGTGCGATGAACATAATTATTGCTGTATAATGCAGGTATGAGCTTGTCATGCTCGTGCTGTTCATTCTGACGTTTATTTTCTGGATAGTTGCCGCGTTGGACGTTAGAATAAACGGTCAACGTGACTTAGAAAGAAAATATTGGCACAAATACGATCCGACTTTAATAGCGGAGGGAATTTTCTGTCTTGCGACGATCATGGCATTCTTTAAGCTGTTATTTATCTGCCAGCTAGACTACGATCTCGGACCTCTGCAACTTTCATTAGTTAAGATGATTAGAGACGTCGGTCACTTTGTCGCAATATTTGGTATCATTATTATGGCCTTCACAGTTGGTAAGATATACAATATGTGTATTAATAATTCTGTAAATAGTCTGCTTGACTTGGCAGGCAATAATTTTGCGTGCTTTATTTAGTATATTATGTATGCACATAATTTTTCTCCTACAGCTTTGGAATATCATGGTCTTGAGCTTTCTAAAGATCTTTTTGACGATAAAGCAATTAATTGAAATATATTCTGCAAATCTGCAAAATTTAGAGATGCTTTTTGCATAATATAAATGTTTCTGCGTCTTCTTTTATTGTCCTTTTTTCGAAAATTATTAATTCAACATCCTTTTTTCAGGACTATGCAAACTTTATCAGTATTATAATGGGATGGTGCAAACTGATGACGAGTCGAAATTAAAGACCGAGCAAGAAAGTTCCTTTGTTGACTTCAAATCAACTCTAAAAACTCTCTTTTGGGCCGTCTTCTGTATGAGCCCGGTAGAAAGCGCCGACGTGATCATCGAAAATCTTCCAGGTGAAAGGGAATCCGAGACAATAATCAACTACCATAGCTTCACTGAGTTTATCGGTTATCTTTCTTTTGCCAGTAAGTAAACAACTGTCATTAACAAATAACGAAGACATGCACAATTTTGCCGATAAAACCGTATTAAGGGTAATGTTCCGCATCCTTAGGTTTCGAATTTATATCCGTGATAGTCGTTTTGAATATGCTAATTGCATGTATGGCAAACACCTTTACCAGAGTGACTGATAACGTTAATGTAGAGTGGATTTTTGGCCGAACTGAGGTCAGTGAATTCTCGCTTTTTCTTTTAATATGACATTTACTTTTAAAAGTAAAATAAATGTTTTTACCTCTATGTTCTAAATGAAAAAAGCGAAAAATAATGTATAAAAGAAATATTAAAATGATAAAGGTTAAAACAAACATGAGCTTTTGTGAAAATTTTAATATCGCGTGAAACGCAATATTGAAAATTGCAGCATTTACAGATATCAATTTTACGTAAATAATAATAAATTGCTCCGTTTGTTTTCAGGCGTATGTCGATTTCATGCTTACGACGACGCTTCCACCACCGTTTTGCATTTTCTTAATATTCACGGGGTTGCGGCCGGTGATCGAGTACATAAAAATACTGTTTAAGCCACCACCCGGCAAACGTGCCCGATGGGATTTTATGAATTGTTGCTACATAGTCAGTATGCTTTAATATCGAGTTACTGCATGCGTTTCGTCGTTAAATCAAACATTGGTTGTCAATTTGCAGCACAAAGCACAGAAGCATATTTTGCATGAGATAATCTTTCGTTGCTCTTTTTAGCATTTGTTTCATATTTTATATTTGCGTGCAAATATAAAATATGAAACAAATTGTCTGTAAGCGTTATTATGACAGACTTGACAGATCGATTTATGACGAAATGAAAGCACTTGTTTCAATTTGTATATTTGATCGTACATTTTGCTGCAGGAAGATTTAGAAGAGAAAAAGGACGAGCGATTCGCGGAAGTTATGGCGTTACTGGTGCAACGTTACTTTCGTCAACGCGAAAAGAAGATGGAAGAAACGGACGTGCAAAAATTGAGAAAAGAATTGATGGAATTTAGTAACATCCTGAAAGAGGCTCTTAGTCCGTCTTAAAAGAGTGCTTAAAAATTACATTAATTTACAAAAAAGGCAACGGAAGAGATACTTTACAGTTACATTAAATCTGACATCGTCATCGACCGGAGAAAGGACTAGAGAAATCGCGCGAAATCGATATGAGATCAAATTTATTCCGTGATGACATTGATGAATTATTTCCGAGAATTTATTCTCTCCTCTTTTATAATAGACGTAGACACGTAAACGGAAAAAATATTTTACACTAGGGACGCACCTATGCGTGCGTGTGTATACGTTATATTTTTCATGATCTTGTTACGCGCTAGGTTTTAGATTTCACCGCACGTTCTGGCAGTCTTCGTTAATAATTTGCGGACGACAATACGCACGTGGCGTCGGAAACAAACTAACGAAGCTTATTAAATGTATTACACATATGTATATTTGTGCATTTAATTTATCTCTGTAGCTGTCGTTAATAGAAACCGTTATTTAACTCTTTGTGCACTTCATTTCTTCTTAAAAATATACGTATTTTGTATAAAAATCTACGCTAATATTCTACATTTCAAGTTTAATGTACATCATAACTCGCGTAATATAAATATCGCTATTTGCAATATACCGCAATAATATTTGCAATACCACTGTATACGTGAAACTACTCCGTTTAATGATATTTTTTCGAACAGAATTGTACAAATGTAATTTATCGATATTTTTAGTATAATTTGAACTAAAAGAGTATGTTAAACATTCCTTACTTGGAAAAGCGAAAAAAGCTTTTAGGAAGAGAGCTGCTTGCTAAAGATTTCTATATATTATACAGAGATGGGGTGGAACGGGGGAGAAGGGATGTGAGTGAGAGAAGAGAGGAGCTTGAGAGGATGCGCACTGTACGATGAAGCATTCGCTGTCACAGTTTGCACGCGACTCTCGCGCTGTAAACAGTACGATAGTGTCTCAGAAATTTGTCTGTGTCATTCGTGTCATTAAATTTCAGTGCTTCCTTCCTACTAACAAATCCTTCTTGCAATAAAACCTTAATGACTGTCAGCTTTCTTACTCAATTAACGTGACAATGCGTTGAATGATTGCGAGTTTAACAATAAAGCCCGTATATTTGCCAAAGTTAAATATCATTTTGTAATTCATCATATATAGTAAATTTTACGAGAAAATGAATTCACTTAATCGCTGCAGTTTACAAAAACTTTAAGTGAGCATGAAGTGTTTTGGTCAAGTTTCAAAAATGATCAGCAGATTGGTGTACAGAGTTTTATGTTTTTTACTTCGGTCAGTTTATCAAAAATAGTATTTGTTAAATTATTTTATATTTGTGATACGTGTGGATTATTCAACATTGAACGGTACCTCAAAACTTTTGTTGATCTAGAAAAGATCGCTGCGTTCGAAATGTGGAATTATTCAAGCGCAATGAAAGCGAGACGCTTTGAGATACCAAAGGGGAAAGAGGAAAAATCCAGTGCTATTCCATTTGTCGATTCCAAGGTGAATGAGGGCGAGGTGAAGTTCAATGACGCGCATGAATCGGATATTCTGCGTCTACAGACCGTGCTAAAAGGGGATGAAAAAGAACCAAAAAACCTTCGATGTCATAATAGGTGAGGAGGTGAGGAGAAGATCATGGTGCGCTCGATATATGACCGCAACTGCATAATAAATTTATATATATACGTATTTTGTTATTTAAATTTATATATAGGTAATATATTTTTGTATTTTGTTTAGGAGACCCTGCGTAACATAAAGGTCTTTGTAAATATGTGTCGGTGCTTGAAATAATTTTAAAAATTACAGAAAGAGAATACACAATATCCAGAATTTCAGTTGAAATAAATTTTTACATTTCGCAATGTGTGCGTGCATTCGTTCATGCATAAGTAATGTTCACGCTCTTACAGATTGAAAATTGTTTATCATTATTGATAAATTATGCAAAGACGTGTTTAATAATAAACTATGCGGGAAATTTATGCCTAAATAATACATGTCATCATTTGCCATCTAAATTCTACGATTCTTCGTGAATTTTACATAAATGACATCGCGAATCAGGAATGCGAATGGTAAAAATACGCCGATCAATTACTCAGGAAAAAGCAATAGATAAAGCAATAGGAGTTGCACATGTTATCGACATGACAATAAATGGTTACAGAGTATTTGTTTATGCATGACGCGGTGTACAAAATGATACAACAAATAAAGCTAATAATATTCTGTATAATTAACCAATGTGAAATATACTATTTGCATGCGACGCACCATCCTTGAAATCAAAGTAAATAATCAATTGTCAAGTCAATAATAATTTATTTTACGAATTGTGAAATGTTTGCTTGATATCAGCGCAATATTTGCAGAATAAGTTTGAATAAGCTTTATTTATAAAATTAAGAAGAAAGATCACTTAAAATAATATCCTTAGCACCATTTCTTAACTTATCAGATAAATCCACTGTCGTAAGAAAAACGCAAAACAGACAAATGGATAATTAGATTGCTGAAATATTTGTTAAGAAAATAGTCGGAACATTCCTTTGTATTTTTCTTGATATAGTATAGTACATGGACATGCTCAAGATTCTTTTAAAAATAAATTACAAGTCCCTTTTTGTCCTCAATCGTGGTTACCTTTGTGCTTTATTAAAAAAGATGTGATCGTGTATTATTTAGGCATGAATTTCCTGCGTAGTTCACATAGAGGATATTTATTTTTGTACGATAGGTCTTTTTATATTACACGAATTGTTGTGATCCGGAATATTATTACAATTCTCAATACTGTCATTATGAAATTCCTCAAATGTTGAAACTGAAAGTACTACTTGATAAACATTTAATATTCATAAAGAAATGTAATTTCTCATATCTTGATCTCATCGCGATCATATCGCGATGCCTGCCTCGATATCCGATACCCAAGACCATGATTCCACGTGCATCTATTATTATACATCCTATTATTATACACGATATAACGGAAATTGCAATCCCTTTTCTCTTTTATTTGTAGCGAAGGGCGCTCATTTTTTACATCTTATGTAATTTTTCTTCGATCTTTTCTTAGATCTAGAGCTTGTTACCATTTTTATTTTAATAAAATAGAATCGTTTTCCTGTTTAACAATATTTCAATTTACTAAGAAATCAAAAGGCATTAAATAAATTTCTGTTGCAGTGCTCAACGGCGTTAAATCTGCGGGACAAGATGGACGATAAAACCTCTATGTTTCTGGTCATCATTCTCGCGATTGGCGGCTTAACGATGATGATTGCCCTACTGACTTGCTACGCTTGCATCTTCCGAGATTTGTGTTGTCGGCTGAGGAACAGATCTAAAAGGCAGCGGCAACATTCTTTCCAACAGGAATTTGATCATAATAGAAGCAAGTTCGATACGATGCCGTTAAATGATATCACGCAACAAAGAGACAGTATGCCGACGGAATCCGAAAAGATTTAAACAAAAGAAGCTTTCAGAATGTTCCTTGCGACAATAATTACAATCATAAAAGCATTTGTAATGTCGTAAACGGTTAATTATGGTTTCAGGGAATAAAGAACACGCCAAATCATGCTTTCAGAAGGGATATTAATCACAGTATAGATAACAGTATTAAATATACATGGAAAGACATAGTCGCGCATAGTTCACTCGTTAGTTCATTGTAAATCTATTATGTACATAAGTAGATACGCACATATATGTATATACATATAGACTGCATGTTATCTATCGCGAGTATGCAATAAAAGATCTGGTAAAAATATTCGACATTAATATACGATCGCAGATGACCCCCCTATGTCGTATCCCGTATATCTACATCCAGCTGTACAGAAAATAAACTTTTCTTTACAATCCCACATGTATTCGTTATACACCCGTATGTAAGCATCTCTTCTGGTAACTTTATACTGGTCTAAATGTTCATTGAAAAATTTCTTCACGCAGAATCTCAGAACTGTGATAAACCTCCAATTCACACGGTCCGATAAACCTATATCCTATCACTTGAATCCCGCGTATAACAATTTATAGAAATAGTATAAACAAAGTAGAATAGACAATATAGATGTACCAACAAAATAATTTCTCTAAAATAATAAAAATAAAATAAAATTTTCTCTTCATGTGCATTTGCGTATTAAACGCAAAAGGGGAATCGATACTTCGATAATTGATACATGATACATTTCTAAAAAGATCAGACTGGAGTACGCTTCAGAGAAATTGTACTCTGAAGAAGAGTAGAAGAAGACCTTGTTCGAGTTTACGTTATACAGGATTACAAAAAATTATTCGCTCATACAAAAAGTTTATCAAGAGACCACAACAGTAACCAAATGCACACGCGAAGCGACGCATAAGTGGTTAATTAATTAAACGGCTCCACATTGGATTAATAAAAAAAAAACACTAAGAGAATCAGGTGTCCCTCATTTTCGACCAAATTAATCGGAGACGCCGATAACTCGAACCTATTTTAATCTCGCTTATTGCGAATTAGCAGAATTCCATTGTAGCAAGATCAAAAATATACGTGCTTCGTTTCAACATCTTAATACCATTTCTGGATGTTAGCATGCTACATATCTTCTCTCCGAAATATAATATATCAATCTAATAACCTTTTCTTCTTCCTTCTTCATGGGCATTGGATAATCTTTCTTAAGAACGCATTCGACTAACTGATCTGACTGTTGAGTTGTTGCAGTACGGACAGCACTACTTCGCGCAGAGTCTAGGAAATACAGATGGGGAATACAGATGAATCATTCTATAGAGACTAACTTATTTCAGATAGTAATATGCAGAAAAATATAAAAAATATTTTAAAAAAAGATATGGCTACTTACCTGAGGTTTACAATGCTCTTCCAACCAGCTAAACACGCAACCAGATAGTTCTGCGAAGTTGGCCACGGAAACGTTGTTAAATGTTTGAAAGAGCCGATCCATTATTGCCTGAAACTGCAAGGTAAAATAAATGATAAATAAGTAAATAAATTAAGCAATCAATTACGGCAACTTGGGAAAGAAAACTAAGCGCTCGCATTACCACTTGAAACTTCATTTCATCGGAAACACGCATCTCCGCGTGTCCTGGTTGGGTTTGATGCGCCTTGACAATCTGTTCGTAGTTAGCCTGCATAATGCGCAGCGCGACGACCTCCTTCCTCAGTGCGTTCCGCTCTTCCTCTTGCTTCTTCTTCTGTTGCAACAAAAACTGTATGTAATCGATGGATTTCTGAAGCACCGTAGCCTTGGAGATCTTGTAACCCGACGAATCCGTGTGCTGGCAGGTTGGGACCAGGTCCTGAAGAGAGTCGTAACCCTTCTTGATAGCGTCCCGCCTCTTTTGCTCGGCCTGCGTATGAGCCTCTCTCCTACGTTCCTTGTAACTTATAGTAGAGTTTTTGTTGTCGCTATCCTCATCCTCTAAACATCAGATTTGTCGGTTAATCCTCTCACTGTTCCTCTAATCGAGTAATTAGTTGGGTAAAATATTTGCCTGTATTGTGAGCGGATGAAGATGGTGTGTTAATTGATCCCGTGCTGTTGCAACGAGTAAAGGCGTACTTCTCTGTAGGACTGGACGGTTCCATCTTCATGTCATTGTCTGATCCTATATTACCACTGCTAGCACGCATAGACACGTTAGCTAATTGTAAAAAACAAAGCACGATAAATATATGGTGTAATAAAATTTGTATTAATTAAGAAAAAGTAGGAATAAAATCTATTAACCTCTTGCACTTTCTAATAATTTATTAGATAAATAATACATGTTTATTGCAAGGATATAGAGGTAAAACTTAGAAATGTCACGATGGAGTAATCAGAAAGACGAATGATTCTTCACTCACAGGTTTCGTATGCATCCTTGTGTAATGAATCCGCCATGGTATTTACGATTCAATTATTTTCCATTAAAAAAACGAGAGATCAAAATATGTGCACATGGAACGCGCGCAATGGTGATTAAAGGACACTCACAGCGAATTTAGATTTTGACATCAAATTTTTTACTTATCTACGTAAGGGAGAAAAGAAGATACTTGAATTAAACAACGTTGGATTGTTAATTCTTTGATTCACCGACAATCACGACACTGCAAACGACAATTGCGAGGAGTTCGTCTCGCAACAAAACTCTTGCGTAGGTCCACCATTTTCGACTGAAATGTGTGCGTGTACGTACATGTGTGTAAACACTAGTGAATAATCTAGTTCCTTTAGTTATATATATTTTTTATAATGAACCTTTAAGGGGATGCTGGAGTTGCTAGTGAACTATTTTTTCACTATAGCGATGGTAATTGCAGTTTCGAAAATTCTCTTTATTGCTTGTGCAGAATAAAAAATCCTTTTCCACAAATGAAGTATAGATAGAAAGAAAGTCCGCTCTACAGGACTTTATATTCAAAATGGAAAAAAGTGAAAAACTTGCATTTGTCTTTTCTAACTTTTTTCCATTTTGAATATAAAGTCCTGTAGAGCGGACTTTCTTTCTATCTATACTTCATTTGTGGAAAAGGATTTTTTATTCTGCACAAGCAATAAAGAGAATTTTCGAAACTGCAATTACCATCGCTATAGTGAAAAAATAGTTCACTAGCAACTCCAGCATCCCCTTAAGGCTGAAATCATATAGTACGGAATAGAGCGTGCGGAATAGAGAGTGCGTCATAAAACAGCCAATCAGCGCTATTCTGCAAAAATACAGAAGCGTGTGGAATAGCGCTGATTGGCTGTTCTATGACGCACTCTCTATTCCGCACGCTCTATTCCGTAACATGTGATTTCAGCCTAAGGGCAAGCTGGAGTTGCTAGTGAAAAGTGTTGCCAACTGCACACATACATATACAAAAATTAAAGTTGAAATGCTTTTTATAAAAATTTCGCAATTTGTACGCACAAAATTGCGGCGGCCACCACTCGGGATAAAATAAAGAAATATAATGAAGCTTTTCGAGGTGACTTTAGAAGCGTAATAAAAGAGAAAAGTATATGTGAAACTCTTGTATGTATGTATAAGTAGGTACAAGATTTTCACATATACTTTTCTCTTTTATTACGCTTCTAAAATCACTTCTAAAAGCTTCATTATATTCCTTTATTTTATCCCGAGTGGTGGCCGCTGCAATTTTGTGCGTACAAATTGCCAAATTTTTGTAAAAAGCATTTTATTGTGCAAATATTGTGCGACGATGGCAGCACCATCGCGAAGAAGCTATCTAAAATACATCTTTGTAGTGTGCTACGCGAAATGCTCCGCGCCCCGCGGCGCTACGCCACTGCCGCCGACGTGACGTCACACCCCCACCACGACCACCGAGTGGGGGTATATAAGCCGCGCCGCGCCGAACATCCAGTCTTTCCTAGTCGGGCGCTCTCCGACTTTAGTTCGCGTGGTTCGCCGTGCGGCCGACGGACCGTACCATGGTGTAAGAAAATACATCGTGGACCGTACTACGTTAACGTCCGACGTAAGCGCTTACGTCGCGTTCTCTGCCATCAGCCTAACCTAAATATGCATACGGATTACGGTTCGTGTCGATCACGTGTCGGTTGCTTTTATTCTTTCCTTATAATTACTGCACAAGTAGCACCTCCGACCCATTTTTCATAAATGTCTTCAAAAAGAATCCGTATGCATATTTAGGTTAGGGCCAGCGCACGTACATTGCCGTAGCACTTTAAGGTGGGTATACACTGAGCGAACGAACATCGAACGCAAATGTTCAGACGTTTGAATTCGCGTTTGTAATAATTCGTTTCTTTCGGAATTCGTAACATTCGCATTCGGCTAGATTCGGTGTTCGTTACATACGATAAACAATGTCGGGCGAGAACAATGCGTATACACTTTCTGCGATTGTTCGGATTCGGTGTTCGTTGTTCGTTCGCTCAGTGGATACCCAGCTACGACGCGTAACGTAAGCTTCTCACGTAAGATGGCGTAAGGTGGCGTATAAAATGCTACGGCAATGTACGTGCGCTAGCCCTAACCTAAATATGCGCAAACGGGCTAAGAAAAGGTTAACCTCCAAAATTCGCCGTCAAAACTTTATCTTGGTGTTCCTTACCCTTCCCTTCCCTTCCCTTCCTCGCTAGGGCGGTACCTGCGGGACTCCTTACCCTTCCCCTCCCTTCCCTTCCTCGCTAGGGCGGTACCTGCGGGACTCCTTACCCTTCCCTTCCCTTCCCTTCCCCCGCTAGGGCGGTACCTGCGGGACTCCTTAACCTTCCCTTCCCTTCCCTTCCCTTCCCCCGCTAGGGCGGTACCTGCGGGACTCCTTACCCTTCCCTTCCCTTCCCCCGCTAGGGCGGTACCTGCGGGACTCCTTACCCTTCCCTTCTCTTCCCCCCGCTAGGGCGGTACCTGTGGGACTCCTTACCTTTCCCTTCCCTTCCCCCCGCTAGGGCGGGTGTCTGCGGGACTCCTTAACCTTCCCTTCCCTTCCCTTCCCCCAGCTAGGGCGTTGCCTGCGGGACTCCTTAACCTTCCTTTCCCCCCGCTAGGGCGTTGCTTGCTGGACTCCTTAACCTTCTCCCCCCGCTAGGGCGTTGCCTGCGGGCCTCCATCCCTTCCCTTCCCTCCCTCCCACCGGGGCTCTCGGACCCGCGGTTCTCCTACCCTTTCATCCTCGGGCGCGGTTTTAGTGTCACCGACTCGGCAGCATGACCCACCCGTGGGGCATTCTGCCCGGTCTCGACAGGGATGCACGGCATTTTGGACGAGCGCAGTCCGGGTGGGGGGGGGGGTGGCCGAAACTCCTGGGGGCAGGGGACGACGTAGCCCACAGGGAGACGTAGGTCGTACAAAATCACCCTTTTTAGCCGGGAGCGTGGAACCGGCGGAGAGTCCTGACGTAATGCGCCTTTTAGTTCCAGGACTCTTTGTGAGCGGTTTGGTTGGTGGGATAAATAAAACAAACTTACTTTTAATACTAATTTTTCGTACTAATGAAACATTTGTTTCATTTATTGAACATTTTAATCACTTTTATATTTCATAAGCTTTCTAATATTGTTATAATATTTATAATTATATATTATATAATAAGTTTTCTCGAGTCGCTGTTGAGTTGTATTCGAAAGTCCATCTCGTCGTTGAACAATACTATTTATTGAAAATTGATGAAAATAGAGTTGCGAACGTTTTGCCGTCGAGTCGTACTACTACCTCGATTTTAACATGAGGCCGTGGTGATATCTAGCAGTGTTTCCATGGTATACCATGAAGGTGCCGTTTCATGCAGCGAAATAATCGCCGCGAATGATGGTCACGTGATCATTCGCTGTTCGCTAGCGAGTAATCGCTGTTCGCTGAAAAGTTTCAGCTTGTAGCGAATATTCGCAAGGAGCGAATATGTCTGCTCCAACTAAGAATGTTAACTTTTCAAATTGAGTTGCAGACGTGCGTATGTAATTATTAAATCTCAAATCTTCTAAAACGAGTTTAGGTAGCACAGCATGAAAGAATCCATGCACTTTTCTTTCTTGAAAAATGGGTGCTATCCAATATTTCTTTTTACAATATCTTTTTTTTTCACTTTTTCTCAAATGTAAAAGTGTAGCTGCAACTGCAGCAGCTTTTCTTTTCTGTACAATATAATAATAATTTGCTTATTGTACATATTGTACATATACAATAACCACTGCAGTTGGTGGTTATACCAAGTCCAGTTTATAACCGACTCGTCGTCCATTACAAAGATTTCAAGATTTTCCTACAAAGTAATAATTTAATCTATATTTGTTAAATATAATATTTAAAAGCATTTCAAAACAACTATGTATAATATTTTCTTACTATTGTTGACATGCAACCATACAGATGTGACGCTCACAAAATATTCGTGGCGAATTATTCGCCACTTCGCGGTGAATTATTCGGTACTCGCTAAAAATCATTCGCAGAGAAAAATTCGCTGCATGAAAAGGCACCTTTACTTTCTAGGAAGAAATCTCTCTAGAAAATAAAATCGCCTATTAGATATCAGACATTACATGTTGGACAACTAGATTTATCAACCCGGAGCGTCATTTAGCGAAAAATCAAGTAACGTTGACCAACTGTCGAGCCTGCTGGGCATCTATCACGTAACTTTTTCCCTAGGATGGAAAATGAAAAATGAAAATTTCTTCATCTCAGCAGCAAATCATAACGTAAAAGTTCACGCGAAATTTTAATTTTTCATTTTCCATCCTAGGGGAAAAGTTACGTGATAGATGCCCTGAATGCAGCAAATGTAAAATCCGACCTGAAAATAAAATTTTGATTCACTGTCGAGTCGTATCATAATTCTTTTTCTAATCAAAATGGCGGCTCCAAGCGGAGTTTCTTGAAACTAAGAGATAGTGCCTTTTTCCTAGAGCGCCTGTATCCTCGCAACCCATTTAACAGCTATCGGCGCCTGCAGAATGACAACCCACTTTTTCCAACTGCTCAACTGGACATATAATTATAGGTGCTCGAGTTTCTCAATAGCATTCATCATTTTTTGCCAGATCTCTTATTTCCAACCAGCACAATTCAATGGCGAATGAAAAGCTGCCATTTAGTGATGAAATTTAAGAACAATCTTAAAAACTTGATCGATGAGATTTAAATCTATGCGTATTGTTATACGCTCGACATGAATTTATGCTCTGATGAATCTCGAGCTCCCACTGACAACCTCACAAACTCGTTAGATCATCGCTTTCTTTTAAAATCTCGCCTAACATCTCGACAGATCCTGCTAAACATCTACTGATCAGGTTTAGCTTATCAGACCTCGCTGGACTTCGGTGGCCTTACAAGTTTAGCAGTTCGACAAGATCGAGAGAGATATCTCTCTTGTCAGCTGGAATTTTATTATTTTTGAATAATGAAATATAATTTTTAGTCTCGCCAGTACGCGCGATGAATTGAATACGCAAGTGCGACATTATGTTAAATTATGTTTATTATAATAAGGTGTATCTAATATATATATTTACACAATCGCTTTAATATACACGTAAAACTATTCTTTCAAGATAAATGTATATCCATATCTTCGGCGTTACGGCGCTTCCTCGTCATAACGCTGGCAAATTGTGTTCCTATGTCTTCGTTTTGTCTCCGTAAAGTGTACACGATTCCGGTTTCATGGCTATTTGTCTATTGTGTACCTGAGGCAAGAACCGTTGCTTGCATTATACACTTGTAGATAGCAGGCTTCGGGGTAAAGCAAGTAATCCCGGGAGAGAAGTCATCCTTCTTCTATATGCATTTATGTAATAAGCTTCTCCTGCTCCTCCTGCTCCTCTTCTTCCTCCCTGTCCCCTGACGCGCGCACAGCGTTCTATCGTCTAGGAAATATTCTACTCCTAATCGCATATCCACTATTACGATCATACGTCTAACTTAATAGATCCATATATGCATAGTACACAGTTCTACATTTGTATCGTTCGGGGACGGATTATGCCGGAAAGCCGAGAAGAGTGTAAACTATTTAAGACGACGTGCAGACGTCATTAAAACGTGTTATTCGTGTGTAATGATTATACAGGGTGGCCCATTTTAATTTATACAGTCGATTTTTTAAAAAACTAAAAGAGATACGAAAAAATGTTTCAGACAGACATGTCACGATTTCGAGGGGGACATAAGATGATACCATTGGTTTGACCTTGAATAGTCGTTTGAAGGTCACGCGAAGATCACCTTCAATTTCTTAAATTGAAACCCCAACTTTTTATTGCAGATTCTTATTCTCCATCGAAAAGTAAGTAACTTTTGTCTGAAACATTTTTCCGAAAAATGTCATCTTATGTCCTTAAAATGATCTTCAAGATGAGTTTTGAGGACATTTTAAGGACATAAGATGACATTTTTCGGAAAAATGTTTCAGACAAAAGTTACTTACTTTTCGATGGAGAATAAGAATCTGCAATAAAAAGTTGGGGTTTCAATTTAAGAAATTGAAGGTGATCTTCGCGTGACCTTCAAACGACTATTCAAGGTCAAACCAATGGTATCATCTTATGTCCCCCTCGAAATCGTGACATGTCTGTCTGAAACATTTTTTCGTATCTCTTTTAGTTTTTTAAAAAATCGACTGTATAAATTAAAATGGGCCACCCTGTATAAGTGAGGTATGTTCAAGCCGAGAGTCGCATCGACAATCCTAGTCGACTAGCTCTGGTCAGCGAGACGCTGTTCCTCTCTGTATTGTCCTTCCATTCCGATACAGATTAAGAGGAGCCACTGAACTTAATCAGAATGATTAACGATGATTAATGCCGATATCCCTGCTTGGATCTTAATTGGATCTGGATTTCAACGTTCAGTTCAGATCGATCAACCTCTGAACAATTTATCGATTCTCTTTGCGTTAGAGTGCTATCTAGGATACATCTGGGCAAAGAAAGCAACATCGCTGATTAATTCGTTCAGCTTTATCCCAGACTGCACCAGCAACGTGGAGTTAATAAATCCTGTTGGCCTGACACGTTGTTCTTCCTAGTGCGGATCGATCTGAACCCGCTACTGCGATAATCCGCATTGTAGAAGTAACGTAGGAAGGAGAAAAATGATTGATCAGTTACATTAAATAGTTAGCTAGCTTTGTGTCAATTAATCAGGATTAGCATCAACTGATGATGATGATGATGACAAATCAATGACAAATTAATGCAATCATCATTAGAGCTGTCGATCCTAGATTCGCACGTTTGTTTTCAGGGGCATGAATAATAAAACGGTATCAATGAATTCCATTTCTTGAGGGTCTCATCATCGGAATGTCCGGGGAACACTCCGAACGCTACTCGCGCGACGCTTACATGTGAACATAGAGTACAAAAGCGTTTCGAAATTTCCGACACGCGCGATTTGGCTACACCCGCCCCCGCAATGCGCTATTCAACGTACATTATATAAGTGAAGTTTACATCTTCGTTTGCAGCCAGAAACGCCCCACATGTATTTTATTTTCGCATAAAGGTCACTTCCCGCGATTAAATCGATAAAGCATCACATCATAAATTCTCATCGAGTTCGAATTTAGTATTTTCTTTTTCTTTTCATACATATCACACATTCACCTTAGACGTATGCGTGTCGCAACGTTCTCTCATTATACTCACACCCTAAATTATCTCTTTTTTTTCTTTTTCCCTAAGTTCCTTTTGACATCGATAAAAAATTATATGTATATATATGTATATTTATATATTTTTTTTCATATATATCTCAATAATTATTTTATCATTAATTAATTGTTCAATTAATTAATTAATCGTCATATCTTATTGTTCCACTAAAGATTAAACTAAAGTGTTCTGTGTGCATATCTCTGGCAAGTACCACTCAAATATATATACATACATATACATATATGTATATATATATATAAATTGTATACATATACATATGTATATGCATAAATATATATATATATATATATACATATATATATAGTTAATAAAAGTATTATTTACTTATATTTATCTATATTTCCTAGTTTTTTATAAGTAGAATCATGAATAACTCACAACATGTGTCTAACTACACTTTTTTGAGATTAATTGGGTAATCCGTGCAAATAAGACATTAATTGTTCCTATTGTATCGATAAATCGTTTATCGCGCAAGGTAAACCGTCAGACTTCTTTTTTTTAACGGATTGCAAATACTCTCGATTATTGTAATTCACACACGTAAATGCCCCTTGTTTTAAAATTCTGTTGGACACATTTTCATATAAATTGAAAATCTTCCATTCAAATTCCGTTAACAAAACAAAAAGGCTTCAATTTTCCATAATGTACAAGTGACATAATACCTAATTTATTTTATCTAAATAAAATCATTCCTATAAATAATTATCTAGTTCTATTAATATTGCAATGTATGCACCATCTCGTGTGATTGTTTTTTTGATAAGATGGTACACTCATAAAAATAAACTAATACCTTTCCAGGTATTCATCAACACTTTGCTCCGTAGTAACATCTGCATTCGTGTCGAATGTTTCGTGTTTATCTTGCGCCGTAATGCTAAGACGAAACTTTTATCGAAAACCGTTTTTTTGATTTTATCCAGCTACGTGAATTCACCTGATCTAGGAAAGGATCTAGGAAACGCCAAACGCAAATTGTACAGCTGGATAAAAAACAAAACACCTAATGATTGGAAACGAACAAACATTCTAAATTGAGCGGGTTTAACTTATCAAAAACCACGAATTGATATGATTATTGGTGCACTTGCAGTACCTGCGCGAACCAGTCTTGTGTAGTTCTCTCAGGTACTTTTTCTTTTTTAATCAATACCGCGAAATAAGACTTGTTGAAGGCTCAATCTCAACTTTGCACGTGAGTTACCACAAGCTATGTCTTTACGCTAGAGAGAACAATTCGAGAGTTCCAAAAAAAATTTCCCAATAATTATTTCTTCGTTTCTTTACAATTGCAATAATTTATAATTTTCTTTTCCTTTTCTCTTCTTTTTGGGAAGCCAGCTTTCCGATATTTAGACGCTTTCTATTCCCGTATTGTCCTATTCGATCAAAAATGTTGAAGATGCGATATTTGATCTATGTCCTAAAAAAGACGTACCACTCTGGAAACGAGACGAAAATCACTACGCACTTTTTGATCGGAGAGCAAAATGGAAGGCGAGTCCGTCGTCACCGCGATAACGTGACGTTTATTGTGTTTTCATCATCATGGTATCGCAGCTAAATGCATGACGGACTGACAAAAAACGCGATCTCAACTTTCTAGCATCCCAGATGCGTCGCGACAATGAGAATAGTTGCATAGACAAAGAGTTCTAACAAGAATTCGAGAAAGTATAGTTAGACGTTGCTTTACGAGCAAAGCTAATGATCGACTAGGTTTCTTTAGAATATTCATCGATTCACGCCGTTACGTTTACGGCACAATTCCGTCCGTGAAATAATGGAGAAGTCAATTGGCGATTTCTTTTTTTCGCAACTGCTGCGGCAATTCAACGTGATTAGAATTTCCAAAAACGAGGTTCGTTGCGCGAGATGCAGGACGTTCAGTGAGGAATTTTGTACTTTTTTTTTTCTAAGATCATCGGCTCTTGCTGACATAAAGAAACGCGCGTAAACCATCGTAGAAAGTCCCATTTTCGGAAACCTATTAGAGACTGGTTGAACAGATAGATATTTGTACCATGATCAGTGTTATCGATTTATACCTTTGCGCGCTTAGCCTGACGAGACTTGGCAGTGCGACGTGATTTTTTCGCGGCATCGCTTGACGTTTCCTCTATGGTAGATTTCCGTTTAAAGGATATCGAAGGCACGGGAGCCTTTGGGGGTGCCATCTCTACCGTCGGCGCCGACGGAGACTGCATGACTACGGGTTGCGGTACCACCTCAGTAGGACTGTGGGCATCCGCGATAGGAATAAAGTCATGCCCTTCACCAAATGCGTCCGGCAGCACTCCCTGATTGGCTAAAGCTTGTAAATCTTCCGTAGGAACTGGCATTGACTGGCCACAGCCTACGCATACTGGCATCGCCGGTGACTTGGACCGCCAATATTGTAGCTCGGTTTTACACTTGTTCAATTCCTAGAAAAAAAATATCTCTAAGGTGCACGTACAGAGGTGTAGATTACCTCCTTATATTTTTCGTACAAGGCTAAAAATGGATGTTGAGATTCGCGCTTTCTTCAAAGATGAAATTGCAAAATTGGCCTTATATTCACAGAATTTATATATTTATTTTTAATAATATATTAATAATATTTAATAATATATTTATTTACAGAAGGCCTCTTACTTTTACGCCCTGAATCTCTCTCAAATGTTCAAACCTTATGATAAATACCTGTAGGAGCGTGCTAAATTTCCGCGACATCTCGTCGTTCTTCTTGTCGGTGTCGTCCATTCGATTGGCGTACTCGACGATCTGTTTCTGTTGCTCTGCGATTTTCGCCTTGCAACTCCTCAAATCCCTGCGCATCAGCGTCAGCTGACTGTTGTATCGCCTCATGCCCTGCTTGATCTTGCGAATTCGCTTCCGCAGAACCATGTTCGATTGTGGCGGCGATACACTGGACTCCAACAGGGCCGGGTCGTCCGAGCAATGCGACGGAGAACCCTCCTCCCCGCTGGCGCTGCCGGTTTTCCCGCTTCCGACGCTCAGCGGGGTGGAATCCAGACACATGAACGTTTTACTCACGCTACTAGAAGCTGTAACGGAGCAATTCATTCGAAAGAGTTACGTCACAAGAAAGATGTAAGAGGAGATATTGGATCATCAAATTTCACTTACAGGAAAACGTGCCGGCAAGGTCGAGAAAGTCGGCACCGAAGTAAGGGATTTCTGGTAATGTCGGCTCGATGTGTTCCTTGAAGTATTCCATGGCCATAGTGCTCAGATCGAACAGCTCATCCGTCACTTTGTAAGGTTTTTGCAATTTCGGAGTAACTTTTATATAGTGGAGAATGCGATAGACCTCGTCCAAGATCTGCAAAACGGTCAACAATGAGTTGTAGCTTCTATTTTTACCGGTTACCGGTTTAGCCGGCGCGAGACCACTCACCTCGCCAGGGAAGAAGCAACAATGCTTCCGTTCAATGTGCTTGCCGAAGCTCATTTGCAGCAGAGTGAGTCGCATGTGCAGGGTCTCTATGATGTCCGACTCGCACGCTAACGGATGATTTCGACGTGCGGACTCGCGCCTAGGCATTTGTGCTTTAATCGCTTGGAAGCGACTCAACATTTGTGTCTGCAGCTTTTGGAATGTGGAATTCAATATTGACCCGCAAATGCGGTCCAACTGATGACAAACCTGTGTGAGAGAATGCGTTTTTCGTAGCAATTGAATTGAGGGAAACGAATCATCTTTGCTCCCTTAAATGTTAACCACTTACCAAACGCATGTGAGCTACTGTATTGAAGCCCAAGTAGCCGAAAATTTTCTCGAGAACCTCCACGGGCAAATCCAAAAGGTTCAGGTTGCACGACTCGATGGACCCGCTGTTGGACGTGTCAACTGTCGTCACCGGTTGGTGCTTCTTCAATGTACTTACTTCCACAACCTCGGCTGATCCACTACCGCCACTGCTGCCCATGTTACTTGATTGACGCGTTGACACCATTTTCTTGCCTTTCAATAAACGTCTTTACTCAAAATCTGAAGTAAAACAAATGATTTCTTCTGTAGAATAATACAAGGCAATAACATAGATTATATGTAAATTAGATATATCTTGTAACTCCGTGTGTGTGACAAAGGCAATTGCATAAATATTTCAACACCATGTAATTAATTTCATGTTTTCACAATTTACTGTCTTAGAAGATACTTTCCCAATAGTAAGATGAACATGTTTTATAAAATAAAATAATTATTTTCTTACAGAAATATTAATAATTATTTGGATTCTATGCTTTTTTGTCAAAACAAGCACTTTGGAAAACTGTTGTAAGCACATGTCATTTACAAATTAACATTTATATTAATTGTTTAAAAAGATTACAGATGTGCATGTTTATTTGCGAGCTATAAATGTCAAGCCAAATAATTAAAAATTTCTGACTAACGTATTTATGACAACATTCGTATGTAAACTACTTTATCATTTAGGAACAAAGTGTCGTGAGCTTGTTTCTTTCCTGCAAAACTTGTTCAATGATAACGATTAAATCATTGAAACTCCTTCAAAAAAGTCTATCGGGAATCTGAAGATCATTGCTCGAACGTGAACATTTTATAGAAGAGTCAAATGCAACCGTCCATCAGCGAGGCAAGGCCAAACAGATGATGCGAATCACGATACCTCAAACTCAAGTAGCTGTTAGAACGATTCTTGCGTGAGCGAGGCGATTGCACTTTGTCACGAGATTCATCCTAACGAGACGCCGCGGCCGTTTCGCCTCCGCGAATTTTTCGCAAGAAGAGTTGCGCTCGAAGAGTCGTCGCGATATCTCGAGGAAGCGATAGTGCGCTGCTTGCCACGAGCGCTTGGCCGTTTCGTTTTTCCCAACCTCCCGGTTGATTTCTTAACGAAATCACCGCGTCCTGGAAGAGGAAGAGGACCGAGACAATCTCGACTTCTCGCAACGCGCCGAATTCCGGCGTTCGGAACGTTTCGGGTGGCAACACGTAGAAAACAACCCGGAAGGGGACACTTGGTGTAGTGTCCGGGGTAAACGAAGACGCTCGAATAACTACTCGATGTTCACCGATGCTAATTATCGCACGCGGGCATTCTCCAGTTTCTGGACCACGTCGGCGTCGGCCCGATCACGGGCTTTCGTCTTTCGCAGTCACGTAAAAAAGAACACGTACTCGACACGGAAGGGGCAATCGGCCGAGGCTGGTTCGGGTCGAGGATGATCCCGACCGGCCACGCGCGTTCCACGCAGATCCGTGGGCGCAGCTGCGACCTCGCGAGGGGGGCATCGAGTCACTGGGGATCGCGGCGAATCGCTAGCTCGGTTTGCATCGGTGCGACGCCGAACCGTGGCACTGGCGGTCGCGGAAGGAGGTTCGCGCGGCGGGCCCGAGGATGCGGGCGGACGGACGGACGCGCGCGGATAGACGAGCGGGGAACGGAGGGGGAAAGAGCACACGGGGAGAACGAGGGGTCGAGTCGCGGCGAACAAAAGAAACGGTGCCGGGGAACGAGCGAGCCGAGAGGACGGGTCGACGCCGACGCGAGAGGAACCACTCGCGTCCCGTCCCCGCGCGAGAGGCTGCCTCCCGGATTGTCGGTACCTGGAGTCGATCTACCGACCGCGTCTCGAGGAGGAGGCAGCCCCGAGCGATCTCGCGATCGCCGAGGAGGATCCTCCTTGGTGTCGTCGGGGGACGTCGCCGTGGAGCGCGAGCTGACTGGTGCGGTGTTCGAATTGAAGGAACTCGAAGGGGGGGAGGGGGGAGCAGGGTACCCGCCGCCAGAGACGAACGACGACGACGACGACGACGGACGACGACGACGAGGAGGGAAACGAACGTGGAGAAACAAACCGGGCAACTGTGCGTGCGCGCGAGTAATCGATGCACTCGCGGTCTTCTCTTTCTCCGCTACGATCGTAGTTGGTCGTTAACAGGAGGCGAGATAGGAGAGAGAGAGAGAGAGAGAAATAGAGAGAGAGGGAGGGAGGGAGAGAGAGAAAGAGAACGAAACTCGAGGACCCGAAGAGAGACGACGTGCCCCGAGTTAGGCGAGCGGCAATGATCACTGTAACCGCGTTGGCGTTTTCAGCGACATTTTGACGGAGACCGTGCCTCTCCCTCGCTCGCCTCCTCCCCTCACCCGGTGTTCCTCGCTGCCGCGTTCCCTCTCGCTTCGTTGTGCACCCAAGTTACCCCCTCACTCTCTCTCCTCCATCATGGAAGCCGCTGTCGCTCCCTCCTCGTCGCACCTCCTCGCTTCTCCGTCCTTCTCGCGCACTCGTTCGTTACGTGCACGCACACAGGCACGCGCTCCACGTACACGCGCTCTCTCTCTCTCTCTCTCTCTCTCTCTTCTCCGTTAAAACGCCCGTGCGACTACGGCGCGCTCACACGCGCAAGGCATATGCAACCTGGAAAAAAAGCCCGCGCGTCTAGCACTTGGTCCCCCTCCTGCCCTCTCAGCGACACTCGCGTCGTTTACCTGCGCCAACTGCCTTTGTTGCACTACTACACTGCTGCAGTAGTTTCAGGCCAGAGCTCTTTCTCCGTTCCTCTCTCTCCCTCGGTTCTTTTGCGAGCGTATCGAAAATAAATGTTGTCACCGGCCGCGACGCGCTGCTGCCGCTGCCTTGTCGCGCGCACGCGATTATCGCAGGCGGCGAGTGCACGCGGTCCCGAGCGCCGGGAACCGCACGAACGCCCGTTGTCACGCTCCGAAACGGCGTACCGAGGCAACGCCGACGTCGACGCTGACGGCGAGCAGCGGCAACGGGTACGCGCACACATATGTATACCCGCGGCGAGATACGCTCGCGAGACGCTCGCCTGGTGCGTGCTGCGCCGCGTGCGAGCGTGCGACACGACCGCACGCGTGCGCCTTCTGATTGGTCACCGTGCCCGCTTACCAGTCCGCGAACCCTAGCGACCCGAAGCCGCCTGAACGTAGCCGCGCGCCATAGGGAATTCCTCGATTGCTGTACGTGCGCGATAATTGCGAGAAAATCACTATGTGGCTTAAATGAATTGCCGCTAATTTCACATGGCGGTATAAACTCCAGCCTGATAGAAGTATTACAATACTTATCTCGTCGTGAACAATTCTGAGGTAATGAAGAAGGTACTTGCGGCAGTTGTTCCGTTTGTAATATTTTGTAGCTTTTTTTATATTTGTTAATTTGTTAATAGAACCGATACATGAGATTTAAACGGTTTATCAAAGTTTGCTAAATAATTAAAAATCTGATTATGAAAGTAACACTTTCCCATATGTACAGCACAATAAATTATTATTTATAGAGATTATTACTAGTTTTCAAATTTTAATTTGTTTTTTTTTTTAATTTGCAATTCAAAATATAACATGAAATTACTTTGTAAGTGTGAAAAACAACGAAGAACAAAATCGTAAGCAATTTTAATGATTAATAGAAGTTTTTATTGAATTCAAATTTAAAAAACTATTGCAATATAAAAATATATCACATGGTTGATGATATGCGAGCAAATGACCAGAAATTACAAGCTATATTGAACCCATTAGCTACCGGATTGTTATCTCGATTCTGCCGTTGTGTAATCGACAAACAATAGCCGAGCGGTAACATTACGCCTTCATCATTTACTAACGTCGTATTGTTCAGCGTGAAAAATTGCGCTAATTTTCCAAAATTTTACTGAATGCGACGATAATTCGTCCTGACGTTAATGCAGTTTCCTAACAAGCGTGGTAGTTTATGATTGCATGTGCATACACTACATGTGTGCATCGATGTGTATCGACTTAATCAGTTGCAAGCTATTCATTTGTTTAGTCTTATTCTGCATGTATAATATGATGAATATAAAATTGATTAGAAAAAATGGTAATTATGTACTTTAACGGACCAACCTCCGATGACCTTGACCTTGACATATGTTGCCAAGGTCACCCTCCTGAGTGACCTTGAAGAGGTTTTAGCCGTCGCTCGTTGTTCATTAAAAAGTTATTAACAAAAGAAGTTTAATAATTCTGCACGAATTTTCAGCTGTCCACGCGAAGCAAGGACTTGAGTTTGACATGTATTACAAAGGTCGCCTTCCTGAATAACCCGCACTAGGTTTCACCCTTCGCTCGTTGTTTGTTAAAAAGTTATTAACAAAAGAAATTTCGAAAATATAGTAGTTATTTTGAAAGAATATTGAATATTGAAAGATATAAACGACTTCTTAATTTGCGCATTATCGATCGACTATGTTTACTTACATCATCGTGTTACAATGTTAATAAAATATGCTTATACTGTTGAAGATACGAACGCGTTATTTTTGGTATAAGTATTGCAATGTAATGAAAACTGCAAAAATTTCGCCTTTCATTCTGGCATTATATCTTGCCATGAAAGCGCTAGCTTCATTGAACAATAATCCGTCCTTGCTTCCGTTTTTTCCAGGTATTACTTCGCAGATTTCTATAGGTAACATTTACCATGTCGATTGCGGAACACTTACGAAATCGAACGCGTTGCCTGCCGGTTCTAATGAAATTCCTGTTGTTAGCGCTATGTTACACATCGACCTCCGTGCGTTATTTCGTTTTCTTAAAAAAAAGAATAAAATTTGGTCACAACGTAACGGGATATTCTTAAAAATATAAGCAGCTTTTGAGAGATCTAAATAAAATTCAAAACAATAATCGTATATAGTGTTAAGAAGAATTAATATTTTATATCTGATGTTAATTTACACGCCATATTACTGCATTGCTGAATATGCATTATGCAACATTTAGTAATCAGTTCATCATTGATAAAATTTGATGAAAACATCATTCTATGCATTTCATATTGATGGTAAAAACAGGATGTTATTAATCTTCCAATAGCCAATTTGGAAAATGAGATTGTGAATTGTGTAACGAATTTGCCGTGGATTACAGTCGTTGCAGAAAACCACAAAGAATTGCCAGACGGAAGTTGAAATATCGAAAAGTGGTAGAAGAATACCACAAAGTTACATATCACTCATCACTGAATATAATCTTGAAACTTCCGTTTGTATTAAAGTCAAACGAATCGCTAAATATTGAATATCATAATAATCGTCATCAATAAATATGCAAAGTAATGCACTCGACATAGCATAAAAAATATAAAACATTGTCAGTAAAAATATACAAACTAGTTGTAGTAGTTTGTATAGTTAATTACTAAATTACAAATTTTGGACTCCAATATTTATCAATTTTTTTTCTCAATTTTCCTACGTTAAAGAAAAATGATTCATCAGTGTATGTAGAATTAATATTTGATTAACATTGGGAACCTCTACGAAAAGCAAAGAATATGTAAGAACAATCATATGATTGTGACAATAGTTTAAGTACATGACAATTACATAAAAAGTTAATAAAAATTCTAAAAACGTTTCAACATTTTACCATCAGCTTTCGATTTGTTAGTTCAATAATCAAGAATTGTCAACGCGTGTTGTCAATGTTGGCAATGATTTTTAATTCGCCCATCTCGTTCTTTCATCTCGTAATTGTATCTTGAAATAATTATTCGCAACATTAAATCTGCACGCCATGAGACAAATCGTTCATCCCACCCTGCTGTCGACGCAGTCGTGTAAAGTCAATCACACGCCGCAAAATAGAAGCGCTGGACTCTTATTTAACATGGTCGACCGAACTGGCAGCACTCAGTCTATCACCGGCTGTAAGAGAGCAGTCGCGATTGTTGATTGTTCCCTCGATAACTTGGCAAGTTGTGCTGCGAAATTTTACAGTGTAACGGGGTGAACGATTATGATATTCTCGATTGCTTGCCTTCTTCTTCTTCTTTTCTCGGGTGAGTTCGCACTTGAATATTTAGTAGTTATTTTAAAACAGTTTTTCTGAATATTATGAGACAATTTTTGGTATATCTCTCAAAACTGCTCTCCTTTTAAAATGCCATAATAAATATTCCTTTGAGATTAGAAAGAAAATATTACTTACTTGTTCAAAACTTAGGAAGAAAATATTACTTACTTGTTGTTGTTAATTCATATATTTTTGCAATTTTTATTTATATATTTACATATTAATGAGATTTTTATATTATAAATATTTAAATATTTACATATTAAGAGAAATGGAACGTTAGAGTTTGTAATAATTGACTTTAAAAATAAATTACGATAATATCTGACGTTTCTAAAAATTATTTTGATATTGAATGATTATTATGATTAGAACTGTCACATTTCAAAGAAAACTAGATATGGCATTATGTATAAATCATACAAATCATTGATGTCTTATTCGTTGTGTCGTAAATGAAATTTTAACATTTAATTTACTCAGATTATTAAATCAGAATTAAAAATTTATCAAAATAAACAAAAACATGAGAAGCAACTGCCAATGTTTATTCTGTAATATCTAAGAATTCACAATAATAAATGTTGATCGTTATTATTATTACTTATTTCCAATGGATTTCTGGCATCACTGATATCCATGTTTTCCAAAACATTAAGAAGATCACGTTTCCTATACCTGATTCCAGCTTTGTACAAATTTTATTTCAAAAAATAGAGATAGAAATATGAGATCAAATAAAAGTAATATGAATATTGATAATATAAAATAATATGCGATGAATCTTTCGCAAATACGTATCAGATAGATGATTCCATTAAAGCACGAGAAATATGTATAGATGTATATCTATTACATATCTAAGTATTCACATATATTATACATGTGAAATATAAAAATCTCACATTTCCATTTCAAACAGAGATATACCAACAATTGTCTACTGAGACAAACTGTTTTAAAATACGCGTTTGGAATCACAAAATTCTAGTTTCAAGATCTTACATTGCTATCTTTGAATCTATTACACACGCGCGCGCGCGTTTACAAGAGCTTGAAATATTACGGTAGTCAAAGAAACAATTACGAAAGTGCAATCATTTGCAAATTACCAAATTATGCAGAAAATATCGACAAAGATTTTTTGCAATTCATTATGTGAAGCGCGAATTGGGCTTATTAATCGCTTTAATGCCTCTTTTTCTTGGTAAATTGGCTGATAAAAATCGCGATACGCCTGGGCATTTATAGCATTATCATTTTATATGGCATCGGTGTTTATGCGTGTGCGTTAGTCGGTATATGGGTCGAAATACATGCATCATTCTTGTCTATCTTTAACATGTTACGTCGTCTTTAAGAGTAATCAATCGTAATTAAGGAAAATACTTAGAGCACGAGGGTCGTATGATTTCTGGCGATTATCAAATTACGTCGTTAAATGAGCACGCTTCGTACGGTGACTGTCAGCATAATCCATATAAATTATTAGGAATGCAAATTTATGGCGACATGTAGCTGTCCCCTTCAAGAAATGATGTTTGATAGATTGACAGAATTAATGAAAGATTTGTTTTATTGATCTACAAAAGACTATTCGCATAATAAAACGATTCGACAGGAATAGCTGGACCGATTAATATTCACATGATCATCTAATATTGAAGAAACCGTATATCCAATTTTAAAAAACAATCGGGATAATAAAACAAGTAGAACGCAGTTCGCATAGTTCTGCAATGCAGATATAATGTCGCAAATATAACTGACATTTCGCATGACACCGCATGATACCAATCTATGCAATTTTATTATACAAGTAATAAATCACGTTATGTGACTCTATCATTTATCTTTTATCAGAGCTAAATACATTTTATTATCTACTATTAAAGCGGTCAGCCCGTTCTTACAAGAATCAATTAGCGATTAAACAGGTATATCGACAATTCTTTTCTTTTCCTTGCATCAACTCTTTGCCGCATAGTTCCGTATACATGTAAATATCTTGAAAATAGCTTTTTTGTAATCAGTAGCGGTTGCCATTAACATGAGTAGATAATGCTTCCACCAAATGACCACACATAACGATGTTCAGTCGAAATTTTATTTATCGTTAGTTAGTTGCTTCCGAGTAGCATTTTCTATACGCGTCTCACGTAATCGCGTAACAATAAAGATTTTGCATAACGGAAGGACACCGAGGATGCTCGTCATTCTGAAGATAATCGTTTTAAATCAGCCAAGGATTCCTTGACGGTGTCACGTTGACGTTGACGTGTCGCGCGGTCATTTGGGCCAAAACGAAAGTGATTCTTGAATAAGCCGGCACTTGCAGCATGTGCCGAGCATCTGCTCAGAGAATTTTAAACAACACGACGATTACCTGCCGGATAGGTACTGACAGGAAAGAATCGTGCTCGTGCACTCGTTAGGAGATAATCAAGGAGCATTCTGACACGTAATAACTGCGCGCGGAAACAACCGATTGTCTTCCAGAACGGAAAACTTAAAACGCACCTTTACCTTTCGCGGGAACGTTCTCGCGCATTTGATAGCCGGTTCGTTAGAAAGTCCATTACTTAAAGGATGTGCAAAAGACGTGATAAATACGTTTATTATAAATGTTAACTTGTTCTTTTTACTGGTTTATTGAAAATCGAAATTACAAGAGAAAATATTTGTTTTATTAATAAATATAATGAACAATCTTAATATTCAAACCTAAGACACAATCTCGACACCTGAATGCAAATTCAGACTTTTAATCATTATGCAACTAAATTAAAATGCTTTTCTAGATATATACAGTCTGTAAAAGTTAATAATATTTCTTTTCAGGTTGCTGTCTTGGTGAAGATTACGGCTATGAGGGAAATCACGGTAAGCTTAGTCTTAGAAGCTTCATTAATTCAAGATTCAATGGTATGTACTTCAAGACGAAGCTAATTTGTCGTCTTATTCTTTGCATTGCAGGTCCGTCGCATTGGGGTGATAGTTACAACACATGCATTGGGAAACATCAATCACCCATTAATATAGAAGAGCACAATGTCAAGAATATCAGCTTGCCGTCATTGAAATTAGTCGGCATTGACAATCCGTGCTCGTCCTTCGTAACAAATAACGGTCACACGGGTGAGAATTTCACGGTCCTGCATTCGGCACGCTGAGGGACATTAGATTCGCTACTTGTGCAGTCGTATCATAGAAGCTAGTTTTTTTGATGTATATTGTTTCCACATTTCGTTGAAAAACTTGTTGCGTTCGCACCGGATTAGAAAAAAGTCTCTTCTCGGTATAACCGGAGTAAAATAAGGAAAAAACTGCACCGTGATTATAATTACCATCTTCTCCAACTAAACCGCGATAAAATGGACGAATGCTAAATAAAAAAAAGATTGTAAAACGATAAAAAACGATACAAAGTTTCCACATATTAATCTCGGCATTAAGCATGAAAACACATAATCGAGCTACATTATGTAATTGATCTTTTAGATCCAGGAAGATATCTTCCTTTAATACATAGTATCCACGTATGTTACGTTACATAAAAAAGAATACAATCTAAGAAGTTCATATCGCGATAATTGCACGTCACAACTCCTCTTTTCTTGCTGCTACTTACAGTTATGCTGAAAACCAACGAATCCAAAGCGGCCACGTTATACGGGGGACCATTGGGAAACAATATCTACGTGTTTGAGCAGTTGCACTTTCATTGGGGTGAGAATGATCGCGAGGGATCTGAGGATTTAATCAACAATCACTCATTCCCGATGGAGATGCACGCCGTGTTTTACAAGGAGGATTACAAGTCGATGGACGAAGCTCTCAAGCATCATGACGGTCTGACTGTTCTAGCATACTTATACGAGGTAAAATATTACGTCGAGACGTTTTTCAAGCTATTTCGTTTTATCTCTTATGCACATATTAATTTTTTTTTCTTATTGTATAACTTTCGCTATAAGAACTTTTCAGGATAACTCCACTTTCCGCATTAACATTTTATTTATAATCAAATTGCGCAGGTAAACCCTAAGCCAAATCCGGTATACGAGTCTATCATAGAAGTGCTACCTGACGTAGAAGCAGTAGGCAAGGAGAAAACATTGAAAGAACCACTGTTACTAGAGAGATTACTTGTACCAGATATTACGACTATGCAAAATTATTTCACGTACAACGGCTCGTTGACTACTCCACCTTGTCTCGAAATTGTTACCTGGATTGACTTTAAAACTCACCAGCAGCTATCGCACGAGCAGGTATCTTCACATATTCTAATATCGTGTCACGTGTCATTGTTATTATATTATTCATAAATTAATGATTTTAGTCATTTTTCCCTTTTTTTCTTCCTGGCAGGGGTTCTCTCTTACCTAACTTGCGATATATACGATGTATCTCTATACATTTACTTATAATATGCATATGTAATTGCCAATTTAATTTATAGAATTCTACTTATTTTGATTTAATCCGGTTGTCCTATTTGATTTCAGTTGGCTGCTTTTCGCGATTTACGAACTCCCGAGGGCAACAAACTGACTCACAATTTTCGGCCAGTGCAGCCACTAGAGGATCGAATAGTTTTCCACAACATTCCGAAGGAGCAGAATGAAGTGTTGAAGAACGATAACGATCCATCTCATGAACATTCCGGACAGCACAGTATTAAAATGCCGTGTTCGATTATCGCATTGGGAATTCTTTTTGCAGTCGTCTTATTTGCTATGTAACGACGTTGGTACAAGATATTCTAGTCAATAGCATTTTTGCATCGTTATCCTATTTTTAAATGCATGCGTGTGTTGTGTGTGTGCGTGCGCATCGTGCGTATATGCGTGTGTATGTATACTGCGAATAAATGCTACTAAAAAAAGGAAAAAGTCGAATTTTAATATATTATGCTATCCACGGATTAAAAGATTTAATTGAGTGGATGTCCCAAAGCGAATTCTCGTGATCGTGAATAATCTTTAAAGCACAATAATCAATTTAACGTTTGTAATTAATAAGAATATGCACTGATGACTTTTAGCAGTAAATTATTCTTGAATATTGAGTATCATGTATACTTCATAATTTTAAATATAATGTTGTAAATCAAACATACACAATTAAAATATTACTTCTTGTACGTGGAGATTATGTATAATTTATCATTGAGTAATTTACCACGCATTCGAAGCTGCATGCTATAGCGAAGTGTAATGAAAAGTTATAAGTAAATGCACTGATCATTATTGGAGATATATTCTATAAAACCAGATATATCATTTATTACAAAATAAATCTATCACTGATAACAATATTTCTACACTTTATTGGGTTCATTTACATAAGCTGCTAGATTTTGCTCGCCCCCTTTGATACGCGCTCTCACTTCTTCCGCTATTGCTTTTTGCGTTTTCCTTTCTAATATTTCTAATCTTTTGGCGATATCTCGCTTTAGATCCCAATCTGGTTTTCTAGGCGCTAAATTACTGATATCCTACATAAGCAACGAATATAATTGTTATAAAAATAATATACATAAAAATCGCAAAGAATTATAACAATGTGACAGACACAATGAGCAAATAATATAATAATTATTTCATATAGAAATATTTTTCAATAAAGTATCTATAATTTATAAAAATTCTTTAAATAATTGTATACTGTTAATTTCTTTTAATATAAAAATATCAAAAATACCAATTTCTGTCATCCATAAGTAAAAGTCGACAAATCTTACGAGACACCATGTGACTTACTAGTTCCTCGATAACCACTTTGCTGCCCGCTGTATCCAACTGTTCTTTAACTACGGCTTCTACATCACCGGGTTTCGCATCCTCTATTATATTATTCTTCAAACTTTCATCCTGTGGCTTGTAACTTCGGAATTTTGGCCTGAAAACGCGAGACTTTTGACAATTACAGTGACAATTTGAGGTTAGTCGAGGTCGGATTAAAACCTATACCACCAGAAATTTACTTCGGTAAATTTTCGGTCGTATCATTCTTGTTCTCTCCTTGTTTACTGCCTTCATTCTTCCTTTTGAGAGCTTGGAGTCGCTCTTTCCTCTTTAAAGCCTCTTCTTCTAGCGAACCAATTTTCTCTTCCGTCATTTTTAAACTAACTCGTGAACGAACGACGCTCACGTCAGTGTGTGAGAATCTACACCGATATGCACCGTATACCAATCACGAGCGTACCGCCAATTCCGCATTGCGCATATTCCGCGCCACTAGCCATGAAGTGCGTCAATTCTGACATATTTGAGCCATGCGCGTCATGTCTACATATTCGTGCATCATGACTGTTCTCACTCGCGGGAAGATTTAAATACATTATATTATTAATTCGAATATTATTAACGTATAATGTATAAATTTATAAAAACATAATTTTCCATTTATTCAGTTAATCTTCGGATTTGATTGAATAAAATTTACAATATTACACTACACTAAACTAAAAGTTTTATGTAATAAAATTCAGTGGAAGAATAAATAAAGTCCTTTAAATTTCCTTCAAACTCGTATTAACGTGATGACATTAGCTGCGATGACATGCTCTGTCAGAGTACTCTGATGACATGTTCCTAACACAGTATTACACGCAAGACAATTTGCGAAAGGTGCGTGTTTTATAAACAAATTAGTTTATTAACATTTTTACAAGATTCGTACAATGCAGCGTCAGATAAATTATAAGCGAAATGCATCGATTATATATATATATATATATATCTATCACTATTTATATTTTATTTTATTTTAATGTTATACTCAGTCGCGCAAGTCTCAAGTTAGCGCTCGTAAAGGATTTATGAACAGATCGTCGTCAACTTTCGCTTACGCACTCGCTCTCGCCAAGAGTGCATCGTACCCACATCGATTTTAGTTTCGCGACAAAGCTTCGCAAGAATAGAAAGAGAATCCAAACAGTTACACGCGCGCAGAGAATTCCTCTGTCTGCGCATTATATTTAAACAGCGTCGCGAGAATTGTTACAATATCATCGCAAATAATACATATTACGTAGAAGACGTATCATAAAAAAAAGAACGCGGCAAAAGGTGCATTCTCCGTATGAATAAATGCATTTAGGACGAGTATGTAATTTATAGTTAAAATAAACTTAATCGTAATAAAAGCGTCGGATATCCCTTGCAAATTTGACGTAATAACGAATTTAATTGAGATAATTTTTCGCAAAGAACAAGAGAGCCGTCGATGTTCCAGGAGATTCGTCGAACCGCCCGCCGGAGAAATCACGAATCCGTGCCAAACGTTTTGTGAAATTGAGGACATACACGTATATACACGTGAGATGTCTTTCGCGTCGGTGGCTTCCCCGCCGGTATTGTGTGATACCGCCGGGGAAAGTTTATTTACAGTTGAAGAAGCGTTTTCAATCTCAATGCGCGGCTTGATGCACGACTTCGTGAGACCTCCGATTCCCCCAAGTGACCCCTCCGTGTTAAGACTAACTCGAATATAACAATATAGACAATAAGCTATATAAGTCATAAACTCGCTAACCGGGCAAGCAGGCTTTTGGTCTTTGACAAATCGGGATTTCCGACGCTTTCCGACGAAAATCGAATCTGCAAGTGGAAAAATGATTAAGTATACAGGCAGACGGATAAATCTAGTCTATTCTTTATTTTGAATAATAATATAAATAATTCTTCCTCTTAAGCGTATTATTGTTTTGACATTAAGAGATACATGAAGATTCGCGACTAATTTAGTGAGGCAATTTTGCGGATTTACGAGTCACCTTTTCTGAGAAAATAATTGCCGGGAAAGTCACCTTTTCCAAGATGATCGTAATCGAATATCCAAATAGGTTGTAAAATAGCATGTAACTACGGTGTGAGCCTGGCGACATTCTCGCCTCCCTTGATTGAACCATACGGTCTATAATTGGTCTCGTTAACGTACACTTATTGCTATGGTTATTGAGGTTTTACGTTATGTTTTATAATTATGTGCTTCTTTGCCATTGAGCGTGTTCCTTTACGATCACGAAGCTGGCGGCTGCCCATCGTGAACGCTGTATCAAAAAAGTGGAAGAGGAAAGTGTACAGACAAAAGAGATAAGGAGGAAGTCGAGCTGAAGTCGCACAGTTATGTACAGCGCCTATGTTGCAACTGGATGTGAACTCGCGTAATTCCGGGCAGCCCGTTACCACCGACAAGTCCCTTGTTTAAGGTACATCGTAATTAATATGATTATGCTCGTTAAGAAAGAGCGGCTTCCTCGTGATATACCGATGCCCCCTGAAGTGCTACTGCACCACGACTCTCCCACGCGTATCGGCTACTGGGACAAGCGAAGAGGAATAAAATTTCACGAACGTGATCCATCAAGTGCAATTGCGACGATTCGATTTCACTCGAGTGCTGGTATTCAAGATTATTATCATCATCATCATCATGGGTCGCGTACTATTGAACTTGCCGAGTAATCCCGTGTTCCCTCGTGTTCTCTCGCGAATTGCGAACAACTGCTTCTCGTTGCTGTACATCACCGCGGATTTCGTCATTATAATATATACAGGGTGTCCCGGGTTTTAACCGACAAACTGCGGGAGCATATTCTACTATGAATGAATATGATGATGTTCGTTCAGCTCTAAGACACCGACGACGCTCGGAAAGAATCTTAAATCTTCGCCAAAACAGCTGGATACAGTTAGACGGTTGTCCATCGCACTATGCTAGACAAGTTAGAAACTGGTTAGATGAACATTATGCTCATAGGTGGATTGGTCGAGGAGGACCGGTTTTCTGGCCTCCAAGATCGCCCGATTTAACGCCTCTTGATTTTTATTTATGGGCAACTTTAAAAAATAAAGTTTACAGTACAGAAGTAATCTCGCTTGAAGATTTAAAGCAACGAATTACTAATTCAGTTACTGAGATGCAACAAAATTTTCAGGAATGTCGTACCGTAACAAATTCTGTACTACGTCGATGTCTAGCTTGTATCGATGTGCAAGGACAACATTTTGAAACGCGTCACTAAATCATTGCGTAGATAATTTTTATTTTTGTGAAAAAATCCGTTGTTACTTATCTCATATTTCTTTTCAATATTGGTTTATAACTTTGTAATAAAGCATTTCTAAGTAAACTCGATATAAGAATTTTTTCTTATTTCCACTGGTAGAATATGCTCCCGCAGTTTGTCGGTTAAAACCCGGGACACCCTGTATATGTACGTCTATTTGAGTGTATCAGTGCCGCAACGTTGGCAGTTGAAAAGTAATAGGAAGTGTATTGAATCAACGGATAAAGAAAGAAAGAAAGAAAGAGGCAAAGGGAAGAGAGAAACTGAAAGAGAGAGAGAGAGAGAGAGAGACAGGGAAAGGGAGCTTGATTTCACCTTGCTAATATCGTCCTGTAGTGATTTACACGACTCGTCCAAATCTTACATCGATACGCTTATGAGCCTCACGCGCTACCCAATTTACCGCGAACGTTGGTGGTGTACTGGTAGTTCTTGTTGGGTAGCGCGCCGACGTTCAGCGCTAACACTTTGGAAACGATGTTTAGGTCCTCGCCGCCCGGGCCCTGCACGTTGCCGAATTCACCAACGACGCCCGACTGATAGAGCAAACGTTGAATCTGGTTGGCAGGCGTCTGTGGTCTTGGTGGGATTTGCCTAAACTGCACGTAAGGATTGTAGACGAACGTGCTCGGCGTCTTCGACGGCGCGTTGAAAGCGAACGCATTTCTGGACGGAGGCGACTGCTTGTTATCCAAGTTCAAACCGAAATTGCCAATCGCGCTGAACGTCTCTTGCCTGTTGAACCTAGCAGCGGGAGCCACCGGCGGTTGAAACTCGGTAGAAAATGAACCGAAAGCCTGTTGCAATCGCTGCTGATGCTGTTGTTGCTGATGCTGTTGCTGCGGATGCTGCGGCTTCTGCAGTTGCTGTAGTTGCTGCGGTTGCGGCAATTGTTGTGGATGCTGGCGAAGTTGTTGGAAACGCAGTTGCTCCTGATAGTTCGTGCGGAATAATGGTGGCGCGGCAGCGCTGGGAACCTCCAGGACTAGGCTCGGCTGAAGGTGAACAGCAGTCTCCAGAGACGGTTGAAGCGCCAACACGTTCGTCTGTTCAAAAATAGGTGGCTTCTGCAAAGGGAAACGATTGTGCTGGTGCAAACGATACAGCCTTTGTTCTTCCAGCTGTTTCAGTCGTTGTTCTTCCAGCTCCTTCAGTCGTTGGTCTTCCAGTTGCTTAATCTTATATTGCTCCTCCAACTGTTTGATCCTAGCTTGTTCCTGAATGTAGTATTGCTGTTGCTTCTGCCTGAGTTGCTGCTCATAGAGTTGACGTTGCCTGACGAGAAATTGAGTCTGCTGAAATTGCTGCTGCTGCAGTTCTGCCAGCTGCTTCTCCAGCAATCTTTGCTTGAAGTCCAACTGTTCCTGGAGAGTCAGAGCTTGCCCATCGCCCGATTGTCTATAAATTGGCACGACGCTCTTCGGTACGCCCAGCTCATCTTGCTGCACCGTGAACGCTGCCACCAAAGGCGCCTGGAAAATTTTCACTTCTTCTGCTGGCGATTTGTCTTTATTAACGTTAGAAGGCGACGAAGTAACGTTATTCGAAACTGTCGAACTAGACGCAGGTTTTGACGTAGCCCGTGCGTTAGTGTTCGTAATACCGTTACTGGCACTTTGCGTTAAACTCTCCGATATCTGTGTGAATGGCTTCAACGTGATGCTCTCAACTTTATTGACCGAGGATGAACTCGCGGAAGTTTTTACTGTCCTCGTACCGTCTGACGAATCCGCCTCAGTTCGGGGCGAGTAAGTGGTCGGATTTTTGTCTGGCGTAATTACGTTCGGCACGTGGAAGCTTTTGGCATCGTCGCGGCTAGCTTTCTCTATGATCATTGATGAACTCGAGGCAACGTACTGTTTCGACCCGAGGAAGCTTGAGTTCTGCAACTTATCCTCGTTGGGAATCTCTTCATCTCCTGGAAAACCGTTGAATGAGAAGGAAGGCTTCGGTACTACGCCGATGTTTTTATTTAAGTTTTTCTTGACGACGTCGTCGAAAGACTTCTCGACGGTCATAATGAGCGATTTCTCATCTTCATCCTTGCGCTGCTCCGCTGATTCAGCTTCTAGATCCGTCAGCGCCTTTAGCAACGCTTGCCGCAGATTTTTATCGAGCTTTACTGGTTCCGGTGCGGTTTCGAGTTCCTTAGCTGAGATCTCAGGTGTCTGAGATCTCGCCAAGCTGAAGCAGCTTACGGCTAGTAAGATTGTTATGGCTACCTGTAAAGTCACAATACGATACACTGAGACATTATTTTGTTAAATGGAATACATCGTTTGACAACATTAGAAGTCAATGTCATGCATTGTAAGATGAAATGAAACCGCCGACCGAGCTTACAATCGCAATTGAAGATCTAACGCAATAAAACTATTTATGAAAAGATAAACTATTGACAGGATCTAGCAATAAATGTGGCGATTCAATGGGCATTTATGACTGATTTCACTGTATTGATTCGAGAGAGATTGAAAGCTAAAGTTTGTCTGTTCACTCTATCTCAATGAATCCCGTTATGTATGGAAGACTCACAGCCCGTAGGCAATTTTCTCCTCCTAAAAACACAGTAAACACGTATCTACGGCTTTCGAGCCGTATGAACGGGAGACCAATAGTTTGCATGTTTTACATAATTACATGAGAACTGGCGATCATCGAGGAGACGCACGTATGCATAATTAAACGAATACGCGAATATATTCTCGGAAAGTTGAAAATTTTACAGGATATAATAAGCTCCTAATAGACCTTAAATTATCTCTTGTTAAGTGTTCTGCAGGCTACTTTCTCTACTGTTATCATTATCCGGCATCGTTTCGGACAATGCTTGTTGATTACTTGTTATCAAACCAAATTATTATCAAATTTGAGGTACTTTGAGGACTCGTACGATCTGGCGGTTTTTCGTGCGGGAATTATTCAGATGAATCGAGAGCGTAATTCATCTAGATGCCACGAACGGCAACGCCCAGGAAAGGTCACAGGCTAACCGCTAGAAGCAATTGCGGGCTTTGAACTTTCATCCTGGTCGCGGTTCGTCAAGTTACCGCAGTGGGAACTTCGGTACGTTGCATTCGCATACGCATTGAGTAAGATCCGTTTTCGCCTGGTTATAAAACGAGACACGAGAGAAGAGTTTATTGACGTACTGTCACCTATAATTCCCCGTCGACCGGGAGAATCGGAGAAAATGAGAGAATTCTTCGCGAGTGTTGAGCATTCTCAAGTGTATAAACAAAAAGCCAGGCGCTAAACCGCCTTACACAAAGGCTGCACCTTTGACATTTGCAAAGAAAGCTACACCAGTTGTCAGAGAAGATAACAGCGCGAGAGACACCAGATGAACCTTGCGATAGTGAAATTCTCCAGTATAATTGTTGGTACCTTTGCCGTAGAAGAAAAGCGCAGGATGCGCATTAAATGCCTGTAGATTATCCGATAATTTACATACGACAAAAATTGTTGCACGTAGCTGCGTACAACTGCGTCATAAAAAGAAGCTATTTTGAGCATCCTCTTCTTTCGCGGAATTTCATCCGACGGTTAATCGACCCGTCGTTAATTCCTTCTTCAAGGCTATAAACTTGCAAAGCACTGACAGTAAAAATGGAGGGCGCGACACATATCTCATGCAGCAGCTAGTCAACTTTGGGAACTTTCTAAATTGAGCGTCTTCTCGTGATGGTCTCTCATTAATCTTCAGTGTATAGAAATGGGAGGAACTCATTGACTGACTTACAGGTGTCTTGACTCTTAATAACGATCCGGATGCAGAAACTGATTCTCGTTGTGCATCCGCGACATTTCACTTTCGAAATTTACTAGGAATTCGGTCTGACACGTGTCACCACTGATTGGATTTACAAGCGCGTTAAGTAATTCTTTGCATAATTACAGAATCGCTAATTAATGCGATGTTAATCTACGGTGGCTCTCGCAAAAGTGGAAAGTTATATAAATATACGCATGTCTACCAAAACGGAAACGCGAGGAGAAAGACGGATGTTGCCTATATACGACGGACCATCAAACCGGTTGTTAAAAAGATCGCAGTTATATTTGACTATGGCAAATCTCGGATCGCGAACTTCTGACCCGTTATTTTCCAAAGTGGAGAGTGCATCGCGAGTTTCACCGCGCCTACGGAACAGGCGAGTCGCTGAATTAAAATTATAGATGCGGAATCAAAAAATACTGCAGGCAAAATATCAGGATATCATCAATGTAAAAGCCCAAACTCTGACAGAGATTATTAATTATATTCCCGAATTATTCTGCCAGGAATGCGAAATCTGAAAACTCCTTTGGAAATGGAGTTGCGCAGATGTTGCTGATGATCTCTGGTGCAGGTTGCAAAATGTACAAATCACAGCGTGACAATGATATGATCTTGAGAGATCTGTTACGCTGATCGAAGAGAAAAAGTTGACATCGGCTTCGTTTGCTTCATACGTCATATGATTTGAGTGGGGAAAGAGCGTGAGAGAACTCGTCACGTTGATCCAGCCCGCAGCGACGCGCCGTTAGCATGGAGGTGGTAGAAGATGAGGAAGAAGAAACCGCGAGAGCAAGCGGCACTTTCACTCGACAGAATATGTCGAGGATGCGCACGCTCGTGAACTTGCTTTGCTCAGCTTTTGCCGGCGTGACAAGCATTAAGTTCACCGTTACAAATTACGAGCCCGACTTTTGTGTCGGATTACGAATCGACTTGACGCAACATCGGAACAGTAACATGCTTAACCGCATCTCTTTCGCCTTTAACATTCACTTGGCACTTGCTTGAAGAACAGTTCCTGCTTTGAGAACATTTACTTCACAGTGAAAAAATTGTATAATATACTATACAGGGTGTTTCCTAAGTAAGTAGGCAAACTTAAGGAGGATATTCCTTGGCTTATTTTAAGAAGAAAAGGTCATATACACATATGTCCTAAACTGCTTTGTTTTCCAACAAAAAGTACATCACTGTTTTCGTTCAATTTTCGTTTATTATAGAACAGTTTGTGTTATTGCAAATGAAACAAATGAAAAACAATAGTAACCAAAAAGAAAATAGTAACTAAAAAGAAAAATAATAACATCACAGTAACTGCTGAAAATGTCCACCTGCAGCCATGATACACGCCTCGACTCTCCTTTCCATTGATTGACGTACACGCTCAAAAATACCTGGAGTGTTACGTATTCTTTCACATCCATCTATTATGCGATTTCTGAGATCTGTTGAAATTTGTTGACTCGTACTGCAAAAGCACGCTATCCGAAAAGTGAACGAAAACAGTGATGTACTTTTTTTGGAAAACAAAGCAGTTTAGGACATATGTTTATATGACCTTTTCTTCTTAAAATAAGCCAAGGAATATCCTCCTTAAGTTTGTCTACTTACTTAGGAAACACCCTGTATAAGGATAGGATGTATAAAATATGAGATTTTGGCTTGAGTCTATTTGAGTCTAATAATTTGATAATTTGCTCCGTCATGCATATCAATAATTTCCTTGAAAGTTTCTGACATTGTTGCCGCTTTGAAATAAAATGAAACAAATATACATACAATGGTTTAGATATAAATAACTTCTCTATGTCGCCAGTAAAATCTCAAAGCAGCGAATCCTTCTTTATTATTGACCACAACTGGCAAATACAGAAAATAATCAATCACAACGTTTCGACCTTTATTTTGAAAAACATGTAGCAGTTTGCCTTTAAACTTTTTCTTATTTTCTCAAAAAGTTATTGTTCTATTTGCTATTGATAATGGTATTTTATATATTTCAAACGTGCAAAAATGCGGAAATAATGAGGGATGCGTGAAAGCGCGATTTGACAGCTTCAAGTACGTCGATTATACAACGAGTCCTTGGCGTTGAATAACGTGCAAACTTGGCAAGAGAAGATGAACCAGTCGGTCTGAATGCAATTAAACGCGATGCAACGCACGAAACATCCTATCATATCGTGAGCTCGAAGTGAAAGTCGAGATAGAGAACTCATTTTGTCAAAGAGTAGTTTTGTGTTCGCTACTTATAAATAATTTTTTGTCCGAAACACAAACATAATTTTAATAATATTATTAAATAATTAATTTTGATAATATTAAAATCAGAAACCGATCAGAACTCCTTAAAATTTTTCGTAACGTAATTTCTAGTTACTCCATCACTTTTACACGCTCTTTTCACCGGTACAGTCTAAACAGATAATAAAACAAGAAAATTATCTCGAACGAGCAATTAAACGGGATTGTTACGATCAAACGAAGTATTTCCATATATAAATCGATTCTGCATCGATCTATGCCAACGAAAAGTTTGTAAGGAGCACACGGCTTTCCACTTTCGATATAAAAAAAAATCAGAGATCCAACGGACCGCGAACCTGCCCTCGCAGTTATTAAGGAAGTCTTCAACGCATAAGTGCACATTTTCTGATGGCTCTATGGACAGCACGCTCGCTTAACAAAGATTGTCGGACACTGATGCGTCTTACGAAATGACCGGAACTCTTTCTCATTCAACGAAAAGGCAGATGGAATCTCCGACCACGCTGATATTACGTGTGCGCACCATTCTCGATTAGAAATTCCGTGCACTTCAAGACGGCATTCTCGATTGCCGTAACAATCGCCTGCCATGTAACACGTTTTACTAGATCCGGCTTATCTCATGCTTAAGGATGGATTGTCCCGTTGCTTGAAGTGGAAGAAAAAAAAAGAAGAACTTTCTTCCTGGTGGCTCGAAAAAGATGCCACCTGCTTTCAAGGGTCATTGAACCCGTTGAGCACAGGTACGGTATCCACACCCATCTCTCCGCGTCATCAATCCCTAATAATTACTTTCTCTCGGAACGCCGTTGCCCAGAAATACTTCGTCGGCATGACCATGCATTAAGATGAGATACTTGAAATGATCAATTCGAGTGATCCTCGAAGAGAATCTTCCTTCAGCAAGCGACAATATAATTAGAAATTACACGTTGCGGTGATTAGAAAATTAAAAGAACTTTTCCCTCAACAATACAAAAGAACATAATTATACCCTCGGCACAGAATAAATTGCACAGAGACAGCAATTTTTTGATATAATCTATAAATATATATAATAAATGAATATCTCTGAGTAAATTGTTTGAAATGAATAGTTTCTCTCTTTCGACTTGTGCCAATTTCAAGTGAACTTATATGCGTATTACATACATGCGTGTCGTTCTTTTTTCTGGTCCATTGAATCGAACTTGCACGAGGAGAGAGCACATATCGCGTATCGCATCTAGACCGCAACGAGAATAATCTTTCGATTACTCGAGAGAAAGAGAAAGATTTCACTATCTTTTTTTATGATCTTTTCTTTGCTTTTTGGACAACGATCGGTTTTGATCGTTATTAAAATAACTCGTAAGCGTGACAATCATCAGTTTTAATCCAGCGTGAAGCCACCAATTCTAACTTTAATTAATGCAACAGCACGCGCACTACATGACAACTAGGTCGTTAGAAGCACATGCTTATAACACGCTTGCGTGTTGCATCTCGCAGAGTAGAAATTGATCTATTAACGATCTCGCGATTAGAATCTCACGTTAATTTATTAATGCAATTCGTAAAGTCTCAGCATTTCACGATGAATAGCAAGGATGAAATACACTCGGACAAATTAAGTGTAAATTGAAGGAAAATAAATTGCATTAGTTGCAAATGATCTTTTTATCTTAGAAATTTAAATAAAAATAGAATAAACTAATATTTGTCCTTTTTTCTTCCTTTGAAATTAATCCGAAGAACTATATCGTCATAAATTTTGGAACCATAAGAATGAAATAAAAGTTTATTTTTAAAGTTTTTTCTATAAAAACTTATTAATCTCTAAAACGCTCCGCTACGCAGCAATACATTTGCTGACGATAAAAAAACCGCTAATATTTGTCGGAAATATTAGTTGACAAAGTCGCATGGAAAACCGACTCACATCGGTCAACTGGCAACTGATTGAATAGCTACGGGAAATTATCAAGCAGAAAAGTGCACGCACGCGTACGTTTCTTTCGCGACGAGCGGAAGATCAACTCGTACGGTTGCGAATCTGGAAATCGCGAAACGTACGATGGAAGAAGAAAGTGGCCACCGTGAAATGCACATCACGAGTGTTTTCTGGATAGAAACTCGTAGTATCGGCGCACACGCGTTTTCATTACCGGTCACGTTGCTCAGAAAAAATCAGAACTGTCGTCGCAACTTCGTTACTCAAACTAACGTGAACTATTTTTGATTTCGGATCCTCGGGATTCCGTTAAAGCGGAAGCAGAAGCAGAAAAGTGAAGCTCGAGCACGAAAGCGGAAAGGGGAAAGGATCGAACCGCACGCGACGTGACTTTCCCATCAACGGCTGCAATTGATCGATACTCGGGGAAGATGAACGATACGACACCGCGCGTCACGCTGACCATTGTAGCGTGCACTCGTTGATCGACGTTGATCGATCATCCAGTTCACTGTCACTCGGAACGAGGCGCCGCGAGGCACCTCGTTCTAGATCGCGAGAAAGAACGTCGATAACGACCGCGAGTACGAAAGAAAGAGAGAAGCGAGGAAATCGGAAGAAAGTTAAGCTACCGTGGGAAAGTTGACGAGCGAATGAGCAGTTTAGTTTACTCACCAAGCGCATGATGCTGTCTGTGACCGGGCTCGTTCGGTTCTCGGCTTTTACTCGATGCGAAGATGATCTTCGCATAGGTAGAGGCGCAGGTAGAGATAGTTTCGTGAAGGAGGTGGGATCACGTACCCCACCGATCTTGATACACGTACGACGGCGTCTGCGACGACGGGGATCCGGGGATGCGAGGAACCGGATGGCGGGTTCATTCGGTTGTCCACGCGGGGTCTCGTTACTCTCGGCTCGTTTGAATATTCAGCCGCGTGACACATTTCTCGCGCGCCGCGTTGCGCGAGGCGAAACGGGGTAATTGCCGATCGCGCTAGCTAGGCTACGCGCCGGACCATCCGCAGAAAAAATATGTCACGCGCGCGAGACGAGTGCGGACTGGGTTTTTCTTCTGCGTACTTCTTGGCGTACTTTCATATTATTTAATTAATTATTAATTTAAAAACAGTTTTTACATATTCATGTGTATATTTATAATCAACCACGTATGTCGTTTCCCAGTAAGCAAAATGTGTGCAATCTGCCAGCAGATTGGCGACAGATCACTGCAGAAGTTGATAGCAAATTGGCATCCGTTATGTCCGCATTAGGATAGCGATCTGCCAGCAGAGCCTGCTAACAGACTCTGACGGCAGATTGGCGGCAGAAACCGAGCAGGATCTGTTAACATTTGACGGCAGATTGACGGCGGAAACCGAACAGAGTCTGCAGCTTTTGGCCATTCATATTTACGATATATTAAAGCATGTGTTTACTTTTAACACACTATAAATTGTTAAAAGAACGCATTTGTTTGTTTGTTAAATTAAAGTACATTTGGCTTGATGTGTCTTTCTGACAGTTCGTTGCATAATCTCTCTCTTATTGTTAATTTATTCTAACCTGAAGTCCGAATTTTGCTTTCGAACTTCAGATTGCTCGTGGCGTGCGTGAACTACATGGACGTTGTCCATGGGAGCCTCTGTGCCGCGAGTGCAAAAATTTTTAGAAAAATTAATATTATCGTGCCAAGGCGCGTATATTAACTTATATAACTGTTAGGCTAAATCTTAACATCGAGTAAGAACTCGACGTGTGCACCGCATAGCGGTGCGGAGCGAAAACGCATATTCATAGCCGTGTAAATTTGAATACTGTCAAAAGCTGCGGATCCTGTTCGGTTTCTGCTGCCAATCTGCCGTTAGATTCCGCGCGCGCAGATCTTGCTCGGTTTCTGCCGCCAATCCGCCGTTAGATTCCGCGCGCGCAAATCTTGCTCGTTTCTGTCGACAATCCGACTTCGAGCCATGTTTGCAGATTCTGCTCGGTTTCTGCCGCCAATCTGTTCTTAGATTTTGTGAGCAAGCTCTGTTACATCTCTGGCACCAATTTGTCGAATTAATCGTTAATAACAACTTCTGTATCAAATTTGTTGTCTTTTGGCTGGCAATAGTTGATAGCAGATAGTTAGCAGCATCTGCTTTCGGCAGACTTGGCTATCTGGGTTTGCATCGTATTATTTCTTCAGATGATATTTCTATTATGCGAGGTCTTACCTACTTAGATTAGATATTATTGGGTCGTCCGGAAAGTTCGTGCCGATTTTGAAGGAAAATTCAAAGGCAACATTTTTTTATGTCGATAAATATTTATTGACTTATGTATGCACCGTTTTGTTTCACAACCTTTGTCCATCTTTCACGCAACTGGAAGATTCCATTCTCCCAGAACTTCTTAGGTTTCTCGGCGAAAAACTCCTCAAGGTGGTTTTTTATGTCGATCAAAGAGTCGAAGTTCTTGCCGCTAAGAGAATTTTGCAAAGACCTAAATAAGTGAAAGTCTGAAGGTGCAATGTCTGGTGAATACGGTGGGTGAGGTAGCACATCCCAGCCAAACTCCAACAATTTTTGTCGGGTAGTCAAAGAAACATGAGGTCTGGCATTGTCCTGATGGAACACGACGCCCTTCCTATCAGCTAATTCTGGACGTTTTTCCTGAATCGCTGTCTTTAATTCGTCCAGTTGCGAGCAGTACTTATCTGCATTTATCGTTTGGTTGTGTGGTAGGAGCTCATAATATAGGATTCCTTTCCAATCCCACCAGACACAGAGCATGACTTTTTTTGGATGAAGGCCGGCTTTCGGAGTGGTTAATGCTGGTTCATTTCGCTTACCCCAGGATCTTTTTCGTTCTACATTGTTGTAAATGATCCATTTTTCGTCACCCGTCACTAATTGCTTCAAAAATGGTACGTTTGCGTTGCGCTTGTACAGCGAGTCGCAGATGGAAATGCGATCCATTAAATTTTTTCGGCCAAATTATGCGGAACCCATACATCATAGCGACTTACGTAACCAAGCTTCACTACATGATCGTGGACAGTGGTTTTCGATATTTTCAGTATCTCTGCTAATTCACGTGTCGTGTAGCGCGGGTTATTCTCGATCAGTGTCTTGATTTGGTCATCATCAGTAGTAGAGGGTCTGCCCGAGCGTTCTTGGTCTTTAAGGTTAAAATCACCAGCTCTAAACTTAGCGAACCACTTACGTACGGTTCTTTCAGCTAAAGCGCCTTCTCCGTAAACAGAACATATCGAATTTGTTGCTTGTGAGGCATTTTTGCCTTTCCGGTAATAGAAAAGCGTCAAGTGTCTAAAACGTTCTTTGTTTTCTTCCATCTTCAAAAGAGTACAAAACTGACACGAATCAATTAATCTGAAACAACTTTTTTCCTAAAGATGCGTTGAAATGTCACCTTTAAGCATATGTATATAAATCGTATGTTTTCAATAACATTGATATATTGAGACATGTTCCAACGCCATGTATTAAAAATCGGCACGAACTTTCCGGACGACCCAATATTTCTTTAGATGATATTTATTTTCCGGCCGCAATAAATATTTATTCTCAATTTCGTGGACCTTCAGAGACCCGTTGCGAAACTTTGAAAAGTGCTTTTCGAGCGTCGATCCCTCCTCTCCCTGCACGTCCATCTGACAGATTGACACTTCTGCGTTCCGGCGCTAACTTCATTAGGTTTTAAAATCTAGCGGACATTATTATTATTATTTTCGTCAATAAGCTGCTCGTATTTTTCGAGCATGACGCAATTAATAAATCATCTGCTGACGAGTTATAAGAGCGACTGGCAGTACCGTGATAAAGAGAGCAATATGTTTACGTCGCGTCAGCGAGCTCCGTCGCTCACGTAACGATCCTCGATTCGCCTTCCCTCGGCGAAAAATGCAGAGAGCCAGAGAGGTGAGAACCATGACGGCGGTACTACTGGCGAAGTTGTGCTTCCGCTGTGTTATACGCTTTTCCGACCGAGAGTACATGCGCTGAAGGGGAAAAGCCCAAAGGAATTGAACAAGAAGAAAAATGGTACGTGACCGTGCAACCGGCCGTGATTATCATCGCGAAATCAACGCATAATCGAGCGCCGCAATATGTGGCAGCGAACCTAACCTCCTCGCGACTATCGCGTATCGCCAATAATATGTTGCGTCATTTCGTTAGATGTATCGTATTACTTGTAATTGCACGCGCATAATCGTACACTTTGCTTCTCACGTCCCTCTTTGAAGTAGTTTTACATAATATCGTCGTTCCTTACATGTAATTTTACATAACTCTGATTTTTGTTTAAAGATGCAAAATCATTCTCTATGGATATAGATGTTTTTTACTTGATACTGTACTTTTGATTACATCTAGTAAGCAGTTTTGCTCACCACATGCGTAATATTGTGTCTATTTGTATGAAATTGTCACGAAATTCGTTGGTTAAGTGATCGGTGGCACGTTGCGCTTTGGCAACTAAAAGTTTTGTTGCTTCGTGCATTGGCAGAACCACTGCAGTGAATCTAGCGATGACATGGATGAAGGCGATGATCAGGAGGCGTCTTGGCTGGAAGAGAGGAGTATTGAGGATGCCTTAACGTCTTTCAGGGAACAATGGCAGCGCGAGTTGACGGTGTCACCTAAGCATGATTTGTCAAGGACACACGTGCTAAAACAGTCCAGCATTGAGATAGCGAGCGATGAAGCTTCTATCGAAAGCAGGGTACGACACTCTTGGGAAAAGAAATCTAAATTTCTGTAATACTTTCTATAATGTTGCTCTCCTTTCAGGCAAAGAATCTATTTCTCAAGGGTATCGAGTACGAGCAGAGCCGAAAATTTTACGAGGCAATCCAGTTTTATAAGCGCGCGGTACAACTGGTTCCTGATATCGAAGTCCGTCTATACGAATCAACCAAAACGAAAGCAAAGGATAGATTCGAGGATGATAATCTCGACGTGTTGGACAATGATTTCTCCGCTACCGATGACAGCGAGCAGCAAAACGAACCCGATGAGGAAGAAACCGATTTGTTTTTCAAGTTATCCAGAATTGTAAATCGCAATCAGTGCGTTTGTTTCCCAAAATTCGAGCAAGACGTGAGTATCTTAATTCCATTCGAGCAGTTCATACACGGTTCAGGCTTACCCAGCAACGCGTTAAAAATGCTCTCATCCTTCTTTCCCAGGCAACACACATATCCGCGTTGCCGATGGAGATAGTGCTCTATATTCTGAGGTGGGTCGTATCCTCCGAGCTAGATTTTCGCTCGTTAGAAATGTTCTCAAGGGTGTGCCGTGGATTTTATATATCTGCTCGAGACATGGAGATTTGGCGACTGGCATGCGTCAGGTAAGCGTTAGCGAGATATCGATATCGAGATGATTAACATTGATCAAGGTTGAAATTTGCAGAGTATGGGGTGTGAACTGCGGTACCTGCGAGCCGAAGTACCAGTCGTGGAGGGACATGTACATGCAACGGCCTAGGTTACGATACAACGGCTGTTACATCAGTAAAACGAGCTACATTCGCGACGGGGAGAATAGTTTCCAAGATCGCTTTTACAGACCCTGGCATCTTGTCGAGTATTTTCGGTACCTGAGGTACGCGACTTCTCGCTGAGACTTTTTCAGGGTGACCGAACGAAACATTGTCAATTGCACTGAAGCACTATTTATTCAATTCCCCTTCTTACTTTCGCGCCTAGATTTTTCCCCGAAGGAAGGGTTTTAATGCTGACTTCCACGGACGAGGTTCAGATCTGCGTGAATTCTCTGCGGCATCGCGTGCCACGTAATCCGTCGGTGCTGATCGGTCACTATCGACTGCACGACAATTGCATTACGCTAGTCCTGAAGAAGCAGGAGATCAAAGGGCTCAATTTCGCCTACAGACGAAAGAAGAGGGAACCGGTGCACGATAGCGGCGAGCAAACATTCCACATTGTAAGTAAGCGGTAGAGAGCGTACGCGGATTACGAGCTAACTGACCTCGTGTGTTGTTTGCGGTGTGCGCGTCACTCTAGGAATTCGAGATACAGAGCCACCACAGGAGAGTGAATTCGCAACTGAAGTGGATCAGCTACAGCATTTTCACGAAATACAAGAACGGGCAGGAGGCGAAGATCAGCTTGAAGGAGCCATCCGTGCGGGAGTTCAGGGTGTCGGCGATCGGCGGTAGGTATCCGCCCCTTAGATTCAGCAGGGTAAAGAGCTACAATCAGGAGAGCGAGGCCCCGTTGCAGTAACGATAACAACGGGGCAACAAGCTAATCTAATCGTGACTAACTGTCGAGAGTACAACGTTGAATTATACTTGCGGGTGGTCTCATCTCGGCGGGCCATCGGTTTAAAATTTAAAAGTATAAACGTAGAGATAAATATACAGAGATATATAATTTCAATCGAAAAATGTGTGTATGTGTGTGTACGTGTGTGTGCGCGCGCACTTGAACGTGCACTGCTTTCGACGTTAAGTAAAAAAAATATATATATATACATATTTTTGAAGAGATTTTATTTATCTCGTATCACACTCTGCATTCTATATAACGGTTTCTAAGTACATCATTATGCAACCTGCAAATCGCAATCTATACGCTTTAATATATGAAAATTGTGTTGATGATGCGTCTAATTGAGGTATAAATAAATTATTTGTAGATGTAATATGTATATATAATTATTTAAGCACTCAAATAGTGCCTTATATTTTACAATGAGTTGCTTAACAAGTTAACAATGTATTTAAGAATGTATAATTTATGTAGGTTCTCCGTTAATAGCTCATTAATTATTGCTTATTCTTGGCATAGTCAAGTTCGACAGTGTGTTATATATATTATACATATATATATATATATATATATATATATAATTAAATGTAGTAAAATTATGTATAATAAATTTTTCGGAATATTGCAAACTGCTATGGTTCATATAATTTCCTTCATGCATGAGGATGTAACGATACATATCTATTGCGTGATATAAAATGTGCGAAAATGTACACACTGCGTCAGAAATGCCTGGTTACGTAGGCATTTACGTAGGCGTATTTATTACGTATCGTTACTGTTGATTACTCGAAGCAGCATCAATGGTACTCGTTGATCTAACAACTCGACTCTCACATTCGAAGTCTGCCAATAAGAGGGTAACTTACGCAATTAATAAAAAAAAAAGTAGTTTTGCTTTTAAATAGAATTTAATAATTTTATACGCTTATTTTTGCGCATCACGTCGAGCCAAGTCGAATTAAATTTGCGAGAACCACTGAGTTTAGCAAAAGTCTGGCAAAATCTAACGAACTCTAGAGAAGTCTAGTAAGTCTATCTTTCCTCTCTTTTGGATACAATATTTAATAATGTTTGGCGTAACTGAATTTACCACTTCTATGATAAATTTTTACTTTTTTTTATTTTTTTTCCCTTTTTTTTGTCGGAAGCTCGATCGAGCCCTTATAGATCTCTGTATCTTGAGTAATTGCACATCATAACAATAAAAAATAAATAACTCGATTATTTGCCGATAAAATTTTACAGGTTTTTTTAATTACATATTTGCCATCGGATGTTCGATATGATAAGTAATTGTACTTTGTACTGATGATTGTATTTAAACTATTTCGTGATGTTCACATAAGTTAAGTAACTCTATTAAATTCTATATATATGTATATATATATATATTTATTTATTCTCGCTATCTGTAGGTATATCTATTATAGAATTCAGCACTTTCTGGTCTTCAAATGTCGAAGAGCTCGACTAATCGCCAATCGTTATAGGCTCGGTTTATCACAGACTGCAGACAGCCAGCTGCCGCATGCTTTACAATTCAATCACAGTTCTTCGCGATCCGAAGGGAGGGAGTTCGTTTTGTTGCATGTAGACGGATCAGACATCCAGGCGAGGTCCTTCACGGTTGCTGTATGCATGGAACATACTGCTAGGACGACCATTACGTGCATCACATTATGCGAATTTAGTACTAAATCCAATCTGCCGGGAATCCATTTCTCTGGGATTCGGAGAGCGCCGATGGTTGCACCTATCACAGCTATGAGGTCCTAGAAGTGGATTTCTATCTTTGATATTAACGTTCATTTGATACGCGTATCGCCGGATTCATGTGTGCAAAATAAACCTGTAATATTATGTGAGTGAGAGCTTCGGGCGATCCACCACCGATGCCGAAACACCGCAGCGTCATGACTAACATTCTCATGAGGAAAGGAGGAGCGAAGCACAATCGTCTCTCCCACGGTGATCCCGCAGTCATCGCCTACGAATGACGCAAAGGAGCACATTTGAGAGTCGTCGCAATGAAACGGGACAGGCGAAAATAATATATTACCTTTAAAAGTCCCCACATGCTAAGAGAACAGTAAATAAAAATGCAACAGTACCAGACGTTATCGGCGACACAATGAACCGCCGCTGCCATCATTGGTATTGCACCTGAAATAAACCATACGTGAGAATAGAATAGAAAAATACAGAAATCTATCGTGATTGTTATTATTAACGGTTATTCTTCAGTTTTGCAGCAAAATTTGATCAAAATTTTAATTTTGCGAGTATAAACCTTGTACAGCCAAATCCGCGAACAGATTTTGCTTGCTACAAATTTTGTTGGAAGAATGCTAGTAAAAATTCAATCTAATAACAAAATAAAATAACAGATTAGTTTAAATATACAATTGATTCTACTCGGTTTCTGCTGCCAATTTGTCGTCAAATTATTTTGTCAACAAAATGAAATCTGAATGCAGTCACAAATATCGAATTTACCATAATATTTAGATCAAATTTGCTGCCAATTTGTTGGCCTTCTGCTAGCATTTTGTTTGCTCTGTGTGTATGTATGTGTGTGAGAAGTTATAAAATAAATCTCGTAAATTATAGACTAGTCGTCCATATCTACTTTGAGTTTTTTTTATATGTAAACAAATCACCGAAACTTTGACACAGCCATATGCCGATCATGTCGATCTTTAGCAGCATTCTGTAGAAGACCTCATCATAATTCACGTTCATGAAGAGATGATATAGGAAAGATCCAATCCACGGACTCACAGCGCCGATTAAGTGGCACCAGGAGAGAATTCCTACGAGTGCGTCTTTTGTATTCCACGGGAGCAAATGTGGTATAGTCACCAACATGTACAGGATAGCGAATCCTGAAAGCACATGATCATACACACGATTACTTGTCACGGGGTGTCTTTGTTCTGCGACAAAATTGTTTTTTATGTCGTCAGAAAAGCATGCTGCTCGAAGTGATTTTGAAAGCACTTATCAAGCACTATTATTATTAATGAGCTTTTCAAATTACGTGGAAAGCTCTGGCCTACTAAGATTTTATTTCACGCACATGTGCACCGGTCGATACACGAGATTTATGTACAGGGTGGTCCACCAGGCGTAGAACACACGTAAATGGCTGTTCTAGTTTCGAAGACGAAAATAATAAAAATGTAATTGGAATAATTTTTCAGAATTAATGCGAAAAGAAACCTAGCTCTTTATAAGAGTATCGTAGTTTGGTTTGTCATGCTTGCATCACGATTCCACACTGCGATTTATTAGTTTTTTATGCATGACCGAGCAATACTACACAAACGAATCATAATAATCATGTCGCTATTTCGTAATATTTATTTAATGCGTGCTTTAAAGGCTGATAAATCATTCACAGACGTTGAAGAGGTTTTACAGACGTTGCTATTATTAGAAATTTAACAATGAATTGGCCTTTGCTTTAGGAATATTATATGGGTTCCTTTTGATCGATCCGTTACTCCGTCTGCAATGCGTCTTTGTTGAACGCAATATTTTCACAGATTTAATTTTGATACTTATGTAGCTTGGGGTTTTCAGTTTTCACAAAAGAAATTTAATTTTTTCCTAACCAATTTAATTACGAGGACGATGAATCTATTATATGACTGCGCATTACGTATATATGTCATATATATAATAATAATGTTTTGTGTGGTATATGTGTGTGTTGTCTTAAGAGTCATTTTGTTTATAGAAATAGCAATAATTTATTCTCTTTTGTAATTTTACAATACAGTCTCCAAAACAAAAAGATTGGCCTTAAAATTTCAGTTCAAAATTAATTTAAACGCAAGGCTCTACACGGCACATATAATTCTTGTTTGGATAAGTATTGAACATGCAAGAAATTTCATATGCGTATTATTAACATTTTTAACATTTTAGGTCATTAAAGTAGAACCTGAACTCTATTTATGAAACAAAAATTTTATTATAAAGGGAATAACTGGTAATAAACATTTCCTTTAAATGTTTTGGTGTTTTAATATTTTAATTCTTTCTCTCAAATTATTATATTATTATTCTTAAATATTAATTTGTTGGAATATTTAGAAGAGCTAAAAAGATTATAATTTTTCCAGAATTCTATTGCAACACGGTAATGAGAAGGAAATTACGCAATTTTCTCAAAGACTTATACTTTTGGCAGTCCAACAACTACTGGTGCTAAAACTCATCTGACACAGGAAGAAACCGTAGATTGAGCCGAGGACAAAACGCATTATAAATCAAGCAAGCGACTGAACATTAAAATAATTAAACAATTTGGCGCACTGGTCAATTCAGCATTCTCCAGAATTCGACTTTCCTTCTTACCGTGCGTCAGGATATTAACGGTTTCGTTGTGGAAGTAGAAAAGGCTACCCAGGCATTGACGGATCGTCATGAGCGGCCTGTAGCCGGTGAGAATATGCGGATTAAATTGGAGGTGTCGAGGCATGTCGCTCCATCGTCGCAGCAGTAGCACTTTCGCGGGCGTCTCCTCCTGATGCGACGTCTCGGAGCGGTGCTGCATGCTCTCGTCGTTGCGACGCCGCGCACCTTCCATGTCGGTGTCCTGGCGCGGCACCGCCTCCGCATGGCGCGGTCGCTCGTCGACTCGGAACGGCGTCGTGCAACGGCGGGCGCGCGGAGTCTGCTGCCTCGGAGAAGACGATCTGCCCGACAACAGCAGCGGCAGGCAGCCCGAGGGGGTGCGAGCGCTCGCCTCCGAGAGCGGAGCTCGAGCTCCCTACGGCGGCGACGTCGTCACTGCATTGCCGTGCGGCGCGAACCCCCGGCAGCAGCCGTCATCCGCACGCGATTCCGCCTCTCTGACGGTCCTGTCGTCACGGCAACCGCATCGATCCCATCGCTCGAGCGATAGAAGGCAATCCTATCGCGCGATCTTACAGCGTATCGTGGATTTTTTCGGCTTCTTCGCGGATGATGCGCGCGATTATCAGCGGTTCGAGTCGGGGTGGTAGCTTACTTCCTTCTCCCTTCTCTCGGTTGGATACCGCAGAAATTATAATTTATATTATGTAAGAATAGTTCGTATTAATTATTCGCATTCTTCTCTCGCGTTGCGATTGTAGGTACTAATTAATGACGTGTTAATTAGCTGCTAAATCAAATGACGCAAGTTAAAAAATGTTTGGAAGAGCAGAGCATTTTTTAGAGGCTTGTCTCTCGTCTCTCCGATTATGTAATTGGATTTCAAATAGTCCGTTATTACGAATTCTTAATGTTATATCACGGGCATGTTTAATAGAAGCCCCGCGAAACCCTGAACGCAAAGTAAATCTTTTACGGATCTGTGAGAGCCACTGATAAAATTGTGTAACGATGAGTAGGCATTTCTGTGTTAATACGCGGTGTCGTGATTTTATCTTTGTATCGCGAGGTTTTATGCTGCACTATGCATCATGTAAGATATACACGTAGATTGCATAATTACAGAAAATTACATTCAATGCATACATACACAGTAAAAAATAAAATGTTAATTTTAACATTTTTTGCATGTTCCAGAAAGTCCACTCTAAATTTTAAGTTAAAGTAACTCATTCGTCATATGTTACTTCTTGACAAACTAGAAATGTTAAGTAATTAACACAATACTTTACATTTATTTTTGTTATTGTAACTTTAAGTGCGATGTAAAAATAACATACAAAGTAATTGAAAACTACATGGAAGAGAAGTTACAATAACTCATCAGAAAAGTTGATAGAACATTTTCGTTCGTACAATATGAACATTTACTTTTTATGTTATATTAACACATGATAGTAATTATTTCAACTTAAATTATTTTTGATAGAAACATTTAATTTTAGTAAATTTGATTATTTTATATGTCAAAGTTCATAATTATTTGAAGATTTACTTTAACTTCTTTTAGAATGTTAAACTGACTTTGTGACATGTTGATTGTTTAAAATTATTGTGTTAAAAGCATTTCAAATAATATTCCATTTCTAAGAGACATACACAAAATGTTAAGTTATGAAGTTAACATTAATGTAACATATAAAATTGTTATAAAAATAATAACATATCAGTTGTATGTTAATTTTACATTGAAGTAGTGATCAAAACATGGCAACACAAGAAAATTTTAACACATGGACGCACAATTTTTAACGGTGTACATATTTCAAAGTTCGACCCGACTTCAACGTGCACCAGTATATGCATTACGTATCACGTGCGAGCAATCGAATTCGCCAAAATAAAATGACTACGCGAGAGTCGCGATTCGCCCGTAGCTTGTTCTCGTGCGAAGCGTGCCGTGGTGGCGAACATCGGTCGTTCAAAATCCCAAAGACCAAGAGCGCGGTCTGGACTCTCGCTGGCGAAGTCTCGAGACCTTCGCGACCGCTGCCATCGAGGACGCGTTCCGACCTACAAATGCCTCGCAATCCGTAAGCTCGCGATTCTTGTAATCTTGTCAGATTCAGCTCTCTGAACGGGTGTGCGGGGCGAAGTCATGCTCGAGTGACATGTAAAGACCAGCGGGATAAACGATGCCGTTCCCCTGTAGCGCGCAAAAGGCCAGTTCAGGACTTGGGACGACCCGTGTAATGGATATCAAAATTCCCGACAGACCACCCGCTGACCTTCACCCTTCAACGTCGAAGCATCCGCATCCACTCGGGGTGGACTTCGCCGTCGCGGCGCAAGCGCCGGACGGGGTGCACTACCTACGACTACTTCTGGTGAGTTGTCGCACGCGCGCGTTAACATGTGTGCGAGTTTCGCGCTGCGTTGCCTCCTCAGATTGTCCCCGAGGAGTCTGGCTCGTGTGTCTCGTTGCTGGGTGGATCTGGACAGTCATGGTCAATCGTGGCTCGCTATGCAGGTAATTGCCGCTCTTCTGTTACAATTATTACGTCTGGATCATGACTCTCCGGACATTGGGGTCGCCTGACGTCCGACACAGCTGATGATCAACTGATTCTCCTTCTTCCGCTCGTGCGAGCTGTTCGTATCGCGTGAGACCGTTGCCGAAGCAGTTAACTAAAGTGCGGCTGACTAAAGATTTAATTATCTCGCGTCGTAATTTCTTTCCAATCATGTGTCATGTGTGCTACGTAGTTGCTGGCACGTTGGTGGCTGCGTGGATCACGTGGTCCCGCACGTGAGACGATCGCGCCAACATTATCGACGTCCTGCCAAGCAAATAAAAATTATTTCTTTCCTATATTTCCGGCGTGTATTATTGTCTTTCTGCACGCGAGTAGTTAACTGTATTGGGTCATTAAGTATGAAACTTTACAAATGTAAAAGCGCCATCTTTAACATTTGTTATCTCAAATTTAGCGCCAGACGTCAGTATCAGGTTAGGTTAGTGTGATAGATGTATGTTCGCTCTTCAAATGTCATATTTGTTTGTTCAAATATCTTCATTGGTTTTATTGGTGGATTCTTTTTTATAGAACTATGGAAAAGTCCAAAATTCGTGTGATTTATGAATATGAGTTCCGCCGTGGAACCACAGTGTCGGAGACAGCTCGTAATATCAACGCTGTATTTGGTGAAGGTTCAACTACTAAAGCAATGGTGGGCAATTGGTTCAAAAACTTCAGAGATGGAGGTTTCAGCCTCGCTAATGAGCCACGTGGAAGACCAAAGACGAAGGTGGATAATGATCACTTGAGAGCCGTAGTAGAGTCCGATCCATCTCAAAGTACACGTGAATTGGCATCGATATTCAATGTTTCTATACCCACCATATTGTTCATTTAGCTGCAATTGGTAAGATAAAGAAGTTGGACAAATGGGTCCCGCACGAATCGACCGATGCGCAGCAGGCGCAACGTCTAGAGGCTTCCCTTTCTTTGCTTTCCCGTCACAAAAATGAATCTTTTTTTAATCGAATTGTGACCTGCGATGAAAAGTGGATACTCTACGACAATCGTAAACGCTCACATCAGTGGTTGAACGCTGATGAACCACCGAGACATCACGCGAAACCCAACATTACACAGAAGAAGCTTATGGTGACTGTTTGGTGGTCCAGGTCAGGTGTTATCTACTACAACTTTATGAAACCTGGTACATCGATAACGGCTAAAGTATATTGCAAGCAACTGGACGAAATGATGCAACAACTTGCTATTAAACAACCGAAATTGGTCAATCGGTCAATGCCAATGCTGTTGCATGATGATGCTTCTTGGTGGGAAAATTCTTCAATTCTCAACAGGCAGTCGAAACAGCCTTCCGCGACTTCATCGATTCCCGTACTCCTGGCTTCTATAGTAGAGGCATAGACCAACTACCACTAAAATGGCAGAAGTGTGTAGATAACACGGGCGCATACTTCGATTGAAAATAAATCATGTCCATGTGCTAAAAAATGCAAAAAGTTTATGTTCTATTTGTAAAGTTTCATACTTAATGACCCAATATTTCTGTTATTTTATTCGAATGTGTAAACTTATTGCGTATTTTATATAAAAATATCTAGGCTTTAATTATAATTGTTTGCTACTCGTCATATTATAATGCGATGATAATATTCAATAACGCGTTATAACTGTTACAGATTTATATAATCATGCATGCTCGCGCAGGCATTTGGCATGAAACATGATCAACTGTTTCAAAATATATATTATATATTGTAAATTATATAAATTTGTACGCGCGGTGTAATTAGAAATGCTAATTAAAATAATACGGTATCCTATATTTTTATGCTGTTAACATTATGAGGGATGTTGTGGTTCAAAATTTATCAACATCAACGCGTACTTTTATTTGTCGCAGCGCACTTGCGGAGAATTATGGACGATTCCGGAAAATACAATAGCGACGACGATGGCAAATCATCTTTTTCTCGATGGGTCAAAATATATTTCATTTGGTGTGGTAACTCAGGTAACTGTAACGTAGCATTTTAATTAGCTGCATCTCATATTTTTATGTAATTTGTATTTTTTATACAACTTTGCAACACATCACGCTTCCGAAAATATTCTGGCAATTTACTTAAGCGACATAATTTCTCATTCACGATCCACTCATAGATTAAAAATTAAAATCCAAAACTTTATTATTTCGCATTTCAATAGAACTGTCTGGAAAAATACAATCGATATTTCTCAATATTTTTATATCGATATCGCACAATACAATAGATGTTCTTTTTCACTATTTTCTTTTGTTTATTATATATATATCTATTTCCGAAAATATTTTGCACATTTTCTTTTTCTTCCTCATCGGCCATGCAATCTTGTGCAATCCATGAAACTTTTAATTAGCTACTAAAAGCGGCGTCGTATCAAAAATTTATAACGAGACAATTTTCGTTCAATCGGCACTCACGGTGTGGTGCCACCGTATTTATGACGACCAATTATCAATCTGTGTCGTGTACATTGTGTAGAGTGTGTGTGTGTGTGTTTGTTAAATATCATACGTGCGTACGCCCGTTAAATATCGGAGTACCGTTTCAAATAACTGTCAACTAAAATATGTGGCGCGTATTAAACCGACTGAAAGAAGGCACTAAATGGATAATTAAGAGGTGCATTTGGAAACAGGTATGGAAAACACTTGCGATCAGTATAAAACCTTGATATTAAGTGCAACATACATTCGCTAAATGATCTTAACTATTTGTTACTTATGAAAACTAATACGCGTAATTATAAGGAAAAATATAAGCCTCATAAATCTTGAATGAGACAATTTTTGAGTGTGTGTCTAAATGTATCATTGCATTCGCGCAAAGTATTTTCAAAGTCTTCTGTTAATATTTCTCGAAGTTGTCCGCTATCACTTTATCGTCATAGTTATCATTATCTGTGCACTAGATTATAGTTATGTAACGCTTCGAGTAAAAATGTATTTCGACCATATGGTTTTTGTGGATGTATTTTGAATTTTTCTAATGTTTTTTAATCATCTTTCAAAAAACTTAAAGAAAGAGGAAGAGAGAAGGAGGAGATAACGTATTATTTAAAATATTGAAATCAATCACACATTTATGTTGAAGTATACATGCATACACGCATGTACGCACCACACGCAGGCACACGATATTTGTCTTATGAATGATAATAAATTACCAAAAGTACATAATAATGTACGTCATAATACAATTGCTATAATGATTTAAAAAAAAAAATATATATATATAGCATGAATTATTTGTTTCGTAGAATTTATAATAATACTTCAGATAACTTCTGACTTCGTATGCATTCGGTCTTGTTTCGTGCATTATCGGTCATTTACAGGGATGGCTTATCTGCATGAACGATTTAGAGGCCACGATGATTTAAACTCATTTTTACCATATTTTACTTAAAAAAAATGCAAGAGTTTAGTAGAAATTGGAAATGATCTTGAAAATTACTTAAAAATTTAGCATTTTTGTAAAGTCGACTCTAAATTGCTTAGCAATTCGTAAATTTTAGACAACTAAACTTTAATGATCGGAGAGCATATAATATCTAATTTCAGAATGAGATAGATGAGATATTATATAATTTAAATCCATTAAGGTGATCTATGTTTAATTATTTTTGCATGTATTCTCGCCATTAATTTCATTACATATTACTCTATTGTTAATTATTAATTACTAAAAACACGACCTGTATCTCAATTCTCACATCACACTCATAAAACGATGTTCATACTCCATTCTTATAACAAGATAATCTTGTAGATTGAGTATATCTTTTAGATACTAGCACAGCTATCTAATTGGCTAACAATTATCTCAAGATCGCATTTAAGGCCGTGGCACGGAGAAAAATTTAAGCGGCGAGACTTGAGACTTAAGAGATGCACAATCGCAAGTTTGAAATTTTGAAAGGGCTACTTACGATTTTTGACTGTAATTGGTCGCATCCCTGAAGCTTAAATTTCACTGCTTAAATTTGTTTATGTGTCGTCGCCCTTTACGAGAACATAATGTCCGTAAATCCGTTCTCTGTCGCCCTTTCCTCTCGAGTAGGATGATGCGAATGTAGAGCCGCTCCTGGCTCGCCGACGGTTGCCGAGTAGAGCCGAAGAGGACTCGCCAATCGCATCGATCTAAGGCCCCACGTCGTTGTCACACAATACTGTTGTACGTCGCACGCTCTCGTTCGGCTGGCCATTTTGTGTTAAACGTAATTCACGTTTCGGGACCAAGCAAGCCTGTTCTGCCTCTCCAATGTAAGTCACTATACTCCACGATCGTAACCGCATCAGCTCATACAAGAATCACCAAGAGATCATCGTGCGAAACCTGATCAGAGGTTCCATGCGTGTATGCTGCATTTCGCTTTCTACTTGGTGCACTGTGCAATCCCAAGATGGCCGCCGTTGCTCGGGAGAGCCCTTATGGTGTATCTTGCGCGTCCTCACGCAACCTCCCGCACGCTTCTCCTTCGCTCGATCCAACTCTCGAGGAGGACGCGCGTTGCTGCCTGGCGCGCGCCATGCATGCGTTCGATCTCTCTCTCTCTCTCTTTCTCCCTCTCGTGGCTCGTCGTCCTCGAGGCACGACGTGCCATCGTACCCAGGAGTGGAGCCGCGGGTTCCGCTCGTGCTCGAACACCGAGTCGATTCCTCGTCACACTGCCATCGCCGCTCTCGCGTCACGCGCCACGTGCGTTCTTTCCGCGGCAACTTCAGCTCGTTCGTAGCGTTTTGGCGGGATCGTCCGGAATTCCGAGGCGCCGCGGATGGAGCGTGATCCTCGGGGAAACGCGCGCGCCTCCGTCTCCGGAGTTTTCGCGAGCAATTCCCTCGCCGTTTCCGCGTGCGTCGCCCGCGAGGTATCCGTCGTGCTTGCGAACGCGAGGACGAACGCGCGTGGAGCGTCTCTCTCCGCCGACTTGCCCTCGTTCCTCCCGACCCCTCGCGGAGTGGGCTGATCCGTCCAGTACTGGTGTCTCTTTCGCTTTCACGAATGCGATTGCCCACGTTTTGCAGAATTTTTTGAGCCGATGTCCACGTCGTTGTCGAAAAACAGTGTCATACCGCAAGCATCATCTTCACGCTCCTGGATATCGTCCGTCTTCGATTTCATTTGGGGTCAAGTGAGCCTGTTTCGCCTTCCCAACGTAAGTACATGCAGTATGGCTCCGGTTATAAGATCTCGGCTCGGCTCTCGATTTTCTCCGTTTGGTATTTTGTATCACGCTTGCCGCGCGGATTTTGTGCTCTTACATTCTCGTCCCAGGCCCTCGGCTCTGCGAGATTCTCGCCCTGTCGTGCCCTGAGTAACGGTCCGCGCTTTTCGCGATCGGGTCTTTATTCGCCGTATCTTTATTTCATTATTGCACCTCGTGTTCATAAGCAGCAGTCGTATGCACGATGACCTAGGCTTCATTAAATCGAGCACAGCTGACTAATTCATTATTTTCTATTAACGCTGTATTCATCACTGTTTCCTTTAAGCCTCAATGCGTAATTAAATATGAGATAATAATCTGATAATGCTGTTTTGCACATTGCATACATTGTAGAAACTTGGGCAATATTTGTACACTTTAATTGTTTACTTTACCTTCCAGATTTTCATATACTTTGCATCCTTATGCTTCTACTCTTTCTCTTTGGTTCTTTAACACGTTTATTAATAATTAAGATTAATATACACTCTGCATAATATATTACAACATAATTCTTTAAACTAGATTGCGTCAACTGGTCTGCGTCTCTATAAATGATCTTCTATCTACACATAAACAGAAAATCAAATTTGCAAAGTGGTATCGACATGTAACTGCCTGTTTATAACATAATATGAAAAAAAGAGATATCGATTCTTTTTATATCTTTCCAAAGACTAGCTTGCGTCGTATACTTCCAAGATTCTTTGTACGCTTGTTTAAATTTAAAATAAAACGAAGGTCGAACAAACAATGCTCGAAATTCATAGAAGTTATTTAACCAATGCAACTTACGGTTTTTTACGAACTTACGATAAGATTAAAATGTCCCATGTACTATGTTAATATGTCGCGTGCGTGCGGGTATGCACGTGTGTATGTGTGTGTATATGTGTACTATCCTCTGTTACTATTCTTTTCGACTCCCCTAGATGAAGCAAAAACTCTTTCGTTCAATCCATCTTTATCAAAATCTGAATAAAAAGATAGAAATAATTTTGTGGGTATCTAATGGTTTATGTTGTATTATTAATTCAGTGTATAAAATAGTTTCCTTGATAAAATTGTTTATGTTTGATCCGTTTTATTATGCAGAAAATAATGACCATCACTGGAAATATGTATTCCTACACATAGAATTGATATTATCTATTTAATCGCTTTGTATCTTGCAGAATTTGTATTTTACATTTTGTAGCTTTTTTTTGAACTACGCATTTTTAAATATATCTTTTTAATCTCTTTCAGGATTCTTTAATCAAACATTAATTTCAAGATCAAATCTTTAAATTTGTTGAAAGATACGTAATTGGAAAATATACTTGAGAGTAATAGTAGGAGACACACGTACATGGCTCATGAAAATTACATAAAATATAGAAATATTTCATTTTGTTGTAGATGCCGCGAAGCAGAAGGCGTCATCGTTCTCGTAGCCACTCGAGAACACGTTCACATTCTGTGGGATCTCCCCAGTACGAACATAAACGCAGACGTATCGATTATGAAAGTCCACAGAGCAAAGGAACCTATAGGTAAGTTGACTATTGTATAGAGCACACACATTCTTCTCTCGTTGTTCTCAATAATATATGATGCGACGTATTCTTTCCTAATGTTTAAGGAAATAATAGCTAGAATTACCAAGATTATCTTTAAGAAGATTAATTAAATAGTATTATACTTTATATTATTTTATCACTGAACTCCATGAAGACATCACGGAGAAACATATGTTTTCGAAAATATTTATGAATAATTTAAAAATAAAAATTCGATACATAAAATTAATCTACATGATAAATAATAAATAAATGTACAATAAAAGTGAGGAAATAAAGGAATCAGGACGCAGTAAAAAGTTTTTAAACTTGTGGAAAAAGAATCTTGCAATTTAAGAGAATTATTCAAAAGATACAGTTGATATCGTGAGAATATCGTACTTCTCTTTGTCTGTACCTTATTGTTAAAAGACGTTATAAGAAAAAGGAGAGGGGAGAGCGCGCAAAAGAGGGAATCAGTAACTTCATCGAGGCCAATGCCGTGAACGATCTCTCCCTCCCTGTTCCCACATCGTTTTAACGGGCAATAGAGTTTCTCCATGAAGTCTTCATGGATGTCAGTCGTGGTTCGCGCGCTCGAGCTTTAACAAGTACCCAGAACCTGTTTTTGGTCGTCGTTATTCAGAACGGTTCATGAGGACATACGTGAGTGGCCGATGCGTGTATTGTCTGATCGACAATATCGAGGAATAAATCGTCACAAATTCATGGGAAGATAAAAGAGATTTCCTTAATTCTTCTTTAATGAGTTAATATAAAAAATATATTAAAACTTATTATATTTTAAAAAGATAAATCTCTAATGATTTAAATCAGTTTTCGACTGAAATAGTTGAGATTTAAAAACACTGTTTGCAATGATTTTAAATCTCAAATTTTGCTTGCTGCATTTTCTCATAAAAACTTTTAATTTGCGCTAGCGTTATATAGGGTGCAAAGAAAGTTTTGATGAAAATAGCAAACGTTCTTACGAAACATTACGCAAGTTTTGTACAAGATGCAACGAAAAGAAATAATCATTCTGAAATATACATCTTAGTACCGTAATCTATTGCATCGCGTATATCCGTTTACTTCAACGAGTGTTATTGCTGCAGATAAAAATTTACTAATTATACTAAATGCAGTGATTAGAAAAAGGATACATGCACAAAAATGTGATATTTCTATTGATATTTCTTTTGCCATGTAAACTTCATATTCTGTTATGAGACAATGCTTATATCAAGTTCGAATGGAAAAAACAATGTTTTCATTGTCTAGAAATCTAAACAAAATTGTGAATTGTTCTATTGGGTTGATTCGAAAGTCGGTACAGATTTTCCGACCAACCCAATATGTTATGTCAGTTCTGGTTATATTGTGAGTTTCAGACAACAGACAATACGCGTATCAATTATTAACAAAGCTATATTTATTTTCCATTAACTGGAGATAACAAAATTTGAAATGTTCTATTTTCTTTTTAATTGGAAGTATTATTTTATCTGCCTTTTTCCTTCTACACTAACTATTCTTAAAATTTGACGTTAACTCTGAGATAATTATATTTCTGTTGTACTTTATTAATTATGCATCTTGGATAGTTCGAACATGAATGAATGATATGAGAGCATGAATCATTGATTAATTAAAACGTTCTCTATGCTTCTTCTCTCCATTAATGAGGCTGCTGTTAAAGCCTGCTTAATGAACAGTAGTATAATTTCTCTTCATTACTTCCTGATGTTCCAGGTCGGTAATTAAATGCAATGAAATCCGAGGTATCGCAATAAAATTTAAAATACAGATACAGAGTAACAACACATTACTCGCACTTTATAATAGATTTAAAAATTTAAATTTTAATAATGTGCAGCCTGTGCGTTTCCTGTCGAAAAAACTGTTATCGATGATAGGATCGAAGGAGATCAAAGCCACAAGGACGATTAGGTCTTGACGTTAGCCATAATTCACGAGCGTGACGGTTTTAGGCACGAACTCTTTGGCTATGATATAACAGATCCTTTTTTTTATAGTTGATTTCAGAGCACAACTGTTAACTGAATCAAGATAGTACCGTGATTGCGTCATTATGATTTGTCGCAATACGGCTTATTGTGATTATGGTTGCCGCGTTGAAAGCAGGATAAGCAGTAATTCGTTTTAATTGTATTTCTTTTAAGCGTTGTGGAACTGTTATGATTTTTCTGAGTTTCATTTTCGATATTGTGTAGATACACGAAATAATCCTGTGTCAAGTGTGCTGTTTCGATATTGTTTATTAATCTGCAAATAAACAGAAAAGCTTGATAAAGTATTATCACCTGCCTTCGATATTCAAATTTAAATTCAACTGAAGTAAGAATGATTTCTTGATTTCTTTGTACGTTAATCGATCAAGGAGTCGATCTTTGAGCAAACTGTCCATCTTTTTCTTGGGATTTATGTTCGTTGCGATAATTGGTAATTATACACAGATACATCTGCTTGTGAAACGGTAAATTGTAATTGACGAACGTTTTTTCATGCTCAGCAAATTGTTCGATGAAAGAAGAAAGTTTATTATGCAGGATCTTACACGCGATCTTTCCACCGATAAAGATCGTAATTAAAACACAAGTTGCTCTTTAATTAACTAGTAATTAGAAGTCACATATTTATGTTTGTTTTACAGAAAAAATAATTTGATTCTTACATGATATTAATAAATCTGTATTATTGTTAGCACAATTTTAGATTTGAGTTAAATGTAATGTAAAATCAGAGATTGAAATATCTTAATATTTGATGATTCTATGATTCTGGTAAAATTACATCTGATTGAGTCACTTTTGTAAGAGTATAACTGAGCCATTCATCTATATCTTCTCTAAATAGCATTAGTTCTTCTGAGATCATGCAAGTTTCTGCGAAGTCAAGATTGTTCAAGAATGGAGCAGCTTGAAACTGACTAAAGTTAATATGTGCAAGTAAAAGCTAAGAAAGGAGAAAAGTCAGACTTCATGAGTTCTTAAATTATCATTTCCTTCTGGAATAATCAGTTGTTTCTTTTTCGAAAATTAGCTATATAATTTATTCAATTTATTCATAATTTCTATTCAATTAGGATCAGTTTATCATACTTGTATAGTGAAAGTGTTTTTCCCGTCAGATTTTCCGAGGTTAGAAGTGCATTTGAAAGTGATAATTGTAGGTTGTGTTATGGTGTGTTGAACTATAAACTGAATGTATAAATATTTTATTATTCAAAATAAAAGTATTCATTGTAGCAATTAGTATGGTTGTAAACTACAACTTTCTAAACGCTTTACAACAAATGTACAGATTATCTAGAAAACATTATCATCATTGTTATATGATAAAAGATAATCAAAAAAGATTTATATACACATTTATTCAAAATATCATACATATAATTTTGAAATAATGAGATAGCCTTATTTGAAACAAGCAAAGCATCTTCGTCGATGACGTATCTCAGAATACGTGATAAACATGCACATATGATGAGCATATCTAGCAGCTATCTATGGTTTTCCAATATCTGTTCGATAAATCAAGTTTTCCTCGTCATTCTTTGAGTAATCGGAGTCGAACAAAAGATGATCTCGATTTGCAATTATATTTGTAAGACAGCCGAGCGTCACGAATCTCCTTAATTGCAATTTAGGTCGCAAGACGGACGAAAGTTAAAGGATGCCTATCTTGTACGTCGCCCTCACTTCTTGGATGCCAAGGTATAGTATGAATAGAACTGGTATTTCTTTTTCAGATGCAAAGACCTATCCATAAAAGGTTAATCTCCTCTTAATTATAAGCAATTATTAGTACTGTACTATTATACTGTACTATTTTTTGTAAGAAGAAACATTCGTCATTTTGGAAGCAATTTATTTCAAGGCAAAAAAAGCGTTTCTGGCGTGTGAGTGAATTAAATTCAACATGTTTTTTAATCGAATGAATTTCACATATGTGCTGTTTACCTACTTTATGATATACATCCCGACATGGAGAGGTTGTTGATATAAATTCATAATTATCTGAAGAAAGATTATATTATTCCTCACATATGAATTTATATTGACCTATAATATAAAAATATATAACTATCTTTAGCATCTAGTTTTCGAGCATATTTTTGTGCTTGAAAGCTCCGTTTTAGTACAATTCTCTCAGCAATATTTTTTAATATATAAATCGAGTGGTTATGACAATTTCATACAACTGATCCTTACAATCAGTTTGCAATTAGTTCAACCAGTGATAATTTTGTTTTATTTAAATATTCTATATTTTTAACGAATTTTCAATGATTATCTTCAAGATATGAGATCTTCAAACTCATTGTCAACCTCTAGCCGATCACATATTGTATGTGCGTGCGTGCGTGCGTACATGTGTATATGTGTTATTAGCAGATTCGAATTGTTGCTTGAACATGATCTGTTGTGCAATTCATGCTGTACTATCGTGCAGAAAATATGAAATATTGCTTATCTGTTATTTAAAACGATTCATCACGTCCTTTGCATGTTTTCTTATTGTCTTCATCAACTGATAATTAACTATTATGACAATAGCGAAAACAGTTTTTCTATTCATATATACACTTGGTTGAATAAATTAATTTGCATATATAAGAATGGTATTGGTGTAAGTGATTGGTATTGAGTGGATAAATCAAAATTCAATATTGTTGAACTACTGCTCAATTCAGAGTTTCAACTTTCATTTATGATTTAGAATCTTTTCTTATCGTCCTTTTTATGGTTTTACAAAATTTAGTGAAAATAATTTATTTTATGTTAATGATAACGTTTAAAGCGATTCTTTTGTAATTATTAATATCTTTTTATGAATAATATATCAATAATTGATACATTAATATACTGAATATATTATAATACACTAAAGGAATCTTCTTGGCTATTGATAAAGCATGTAATTATTGTACAACAGTAACAGTATTAAATTTTTATTTAAATGTAGCGTTGTCTTATGGAATATTTAAAACTGCTAAGGGAATATCACTACGAAGTAGGCTCGATAATCTATTTAAGGAAGGCATATTAATTAGGTCATCTCACAGTTATGTACTTTGATAGGAATATGTTGTACATGACACAACAACGCAACCTTGATTCGCACTTAGTTTCGCTCCATATCGTCTAAAACGTTCAACTTACACGCTGTATTATCATTTGACATATTTAGCTTTTAAGCCCCATAATCTATAATCGACTATAATGTTGTTTATTTTACAGGCATTGTTTCTAATAACGTATAACGTACGTTGAAAGGACTTGAGCCTTCTAGGGCGATAAAAAATATATTTAACTTCGTTCTTCTATCCGATATATCTAATGCCTTATCAATATCTCTACTCGGCGCCAACAGCGTTTAATAAAAATTAATTGTTTTCTTCGTATTTCAGCGGGGAACGAGTGTTGAGGTCTCGTCAGCATGAGCGTGGAACCAGCCAGGAACGTCGGTACAAACGCAGTCATCGTCGATCACCTAGCAGCGGTCGGCAACATGGCCATCGCGATCGTGATCGAGATCGTGCCCACCCCCTGGTGCATCCCACGTCGTCACGCCGTACGCGCCTCCACCGTCATCATGGCTCGTCATCGCCCAGCCAAGAGCGACATCGCCATCGATCGCCGTCTACCAGGAGTCAGGTGAGTCCGAGAGACAATGACACGTGTAGTAGCATCAGTATTACGCGCTCCTGTCCATCATATGCTGTACAGCGCCGCGTGATACGCGACACACGACCGATGACCTACGAACAGCCGATTCGATCATACCTTTTAACCGCTGATCTACGAAGACATACTACATCAGCAAGTGCCCTCGTACTCTGTCGTACTTAGGGATTACACTGTGTTACGGTGCTTTAACTCCGTAACGCATGGTCCTCATTTTCTTTAAATATCTATATGAAATGAGTAGAATATTATTTTTTTATACGTACATGTAATCCATGGAATGAATGCATTCTCTTCTAACAGCCTTATGAGAACTCTCACGCTACAGTATCGGAGGAATTTCTTCTTCTAATATTAAACACTTGTACACATATTTCTCTTCTGATACAATTTTTCTTACCTAGATTTTAGTACTACTTATTGAATGATGCGAAAACTTTATGAAGGTATCAGGGCAGTTTCACTGTTAACGTCATTTCGACGGTAAATTAACTCTTTATGAATGATACGCACGGCATAGTGAGCACTGATGGTTTAGCTTTTGAATACTTCTCATCCTACTTCTCAATTTTTCTATAAACGATAATAATTTATACATAAAGCCGTGAGAAAAAAAGAAGTACAGACAGCAAATCGAAGAAATAAATCTATCGAAAATAATCTACGAAAATAGTCGAGAGTAATTTTTTAAGTAGATTTTTATCAAGAAAATACATAATCGAAGTAATTCTTACTCATTGCGAGCTTTGACGCGTGGAAGTGCTCGATTGATACGTGGAAGCGTGAATACAAATAGAACAGAGAAAAAAAGAGGAATTAGCGCATCAGCGCACTAATGCCAAATGAGAACAGTTTCTGGAGAATCTCGTGGCGCAATGGTGAGTGTGTACCCGGAGCGAATACCGATGATTCTTCTTTCTTACCCGACACCAAGGCTATTTTCGACCGGCGACTATTTTCGAGGGGGTCTCGTCACGCAGTTTCGTCGCAGTTTTAGTGCGAGTTTGCGCCAGATGGTTAACGCAACGTCGTCGTCATCGTCGCCATCGTCGCTGTCGCTCTTGCCGTCGTCGTTACCGTCATCGATACTGTCGTCATTGAAAAACATTGTGCTGGCAAGCAAGCCCGTTGGAAATTGTTTCCGAGATTTCAATCGTCGATTTATCGGAGAATTTGGATTCAATGGTGAAGGCAGTTTTACGAGTTTCCTGCCTCGACATCAACAAACAACGTTTCTACGAAATTGTGGATATCGAAAGCTTCTTCGTATCTAGAACAAAGTGTCGGATGTACCAAGTGCAGGAGCAACGAATTAAATACTCTCCACCTTTGAACGTGAAACGTCGAGGTATCTCGTGAATCGAATGTCGAATTCTGTTTTATCCCCGTGGTAGGAAAAATCTAACGACACGACCCAGAATCGTTCAACCCGGATTTAGAAATACGCGCGTTACAGTTGGCAAGATGTGCTCATGAGATGCTGCGCGAAGTGCAGACGCCCGGGCGAAACGTCTCGCATCTCGCGCACGATCAACCTGGATCCCGGAAATTGGACCGTGTTCGGCGGCGGCGGTTTGGCTGACGGTGGACCACCGTCGGCTGCGTCGCCGTCGTCCCTACAAACGATAACTGGTCAGGAATCGGGTCTGCTGGTGCCTGGAAATGTCTCTTGGTGGCCATGCCAAGATCGGGACCCATGGTTGCAGCGCAACGTCATCGAGACTACCAGGGAGTTCGACGGTAAACTTGACGTCACACCTGAAACTAACGATACATCGACTTCTGAGGTAGCATCAATGCATTGAGACTTTTTATAACTCTGCGACACTGTGATGTTAACCATTTATATGAGTGCGTGTGATTGTACGTGCGCGTTGTTCATGCTCGGTGTTTCTGCGTTCCTATTTGTTGGCTTCAAACTTATCCCGGTCCTCTCCTTGTACGTTGAAAGTGCACTCATAAAATTCTGCATTGTGATTTCCCTCGGGATCTTTCATTTCCACAACTAAAACAACGATTGTGTTGTGAAGAGAGAAACATTAGGAAGGACGTGGTTTCGAAACGTGAAGAAGTAGCTTAACTCAAATGTGAATTTATTTTAGCTAAAGCCGTCAAATTCCAAAGCATCATATTTCCTTAGTGTTTTCTCGGTTGCGTTTTTTTGGTCAAATGATTAAACGTGTATACCCACATTCTCGCGTGAGATCCCGACCATACTGTAGTAGCGACAGTGACACGTTGCGAGTTTACCAAGTTGATTAGCCAGCCAAGACTTGAACATTTAAATACGGCGGGCTGAACTGGTCTTCTCTACGTATGACGATCACGGCGCACGCGCTTTAGATCGCCGGTTTATATTTGGCACAGCTCGTTCTCTCGAGAACGACGATGCAAGTTCGAAAACGAAGCGAACGTTCCAGCGTGATGCTCGTTTCATTTCATCTTCCTCCCCGTTTTCTCCACTCAATAGCGTTGCCTAACCTTGGTCAATATATCTTCCTGGAGCAGAAGAAGCGTGCATAGTTTTGCGTAGCTCAGGCAAAGCTCAAATTCAGTATTTCCTTGTACGATTCAAACGTGTGTAACATTCCAATAATGATTCGTTGACTATAACTAATTGTTTGGGACTTATGTTGCAGTTTATGCTTAGTTTATAATTAATGATGCTCTGCATCCGTGATGAAGCATTACATTAACTTTCAATTTTCAAATCTTCAAGAAATTTTTTATACTGCCAGACTTTTCATCATTGTCATCGTTTATTCATTCTTATGTATCGTCATCAGAAAAAAAAACCTGTGTACGTATTTATTCTGAAATAGTTTGATTTCCAAGTCGAGCCAAGTTAATCGTTTACTTTGCCAGGAAATATTTTGGAAGTGATTCTGAAGTCAATAAGGGGTATCTGTGGGCGAATAGTCTGCGCGAACAAACTGCGTCGCTATTTTGTAAACTGCGTGTATTTATACCGATACTCGAACTTAAAACTTACGACGACTTAGGACGATATCTTCGACATCAACCTTGAAGACAATCCGGGCTGTATTAATAGTACTAGAGTCCACGAACCTGCCTACTAATATGTTAAAGTGCTTTTGATTTTAGATACTATTACTTGTAGAATTCAGTACTTTATTCATTTATTTATCTATAAATTAATGATCAATAGATAAAACCGATTTGTTTTAATGATCGTTAATGCCATATATTATATCTAATTTCTTGTTAGCAAACTTTTTTAATTTTATTTTTGTTAATCTCTTTACATAAATTTTTGTGGTTCTTCAATTTAAAAATTAATAAAACCGCATCTATTAATTTGACAGTCTCATTCTTCACTCGGGCAAAAGTAAATTTGCTCAGATTACGCAAGTTTGTTTAATCCTTTTATTATCTATCACGGAGGAAGAATTCCTGCTTTTTACAGAATGCAATACGTTGTATTATTCACATATTTACCGTTTCTATTTTAATATTACTCGCTGGTTAAAAGATGAACACTGATATTACTGAGTAACCAATATTGGGTTACTAGACCTACTACTCCATATCGAATTGGCGTCGCAGTTGTTTCGTAATTTCTATGTGTGTCAAGGTACGAGAACGAGCTATGCCGGTTCGCCTGAAAACGTGGCGCCATGCGTTCGCCATACGTTTTTCCCGTAATGCATGCATCGTAAGAGCGTCTGCCTCTGTAGACGATTCCATCCCTATCAGGAAGTATGTGCAACACGGTATTGCCATGCTAAATCTATGGGGTGTACGGAGCCTGAGCACCTTTGCAATAACTATGAAACAATTTACGTAATATCGCCAATAGCGATCTCTCCTCTTTTTCCCTTCCGCCTTCCGTTCCCTCTCCCTTCTTCTTGTACTTCTGTTTTCTTCCTCTATTTCTATCTTATCCATCTCTCTTTCGCTACGATCGCGCGCGTGCGGGTTACGCTAATCGGCCTCTCTCCATCGTTCTGTTTCTAATCGTTCTCGAGGAGTCGGTTTCAAGAGAGGAGGACGGATCGTTCTCGTTGGAGCGGGCTCGCCACCGCTCTCTGATATTTTTAGTGCGATGAGAGAGAGTATTTGGCGGGGCGCACCGAGTTTCGTCTCCTTCTCGTTGTCGTCGTCCTCCTCCTCATCATCGTCATCTCTTCATCTTCTTCGCGAACGGCCGACGTCGTCCGCTCGTTGTCGTCTCCCCGACCATCGTCGTGGTCGTAGTTTGGTGCCTTCTTCAGTGACATCCCGTGATCGGCGTACTCGCGCCTTTCCGTAGTGATGTACCTGCGTAGAAGAGCGTTCTGGTGCTTTCATCTCCGATTGCGATTTCTCTTCTTATACGACCTAGCCGCCGAAGTTGGTGCTGATACTCGGGAGATCTCGTGAGATCCGTCAGGGCGACTTCAAGGAGAATCGATTCTTGAATCCGAGAGGTGGTTTCCACAAGCTTCGTAATTTGGAGACAACCTGAAGCTGCTCCAGATGTTCATATTTGCACCGCGCGACATGTCGACTTCACGACAGGGCTCGGCTTCGCGGCGGGGTCGTTACGCGCGGTCGTCGACGAGCGTAACGCAACTGCTGAGCGACTCCTGTACAAGTCTTCTCCAGAAGCTAACCACGAGAGTGCGCGGGATGTCTACGCTTAACGATCGCGGTACTGGTACCGCAAGCTCGAGACGATCGCCCAACATTAATCTATTGGGAAGCGCGCGAAACCGCTTGGAAAACAAATACAAACATGGCACCGCTCTGGATAAATACGCCAGCAAGAGGCACGCCGATGATTCGGAACAAGCTATTTATTCTCGGAAGGAGGAACGCGATCACAGCTATTGTCATCGAGACAGTCCGTTTACGCGTGATGACAAGACCTTGGAACCCTCGATGACCCGTACCATCGTCAAGAGTCCTACCAGTGTGCTTCTTAGCGAGAAAGCTTATCCCTACGTGAGTTCCGCGATAGGCAGGGAACCCAAACGCGAGAAGACACCGATTTACAGCCGTACGGATCGACAAACCCTACTCAATTCGGAAGCTTATCGCCGCTACGGCAGGCACAAGTCCGGGCACGCGGAAACGCGCAGTCGGAAGGTAAAACCGCACCGAAGTGGCAAGAGCGAGCAGTTGGAGGCACACTCGACGTCTCTAAGATTGTCTCGACCGATTAAGATAGAGCCATTGGCGTTTGCCGACAACAAGGAAGCCGCGGTCGACCCGGACAAGACGCCAATTGCTAGTAGCAATGCGGACAATTTTAACAACGCTGCACGAAATGTGGCTCAAAACGCGCGTGACGCGTTACCGAAGGACATGGACGTGGATTCAGCGATCTCGGACAGAGCGGCTAAACGAAAGGAAATCCAGAGTTTGATTCTAAAGTACGCTGCCATGGAAGATGCGTATAGCCAATTGGCGTCCGGTGGACAGGCGAATGCACCCCCCAGCACGACTGATCTCATCGCCAGCAAGTACAGGAAGAGCGATCATCGAAACAACCGGAAAGACAACACGCTGCAGAGCACGGTAGCCTCGGTCGCGAGTGCGATTGGCGAGATGGCGAGTCACGGCGCGATCGTAAGTTGTCGAACCGCGGTCCGGGTTGCGCGCTCGCGTAAGCGGCGCTATCTTAAGCAGAGCGCGTCCGTTGCCGCTGTTGCTTTCTGTGTGTATTTGTGTGCCAAGGTGCGTGTGCAACTCGCGTGAGCTCCTAGCACTTGCACCACTCGCCACCCTGCCGTTCGATGTCACGACGTCGCCTGGAGTCGTCCACCAGTCGTCGGAAAAAGTCCATTAACCGTACTAGTCGTCTTACTGCCTCTCTGATAAACTAAAAACACGCTGCACGTCTGCCAATGTTTGTCGTAAGAGTATCTCGGACATTTGCCCCGTCCCTGATCTACCTTATCGATAGCTCGCGATTTTGACTCTATATCAGACTTCTCTCCGTTTCTGATTTGGGAGTAGAAAGTCACGTTCCATGGATCACATGTACGTTTGCGACGTAGGTATTAGTAATAGCTGCACTAAGATTTAATTCAGTTACTTGATGATTAAATAGATTGGGAAGTGTTCCCGTATGTTTAACGATTAAACGTCCACGCGGGCACACTCGTGATAATCGAAAACTGAATTAAATCTTGATACGATCAGTAGTATTGTCTTCACATTGAAGATATAGCGACTTAACTGAAGTAATCTATTTGCTTTCTCTAACGCTGATGATATATTTCCTTGTTAATTATGTGATAATTGTTGATTGAGAATTACGAGAGAGTACGTGGCTCTGCTTCCCTTCTTCAGATATTTTCTGTTTTGTCTCATCATATATAGAAATGATTAGCGATCGACGATCCGAACGACAGATCGGTTCGCATGTTATACTCTCGATAAGGTAGGGTCGAAACCGATCAGTAATTGCTCCGTATCGTCGCAATGGTGCCCCATGAGGATCGAGAGATCTCTATCGATTATCGTGGAGCAGCCGTTTGCGCGAACACGTAAGTACTTGACGAGGCTTTCGAGCAATTGACAGTTTAGTAAAGCTTATCTCTTCGAGAACGTGTTAGATAAAAGGTACCGTCTTACGAGCACTTGGAAGAAGCTGTCCGGTCATTCGTTTTTTTTTCTTTTCTTATTTTTTTTATTTCATATTCTGCCGAGATTGAGTAAATGAAAAACAACTTCTTATCTCGTTCGCAGAATAAAATTACCGACCAGATGCAATTAGAGATGCATGCAATGCCATCGTGTTAAAATGATCATCTTTTCGCAGTTTGTACATATATATATACATACATAACGCACATAACTCTCTTTGCTTTTTCTTTGTCTATATAAATGTGCATTTATGATCGTTTTCATGTTAGAAAATACTCTAGACCGTAGTAGAGCTATGCGCGTGTCGAGACAGCTCCTTTGAGGCACGCATGTACCAGGTCTAACACGAATAAGGAATATAGGCGAGCGAGATAAAAAAAAGAAACGAGAAATAACTAAGTAATTAACATAAGAAAACGACTGCCGTGGAGAGTAATTCCTAAAAATAAAATAAAAAGAGCGTAAAGAGTAATGAAAAAAAAAAAAAAGAGTACATAATATGTGCTTTGTGCCGATGGTAAATTCGTAACCGCAAGTTTCTGATTTGGCAAACCATTTTGCCCTCTCCCCTTTCTCTCTGATTGTTGGGTTACCATCTCCGCGTTGTAATGGAATGGAATGGAATGGAATGGAAACGGATATGGCACACATGGATTGGTCACACTATGGTCGACTGGGCGCTCGGATCGGGTGATGACGCTCTCGATGACGATGACGATGACGATGTTATCCTACCCTTCTACCCCAACCGACACACTCGTACGTTCGTCCCGTGCTTACACACGTCCTCTGCCGCGTGTTACACGGCTCTCTCCGCCGACTCGCGGTGGTGGTGGTGGATGACACGGTGTTTGGTGATCGGTTGGCGCGACCTCCGGCCCGGATGCGCACCCACCCCATGCTGCCACGATGGATGCGACCGGCATCGTCGACTACTGCTACGGCGCTCAACTCTGGGTACACTGGTGCAACCTCGTCACGATACCGAATCGGACCGACCGACCGACCGATGCGAACCGGCGTACCAAACACGGTGGTCCGCGGACTGCAATTGGATCTGCTCTTGGCATGCGCCGATACCGATACCGCCGGCCCAAATAGAGCCCACGGCCGCCCTCCGTCGAGGACGACGAAGACGGCCACCTTGTATACCAATCCGGCGACATCCTGGCAAATAGATGTTCGTGAATACGTGAATACACTCATTGTAGTAGATTTAAGCAAGCCTCAGGTCGATTAATTGATCGATCGGACGGTTATCTACGGTTACTTCCCCATACTCTTTCTCACAATCTCTGTCTCTCTTTCTCTTTCTCTCTGTCTGTCTCTCTTTCTTTCTCTCAATCTTTCTCATTAATTTTTGTTTTTCCTTCTCTCTCTCTCTCTCTCTCTCTCTCTCACTTTCACTTTCACTTTCACCCCGCCTAAAAATTGTTAGGCATTACAAAACAATATCTATACACCACGACAAGAATAACAATTCACGCGCTAATCACAATGTCAATGTGTCAATGTTCTCGCTGAGAACGTCACTTCGTTTAGTGTACACGTACGCGCATATATAGGTATGCTATATACATATATGAAAACCACTCATTCGTACGTACATTTGTAGAGATATGCTAGTGCGGTTCTCTGTCTAGATCGAGAGTTCTCTCCCGTCGATCTTTTCGGACACTGAGACTTTCGGCACGCGGTGTTAAGAATCCCGGTTAAGAGTACGCGGAACGGCAAAAACGAAAAAATATGAAATAATAATCTCTCTCTATCTCCGTCCGCCCATGTACGATTTATTTAAAGAGAAAGATGAGTAACGTGCATATAGTCATTCACGTGTCTGCAGCACGTAGGGAACTCGTCGGCCCGACGACGATTATCGGGAAGTCGGCGCAAAAAATTCCCTCCTGTTCTCCATTGCTGAAAGACACCTTCCAGATCCCTCCTGGCCACAGTGTGAGGGTGATTTAGAGACAGAGAGTTGGAAGAAGGGAGCACATGTAACGAAAATCCTTAGCTTGCGCTATCTCCTCGATATCTCCTCGGAAAGACGTGTTTCTCGCTACTTACGCGCGAGGACATCGGCATTTACTGTTGGCCCGAACGTACTCTCTCTCAATTCCTTCCACGTTTTTGCTCTTTAGCTCTCCACCTACACGTCGCGTTAACGACGAAGAGAAAAGGACGATCTTTCCTCTTGAGAACAGTAAATGCCAACGTCCACTCGTTTATTCGAACGTTCAGGATCCACCCGTTTAGGATGTTTAGGAGAGCAGCAGTTCCGATCGATATCGCGTTTACTCTACGATACCGTTCTTCATTTGTTCGTTATTTCGTTCACCATAAAACCAGTGCATACGATAATAATGCGTACGCTCTCTCGGCCGTACGCCCACGCGGAAGAGTTCCTCGCCTGCGTTTCTTCTCGTTCCCTGTTGGTTTTTTTTTCCTCAAAACGCGACGGTTCTCCTTGAGCGGATCTTTCTTTTTTTCCCCCCTTATCTAAAGAGCGACGAGAACGACGGACCCGGGGCACCCGCTCGAAGGTAAGCGGGAGGGTGCTTCCGGGCTGTCGTGCCGGGTCAGCGCAGGCGAACACTCTCCGCAGCGTGGGCTGCGACGCCCGTATTCGCTGGGCATTTACCCCGGTTTTTGCATTGCAGATAAAGTACTGGCCACCCTAGGAGAGGGTACTTTTGGAAAAGTTGTCAAGGTTAAGGATTTGCAAATGTAAGTTCCAGTTCATGCAAGTATGTAGGCAATCTCGCGCCTTGATGTCTCTCTTCGTTTCGCTTTCTTTGTACACACATGCACATATATATTTCTTCTCGATTATTTTTCTTTCTGCGTCTTTGTCTTTCACACGATTGTACTCGCCATCTCGCTTGGTCATCGTTTCGCGAAAATCATAAATGTGCGCATTGCGACGACTCGCGAGTGCTTGGCGGCGAGCAGAAATAGCTATCCGGCACTGTCACAAAATGACGTGCGAGTGGTCGCAATAATAGGATGGCCTTGCACTTCGTTTTACGGGCCAGGCGTCCACGATGGCCACGAATTAGATCTCTTTAACGGAATATAAAATTACGATCCACGATCGTGCATAACGTCGAGAATATTTTCCGCGTACTGATTTATCCTCGCGGAATTCGCCAGATTTGAATTAGCGAGACACTATATCCCGTATAATAAATCATGGTTGTCGTGTGATGAATATTGCAGGGATCACGTGATGGCTCTAAAGATTATTAAAAATGTGGAAAAATATCGAGAGGCGGCGAAGCTCGAGATAAATGCCCTTGAGAAGATCGCTGTTAAAGATCCAGAAGGTCAGCAGTAAGTATCCAGTCGTTTTATTCGCCTCGACTAGAGTTACGTGATACAAGCTACTCACTTGGATTTCTTCGATCTGTTTATTCGATTATGCGAACAAACGTTCCTTTTGTAATAATTTATAGGATAAAGATTTAATGACGGAGCAATAGTTGATCACTGATCGTATCGTTTTAGCTTATGTGTGAAGATGCTTGATTGGTTCAATTATCACGGACACATGTGCATCGCCTTCGAGATGCTCGGTCTGAGCGTTTTCGACTTTTTGGTGAGTGATGATCGATGCGTATTAGGTGATGGTTCTGATATCGCTCGGCTGCTGGATATTAACGAAATTATTGTTACAGAGAGATAACAGTTACCAGCCGTATCCGTTGGATCACGTTAGGCACATGGGCTATCAGCTCTGCTACGCCGTCAAGTTCTTGCACGATAACAAACTCACGCACACGGATCTCAAGCCCGAGAACATCTTGTTCGTCGATTCGGACTATGACAGCACTTACAACAGCAAGAAGGTATGCTGCCTTTCTGTACATCGGTCATTATTTACTCCGCTTAGACTTAGACGCGGCATGTAGAGTGAGCTCCCATTCTAAAGTGTTTCAAAAAAAGCTTTTCCTTTTCAAGCGGAGGGACATGAGACGCGTGAAACGGACGGACATCAGGCTAATCGACTTCGGTAGCGCGACTTTCGATCACGAACACCACAGCACCATCGTCAGCACGAGACACTACAGAGCGCCCGAGGTAATTTTAGGTAAGCGTCCGTCTCTTAAAATATCGCCGATTACATCGCGCGTTATGTCACTGTCGTTCAATGTTTTGCTGTATTCGCAGAATTGGGCTGGTCTCAGCCCTGCGACGTCTGGTCCATCGGCTGTATCCTATTCGAGTTATACCTGGGCATCACGTTATTCCAAACGCACGATAACCGCGAGCACTTGGCCATGATGGAGCGTATACTTGGCACGATACCGCACCGTATGGCGCGCAAGACCAAGACCAAATATTTCTATCACGGCAAGCTGGATTGGGACGATAAGAGCTCAGCCGGGAGATACGTGCGAGATAACTGCAAGCCGTTACATGTTAGTATTTCTAATCGCACTTTTGTTGAGTCCACATCAAGAGTTACGCGTTGATGATCAAGTTGGAGATAACAGATCGATATATGATAACAAAACAAAGTCGAAAATATCAAAGTCGTGAGAATGTAAATTATGTATCTTCAACATGCAACAATGCCCGACTTGATATAGAATTATCGTTATCGTTATCATATTTTGAGAATTGTTACATATTTTGCAATTTAGAACGTGAACATCGTGTATTTCGCCTATTACAGCGTTACATGCTCTCCGACGATGAGGAGCACCGTCAGTTGTTCGAGCTTATCCAGAAAATGTTGGAGTACGAACCCTCTCAACGCATTACCTTGAAGGACTCGTTGGTGCATCCGTTCTTTGACGCCCTGCCAGCGTCGCAGAGGTTGCCGGACCCGCGGGCAGCCGGTGACTCCCAACAGTCTCACGAACGATCACACTCGCTTTCTCGATGAAGCTAGGAAAGGGACCGACTTCCCTGCTGGACAGACACTCCGCTCTCGACACTACTGCCCTACGTCTTCATTCTGATATCGTTGGTTTTCATGAAAACATGTCTCTCTCGTAGCGGTGAAGCGCGATGACATAGGACGAGGCGCCTAGCGCTAATGCCAAAGGACAAACGCACTTATAAATACTGATCATTGCAATTTTTCATTACTTCAATCGTATCTTAGCTCAGGCATACTTGTAGGGAAGATAGTAGTGCGGTGGTGCTGTGGAACTTGGACTAATTCAAAGTAAATTCAATAAGATAAGGGAAAAAGAGAGAGAGAGAGAGCAATCAGGTTATCCTCTGCTAAACTGTAAGTTCTCTGATGACGATCACGTCTGTTTTGCTTCTAACGCGATTATCGATCACGACAAAACGACGACAAAGTCCCCGTTACTGGCGCGTAAAGGCCAGTGTGTCTGCTCAGTGTAGCGTAACTGAGTCCCGCAAAAATTGTAAACGATTTTTTGTAAACGATCTTCTGTACATTTTGTCCCTTAAATTTATTACCATGTTATTATATGCTATAAAAACACGAAGCACGAGATTGAGATCACTTAGGTCCGCAGTTTATGATGTGTCGATTATGAATTGACGACCGCGATCGCGCTCTGAAACATCAGATTATAATAAGTAATAGTGAAAAGGGAAATAGTTTTACGCGTACACATCGATAGAGTTAATAGGAAAAAATGCGAGAGAGAGCGAACGAACGAGAGAGCGAAAGAGGGAGTGTGTGTGGTAAAACGATCACCAATTCATCGTTGTGAATTACATACATCTTAAAAAACGTAAGAATATATGATCTTAGAAAATATTATCTCGAATTCTTTTCTCCGTATTTAGACGACTAACCAACTCGATTTGAAGTTACACCTTTGACACGTTACGAACACGAGACGTAATACATTTGTTGAGATTTTAGCTTTGAGTTTCTGGCCTAAAACGAAGGATATTCTGCCAAATCCGTATTTACCGTTTTCACGAAGCTTCACGTTAAAATTGAGTGCGACACTAACGAATATTATGTATATTATACGAAGTATAGAAAAAAATATGTCGCGCACACACGTGAAAAGCCACCTTCTTTCAGAGGTATCGTCTTTAATTTGCGCAATTTTGCCACCATTGTAAGATTCGTTCGGTCTTTATTATATTTACGGTTATTACATCTGCAAAATAAATATTATATCTGTTACGCGTCAAGCAAGAAAAGTGTCCACCTCTACGAAAAATGATGTTTCGACTAGCAATAAATACATCTCTTTTGAATTGACTAGCGTCAATTTACTCGTTCATTAAACTTTCATCTTGAATTGAATTTTAATCATTGAACGACGTTGCTTCGCATTCGAATGAGTTTATTCCTCTGCGGTCTTCTAAATTCCTTTTTATTTATTTTTGTTCTTACATTACAACTAGTCACACATATTCGCAGACGTATGCGATATTAAACAATATTAGCCCGATCAACAGGCCTCACAAAAAAAAAGGATAAAATTTCTCGATAAAGAGTGATTTCCAAGATTGTAAATTGTGAATTAAAAATCACGGCCAAATTATAGCGAATGTAAGTATTATAATTTTGGCCATGCATAGACGGGAGGTATGGACGGCTTGTAGCTTGTATCGTATAATTGCGCCTTGATGAAACTTTCATAATCCTTAGGCTCCGGATAGACGGTCGCCAAACCTGCATTAAAAAAAAGATTTACTGCATATTTCAGGACTAATTGCGTGTCGAGATACAAAATGCTTGCAAATTTAATTACTACTTGTAATAGACGATTACAAACGATGATTGGATTTAAATGCATTAAAAAGTTATGACAATATTTATATACTCACAGTTCTCATACGCATATTTCATTACTGCACATGCTATACTGAGCGAGCATTTCTGTATGTCTGCCAGTGGCGGATAAAGATTCCCGCTGTCCAGGTCCGCTTGCGACGCCAAGTTGGAGAGAGCCGTTGCGGCTATCAGGAAGGTCTCTTCGGGGATTGTGCGCATACCGGCACATATCGCGGCCAGCGCCACTCCAGGGAAAATGTAACTATTATTACCCTGACCAGGATAGAGAGTCTTGCTGCCGTACGTCACCGGTGGGAAAGGCGAGCCACTAGCGAATATGCATCTTCCCTGCATGATACATGATGATGATTGATCGGACAATATCCGGGAAAACATCAGTAAAAGAATTTCATTTCAAAAATTAACAAATATTTTCACGATAATCCATTAATAACGATAAATTTATTTAACAGGTATGATATCGGCTTCACTCACCTCCGTAGCGATGTACGCCTCCTCGGCAGTGCACTCGGCCTTGCTCGTCGGGTTGCTCAGAGCGAAGATGACAGGCGTTTCATTATTTCGTGCCATTTCCTTCAGTATCTCGGTCGTGAAAGCGCCTCTGATAGCAGCCGCGCCAATGATAATCGAAGGTTTGGCCGTCTCGACGACTTCCAGTAGAGTGTCGATCGGCTCGCCGTCACGGGCGAATTCCAGTTTGTGTTCCGTCAGTCCACCCTTCGGACGGTTTTTCACTATCAATCCTTTCGAATCTACTAACCAGATTTTGCGTTTAGCTTCTTCCTCGCTCGCTCCTTCCTTCTGCATCGCGGTCACGCACAATCCCGCGATACCTAACGACGCCTGCAAGCAGATGATAATTTGCAACCGAGTGCTCTTTTTATGTTATTCTTGTCAAATACTAAGTAATTGTTTTAATAGTAACCTCGCCGGCGCCCTGAAATACGATTGTGTTCTCCGAAAGCTTCGTTTTCGTGACGCGAAGCGATGACAATAATCCACCAACGGCGACAGAGGCAGTGCCCTGAATGTCGTCGTTGAAAGTGCAATAATCATTACGGTATTTGCTTAGTAGCTTAAACGCATTAAGATTGCCAAAGTCTTCGAACTGAATTAATGTATTCTGGCCGTATCGCTTCACAACAGCCTCCATGAATTCATCCAACAGCTCGTCGTACTCTTGTCCAGTGACACGTCTGTGTCTGTGACCGATGTAGAGAGGATCATCCAGTAAAGACTGCGAAACGAATATTCGAGTCAAATGCAAACATCAATTTTAATTAATTAAAAACAATGAAGATCAAGGAGAGCTTATCCATCCTTATATTTAAAATATGACATGCGTTCAACTTATGCAAATTAACGAGTTGTCGAGCGTTTTAATATTATCATTACCTGAGTATTGGTGCCAACGTCCAAAGTGATAGGCAAGCACTGATGAGGCTTGATGCCGGCTAGCGCGGTGTACAACGACAGCTTTCCTACGGGTATACCCATGCCGTAAGCGCCTAGATCGCCTAATCCCAATATCCTTTCACCGTCCGTGACGACGATCGCCCGTACGTCGTGCTCGGGCCAGTTTTTCAGAATGTCGTAAACGTGCCCCTTGTCATGAATGCTTATAAAAAGGCCGCGTGGCCTGCGGTAAACTAGACCGAATTTCTGACACGCCAAGCCCACGGTCGGCGTGTAGACCAGCGGCATCATTTTATCTACATCTTCTGCCAATAAACGGTAGAAGAGTTTCTCGTTTCTATCCTAAGGAATAAGACTCTATGTAAGAATCAAAAGAAAGAAGGGTGGGCTTGATCAAGCGGAGACGACTAGACTTATAGCGTCTCCGATAACTGCCGTGTTCATGTACCAATAGGCCTATGAGATAAATGTATTTCGAGAGATCGTCCGCGTAGCGGTCCACATTAAGACGACAAAGCTCTAATTGTTCGTCTTGGGTTTTCACGGCCGCCGGCAGGAGACCATGTATGCCCAGAGTCTGCCTCTCTTCGATGGTAAATGCCATGCCCTGAAACATGATGACGCAAACCGCTTAATATGACGCGCATAATGCTATAATGAAAATACAATTGAAGTACTCTCAACGGAAGTGGAAGATATCTCTTTCACGTAATAAGGTTCCTCTCGAGGATTGAATAAACAGACTCGCGAACAGAGAAGAAGTGAATGAGCAAAACAATTCTATGCTCGATCATTTCGAGCATTTATGTTTATCTTCATTCGATGATCAGACTAATTTTGCGACATTCTTTTTACGATAATTTAGTAAAATTATAAGATAAAAGGATTTTATTAGTTTGGCTGAACTTGCTGACAAATCTATTTTAATCGATGATAACGATTTTAATTCTAATTGCTGTGACCTTAAACGCAATTAAAAGGACTGATACTGTAAACGCTGATTGCGCATATATCATAATGTGTGACAGATTGGGTGAAAGGTGATCAGTTGGTCAGCTCATCAGCTGATCGTCGTCCCACTTTGATTTTTACGAATACATTAGTCACTTGTTTATGAATACTAGAGGACCCAATATAATGAAGGTGATTTAGATGTGCATACCCTTAAGACTCATATTTTCCATGATCTACATTCACTTTCAAGGATAATGGTACCGCAATGCCTGCGGTAACGTAAGATTTATTTAACCTTGTATGGAAGATTTATGGAAATATGAGTTAATCCACAAAATTAAAGAAAACAATATATTAAGAAAATAAAAAAAAATAAAAATAATAAAAATAAATGAAAAGAAATTTAAAAAAAGATATACTCATACGTATTTAATATAATTCTTATTTGTTTAAAGATATTTTAAACTTTTTTCTTAATTTTATTAACAACACGTTACATACTAACGCGCAATAATAGCTTGATTGCATATTTCGATAGTAAAATATTAACATTGAGAAAAACCAATTTATATATACAATTTGTTATCCGAGCGACGTATCTGAGTACGGTCGATGAATCGCATTTTATTTCATGATGACGTCATTATCATCAGAACAGCATGTGCTATTCATGTTAAATGGTAATCAAATCATTTCCGTCTAATATTAATGATCAAACAGCAGCATTGTTCTTCGATTAGATCATTTTTGTACTGGAATCTTTCTACTTTCAAAAATAAGTAATGTTATTAATCACACGAGATGTTTAATATTTTCTGCGTTTGCTTTCAATGAATTTTTTAAATAATCTACAATTAATATACTTTCTTAGCAAACATGTAAATGTTAAAATGTGATCAACTATTAATAGAATCTATTATTTATATATTTTATAAAATACTTATTACAAGGCATGAAAAAATTTAGCATGCGAAAGAATATGAAAAGACCTTCACAGAATAAGAAAAGTGCTCATTTATTCTTGGAATAATCTCTCACGGTCTTTATAGTTCTGAAATTCTGAAATAAATTTTTAGCGCAGATCTATCTACAGGTTTCTTTGCGATAACATCATGTAGCCATGGAACACAAGTGCTATATGATAACATATCTATCGTAATGACAGTAATATCTTATTGCGTATATTGTATAAGATTAAAATTCTGAAAAAAATAGGATTTATTTCCAGTTTTTCTTTCTTCTTTTCTTAATCTTTTTTGCAATATGTAATAATATTATCAGCCATTAGAAGATAATCTTGATGAATATAAATAACGTTAGTCGAGATACATTGAAATGTAATTGGATCTAATTTAAAAAGGAGGGCAGTGCTCGCAATCAAGTCTGTACTTTTCCACATTCAACCTCTCTTCCTGTATTAATATACATAGTATAGTAATGAGACTTGAACTAAATTTCTAAATTAATAACATTTTTCTCTTAGTTTCTAAAATATTTATTGATTATTAACTTTGTTTAAACTCGATTCTTTATATTACTATTCTTATTTCTCGTTTTGGAATTTATAATTAAAAATATATGAAATAAAATAACATTTTGTTAAAATACGAATTGGAGTGCTTAAAATATAAGTCTATTAAGAGAGTCATTATGCATTAGTCCCGAAATTTTCTAGATTCTGTACACAAAGCACTACTAAAGATATTTTCAAGCACATTTAAAGCGTTTTAACTAGTGAAGGTATTTTGAATATCTTTACTAGTTAAAATACTTTAGATATGCTAATTTGCGATACGCGTAATCTTTTTTCCTCAAAAGATATAATCTTTGCGGTGTGTTTACATATCCAACTAGTATAGTTATATTTAGCTTTGAGGAAGTTGATACACCGCTAACAAGGATATATGCGAATTCACATGCTTTTAGAAACCTACAATTTATGCACAAGATAACGTAAGTTACTGCTTTTAAATTATGTTTCAGTGTACATATAACTGAAGAACTAAAGTTCAGTTTTAGATAACAATGAAAGTCAAACTCAATTTCAGACAGGAACAAACCCTTCCATCCAGAGGGAGCAGAGCTTCAGGAATCCGCGAACCGCGATTCTGATCCGGAATGAGATGCCACCAATCTGTCTCCATGATTTCTATTATGCACTATCACAACTCAACGTTTCGTCAAGATTTTCGCATCCCATGACAAACAACCGGCCGTAGAAACGGTTGCCGGGGTTCTTGACTCCCGTGACTGCGACACTTCGGCCTATGCACGGATCGATAGGCAGCCCTATTCTTGCATTCTTGAATGTAAAGTGTGATTACGCGACCTATCTTATATCGCGAGAATCATATATATGTATGCACATTACTCAGGAAACAGACAAAATGTTGCTACATGTAGTAAATAACATAGTTAGTTCTAATAATAGCGCAGATAGTTATGATTCACAAGCATTATAAATCACGATCTTAATCAAGTTTCATTTTCCTCTGCAGTTGCAGTTTGCGCATGATTCTCTCACACAGAGAATTCCGAGTAAACGAATCTTATAGATTTCGATTACCTCGTCATCATCAATAATATCAATGAAACTCATACGAGTTCTTCTAATTTAAGAGTTATAATTTTAAATACCTTGGAAGAGTTTTGAAAGCGGTTCTAAATAAAAATAAATAAAAATCTCTTCTGAATAAAAATAAAAATTATCTTAATCCGAAATTCAATTTTCATTTCGATCAATAATTTCAATTGAAATTAGATGTGTGCGAATTCGGGGAAGAATAAAAAATCAGATTGTAAAAAGCTTCAGGATCGTATCAAGCAGTAGGAACATACCTGACTGCAACAAGTTTCAAGATTGCGCAAGCACCGAATGTTATCGCAAGGACTTTGCAAAGTCATCCTGTAAGTTGCTGTCTAAGTGCTGTCTAACATCATGCTTACATATAATTATTGCACACCGCAATGTCATGGCATGTCTGTAGCTTTTAAAAAATATGTTTGTGAAATATTTATGCCAAATGTATTACAACTAAGCATTATTATTAACTTTTTTCACACTTTCAGTGTCGCTTTGCGATTCGCAATTTAACAATTTATTTAGAATCGAATTTTTGTAAAAGTTGTATCAATATCTATCTTCCTTTCTCTAATATTAATATAAAATAAAATTAATTTTATTAAAAAATTACTGAATGCCATATATTTTTATTTTTCTCTTTTAGGTAACAATGAAGATGTTAAAAATCTTGGTTTATCTATACATTTTTTCATCATATGTTTTGGAATGAAACTGATAAAATCTGGCGAGTACTTTTCTTGGGATCGTTTCGTTCTATGCGATCGGTCGTAAGTAAATCAATACTTTACGACAGGCCTAATAGTGACGACGCATATTCTCCTACACAGACAATGGAAATGACTACATCTGCTTTTCAACGGTAACAAAAATATCGAGGATATTCTAATTTGCCAAAAATAAATCGTTTCTTCCTAAACGAACATCATTTCTTCCCAATTGTAAGAAATCTATTGCTAAATCTGCTTTCAGCTGTTGATCTATGTTGAAGTATCTCATCATTTACATTTATCACACTTCACGCGTCATGTTCACGTATCACAATTGAAGCTTCTGAACGTCTTCGATTGGAAGTCATTTATTATCGCACGTATTAATGTAAGTGACATCAGATTCTAAAGATTGCGAGCGATAAGCGTACAGGTAGCCTACCTTGTTCAATTGTGGATTTCTGATGTGATCAAGGCCACGCACAAGACCAGCACAGACCACGTCGCCAGTTCCTCGCTGGCCCAGCTGATCGCGCACCAGGTTCGACATGGTAGACGTTTTGTTCTTGACACAGTCGGGCCGACTACTGCCTGGGGTCCTGGAAAACGAACAGCGGATCTGAGTGTTCGGGCAACGCACACACCTCATGGTACGTCAGTGGAGTAGAGGACGCAGTGGTGCCGTGACCTGTCGCGTCGGCGAGATCAAAGTGTGTGTGGGAAGAATAAAGGACATAGTCGTATTTGCCGAAGGTGGCGATTGTTCAACCTATTTTGATCTTTTAGTGTTATAAATACACGAATAATTATATAATAGATCTAATACAGCAAAATAGTTATATAATAAATATAAATATAGATGTCTCTCACGCAACGGGTAAATTTTATCTAGTTTTCTAGTTTTTAATGAAAAATACAGAACTGATGCATTCAGATTAATTTTCTTATTCTATCTCCCTTCGTTATTCATGTAATAATTTAATTTGTCTGTCACGCCGTTATACGTATATATTTATATATTATTATTTTTTTAATTTTAATACAGCGAGATAATTATTATTATTATTACTTAAATGTATTATATCGTACAATAATAATATATATGATATATCTTTTATAGACACAAGTACAGGCCATATTTTTAAAACATCTCCATCAAATCTGGAAATCTTTATTAGGTCATATCGATAAGTATCGATCCTATGTGCTAGGCACACATTGCACCGAGTACGAACCTGAAAAGAGGCACAGTTTGGCGCACGCGCGTTTATCGCGCAATTGTATATGTGCTTTCGTCGAATAATAATAAGTGTCGCGTTTGATAAACTGAAATAACATGCAAATTTTTGTGCATTTGCGAATGTTCTCTTAGAGAAGTTAATTCATGTATATATCGTCTGTCGTGTCTATCGTGGTGGGAACAAAGTTCACGAAAATCCAAATCGATCAACGTTTCTGTCCGCTCGAGCCTTGACTCGATCAAAGTTTAAAGTTTCGCTCGTTACAGCGATTCATGAGTTCTGACTGTGTTACTTTCCAGTTAGTTGTGAAATAATTGAAGCATTATGCAAGAGCTGTGCATGCGTGTACATACGTACAAAGTGCATGTGCACAATGATAAAAAGTAGCGAGAGCGAGAGAGGAAATAAAGATGACTAAGAGTGTCTAAAAGAGAAGTTAGAAAAATCAATGTCAACAGAATAAATATAATAACATATAAATAATAAGAAAAATATAATAATCCTCACATATATATTTTTAATAAATTTATTTAATAATATTGGTGAGAAATAAACATATACTTATACATGTATAAAAATTATTGAACAAATCACATAAAATTTATACGCGTAATTATATTCATATTTATATTTACGCAACAAGAACCAAGGTTTTAATTAGGCGACGTTTCAATGTAGAATTATGATGCGCTCGCGCGGCATAAATAACTTCGCAAGGTTAGCGCTGTTTTTGAAACGCGAGCGAAATTCACCGGAAGGAAGGTGACGCAAGAGTGTTTTTACGAATTTTCTGGGACACGTTGAAGATCGACTTACGCGACACACATCGATTTACCTGTCGTTACACGGCTGCTGCCGAGGCGAGAGATGAAGTTCAGGGTCCCCATTAGCACAGGGCAAGCCGTTCGATCGGCGGAGAAAGTCTGTCTTGTGATAGCCAAGGGGTTTCAGGAACTGTCTCGAGGACATTGCTTTATGTCAGCCAACACACACTTTAATTACAACCGCTTGATCTTTTTCAGCAGCGCATTAGCAAAGAACACAATCATTCTGCATGCATGCGTCGCGTGCATATACACATTGGATGTATTTACTACTGGCCTGCCACAAGCTGAAGCAGGGAAATGGGGGACTACGGACTGCTTATCACTTCAGCCAATTATCAGTAACAGACAAGAAGACGTTTGATGCGATCGCGCAAAGCTAGCTTTGTTCGTTTACATTTGCCCTGCCTTTTAGCACTGAAGTATTGGCATGTGCGACTGCGAGAAGCAATGTGATCATTGCTCTGGAAATACAGCAAGTACTTCAGCAAGAATTAATGCAAAATGAAGTACATGTACACACACGCACACATGGTGTTCAATATTTTGGGGTGTAACATATATTCGTCCCACTTTTTTAATAACACGCGAATATATTACAACTTATATTATTAAAAACTGAAACGATTTGACCAGGCCGTTTTCACTGAGTATGCAATTGTATTCTTCCCACTTTTTTAATAACACGCGAATATATTACAACTTATATTATTAAAAACTGAAACGATGGAACGAATGTACGTTACAATCCAATAGTGTAATTGGGATGTAAACGAAATACAGTTGTGATGTTACATTTGACCAGGCCGTTTTCACTGAGCATGCAATTGTATTCTTCCCACTTTTCTAATAACACGCGAATATATTACAACTTATATTATTAAAAACTGAAACGATGGAACGAATGTACGTTACAATCCAATAGTGTAATTGGGATGTAAACGAAATGCAGTTGTGATGCTACATTTGACCAGGCCGTTTTCACTGAGCATGCAATTGTATTCTTCCCACTTTTCTAATAACACGCGAATATATTACAACTTATATTATTAAAAACTGAAAAGATGGAACGAATGTACGTTACAATCCAATATTGTAATTGGGATGTAAACGAAATGCAGTTGTGATGCTACATTTGACCAGGCCGTTTTCACTGAGCATGCAATTGTATTCTTCCCACTTTTTTAATAACACGCGAATATATTACAACTTATATTATTAAAAACTGAAACGATGGAACGAATGTACGTTACAATCCAATATTGTAATTGGGATGTAAACGAAATACAGTTGTGATGCTACATTTGACCAGGCCGTTTTCACTGAGTATGCAATTGTATTCTTCCCACTTTTTTAATAACACGCGAATATATTACAACTTATATTATTAAAAACTGAAAAGATGGAACGAATGTACGTTACAATCCAATATTGTAATTGGGATGTAAACGAAATACAGTTGTGATGTTACATTTGACCAGGCCGTTTTCACTGAGCATGCAATTGTATTCTTCCCACTTTTCTAATAACACGCGAATATATTACATCTTATATTATTAAAAACTGAAACGATGGAACGAATGTACGTTACAATCCAATAGTGTAATTGGGATGTAAACGAAATGCAGTTGTGATGCTACATTTGACCAGGCCGTTTTCACTGAGTATGCAATTGTATTCTTCCCACTTTTTTAATAACACGCGAATATATTACAACTTATATTATTAAAACTGAAAAGATGGAACGAATGTACGTTACAATCCAATATTGTAATTGGGATGTAAACGAAATACAGTTGTGATGTTACATTTGACCAGGCCGTTTTCACTGAGCATGCAATTGTATTCTTCCCACTTTTCTAATAACACGCGAATATATTACATCTTATATTATTAAAACTGAAACGATGGAACGAATGTACGTTACAATCCAATAGTGTAATTGGGATGTAAACGAAATGCAGTTGTGATGCTACATTTGACCAGGCCGTTTTCACTGAGTATGCAATTGTATTCTTCCCACTTTTTAATAACACGCGAATATATTACAACTTATATTATTAAAACTGAAACGATGGAACGAATGTACGTTACAATCCAATATTGTAATTGGGATGTAAACGAAATACAGTTGTGATGTTACATTTGACAGGCCGTTTTCACTGAGCATGCAATTGTATTCTTCCACTTTTTTAATAACACGCGAATATATTACAACTTATATTATTAAAAACTGAAAAGATGGAACGAATGTACGTTACAATCCAATATTGTAATTGGGATGTAAACGAAATGCAGTTGTGATGCTACATTTGACCAGGCCGTTTTCACTGAGCATGCAATTGTATTCTTCCACTTTTTTAATAACACGCCGAATATATTACAATTATATTATTAAAAACTGAAACGATGGAACGAATGTACGTTACAATCCAATATTGTAATTGGGATGTAAACGAAATGCAGTTTGTGAATGCTACATTTGACCAGGCCGTTTTCACTGAGCATGCAATTGTATTCTTCCACTTTTTTAATACACGCGAATATATTACAACTTATATTATTAAAAACTGAAACGATGGAACGAATGTACGTTACAATCAATATTGTAATTGGGATGTAAACGAAATGCAGTTGTGATGCTACATTTGACCAGGCCGTTTTCACTGAGCATGCAATTGTATTCTTCCCACTTTTCTAATACACGCGAATATATTAAAACTTATATTATTAAAACTGAAAAGATGGAACGAATGTACGTTACAATCCAATATTGTAATTGGGATGTAAACGAAATACAGTTGTGATGTTACATTTGACCAGGCCGTTTTCACTGAGCATGCAATTGTATTCTTCATTATTAGCACGCCATTACAAAATACGCACCAGTACTAAGAGCAAACGTTCTAGAATTTGTGACGATGAATGCAACTGCGTTGCAAAATGAAAAGACGAGTAAAAGCACTTACATTCCGTTGCCCCGACGCGCCGGCAGTTTCTGTCGGTTTTGGAGTGTCCGTTGCCCATTGCGACTCAACTCAACTAGTTTAATTGATGATTTGCGTCGGAAAGTTGCCTGATCTCGCGATGATGTAGCAGTGAATAATTCATAACGTTTTTTACACTACACGAAGGTAAGAAAGATCACGCGCACCGTATCTGTCGACGTCGTCGAAATCGTTCCCGGTCAGGGAAGCGAGTGATTTTTCCAGAGAAAATGACTGCGCTAATTTCTCGCACGCCGGTGAAATCGAATGATCCGATCATGAGCAGATCGTAAACGTGACTGACGTACCGCTCTGCGGCGTCAAAAAGGAAAAGGTGGTATCCGTTTGATATCCATCATCAGATCGTAGTCACCGTCTGAGTCAGCTAGGATCGCACTTCAAAGAGAAAATCAAAGAAGGAATTATCTTCGAAGAATACGGAAGAATTATCTTATCTGACTTTTTTCGGAAGAATTATTATTAGAATATTTGATAGTTAAGAGAAAATCCTTTTAACAATTACTGTGAAGTAATTATAAACTGAGGTAATTATGTACTTTAACGGACCCAGCCCGATGACCTTGACCTTGACATATGTTGCAAGGTCACCCTCCTGAGTGACCTTAAAGAGGTTTTAGCCGTCGCTCGTTGTTTATTAAAAAGTTATTAACAAAAGAAGTTTAATAATTTTGCACGAATTTTCAGCTGTCCACGCGAAGCAAGGACTTGAGTTTGACATATATTACAAAGGTCACTTCCTGAATAACCCGCACTAGGTTTCACCCTTCGCTCGTTGTTTGTTAAAAAGTTATTAACAAAAATGTTAAATGAATAAAGCATAATTTTACGATACCATATACGTTTACGAAAGAGTATATTTGATGGAATTTTAGCTTTAAATCAGAAATAGGTTTGGGTTAGGTTATATTTTCCGAAACTGGAGCCCGGACACATACGCTCGTTTTCAGCCCGCTTCGCGGAGGGCGGGGGGGAAGGGCAAAGCCCTCTCCTGCCGGAATCGTGGCGTGTACCAGGTGATCAAATCTAACGGTGAAATCTGTACACTGGCCCCGGCGGGGGGAGGGGCAAAGCCCTCCCCCGCCCTCCGCGAAGCGGGCTGAAAACGAGCGTATGTGTCCGGGGCTCCAGTTTCGGAAAATATAACCTACCAAACCTATTTCTGATTTAAAGCTAAAATTCCATCAAATATACTCTTTCGTAAACGTATATGGTATCGTAAAATTATGCTTTATTCATTTAACATTTTTGTTAATAACTTTTTAACAAACAACGAGCGAAGGGTGAAACCTAGTGCGGGTTATTCAGGAAGGTGACCTTTGTAATATATGTCAAACTCAAGTCCTTGCTTCGCGTGGACAGCTGAAAATTCGTGCAAAATTATTAAACTTCTTTTGTTAATACTTTTTAATAAACAACGAGCGACGGCTAAAACCTCTTTAAGGTCACTCAGGAGGGTGACCTTGGCAACATATGTCAAGGTCAAGGTCATCGGGGCTGGGTCCGTTAAAGTAATAATTACCTCAGTTTATAATTACGTTCACAGTAATTGTTAAAAGGATTTTCTCTTAACTATCAAATATTCTTAATAATAATTCTTCCGAGAAAAAGTCAGATAAGATAATTCTTCCGTATTCTTCGAAGATAATTCCTTCTTTGGATTTTCTCTTTGAGTGCGATCCTAGCTGACTCAGACGGTGACTACGATCTGATGATGGATATCAACGGATACCACCTTTTCCTTTTTGACGGCCGCAGAGCGGTACGTCAGTCACGTTTACGATCTGCTCATGATCGGATCATTCGATTTCACCGGCGTGCGAGAAATTAGCGCAGTTCATTTTCTCTGGAAAAATCACTCGCTTCCCTGACCGGGAACGATTTCGACGACGTCGACAGATACGGTGCGCGTGATCTTTCTTACTTCGTGTAGTGTAAAAACGTTATGAATTATTCACTGCTACATCATCGCGAGATCAGGCAACTTTCCGACGCAAATCATCAATTAAACTAGTTGAGTTGAGTCGCAATGGGCAACGGACACTCCAAAACCGAGAAACTGCCCGGCGCGTCGGGGCAACGGAATGTAAGTGCTTTTACTCGTCTTTTCATTTTGCAACGCAGTTGCATTCATCGTCACAAATTTCTAGAACGTTTGCTCTTAGTACTGGTGCGTATTTTTGTAATGGCGTGCTAATAATGAAGAATACAATTGCATGCTCAGTGAAAACGGCTGGTCAATGTAACATCACAACTGTATTTCGTTTACATCCCAATTACAATATTGGATTGTAACGTACATTCGTTCCATCTTTTCAGTTTTTAATAATATAAGTTTTAATATATTCGCGTGTTATTAGAAAAGTGGGAAGAATACAATTGCATGCTCAGTGAAAACGGCCTGGTCAAATGTAGCATCACAATGCATTTCGTTTACATCCAATTACAATATTGGATTGTAACGTACATTCGTTCCATCGTTTCAGTTTTTAATAATATAAGTTGTAATATATTCGCGTGTTATTAAAAAGTGGGAAGAATACAATTGCATGCTCAGTGAAAACGGCCTGGTCAAATGTAGCATCACAATGATTTCGTTTACATCCAATTACAATATTGGATTGTAACGTACATTCGTTCATCGTTTCAGTTTTTAATAATATAAGTTGTAATATATTCGCGTGTTATTAAAAAAGTGGGAAGAATACAATTGCATGCTCAGTGAAAACGGCTGGTCAAATGTAGCATCAACTGCATTTCGTTTACATCCCAATTACAATATTGGATTGTAACGTACATTCGTTCCATCTTTTCAGTTTTTAATAATATAAGTTGTAATATATTCGCGTGTTATTAAAAAAGTGGGAAGAATACAATTGCATGCTCAGTGAAAACGGCCTGGTCAAATGTACATCACAACTGTATTTCGTTTACATCCCAATTACAATATTGGATTGTAACGTACATTCGTTCCATCGTTTCAGTTTTTAATAATATAAGTTGTAATATATTCGCGTGTTATTAAAAATGGGAAGAATACAATTGCATACTCAGTGAAAACGGCCTGGTCAAATGTAGCATCACAACTGCATTTCGTTTACATCCCAATTACACTATTGGATTGTAACGTACATTCGTTCCATCGTTTCAGTTTTTAATAATATAAGATGTAATATATTCGCGTGTTATTAGAAAAGTGGGAAGAATACAATTGCATGCTCAGTGAAAACGGCCTGGTCAAATGTAACATCACAACTGTATTTCGTTTACATCCCAATTACAATATTGGATTGTAAGTACATTCGTTCATCTTTTCAGTTTTTAATAATATAAGTTGTAATATATTCGCGTGTTATTAAAAAAGTGGGAAAATACAATTGCATACTCAGTGAAAACGGCCTGGTCAAATGTAGCATCACAACTGCATTTCGTTTACATCCAATTACACTATTGGATTGTAACGTACATTCGTTCCATCGTTTCAGTTTTTAATAATATAAGATGTAATATATTCGCGTGTTATTAGAAAAGTGGGAAGAATACAATTGCATGCTCAGTGAAAACGGCCTGGTCAAATGTAACATCACAACTGTATTTCGTTTACATCCAATTACAATATTGGATTGTACGTACTTCGTTCCATCTTTTCAGTTTTTTAATAATATAAGTTGTAATATATTCGCGTGTTTATTAAAAAAGTGGGAAGAATACAATTGCATACTCAGTGAAACGGCCTGGTCAATGTAGCATCACAACTGTATTTCGTTTACATCCAATTACAATATTGGATTGTAACGTACATTCGTTCCATCGTTTCAGTTTTTAATAATATAAGTTGTAATATATTCGCGTGTTATTAAAAAAGTGGGAAGAATACAATTGCATGCTCAGTGAAAACGGCCTGGTCAATGTAGCATCACAACTGCATTTCGTTTACATCCCAATTACAATATTGGATTGTAACGTACATTCGTTCCATCTTTTCAGTTTTTAATATATAGTTGTAATATATTCGCGTGTTATTAGAAGTGGGAAGAATACAATTGCATGCTCAGTGAAACGGCTGGTCAAATGTAGCATCAAACTGCATTTGTTTACATCCCAATTACACTATTGGATTGTAACGTACATTCGTTCCATCGTTTCAGTTTTTAATAATATAAGTTGTAATATATTCGCGTGTTATTAGAAAAGTGGGAAGAATACAATTGCTGCTCAGTGAAAACGGCCTGGTCAAATGTAACATCACAACTGTATTTGTTTACATCCCAATTACACTATTGGATTGTAAGTACATTCGTTCCATCGTTTCAGTTTTTAATAATATAAGTTGTAATATATTCGCGTGTTATTAAAAAAGTGGAAGAATAATTGCATACTCAGTGAAAACGGCTGGTCAATCGTTTCAGTTTTTATAATATAGTTGTAATATATTCGCGTGTTATTAAAAAAGTGGGACGAATATATGTTACACCCCAAATATTGAACACATGTGTGCGTGTGTGTACATGTACTTCATTTTGCATTAATTCTTGCTGAAGTACTTGCTGTATTTCCAGAGCAATGATCACATTGCTTCTCGCAGTCGCACATGCCAATACTTCAGTGCTAAAGGCAGGGCAAATGTAAACGAACAAAGCTAGCTTTGCGCGATCGCATCAAACGTCTTCTTGTCTGTTACTGATAATTGGCTGAAGTGATAAGCAGTCCGTAGTCCCCATTTCCTGCTTCAGCTTGTGGCAGGCAGTAGTAAATACATCAATGTGTTATGCACGCGACGCATGCATGCAGAATGATTGTGTTCTTTGCTAATGCGCTGCTGAAAAAGATCAAGCGTTGTAATTAAGTGTGTGTTGGCTGACATAAAGCAATGTCCTCGAGACAGTTCCTGAAACCCTTGGCTATCAAGACAGACTTTCTCCGCCGATCGAACGGCTTGCTGTGCTAATGGGGACCTGAACTTCATCTCTCGCTCGGCAGCAGCCGTGTAACGACAGGTAAATCGATGTGTGTCGCGTAAGTCGATCTTCAACGTGTCCAGAAAATTCGTAAAACATCTTGCGTCACCTTCCTTCCGGTGAATTTGCTCGCGTTTCAAACAGCGCTAACCTTGCGAAGTTATTTATGCCGCGCGAGCGCATCATAATTCTACATTGAAACGTCGCCTAATTAAAACCTTGGTTCTTGTTGCGTAAATATAATATGAATATAATTACGCGTATAAATTTTATGTGATTTGTTCAATAATTTTTATACATGTATAGTATATGTTTATTTCTCACCAATATTATTAAATAAATTTATTAAAAATATATGTGAGGATTATTATATTTTCTTATTATTTATATGTTATTATATTTATTCTGTTGACATTGATTTTTCTAACTTTCTTTTAGACACTCTTAGTCATCTTTATTTCCTCTCTCGCTCTCGCTACTTTTTATCATTGTGCACATGCACTTTGTACGTATGTACACGCATGCACAGCTCTTGCATAATGCTTCAATTATTTCACAACTAACTGGAAAGTAACACAGTCAGAACTCATGAATCGCTGTAACGAGCGAAACTTTAAACTTTGATCGAGTCAAGGCTCGAGCGGACAGAAACGTTGATCGATTTGGATTTTCGTGAACTTTGTTCCCACCACGATAGACACGACAGACGATATATACATGAATTAACTTCTCTAAGAGAACATTCGCAAATGCACAAAATTTGCATGTTATTTCAGTTTATCAAACGCGACACTTATTATTATTCGACGAAAGCACATATACAATTGCGCGATAAACGCGCGTGCGCCAAACTGTGCTCTTTTCAGGTTCGTACTCGGTGCAATGTGTGCCTAGCACATAGGATCGATACTTATCGATATGACTAATAAAGATTTCCAGATTTGATGGAGATGTTTTAAAAATATGGCCTGTACTTGTGTCTATAAAAGATATATCATATATTATTATTGTACGATATAATACATTTAAGTAATAATAATAATAATTATCTCGCTGTATTAAAATTAAAAATAATAATATATAAATATATACGTATAACGGCGTGACAGACAATTAAATTATTACATGAATAACGAAGGGAGATAGAATAAGAAAATTAATCTGAATGCATCAGTTCTGTATTTTTCATTAAAACTAGAAAATAGATAAATTTACCCGTTGCGTGAGAGACATCTATATTTATATTTATTATATAACTATTTTGCTGTATTAGATCTATTATATAATTATTCGTGTATTTATAACACTAAAAGATCAAATAGGTTGAACAATCGCCACCTTCGGCAAATACGACTATGTCCTTTATTCTTCCACACACACTTTGATCTCGCCGACGCGACAGGTCACGGCACCACTGCGTCCTCTACTCTGACGTACCATGAGGTGTGTGCGTTGCCCGAACACTCAGATCCGCTGTTCGTTTTCCAGGACCCAGGCAGTAGTCGGCCCGACTGTGTCAAGAACAAAACGTCTACCATGTCGAACCTGGTGCGCGATCAGCTGGGCCAGCGAGGAACTGGCGACGTGGTCTGTGCTGGTCTTGTGCGTGGCCTTGATCACATCAGAAATCCACATTGAACAAGGTAGGCTACCTGTACGCTTATCGCTCGCAATCTTTAGAATCTGATGTCACTTACATTAATACGTGCGATAATAAATGACTTCCAATCGAAGACGTTCAGAAGCTTCAATTGTGATACGTGAACATGAGCGTGAAGTGTGATAAATGTAAATGATGAGATACTTCAACATAGATCAACAGCTGAAAGCAGATTTAGCAATAGATTTCTTACAATTGGGAAGAAATGATGTTCGTTTAGGAAGAAACGATTTATTTTTGGCAAATTAGAATATCTCGATATTTTTGTTACGTTGAAAAGCAGATGTAGTTTTCATTGTCTGTGTAGGAGAATATGCGTCGTCACTATTAGGCCTGTCGTAAAGTATTGATTTACTTACGACCGATCGCATAGAAGAAACGATCCCAAGAAAAGTACTCGCCAGATTTTATCAGTTTCATTCAAAACATATGATGAAAAAATGTATAGATAAACCAAGATTTTTAACATCTTCATTGTTACCTAAAAGAGAAAAATAAAAATATATGTTCAGTAATTTTTTAATAAAATTAATTTTATTTTATATTAATATTAGAGAAAGGAAGATAGATATTGATACAACTTTTACAAAAATTCGATTCTAAATAAATTGTTAAATTGCGAATCGCAAAGCGACACTGAAAGTGTGAAAAAAGTTAATAATAATGCTTAGTTGTAATACATTTGGCATAAATATTTCACAAACATATTTTTTAAAAGCTACAGACATGCCATGACATTGCGGTGTGCAATATTATATGTAAGCATGATGTTAGACAGCACTTAGACAGCAACTTACAGGATGACTTTGCAAAGTCTTGCGATAACATTCGGTGCTTGCGCAATCTTGAAACTTGTTGCAGTCAGGTATGTTCCTACTGCTTGATACGATCCTGAAGCTTTTTACAATCTGATTTTTTATTCTTCCCGAATTCGCACACATCTAATTTCATTGAAATTATTGATCGAATGAAAATTGAATTTCGGATTAAGATAATTTTTTATTTTTATTCAGAAGAGATTTTTATTTATTTTTATTTAGAACCGCTTTCAAAACTCTTCCAAGGTATTTAAAATTATAACTCTTAAATTAGAAGAACTCGTATGAGTTTCATTGATATTATTGATGATGACGAGGTAATCGAAATCTATAAGATTCGTTTACTCGGAATTCTCTGTGTGAGAGAATCATGCGAAACTAGCAACTGCAGAGGAAAATGAAACTTGATTAAAGATCGTAGATTAATATTAATTCTGTGAATCATAAACTATCTGCGCTTATTATATAGAACTTAACTATGGTTATTTACTTACATGTTAGCAACATTTTGTGTTTCCTGAGTAACTGTGCATAACATATATATGATTCTCGCGAATAAGATAGTCGCGTAAATCCACACTTACATTCAAAGATGCAAGAATAGGGCTGCCTATCGATCCGTGCATAGCCGAAGTGTCGCAGTTCACGGGATCAAAACCCGGCAAACCGTTTCTACGGCCGGTTTTTGTCATGGGATTGCGAAAATCTTGACGAAACGATAGAGATTGAGAATGATGCATAATAGAAATCATGGAGACAGATTGTGGCATCTTCATTCGGATCAGAATCGCGGTTCGCGATTCCTTTAAGCTCTGCTCCTCTGGAATGGAGGTTTGTTCTGTCTGAATTGAGTTTGACTTTCATTGTTATCTAAAACTGAACTTTTAGTTCTTCAGTAATGTACACTGAAACATAATTTAAAAGCCAGACTTACGTATATCTTGGTGCATAAATTGTAGGTTTCTAAAAAGCATGTGAATTCGCATATATTCCTTGTTAGCGTGTATCAATCCTCAAGAGCAATTACTATATAGTTGGATACTTGTAAACACACCGCAAAGATTATATCTTTTGAGGAAAAAGATTACGCGTAGTCGCAATATTAGCATATCTAAAGTATTAACTAGTAAAGAGATTCAAAATTACCTTTCACTAGTTAAAACGCTTTTAAATGTGCTTGAAAATATCTTTCAGTTAGGCTTTGTGTACAGAAATCTAGAAAATTTCGCGGACTAATGCATAATGACTCTCTTAATAGACTTATATTTTAAGCACGTCCAATTCGTATTTAACAAAATGTTATTTTATTTCATATTGATTTTTAATTAAAATTCCAAACGAGAAATAAAGATGAGTAATATAAAGAATCGAGTTTAAAAGTTAATAATCAATAAATATTTAGAAACTAGAGAAACAATGTTATTAATTTTAGAAATTTAGTTCAGTCTCTTACTATACTATGTATAATTAATACAGAACGAGAGGTTGAATGTGGAAAAAGTACAGATTTGATTGCGACACTGCCTCCTTTTAAATTAGATCCAATACAGTTTCAATGATATTCTCGGGACTAACGTTATTTATATTTGCATCAAGATTATCTTCTAATGGTGATAATTATTATTACATATTGCAAAAAGATTAAGAAAAGAAGAAAGAAACAAACTGGAAATAATTCCTATCTTTTTTCAGAATTTAATCTTATACCAATTACGCAATAAGAATTACTGTATTACAGATAGATATTTTCATATAAGCACTTGTGTTCCATGGGCAATGATGTATCCGCCAAAGAAACCTGTAGATAGATCCTGCGCTAAAAATTTATTACAGAATTTCAGAACTATAAAGACCGTGAGAATATTTCCAAGATAAAGAGCACTTTCTTATTCTGTGAAGGTCTTTCTATTCTTTCGCATGCCTAATTTTTTCTGCCTGTACATAAGTATATTTATAAAATAATATAAATAATGAAGAATCTATTTAATAGTTGACACACTTTAACATTTTACTGTTATGCCTAGAAAGTATATTAATTGTAGATGTATTTAAAAATTTCATTGAAAGCAAAAACGCAGAAAATATAAAACATCTGTTGTGATTAATAAATTACTTATTTTTGAAAGTAGGAATTCCAGTACAAAAATGACTAATCGGAAGAACAATGCTGCTGTTTGTCATTTAATATTGGACGGAAATGATTGATTTACCATGAACATGATAGCACATGTGTTCTGATGATAATAGACGTCATCATGAATAAAAATGCATTCAATTCGACGTACTCAGATAGTCGCCGGATAACAATATTTTATATATAAATTGGTTTTTTCAATGGTTAATATGTTTACTATCGAAATATGCATCAAGCTATTATTCGCGTTAGATATGTTAACGTGTTGTTAATGTAAATTAAGAAAAAGTTTAAAATAATCTTTAAAACAAATAAGAATTAATTATACGTATGAGTATATCTTTTTTAAAATTTCTTTTCATTTATTTTTATTATGTTTTTATTTTTTTTATTTTCTTAATATTTGTTTTCTTAATTTTGTGGATTAACTCATATTTCCATAAATCTTCCATACAAGGTTAAATAAATCTTACGTACGCAGGCATTGCGGACCATATCCTTGAAAGTGAATGTAGATCATGGGGAAATTTATGAGTCTAAGGTATGCACATCTAATCACCTTCATTATATTGGGTCCTCTAGTATTCATAAACAAGTGACTAATGTATTTCGTAAAATTTCAAGTGGGACGACGATCAGCTGATGAGCTGACAACTATCACCTTTACCCAATCTGTCACACATTTATTGATATATGGCAATCGCGTTGTACAGTATCAGTCCTTTAATTGCGTTTTAAGGTCACAAGCAATTAGAATTAAATCTTATCATCGATTAAATTAATTTGTCCAGCAAGTTCAGCCAAACTATAAATCCTTTTATCTTATAATTTTACTTAAATTATCGTAAAAAGAATGTCGCAAAATTAGCTGATCATCGAATGAAGATAAAACATAAATGCTCGAAATGATCGAGCATTAGAATTGTTTTGCTCATTCACTATCTTCTCTGTTCGCGAGTCTGTTTATTCAAATCTCGAGAGAACCTTATTTACGTGAAAAGAGATATCTCCCTTCCGTTAGAAGTACTTCAATTGTAATTCATCTATAGCATTTGCGCTCATATTAAGCGGTTTGCGTCATCATGTTTCAGGGCATGCATAACCATCGAACGAGAGCAGACTCTGGCATAGCATTGGTCTCCTGCCGGCGCCGTTTGAAACCCAAGCGAAACAATTAGAGCTTTGTTTCGTCTAATGTGGACGCTTAATAACGGCATAAATGCTATAATGAAAATACATTGAAGTACTCTCAACGAAAGTGGAAGATATCTCTTTCACGTAATAAGGTTCCTCTCGAGGCATTGAATTAAACAGGACTCGCGAACAGAGAAGAAGTGAATTGAGCAAACAATTCTTATGCTCGATCATTTCGAGATTTATGTTTATCTTCATTCGATGATCAGACTAATTTTGCGACATTCTTTTTACGATAATTTAGTAAAATTATAAGATAAAAGGATTTTATTAGTTTGGCTGAACTTGCTGACAAATCTATTTTAATCGATGATAACGATTTTAATTCTAATTGCTGTGACCTTAAACGCAATTAAAAGGACTGATACTGTAAACGCTGATTGCGCATATATCATAATGTGTGACAGATTGGGTGAAAGGTGATCAGTTGGTCAGCTCATCAGCTGATCGTCGTCCCACTTTGATTTTTACGAATACATTAGTCACTTGTTTATGAATACTAGAGGACCCAATATAATGAAGGTGATTTAGATGTGCATACCCTTAAGACTCATATTTTCCATGATCTACATTCACTTTCAAGGATAATGGTACCGCAATGCCTGCGTAACGTAAGATTTATTTAACCTTGTATGGAAGATTTATGGAAATATGAGTTAATCCACAAAATTAAAGAAAACAATATATTAAAAAATAAAAAAAAATAAAAATAATAAAAATAAATGAAAAGAAATTTAAAAAAAGATATACTCATACGTATTTAATATAATTCTTATTTGTTTAAAGATATTTTAAACTTTTTTCTTAATTTTATTAACAACACGTTACATACTAACGCGCAATAATAGCTTGATTGCATATTTCGATAGTAAAATATTAACATTGAGAAAAACCAATTTATATATACAATTTGTTATCCGAGCGACGTATCTGAGTACGGTCGATGAATCGCATTTTATTTCATGATGACGTCATTATCATCAGAACAGCATGTGCTATTCATGTTAAATGGTAATCAAATCATTTCCGTCTAATATTAATGATCAAACAGCAGCATTGTTCTTCGATTAGATCATTTTTGTACTGGAATCTTTCTACTTTCAAAAATAAGTAATGTTATTAATCACACGAGATGTTTAATATTTTCTGCGTTTGCTTTCAATGAATTTTTTAAATAATCTACAATTAATATACTTTCTTAGCAAACATGTAAATGTTAAAATGTGATCAACTATTAATAGAATCTATTATTTATATATTTTATAAAATACTTATTACAAGGCATGAAAAAATTTAGCATGCGAAAGAATATGAAAAGACCTTCACAGAATAAGAAAAGTGCTCATTATTCTTGAATAATCTCTCACGGTCTTATAGTTCTGAAATTCTGAAAATAAATTTTTAGCGCAGATCTATCTACAGGTTTCTGTGCGATAACATCATGTAGCCATGGAACACAAGTGCTATATGATAACATATCTATCGTAATGACAGTAATATTTATGCGTATATTGTATAAGATTAAAATTCTGAAAAAAATAGGATTTATTTCCAGTTTTTCTTTCTTCTTTTCTTAATCTTTTTTGCAATATGTAATAATATTATTCAGCCATTAGAAGATATCTTGATGAATATATAATAACGTTAGTCGAGATACATTGAATGTAATGGATCTAATTTAAAAAGGAGGGCAGTGCTCGCAATCAAGTCTGTACTTTTCCACATTCAACCTCTCTTCCTGTATTAATATACATAGTATAGTAATGAGACTTGAACTAAATTTCTAAATTAATAACATTTTTCTCTTAGTTTCTAAAATATTTATGATTATTAACTTTGTTTAAACTCGATTCTTTATATTACTATTCTTATTTCTCGTTTGGAAATTTATAATTAAAAATATATGAAATAAAATAACATTTGTTAAAATACGAATTGGAGTGCTAAAATATAAGTCTATTAAGAGAGTCATATGCATTAGTCCCGAAATTTTCTAGATTCTGTACACAAAGCACTACTAAAGATATTTCAAGCACATTTAAAGCGTTTTAACTAGTGAAGGTATTTGAATATCTTACTAGTTAAAATACTTTAGATATGCTAATTTGCGATACGCGTATCTTTTTTCCTCAAAAGATATAATCTTTGCGGTGTGTTTACATATCCAACTAGTATAGTTATATTTAGCTTTGAGGAAGTTGATACACCGCTAACAAGGATATATGCGAATTCACATGCTTTTAGAAACCTACAATTTATGCACAAGATAACGTAAGTTACTGCTTTTAAATTATGTTTCAGTGTACATATAACTGAAGAACTAAAGTTCAGTTTTAGATAACAATGAAAGTCAAACTCAATTTCAGACAGGAACAAACCCTTCCATCCAGAGGAGCAGAGCTTCAGGAATCCGCGAACCGCGATTCTGATCCGGAATGAGATGCCACCAATCTGTCTCCATGATTTCTATTATCACTATCACAACTCAACGTTTCGTCAAGATTTTCGCATCCCATGACAAACAACCGGCCGTAGAAACGGTTGCCGGGGTTCTTGACTCCCGTGACTGCGACACTTCGGCCTATGCACGGATCGATAGGCAGCCCTATTCTTGCATTCTTGAATGTAAAGTGTGATTACGCGACCTATCTTATATCGCGAGAATCATATATATGTATGCACATTACTCAGGAAACAGACAAAATGTTGCTACATGTAGTAAATAACATAGTTAGTTCTAATAATAGCGCAGATAGTTATGATTCACAAGCTTATAAATCACGATCTTAATCAAGTTTCATTTTCCTCTGCAGTTGCAGTTTGCGCATGATTCTCTCACACAGAGAATTCCGAGTAAACGAATCTTATAGATTTCGATTACCTCGTCATCATCAATAATATCAATGAAACTCATACGAGTTCTTCTAATTTAAGAGTTATAATTTTAAATACCTTGGAAGAGTTTTGAAAGCGGTTCTAAATAAAAATAAATAAAAATCTCTTCTGAATAAAAATAAAAATTATCTTAATCCGAAATTCAATTTTCATTTCGATCAATAATTTCAATTGAAATTAGATGTGTGCGAATTCGGGGAAGAATAAAAAATCAGATTGTAAAAAGCTTCAGGATCGTATCAAGCAGTAGGAACATACCTGACTGCAACAAGTTTCAAGATTGCGCAAGCACCGAATGTTATCGCAAGGACTTTGCAAAGTCATCCTGTAAGTTGCTGTCTAAGTGCTGTCTAACATCATGCTTACATATAATTATTGCACACCGCAATGTCATGGCATGTCTGTAGCTTTTAAAAATATGTTTGTGAAATATTTATGCCAAATGTATTACAACTAAGCATTATTATTAACTTTTTTCACACTTTCAGTGTCGCTTTGCGATTCGCAATTTAACAATTTATTTAGAATCGAATTTTTGTAAAAGTTGTATCAATATCTATCTTCCTTTCTCTAATATTAATATAAAATAAAATTAATTTTATTAAAAATTACTGAATGCCATATATTTTTATTTTTCTCTTTTAGGTAACAATGAAGATGTTAAAAATCTTGGTTTATCTATACATTTTTTCATCATATGTTTTGGAATGAAACTGATAAAATCTGGCGAGTACTTTTCTTGGGATCGTTTCGTTCTATGCGATCGGTCGTAAGTAAATCAATACTTTACGACAGGCCTAATAGTGACGACGCATATTCTCCTACACAGACAATGGAAATGACTACATCTGCTTTCAACGGTAACAAAAATATCGAGGATATTCTAATTTGCCAAAAATAAATCGTTTCTTCCTAAACGAACATCATTTCTTCCCAATTGTAAGAAATCTATTGCTAAATCTGCTTTCAGCTGTTGATCTATGTTGAAGTATCTCATCATTTACATTTATCACACTTCACGCGTCATGTTCACGTATCACAATTGAAGCTTCTGAACGTCTTCGATTGGAAGTCATTTATTATCGCACGTATTAATGTAAGTGACATCAGATTCTAAAGATTGCGAGCGATAAGCGTACAGGTAGCCTACCTTGTTCAATTGTGGATTTCTGATGTGATCAAGGCCACGCACAAGACCAGCACAGACCACGTCGCCAGTTCCTCGCTGGCCCAGCTGATCGCGCACCAGGTTCGACATGGTAGACGTTTTGTTCTTGACACAGTCGGGCCGACTACTGCCTGGGGTCCTGGAAAACGAACAGCGGATCTGAGTGTTCGGGCAACGCACACACCTCATGGTACGTCAGTGGAGTAGAGGACGCAGTGGTGCCGTGACCTGTCGCGTCGGCGAGATCAAAGTGTGTGTGGGAAGAATAAAGGACATAGTCGTATTTGCCGAAGGTGGCGATTGTTCAACCTATTTTGATCTTTTAGTGTTATAAATACACGAATAATTATATAATAGATCTAATACAGCAAAATAGTTATATAATAAATATAAATATAGATGTCTCTCACGCAACGGGTAAATTTTATCTAGTTTTCTAGTTTTTAATGAAAAATACAGAACTGATGCATTCAGATTAATTTTCTTATTCTATCTCCCTTCGTTATTCATGTAATAATTTAATTTGTCTGTCACGCCGTTATACGTATATATTTATATATTATTATTTTTTAATTTTAATACAGCGAGATAATTATTATTATTATTACTTAAATGTATTATATCGTACAATAATAATATATATGATATATCTTTTATAGACACAAGTACAGGCCATATTTTTAAAACATCTCCATCAAATCTGGAAATCTTTATTAGGTCATATCGATAAGTATCGATCCTATGTGCTAGGCACACATTGCACCGAGTACGAACCTGAAAAGAGGCACAGTTTGGCGCACGCGCGTTTATCGCGCAATTGTATATGTGCTTTCGTCGAATAATAATAAGTGTCGCGTTTGATAAACTGAAATAACATGCAAATTTTTGTGCATTTGCGAATGTTCTCTTAGAGAAGTTAATTCATGTATATATCGTCTGTCGTGTCTATCGTGGTGGGAACAAAGTTCACGAAAATCCAAATCGATCAACGTTTCTGTCCGCTCGAGCCTTGACTCGATCAAAGTTTAAAGTTTCGCTCGTTACAGCGATTCATGAGTTCTGACTGTGTTACTTTCCAGTTAGTTGTGAAATAATTGAAGCATTATGCAAGAGCTGTGCATGCGTGTACATACGTACAAAGTGCATGTGCACAATGATAAAAAGTAGCGAGAGCGAGAGAGGAAATAAAGATGACTAAGAGTGTCTAAAAGAGAAGTTAGAAAAATCAATGTCAACAGAATAAATATAATAACATATAAATAATAAGAAAAATATAATAATCCTCACATATATATTTTTAATAAATTTATTTAATAATATTGGTGAGAAATAAACATATACTTATACATGTATAAAAATTATTGAACAAATCACATAAAATTTATACGCGTAATTATATTCATATTTATATTTACGCAACAAGAACCAAGGTTTTAATTAGGCGACGTTTCAATGTAGAATTATGATGCGCTCGCGCGGCATAAATAACTTCGCAAGGTTAGCGCTGTTTTTGAAACGCGAGCGAAATTCACCGGAAGGAAGGTGACGCAAGAGTGTTTTTACGAATTTTCTGGGACACGTTGAAGATCGACTTACGCGACACACATCGATTTACCTGTCGTTACACGGCTGCTGCCGAGGCGAGAGATGAAGTTCAGGGTCCCCATTAGCACAGGGCAAGCCGTTCGATCGGCGGAGAAAGTCTGTCTTGTGATAGCCAAGGGGTTTCAGGAACTGTCTCGAGGACATTGCTTTATGTCAGCCAACACACACTTTAATTACAACCGCTTGATCTTTTTCAGCAGCGCATTAGCAAAGAACACAATCATTCTGCATGCATGCGTCGCGTGCATATACACATTGGATGTATTTACTACTGGCCTGCCACAAGCTGAAGCAGGGAAATGGGGGACTACGGACTGCTTATCACTTCAGCCAATTATCAGTAACAGACAAGAAGACGTTTGATGCGATCGCGCAAAGCTAGCTTTGTTCGTTTACATTTGCCCTGCCTTTTAGCACTGAAGTATTGGCATGTGCGACTGCGAGAAGCAATGTGATCATTGCTCTGGAAATACAGCAAGTACTTCAGCAAGAATTAATGCAAAATGAAGTACATGTACACACACGCACACATGGTGTTCAATATTTTGGGGTGTAACATATATTCGTCCCACTTTTTTAATAACACGCGAATATATTACAACTTATATTATTAAAAACTGAAACGATTTGACCAGGCCGTTTTCACTGAGTATGCAATTGTATTCTTCCCACTTTTTTAATAACACGCGAATATATTACAACTTATATTATTAAAAACTGAAACGATGGAACGAATGTACGTTACAATCCAATAGTGTAATTGGGATGTAAACGAAATACAGTTGTGATGTTACATTTGACCAGGCCGTTTTCACTGAGCATGCAATTGTATTCTTCCCACTTTTCTAATAACACGCGAATATATTACAACTTATATTATTAAAAACTGAAACGATGGAACGAATGTACGTTACAATCCAATAGTGTAATTGGGATGTAAACGAAATGCAGTTGTGATGCTACATTTGACCAGGCCGTTTTCACTGAGCATGCAATTGTATTCTTCCCACTTTTCTAATAACACGCGAATATATTACAACTTATATTATTAAAAACTGAAAAGATGGAACGAATGTACGTTACAATCCAATATTGTAATTGGGATGTAAACGAAATGCAGTTGTGATGCTACATTTGACCAGGCCGTTTTCACTGAGCATGCAATTGTATTCTTCCCACTTTTTTAATAACACGCGAATATATTACAACTTATATTATTAAAAACTGAAACGATGGAACGAATGTACGTTACAATCCAATATTGTAATTGGGATGTAAACGAAATACAGTTGTGATGCTACATTTGACCAGGCCGTTTTCACTGAGTATGCAATTGTATTCTTCCCACTTTTTTAATAACACGCGAATATATTACAACTTATATTATTAAAAACTGAAAAGATGGAACGAATGTACGTTACAATCCAATATTGTAATTGGGATGTAAACGAAATACAGTTGTGATGTTACATTTGACCAGGCCGTTTTCACTGAGCATGCAATTGTATTCTTCCCACTTTTCTAATAACACGCGAATATATTACATCTTATATTATTAAAAACTGAAACGATGGAACGAATGTACGTTACAATCCAATAGTGTAATTGGGATGTAAACGAAATGCAGTTGTGATGCTACATTTGACCAGGCCGTTTTCACTGAGTATGCAATTGTATTCTTCCCACTTTTTTAATAACACGCGAATATATTACAACTTATATTATTAAAAACTGAAAAGATGGAACGAATGTACGTTACAATCCAATATTGTAATTGGGATGTAAACGAAATACAGTTGTGATGTTACATTTGACCAGGCCGTTTTCACTGAGCATGCAATTGTATTCTTCCCACTTTTCTAATAACACGCGAATATATTACATCTTATATTATTAAAAACTGAAACGATGGAACGAATGTACGTTACAATCCAATAGTGTAATTGGGATGTAAACGAAATGCAGTTGTGATGCTACATTTGACCAGGCCGTTTTCACTGAGTATGCAATTGTATTCTTCCCACTTTTTTAATAACACGCGAATATATTACAACTTATATTATTAAAAACTGAAACGATGGAACGAATGTACGTTACAATCCAATATTGTAATTGGGATGTAAACGAAATACAGTTGTGATGTTACATTTGACCAGGCCGTTTTCACTGAGCATGCAATTGTATTCTTCCCACTTTTTTAATAACACGCGAATATATTACAACTTATATTATTAAAAACTGAAAAGATGGAACGAATGTACGTTACAATCCAATATTGTAATTGGGATGTAAACGAAATGCAGTTGTGATGCTACATTTGACCAGGCCGTTTTCACTGAGCATGCAATTGTATTCTTCCCACTTTTTTAATAACACGCGAATATATTACAACTTATATTATTAAAAACTGAAACGATGGAACGAATGTACGTTACAATCCAATATTGTAATTGGGATGTAAACGAAATGCAGTTGTGATGCTACATTTGACCAGGCCGTTTTCACTGAGCATGCAATTGTATTCTTCCCACTTTTTTAATAACACGCGAATATATTACAACTTATATTATTAAAAACTGAAACGATGGAACGAATGTACGTTACAATCCAATATTGTAATTGGGATGTAAACGAAATGCAGTTGTGATGCTACATTTGACCAGGCCGTTTTCACTGAGCATGCAATTGTATTCTTCCCACTTTTCTAATAACACGCGAATATATTAAAACTTATATTATTAAAAACTGAAAAGATGGAACGAATGTACGTTACAATCCAATATTGTAATTGGGATGTAAACGAAATACAGTTGTGATGTTACATTTGACCAGGCCGTTTTCACTGAGCATGCAATTGTATTCTTCATTATTAGCACGCCATTACAAAAATACGCACCAGTACTAAGAGCAAACGTTCTAGAAATTTGTGACGATGAATGCAACTGCGTTGCAAAATGAAAAGACGAGTAAAAGCACTTACATTCCGTTGCCCCGACGCGCCGGGCAGTTTCTGTCGGTTTTGGAGTGTCCGTTGCCCATTGCGACTCAACTCAACTAGTTTAATTGATGATTTGCGTCGGAAAGTTGCCTGATCTCGCGATGATGTAGCAGTGAATAATTCATAACGTTTTTACACTACACGAAGGTAAGAAAGATCACGCGCACCGTATCTGTCGACGTCGTCGAAATCGTTCCCGGTCAGGGAAGCGAGTGATTTTTCCAGAGAAAATGAACTGCGCTAATTTCTCGCACGCCGGTGAAATCGAATGATCCGATCATGAGCAGATCGTAAACGTGACTGACGTACCGCTCTGCGGCCGTCAAAAAGGAAAAGGTGGTATCCGTTTGATATCCATCATCAGATCGTAGTCACCGTCTGAGTCAGCTAGGATCGCACTTCAAAGAGAAAATCCAAAGAAGGAATTATCTTCGAAGAATACGGAAGAATTATCTTATCTGACTTTTTCTCGGAAGAATTATTATTAAGAATATTTGATAGTTAAGAGAAAATCCTTTTAACAATTACTGTGAACGTAATTATAAACTGAGGTAATTATGTACTTTAACGGACCCAGCCCCGATGACCTTGACCTTGACATATGTTGCCAAGGTCACCCTCCTGAGTGACCTTAAAGAGGTTTTAGCCGTCGCTCGTTGTTTATTAAAAAGTTATTAACAAAAGAAGTTTAATAATTTTGCACGAATTTTCAGCTGTCCACGCGAAGCAAGGACTTGAGTTTGACATATATTACAAAGGTCACCTTCCTGAATAACCCGCACTAGGTTTCACCCTTCGCTCGTTGTTTGTTAAAAAGTTATTAACAAAAATGTTAAATGAATAAAGCATAATTTTACGATACCATATACGTTTACGAAAGAGTATATTTGATGGAATTTTAGCTTTAAATCAGAAATAGGTTTGGGTTAGGTTATATTTTCCGAAACTGGAGCCCCGGACACATACGCTCGTTTTCAGCCCGCTTCGCGGGAGGGCGGGGGGGAAGGGCAAAGCCCCTCCTCCTGCCGGAATCCGTGGCGTGTACCAGGTGATCAAAATCTACACGGTGAAATCTGTTACACTGGCCCCGGCGGGGGGGGGGGGCAAAGCCCCGCCCCCCCGCCCTCCCGCGAAGCGGGCTGAAAACGAGCGTATGTGTCCGGGGCTCCAGTTTCGGAAAATATAACCTAACCAGATTAGGTTAGGTTAGGTTAGGTAGGTTAGGTTAAGTTAAAGCAGAGAATACTTTGTATTTAACTGTTTGTGCTTTTGGTTACAGTGAAGAATACTTTGTATTTATATTAAAAGAAACTATTCTATATATTAACAATTCACTGCTTTAAATGACTTTCCTTTCTTCGTTCATATACATATTCGTCGTTTATATCTTTCAATATTCAGTATTCTTTCAAAATAACTACTATATTTTCGAAATTTCTTTTGTTAATAACTTTTTCATAAACAACGATCGACGACTAAAACCTAGTGCGGGTTATTCGGGAAGGTAACCTTTGTGATATATGATGTCAGTATCATGTTTTTGCTTCACGTGGACAGCTAACAATTCGTGCGAAATCATTAAACTTTCTTTGTTTATAACTTTTTGACAAACAACGAGCGACGGCTAAAACCTCTTCAAGGTCACTCAGGAGGGTGACCTTGACAACATATGTCAAGGTCGAGGTCATCGGGGCTGGGTCCGTTAAAGTACATAATTACCTAAACTGATGTTGCTTGTAGCAATATCGTAATGTGCAGCAAGCTGGAGAAGATTTTTCTTGAACAATGAATAAATTATGTACTTACATGCATAAGAGATGTTCCTTGTCACGTGTCAACGTAGAGAGGTATGATTTTACGCTGAAAACAGAAAAGAGAATTTTTGTAAAGATTTAATTACGTTGTAAACTGCATGGACGTTCTACCTGAAGAGAATGCTGCTCGCTCGGATTTTCCAGAATACAAACAAGGTCTTTCTGACGGACATTCAACGACATTGCTCGGTTCTTTTTACGAATATCGCTTCCCAATCGATAGGTTAGTTCCTGTGACAAATGAATAATGATACGGTCAAAGAGTCACAAGATCATTGGATGATATAAAGAGAACGTTTTATAGTTATTTTATGGTTAAAATCGGTAGAGCAGCATGTGCAAATTATTAATTATTATTATTATGATTATTATATGTATATATATATATATTTTTATAGATTATTTGTGAAAAGAATACGAGTTGTGATAGCTTTATTACGAATTTGTTCTCTATTTCTTCATTAATTGTTGTTTCTTAATGGCACATTGGACGCATGGTGAAAGTCATAAAATCTAGTACAACAGTTATGAAGACCTTGAGAAAGAGAGAAGAGGCGATTTCTCTTTTCGCGTGAAGACAGAAATTAATTATTTGCAAAATATTTCTCGTTATTCTATACAATTCCATAAACTGTAGAACTGTTTGAAATGTATATTATATATAATACGATTACTTGCATTCTATTTGAATATGAGCTATATATTTTTTTATTTTTGCATTTTAGATTTCTATGTTATGTAACGTACGTAATAAAAAAGTTTTGAATTTCATTCCAACGTGAAATATAATATTTATAATGTTGCTTCGATGCATTAAAACATTATGTACATACATCAAGTAAATTATTGCAATCATATATTCAATAATATTCGTACTTACGTATATTTTTACAAACTTTATTTTTGTGCATGTGAAATGATATTTTTGTTTTGAGTGTATATATCTTCTTTTTTTCTATTTTTTCCTCTTTATTCTTGTTAGATATTGTAATTGTAACCAAAACAAACAGCTCTAAAGATATGTTCTTGACTGCACTCTGCTACACTTGCTGTACCGAGGAGCAGCATGTATAAATTGTGCGTTGGAGGGAAATAGGGACGGAAAGTGAAATAAAAAGTGATTTCGTGTAAATAATAGTGTTTACAGGATCTGAAATATAAACCTGAATTACATTTTTCTTTTGCAAAAACTGTAAATATAATGGCTCAAATTGGAAATGTGGTATGTAAAAATTACTCTGCACGTGTAGCATGTACTTTATAACCTTTAGCTGTGCTTACATTTATTCATGACATATATGTTTATCCATCACGTAGAAATCAAAATATAATATAAACATTTTAAAAATCGTTAAGCAGTTAACTATTTAATCTTAATGACAATCACTATAATCTATTAATGATTATTAATAATAATCATAATTGCCTTGCTCCACATTGCATTTCTATTTTAAAGTATTTAGTACTCCTAAGTTATTTTAATAACAAAGTTTAGTAATACAAAAAGTTTAGTAATAAAGATATTAATTTGTGTAACAAATTGTGTATTTCAGACGGCAGATCAGCTGATTGCTGGCTCCAGTATACTGTCAAGACCAGCTGATGAATTCGGCAATGACGTAAGTAAACTGTCCAGGTATAATATTTGCAATTATGATATAAAACATTTTATACCTCCACGTGTAAAAAGTTGAACTTAATTTTTTAATTGCCTCTTTAGCCGTCTGTGGAGGCAATGTGGGCGATAAAAGCTATGGAACACGCAGAAGTTTATTTCAATGTAAGTTTTTATACGCATGGCCTGATTGTACAACATACTTTAACCAGAGTTGAACTCGTTTGGAGAATTCACGTTGGACCTAAGTCATCTAATAATAAATAGAAGATAATAATAGAAATATTTTCTTTTAGATTTTATGCTCAGTTGACCCGAAACTTTTGCGACTTACGCCTCACGATGAGCAGATTTGCAAGGCATTCAGAGATGTTTTTCCTAATATGAAAGTAGACAAGATAGACGAAGACGAGTTGAAGTCTCCGGAAGGCAAGGCGAAATGGAGGTCCTTCTGCGAGCAGTTCAAGGATATTGTGGAGGACTACAGCTTCGGTACGCTGCTGAGAGCAGATTGTACCGAGGATTACTCGGAGAAGAACAGCATACTAACAACCAGGATACAGTTTTACGCTATCGAGCTTGCAAGAAACAGGGAAGGCCTGAACGATGGTATACGGGGAAAGTACAAGCCAAGGAGAACCGTCAAAAAGTAACTAAATTTAACCGCGCCGATATTGCAATCGACACCATTGTTTGTATCGATATCATCAAGAATAGAATCGTATATCTAATTTTCGACTAATCTTTTTTTATAATCGAACGAATGGACGCAAGTTTGCATGACACGTAATAAAAGGTACACATGTAACGATGAGATGGTGAATCTTTATTAATTTTTACAAGAAATCATTTATTTTTCGGTATTTGCAAGCTGATCAACGGATTCGAAGCGCGAGCCCGATGTTTCGACTTCGCAGCCGTCGCTCCTGACAGTGCGGCGTTCCTATCAAATTTTCTCTTTCCTTGCCTGATCCCCGTGAGTCTCTTCAAGGTTGGCGGTATTATATATTCAGGTACGTCTTTCAGATGCGGCTGTAACTTTACAGTGTGCAATGCTTTGTCTTGGCGCAGCGACTGCAGGTCGCGCGGATTGTCCTCGAAGTAACTCTTGAGCCTCTCGCAGGTCAAGACTTCTTGTTTAATCTCCTTCAGTCGTGCCTCTCGAACTGCGATTCTCGTGACGGCCTTCCAAGCATCCTTCGCGCGATACCTAAATTAATTTCGTAAAACAAGAATAGAGAACGATGAGTATGAAAAAGTTGTATTATAATTCATGATATTTTATATTATAATTATTTATAATTTTTAATATCAGAGTCTTGCGATATTGGATTATCTCTATAATAAAATTAAAGAAACAGTGACATTAATACGTACCGAAAGCCCTCCACTTCTTCCAATTTAAACTGATAAGCTTTAAAGAGATTTTCACAATTGTATGCGCGTTTTAAGTGCTCCTCTACTTCTTCCATCAGTGGCCTTTCTCTGACCGACACGAAACTAAGCGCGGTGCCCTGATTCTTGCCGCGAGCAGTGCGTCCCGCTCTGTGTATGTAGCAGTTCAAGTCCGGCGGAAAATCGAAGTTTATCACGTTAGACACAAACTGGAAATCGATGCCGCGCGCTACGCCCGACTCTTTGTCCTTTCTTCGTTTGCTCTTTCTCGTCTTTACCATGTGCGGCTGTAAGTAAAAATTAATTAGAACAAAGCAGACTTTTTTTGCAACATACGCAAGTACGTACCTCTTCCAATGCTTTTTCGTCCGACGCTATTATAATGTCGTAAGTACCGCTATTAAACTGCGTGACCGCTCGGCACCTCGAGCTCGCCGGTAACTCCGAATTTAAGACGCAAGTCGGAATACCGAACTGTTCCAAGAACAGTTTCAACTTGTAACATCGGTCCACCGTGTTCACGAATATTATGGACTTGCCCCTAACGAGGGAAAAACAAAGCTTGATTGTTGCTCCTTTGTGTTCGAAAGAATCATGTTTCTAGTCTCATGTGCGTTCGAAAACCAAAAATTACCTGATTAAATGTAACTTCAACAGGGCGTACAAAATGGCAGCTTTATCGTTCTCCTCCGCAGCCAGAGTATAATGAGCCAACTGAATGGGAGAGGCTAGAGGTGGCTCCTCCAGCCTCAAAATTGCAGGATTGTGTAGAACCAACTTCTTCAAAGTTTGAACATCCTCGGACAATGTGGCGGATGCTAAAATTGCTTGATACGTTGTTGGTAGATGAGTTAGCACGGCCTTGACATCGTTCTCGTATCCAAACGAAAACAGCTGGAGTGTGATTAGTAAAACGATCGTTATTAAGGCAGTATTAAATGATTCTGTAAAAGTTTACGTCTTACCAAGTCAGCTTCATCAATTATCAATGTCTCCAAGCTGCGTTTCAATGTCAAGTTCCCTGCTTTCAAGTGTTGCAACAGTCGACCTGGTGTAGATACAACGACGTCCGGCATTTCTTTCAGTAACGGTTTCTGCGCGTTCAAATTTGTTTGCGGACTGATATCAATTACCCTGACTTCCCTCTGGCATTTCGTGGTCAAGCTCATGATGACCTCGTGAATTTGCTTGCACAGCTCCTTGCTGGGTGTAACGATCAAACCCTTAATCTCCTGTTTCTCCTGCGTTCTCTTATTCGTCAATATCTTTTGAATAAGTGGTACCGCAAATGCAGCGGTTTTGCCAGAACCTGTGCGAGCTCTGATCAAGACGTCCTTTCCCTCCAGCAATAGAGGTATCGCTTTTTCTTGTATCAACGTAGGCTCTGTCCAGCCTAGTTTTGCAATTGCCTGTACAATTTATATTTCATTTTCTTAGGGTATTTTTCAAATTATTGGTAGAAAAGTAAAGTTTTTAAATAACTATCTTTCACAGAAAATATTACTATTTTATATATATATAAATAAATAATATACATATATATTAATATTTGTGCATCCTAACCTATTAACTAAATTTACTTTTTGCACATATCATTCGATGTTGCTTAAAATGACGCACAAATAACACACGTTTCCAAGTAGGAGTTATCAAGTAGCAATTAATGAATTAAATAAATTAAATAGTTTTGTACATATCGGAAAGCAAAAGTTTCCAAGCTCAAGTTTGTTAACATATCCTTACTTTCAATATCCTGTCGTCTAATTCCAGCTCGTGAAAATTTTTCACTCTTGGTTCATCTTCTTCGTCTATTTCCATTTTGTTTGTCGACATATTTTTACAATTACTCTACACTTTATAAATTCTCAATAAATTATCACAAAATACACGTGACCACGCGTTACAAACAACAAATCACCGGCTGCCTGGCACTTGATATTGGTTAGGTTAGAGCTAAGGCAAATTGCGCATGCGCGAAATGAGAAGATTGCTTTATAACGTAATCTGAGTTTCTGTTGCAATCTATCTTCCCATTATCCTCTCTTTCTCAATATCGTGTTGTAAAACCTGTGTCGTTAAATTATTATCTGAAAAATTACACATCCTTTTGCAAGTATTGATGATCCGCAATACACGGTGATTCAACGGTGAGTAAATATTTTTTCATTTGTAATGGCTTTCTCTGTTTTTCAACGACAAATGAAATAAATTTTTATCTAACAATAATATGACTTAAATGAAAAGGTGAGACTTTTATTTTCACATAGCACAAGTCGTATTTACGATGTTTATTATTTTTGCACTTATGCAAAATTATATGTATTACATTATATATTTTATATGTAAAATGCAAAGATACCTAAAAGACATTGCTTACTTGCTTAGAGACTAGAGCAAGTGAAGAATATTTTATTCGCACCCAGTAAGCAAAATGTGTGCAATCTGCCAGCAGATTGGCAACAGATTACTGCAGAAGTTGATAGCAAATTGGCATCCGTTATGTCCGCATTAGGATAGCGATCTGCCAGCAGAGCCTGCTAACAGACTCTGACGGCAGATTGGCGGCAGAAACCGAGCAGGATCTGTTAACATTTGACGGCAGATTGACGGCGGAAACCGAACAGAATCTGCAGCTTTTGGCCATTCATATTTACGATATATTAAAGCATGTGTTTACTTTTAACACACTATAAATTGTTAAAAGAACGCATTTGTTTGTTTGTTAAATTAAAGTACATTTGGCTTGATGTGTCTTTCTGACAGTTCGTTGCATAATCTCTCTTATTGTTAATTTATTCTAATCTGAAGTCCGAATTTTGCTTTCGAACTTCAGATTGCTCGTGGCGTGCGTGAACTACACGAACGTTGTCCATGGGAGCCTCTGTGCCGCAAGTGCAAAAATTTTCAGAAGAATTAATATTATCGTGCCAAGGCGCGTATATTAACTTATATAACTGTTAGGCTAAATCCTAACATCGAGTAAGAACTCGACGTGTGCACCGCATAGCGGTGCGGAGCGAAAACGCATATTCATAGCCGTGTAAATTTGAATACTGTCAAAAGCTGCGGATCCTGTTCGGTTTCTGCTGCCAATCTGCCGTTAGATTCCGCGCGCGCAGATCTTGCTCGGTTTCTGCCGCCAATCCGCCGTTAGATTCCGCGTGCGCAAATCTTGCTCGGTTTCTGTCGACAATCCGACTTCGAGCCATGTTTGCAGATTCTGCTCGGTTTCTGCCGCCAATCTGTTCTTAGATTTTGTGAGCAAGCTCTGTTACATTTCTGGCACCAATTTGTCGAATTAATCGTTAATAACAACTTCTGTATCAAATTTGTTGTCTTTTGGCTGGCAATAGTTGATAGCAGATAGTTAGCATCATCTGCTTTCGGCAGACTTGGCTATCTGGGCAGATACCTATTAATGGAATGGTTTTAGTTTCACTGTGACTAAAACGAAAATTAAAGAGGGAGAGGATGAAATAGTAAAATGTCGAAGGTGTTTCTTAATTCAGAAACGTAGGAAAGAAATGCATAAGAAAGTGACTACATTTCTAGAATATATTGTTATATATATATACACACTTTAATAACCAAAAACAAACATTACAGTAATAATATCATTATTAATATAATATTATATGTAATAATAGAATCGTTTATATCAATCGTAGTGAAAACACTAAAAACTTTGCTTGTTTCCTTTATTATTGGAAAGAACAATGCGGTTCGGTTTGCCTCTTTTCATTATTAATAATATATTAAGTCATAATGATCGATCGCGTACGTGCTATTATCATGTATTGTATCGCGTTTAAAAAAAAGGAAACGTAAAATATCACCTTCCCTGCCTCGCGATAAAAATCGGTGAAAATACATTATATAGAGAGCATGATCGGCTGGTGAGCCGATTAATCGTTACCTTACTGATAATCTAATAATAAATATGATAGTGCAGTATCTAAAAAATTTGTCTTTTTATGCAATTCGCATATACAAATATAAGTGTCTTCAAAAAATGTACATTAATGTTTTATTGCCCTTGCAAACGTAAGGATAAATTGGAATTGCCAAATTGTCATGTGATAAGTTAAAAATAATGGATTATATTCATAGTTCCTTTTTATGTTAAGATTGTTTAAAGTATAGTCTTAAGATGCTAATGAAGCTTCTTATTGGTAGCATAATATCTTTTAAGGTCACATCTGAAGAATACTTAAAACGATCTTAAATGTAAGATTTCACTATGAACACCGACCAATATTTTCTTCAATTTCTAATTTTTGTATTTTGATGGCAAACATGCAAGAAAAAAAATTATCAAAATTAGGTTGATCTCTTTAACGTAAATGGTTACAATCATCCAAATTATAATTTATGAGATCTACATAGAGTGATACAAAATGTAAATGTTGACATTAGAATAGTTATCAGTTGCATAATTTAAATTCAAACTGAATGAATAATTTTCTGAAATCTTTTTCTTGAATTTGCAAATGTTATCCATAATATGGATAAAGATTGAACATTTAATAAACCAAGATTTCATTAATGTAGTCAAAAAATTCTTGTATATGTAAGTCAGTTTGCTAATTCAAAACACGTAACAATTTGACAATTACAGATTCTCCTTAAATCTTTACTCAAACGATAATACACACTCACGATTCCTCTCTCACTCTTTCTTACATTTATTCTCTCTCTCTTTCTCTCTCTCTCTCTCTCGTTTTCTTGCATTGATTTTCTCTTTCTTCTCCTTCTCTCTTTTCTCTCATACCGTTACTTTTTTTGTTTGCGTTCGCTTTGCCTAACTGTAAAAAAAATGTTGGATTTGAGATCCATCATGTGAGAAAGAAGATAAAACTTAAAATTTAAAAAGCGTGTCTCTCTCTCTCTCTCTCTCTCTCTTCTAGAAGGGCGTCTTTTGTAGATATGTATTTGTAATGAAGATAATGAAATAATTAATCTAAACAAATCAACGGAGTATGTTGAAAGACATTTATCTTTTCAGAAAATTTAGCTCAAAGGTGTTCATATAATATCACACTTATACAGTCTGCTGAACAAAAGTGTGAACGGCAAAACTCTCGTTTAGAATCCGTTACTCTCAATCGAAAAACTGTCAAACATCATGTAGAGAGATCTTTCTCTACGATGCGTTATAGAGGAAGTCTCAATCATGTCTGACTTTCGTGAAGAAACAAGGCATTTTGCTATGTGCGCCATGTATGTCAAATGATTTGAAGCAATCACCCTTCGTACTCATCCGAAAGTGTTGAAAACATTTCGGTAACAGCAAAGACTGAACGATTTATTATATATAAAAGTATTGTAGTCCTAAATAAATAGTATATGCAACATTTCTTTTATAGTAATTATTACAATTTTTTTATTGTGGCGAGATTCGAATTAAGATTCAAATCTTGGTGAAACGTCTTTGCTTGATATTAATTTTTTCCTACCGCACCATTTAAGATTAATTAATTCTAGGGTGCTTGAAAAGGAAGCGTAAGATAAGAATAAAAACATAGAGTAACAATAGTTTTTTAGCATATGATCTATTCAAGTTAAGAAGCGTGTACATATAGTTCACATTTAACACTAAACGTTGCCATATGATTTTTATCATAACATCTTAATATCGATTTCAACTTTCATAGACAATAAATAATATTTCAAACTCAGGCGACTGAATTTTAACGCCATAAGTTGTATGCAAATATGGATAACAAACGTCCTTCCGTTTCTATAGAAATAGTTAAAAATCGTATAATCATTGATTTTAACGTGCATGCACTATTTTTGTATATGGATGAATTGATTTGATGGTCCCTCCGAGTCTTATTAGTTTTATTTAAAGTGTTGATAAATTCTGCAATTATGTTTTATGCTCTTTTTTTCAAACACCTTAGATGTGACGTGAAGTAGATTTTTCACACCTCGAGTACAAATAAATCATACATGAAAAAACGGTATAAGAGGACAATATTGTTTATCGAATAAGTAATGGCGAAATAATCTTACAATCACGATAATACAAGAAATTTGTAAGAATGCCAAAGAATATACTAAAATGCATCGATGAACAAGTACAATGGCGATGGGCGAGATAAGACTGATAAAAGAGATAATAAAATTAACAATCGTAATAGCGTTAACAATAACAATCATACTGTATCTGTTTTGATGTTTCTGAATGTATGTTACTATACATTTTGCAAAATTTTCTAGAGGCGCCATATTTTTCTTACATGTACTGTCACTGAGAGAAAATCGCAAATCGATTACACCTTCGTGTATTGATCGATCAAACTGCGATTGAAAAAAAGGTGCATGCATATTGCATTAAGGCAAATTGCTTCTATCGAATTAACCCTTATTGATCCGTGACTTTGAAATGATAACATTTCCAACAGGTGAATTTATTAAAGAGAATTATACTTTCATTTTGCAGCAATACTCTTTATTTTCTTTTTTTACAAAAAACGCTACTTGGCACAGCTAATAGTTTATGTATTAAATATTTTGCATACGAGAACAATCGATATTAATAACGAGCACGATTGTCACTCTTCTACAGTAGAATGCTCTCACATCCGAACTAATTGCAGGAAATTATCGTTATCTTAATTAATTAAGGCAACTTTAGCGTAATTAAAATTTCTTTTCTCTCAGTGCGTGTAACCGAGCGCCAAAAGCGACAACGATGTAACAGTGTGGAAGTAATGATAAGCCGTAAATGTAAATAATAAGGTCTAATTTTTACAACGATTATGTGTGTGTGATTGTCAAAAAAAACATCCTCGACAATTCGGAAACAGAAAGCGAAACATTCACGCAGTCAACGGTTTCTTCTTGAAAGAAGCCATCTTCGCGCTATTCACGTTACTCACGCGCGTGATCGTTAATCAATCCAACAACAACAACAGGGCATGTTGCATTTGCTTTATGGAAAGGTGATACAGTAGCAGTTTAATGATAATAAGAATAATAATTATAGTTATAGATTATAGTAGTATTAGTGTTAGTAATGTGTGATAACTGACAATATAAATATATTTTCTAAACCTAAGATGGATTAAGAGAAAGTCGGAGGCGAGAAGATGAGGGGGTAGTCCTGGCTTAAGAATCACGAGGGTAAGGTCGGTTGGAAGATCCGAAAAAGTCAGTTTCCTGGAGTCCTAGGGTATACCTTTTGGGGCAAAGTACTCATTGGCGACATATCCCGTTATCATATTCAGTATTGTAAATCGCTCGATTCGAACTACGGTCAGTCGGAATGAGAACTTCGGTTTCAAGGAGGTTCTTGGTATTAACTAAATTCTGATATGTAGATTTTTTGACGCTGGGTAAGATTTACCTATATGTGTTCCTCTCTAGTCTGTTCGTGTCAATCTAAATTTCCAGTGCACGTGTAGCGCTAAATGTGGTTGTTAAATTCCAGTTCGACTTCCTTTCGTTACTTTTATATTGTCCGAAACAGTTTACGATGACAGTTATGTGCTTAAGAGTACTTATTCATATAAACATCGTAGTCAATGCAATTTAGGATTCACTGCAATAATGATAGTAATTAAGTTTTATCACTTTTATATGGTCCTTTTTCATAATTCTAATTGTAACGTAAAGAAAAAAGTTTTAACTGACATTGCTCTAACTGGTTTGTAAGAATAAATTGTATTATTACTATTCTCTTTAGAATATTACTATTATTTTTATTTCTTTTAAATCGCCTTCAAGCATGAGACAATGACAAATATTTAAACATAAATACAACCACACTTGCACCAAACGTGCGGTATGAACACATGCTACTGGCTTCCATACTATGACTAGCGTTTTGTGATTTTTGCAACATGTCGGTACTTGCTGACGTCAGTATTTGCAACGTTGAACGATGTGACGCTTCGCAAACAAACGAGTCAAAGATATGTAACGCCGATTACACAAGATATATTTCCCTTTCCTCGCAAACTCTCTCTCCTGCCAATTTTCCTCTCTTCTTATTTTTCTCCCTTTCCTCCATTCTATCATTCATGCAATCTTTAATGCGCTAACCGAGACAAATTACTTGTCAACGCTCGCAAGCCTGTATACGTAATGATGATATAGCGATGCACCATATAAAGTATGCAAGTATCTTTTATACACTTATATTAATTGTGTATGTATTGGTGGCCTACAGCAGATGATTTTTTTATTTCATCTCTCATACTCGTGCTCTGGTACCAATCATCGCGAAATCATCGTATCCTTTGGCTCTCATTCACACTGTTCTCTCATTCTATCTCTCTTTCTTTCTTACTTCGTGCTTATCATGTGTTTTGCGTGTGAGTGTGTCTGCTTGTTCGTGTGTCCCGTTTTACACGTGTATTTCTTTTTACATAAAATATTGCGTATGTACCAGACGATTTTACAAAACTTTACCCTGGAATAATATACTTTATGCTGTGTGCGAGGCGACCGATGGCGAAAAATGGCGAAAAATGTTTCGGATACATTTTATAGACTTTTTCCCTCCTACCACATGTGAACGTGATTCGGTCGATACATATAGTTCGCTGACAAATCCTCGCGATCGTTTTACTTTTAACATTTCTTCGCGAGTCACTCGATGATATTATTTACTTGCGATTTTGTATGACGACCGACTCACATCTGTATTGCGATCGAGTAGAGCGTACCTCGTGTTCAATTCTTTCAACAGCCATATTTTATATAATTTCCATTAAACACTATATATTGTCAATCGAAGTCTGAAAATAGTTTCAGGGGTGGAAATGTACTAGAAATAAATACAAAATTTATATGGGATTAATGAAATTAATAAATTCAAAAGGACGTTGCTGCTACTTAGTTGAGTGTTGAAAGAATCAATGGGTCCGCAAAACTCGATTATGAGATTATATATCGCGCTTTCTACGCACATGTCTTTAAGATGCCACATTACAGGACGACGATACGCATTGAAAGACGCACAGTCGCAAATTGTACACGCGACATTTTACACCTCACATTATTTTTCGTAAAAAATTTTATTCTTTTTCTCCTTCAGTTACATGGTACTACTACACATCTCCCGTTAATCCCTTTCTTAGTTATTCTTTCGCGTTAAAAATTTAAAATACTCGTATTATACGTAAGTATTTATGACCCTGTTTTTGTAAAGGCTTTTCAACATAAATTGATTCTGGCCGAGAAAAATAAATGAAATCCAAGGTAGGATCCAAGATAGAGAAGAGGACAAAGAGGAGTCGAGAAGACGCGACTGCGTTAGGAAGAGAATAAAGGATTCGTTCGTCTATGTATATTTAACGTCCCTTTCCATTATTTTTCCTTTGATGCTTCTCGACAATAAACATAAAAATAAGAAGAATAAAATATATCAAGATATGTGAAAACTTGGTTTGACGAATCAAATCACGATCCACGTTGTGTATGCGTCTTAACAAAGGAAACATGCAAAAAGCTGCAATTAACAGCTTTTCTTCATGTGACCGCAACAGAAATTATTATCGTAAGATTAGCGCGCCTTCTCGCTTTCTGTCCAATATTTTAGCGTACCAATCGAGCACATAGCGTGAACTTTTCTACAGCGAAATTGTTACATAGTTTACGAAGTTACATTTTACGAAAATACAATATTTCATGAAGAACACTTTTCATTAAAGAAGAGGATATTTAATTTTGTATTGTTTCCATCGATAAGTGATACGATTTACATTTTCATAAAAAGAACGGCAAGTTAAGATTATTCTATTCGTTATAGGATCAGAGTTTTGCGCTTTGATAACAATTTGTTGTAGAGTAAATAGATTTTGGCAAGTTTGACAAAGAAAAAGACAAAGATGATAGGAAGCAATTACGCTAACAGCAGAATTAAATTTTCGATTTCTGTGATATAACGCAAATTATTCTTTTATATTCGCAAGTATAAACATTGAAAACTCCCAATGTAAAATCGCATAATATTACATTTCTCCATAATTTCAATAAACCTTGCTGCATATATATGGCAAGATCACAATTTTTATTTTACATACATTCGATACAAGTTGGAAACGTAAGTTATTTATTTTCCTTCCCGACATTTCGATCGAGATTACTATCTTTTGCAGTTTTGCAACAATCGAGATACGATAGAGATTATGTGCATTATGTGTAGTTAGAGAGCCAGAAAACTAGAAAATGTTAAGCCAAGATATAACTATATGCTAATATATTAAGATTTCTAATAGCGACTTTTTATAGAATGAAGAGAAAACTGAAAAGATATAAGAACAATAATTGGAAGTCTTACTTAGTGACATTTGGGTAGTTATTTAGCGACATTTAAATCTCGTATTAGAAATGCAGTCATTGCAATTTTGAGAGATATCGATAATGATAAAAAGGATTAAGTTATATAAAAATATCAGTGACATTAATAGTTCATGATTGTCTAAAACGTATATAATTATCTCATCGATTATCTTTTACATTAAAATTCCTACTGCTACACGTAATTATTGCAACAGAAAATTAATCTTTCGTAACTCGTGTGCAAACTTAAAGATTGACAAGAACAGGGATTCAGCATAAAACGGCATCACGGATCGCATTTAAAAAAAGTTTGGAAAAGCAAACAAGCACACTCGTCAACATTTGGAGATTCGTTAGGACGGGTTTATTACCCGAAACAGTAGTGATTAATAATGGCGATTTGGCACACGTGTTATACTGCTCGCATTTTATGCTAGCTTGGCACAAAATTGAGCCGCTCGGCGATGAGTTTTCACAATCGACAATTTTGGCACCTAAACCGCGTCAAATGATGATCTTCTTGGCTTCATGATCAATAGCCTTCTTCCGTTTTATATTGGACTACCCATGCGCGCTCGAATTTTAATTCGTGTTAATTTATGCGAAGGGAAAGCGCGATGTCAGAGTCGATTAGACGACAGACTGCCAATATCGAAGGAATAAAGTATCGATTATTTTGTATACGAATTTTGTAATTCTTTGATTACATATGATTCTAATTAGTAAAACTCAATTCGCAAAAATGTGTTTATTAATTGTTTTAGGAGTTATTACGATGTAGAATAAAATATCATGCAATGAATACAACAAATATTGCATTATAACATCGCTTGTTTTGGCAGAATACGGGAGACTCTTTTACTTCCTCTATTTAATTATCCTATGCCAATTAATGTTAGTAACAAAATTTTAATATATAATGAAGTGTTTTTGTACAATTCTTCTTCGATAGTCTAGTATGTTATTCGTATATACATCAATAATGCAATTTTTTAAAGAAATAATGCAGTTTTTATAAATTGCATTATATTTTAATATCAATCCATTAGTGATCCATTGCAGAATAATCCGTCTGTCGTCTGACTCATCCTCTAATCACGTAACAATACGGCATTAAGAGATCGCAGGTATCGCCCGATCACGCTAGATTTTTCTTTCGCGATACGAGGAAAGAAGGCTTTACTCTTTAAATTTCACGCCCCGTTGGATTAAAGGCGATTCAATATCCTATAAAAACTAAGTTTATTTCTTAGCTGATTGCCTTGCGTTACAGTAAGATTAGGTCCCTGGCGAAAATTGCCGCGGACGCCCCAATAGTCTTTCATAAAGTTTCACAAATTGCCTTCTAAAGACTAGAGAAGCTCGCGATAAGTTTCATTCCATTACGTGTTGGATTCTATCCCAAGTTACTGATGACCATTGTATCTCTCTGACCTGATTTTTCACAGACGCGAGTCATCCGCTCCGATGGTCGCGATATAAGAGACACTTTGAGAATCTTGTAAAAGTAGATATCTTCAATCGGTTTGTACTTGTGCATCTGACTCGCACTCAGTCTTTTACAAGATCTGATTTATACCTCGGCCTCGGACGGACGACCCATAAATGCGCTGGATGTGCACTTTGCGATCGCGACAATTCTCGATAGGATCCACGCAGTAAGGATAAGGCCCCTGCACTAACAGATTGCTCTACGCCACAACGATACGATCGCAATTAAATGCCGACACTTGCTGCCATCCATCTTATTTTTAATTTTCTTTTTTTTTCTTTTTCGTTTTTTTGCTCTTTTCTAATGTATGTACCACGTTCAAAGCGAATATTGAGACAACTTCAAATTCGCTCGTTGCGATCACGTTTTGCCGTCGAACATTTCTTACTAGCTCATGTGTGTATCTTAATGTAATGAGGGGGAAGGGATATATACGTACCCGGGACCTTTCAACGATCGCGTTATTTTCCTCCCTTTGTTTTACTCGTGCAATTCCAATGCGTTCAATCAACGTGCGATAATAATTCTCGCGTTGATTGAAAATATCCTCGTTAAGATATTGGTCAGTGTCAGTTGCTCCAAAGTTAAGTCTAACCGCCGTATAAACATAAGTTTCCTTAGATATAACTGACTTTAGCCAGGGATAAGATTGTTTTACTAATATCTTAGATATTCTCCCCGTTTCTGCCCAGAACACGCCCCTATCTATGATATAAAAAGCGGATATCATTAATTGCGGTTAGTGCTAACTAATATTGGTGCAACAGATCTCGAGGGATATATAATCTAACATTGTTCTATAATCTTCATTCTTAGATTATTTCTGCATAGATACTTGTTTCTTTTTCCCACATTTTTCAAACACGAGTTACACGTGACGATAGACGATATTTTAACGGTCACTAGAAGTTACAGAGAATCGACTGCATCCATCCAAGTGCCTATATGGATATTCCGAAATATACAATTAATCGATTTCTGAGTGGTGTACACGCCGGATAAATATAGGCTATCTTATCGGAGCAAAAGAGATACATTAGTTATTCGTAGCCTAGTCATATGTGTCATTGGATATGCTTCTGGAATATATCAGCGCGACAAAAGGGCATCCTTAAATGGCAGATAGATTGGAAGCGGTAGCGGTAATGAGAAAACCAACGGCTACAACAGAATCGCCTAATATGCAGACATGGCACATAGGAGCTTCACGTACATTCTTTCTTGAAAGTTCTCTATTCTTGCTTTAATTAACCCAGTCGCAACGATCGGGACCTATTTCGCTAACATATTCTGTTTGTTACGAGCTTGTTACTAGTCGCACCTCTCACGTAATTAAAGCTTTTAACACGTTCACGCCGGTCCATAATTTCTCAAGTTTCTTATCGAGCGATGCGGCACGAGAAAATTATATATTTTTTCTTATTTATTATGTCCTATTCTTCTGTTGATAATATGTAAATTTACTTTCTAACATCAATGCAATTTATGATTAATAATAATTCGATTATCACAAACGTATATTTAATATATAGTACTTTGACCCATCGATACCTTATGCCGGCGTGAACGTGCTAATTACTGTATATGCTGAGAAGAAGCGAAATTAAATCATTGCAATAAAGCAAAGTAAATTCTTGTTGTAAAATGTCAAAATACGGGTTGTCAATAAACAGTATGAGATTTTAATGAAAATAATCCTAGACTTCCCTGCACTGTCACTTCTTCTTCGAGTCCCAAGCGATTTTCAGTTAAGCGTCTTTGAATTACGCCGTCATTTAATTACGTATAATAATGCTAAGTGAGCCAGTTTGGAGAGTGAATGGGATTTATAATAAAAAAATGTGCATTTTTATGTATTACAACTTTTCAATTTTATCAAATTATTCAAGTTTCGAATGATTTTCAACTTTCATTTCACCATTCGTGTTTTAATCCCATTTACTCATTTTTATTACTTTATACAAGTAATTTTGTTTTTATAATTATTATAATTAGCAATGTGGTCTCACGTCCGTATTCAAAACAGCACGTTAACTTTTATATCGTGCTTTATACTTCTTATATGTTTCTTATAAAAAATATCACTAATTATTTATTGCTCTTGTTATCCAACTTGCACCATAGGAAATCATTAAAATCATTCGCCTATGTTATCGGAGATTTACGATATTTATAGGAACGCAAGTGCACTTCAGAAACTATCTTTAATTTATTCTAACAAGGTCTTATATCCATATAAGAGATATTTTGAGATTTAGAATATTGTAACATTTGAAGGAAATAATAAGAGAGACAACGATATACGCGATGAGCAAATTATAAGCTTCAGACTTTTTGCATATTATAAACAGTACGTGTTTTGGATACGAACGTTAAAGGATTCATGTCACACACACAGGGACTTTTTATACAAGACAACTTAATCCTCTACGAAGATTATTTCCATTCCGAGGAAAGACTGCTGAGATGCTGTTGAGTGAAACAAGAAATTAAAATTACAGCTTTCTTATCTTGTCCAACTTATCGATTCTGTAAGATTGCGATGATCCATAACGTAATAAGACTAAAATGATCATTAAAGAGAAAAAAGTATGCATTATGTTATGGTAAAGTTACTTTTGAAGTTTGTGGAGAATCAAGCATGTAGCTCGTGATCGCCATTTTACTGCAGTATCTTCACGCGCAGATAAAAATGTGGTTCTTCCCCCTCGATGCACTTCGAATAGTCAAGTGTGAAAGTATCTTTTACCTCTTATACGCCTCAGTACTTAATGCTCCATTCAGAGTAGTCTACAATATTTCCATACAATTCTACAATCTCTCTTAACTCCCTTCAGTACACATGTAGCACATATATCACACCATTAACTTTCAGCAATGGTGTCCCATGCTTAAAACTTAAGTATTTGTTGCATTTCAATAAGAATTTAGAGGTTTTTAGAAATTGATTTTTATTAATTAAAACTGAAAAAGTACACACATTAAAATCTTAAAATTTGGTTCGGTACTGAAAAGGTTCATTAAGAGACACAGTTCGAGCAGGAAGATCATGATTTCGTAAATGCGCGCCGCAATCCCTCATTTTTCCCGTTCTTTTTTTAAAATTTAAATATCAAATCATTCCGAGTTAAGAATCGTCACGTTCCTAGTAATCGGATTGATATAGCACGTCTGCCAATGATTCGGGAGAGTTACGCACGCGCGCACATACATTAATCGCCTATAAAAGTAGGTCCTAAATCTCCCTTACTTGTCGCGTCTCTCCTCTCTTTGTCTCTCTCTTTCTCGTGCTCTCGTAAACGCTTATATGTACATCCATGCGCTCAGAGTCTTTCTTCCGTTTTCTACCTTTTTTTTCCTACCATATTTCAATAATTATTCTTTCTCTCTTTTTACTCTCTGTCCCTCTCTCTCCGTGATGTGCCTTAAAAACTGATCCTTAACTACTTACTAATAATCGATTCTAATCACAGCAATAATTATTGTTGATATACACAATCATACAGCGTCTCTCACTAATTGTTATTTTCATCTTTTTTTGTTGAGTTTTTAGCGGAGACTACTTCTCGCTCAAAGGATGCCTTTGTTCCGTCTCATTGTTTTATCTTTTTTTCTTTATATAATTGCTACTGTACGTACGCTGTCATTGTCTATTTATCGATGAAGAATGTGGGAGCAAGGATATTAGTAAAGGTGAGGAGGAGGAGATATGAGAGAAGTGCCTTGTTGCCACGATGAGAAGAGAGAAATACTTTTGTCTTTTGTTTTTCTTCCGAAATGTATAATAAAATGATTTTTCACAATCGCATGTATATAAATAATTATAAAGAACAAGATTATGGAAATTCCTCGAATCTAATTTAAATGAGTCATCGACGGACTCCCGCGAACAATTATACTAATTATGTTCTAAAGCTTATATATTGATCCAAAAATAAACACACTGGATCCGTAGTACAGAATTCTTTTTTTTCCCACGGACTCTTCTCTCGCGAGACATACATGTTTTGCCAAACGTGATAAAGGTATTTTGTGATGTTAACTTAATAAAGACTTAATTGGGATCTTTTTATTACACTTTTGTAACTTTATTATTATTAATAATTAAAAGAATTTAGTGACTAAAGTGTCTCATAAATTAAGTTTCAATAAATAGAATAATTTTCTCATTAATTTCGAATAAATCTTACATAAAGATTCCGATTCAATAAGTAGATGTTTCACGCAATAAATTATTATCTTTAACTAAATTTTTCCGAAGAAAGAATCGAATAATTTTAATTTTATCACATTGTTAAATTCCATTTTTTAATAACAAAATTGTATTCCGAGAAAATTTTCTCTATTTTACACAAAAAATCCATTCGCAACTCATTCATTCAATCAAGAGAACGAAACAATAAAAACGCGTAATTAATACGACGTAACAATTAAAATGAGAAGATACGTTGATGTAATAAATAAAATCGCAGATGTCGATACGAGACATTAAGATCACTTCCAACTAAAACTTCATCGTATCAACATCGAGATGCCACAAACTTAATAAATATGTACAACGTGAAAATCATATTTACAATATGCATCGAAAAGAAGCGAGCACCATAAAATATTTTCGATAAATATAAAGATAATGATATCACGAAAACGATTCTATATTCTTCAGTCAAACGAATATAAATTAGAGTTGATGCAACAATCAACGTTTCTTAGTAATACTAAGATATACATTAAAATTAAAAACGTGCTTTTATACGAATGCAAATTGGAAAAGATGTACAAAAGCAATATTATGCGCGAAGACCATCGATTATTAATTGAGCTGTCATTCACAAACTAGCATCTTTTAACATGTATTTTTGTTCACCTTTAATTTATGTTTGGCACATAATGGAAGTTATCGGTACAGGATATATCGCAAAGTATAAATCGTTCGCGCCACTGTGAATACTACTTTGATATTAATCTGCTGTAGTAACGAAAGAAGAAAACAAAACTAATCAAAGCTACCTCGTATTTTACCTCCATCTTAAATTTAATTTAAAATTGATTATATATGAATTAAAATCATAGAATAAAACATTCAGACATGATAGAAAATACTGAAGTATAACGCTTTCACAATTATGTACAAATCAATACATAAGCAGATGCTTATTAAAAGAAAATAATAAGATAATCTCAAAATAATGTATACAATTACTCGTACATTTTTTTCGACGAATATAATGAATAGAATAACTTTATTAAATATTAATGCAATAACGACTATAAATTATATATAAATGAAGAGGCGCAATCGCGATAATAATAAAAGAACGTACATAAAAGAAGAGATATTGATATGTGTCTACTAAATCTGCCATAAACATCAACCAGGATTAGTGAGGATTTATTGAGGATAAATAAAACTGCAAGTATGGCGCTAAAGTTTAACGAAAAAGATGAATAAAACCGTAACAGGAAGATGAAGTGATAGAAGGATGAAAAAAGGAAAGGATGCCTCTTGATCGAGTCTGGGTTTGAGCTCGCACCTTTTCGTCGTTATTTATCTCTTCTAATTGTCTTTATCGTATAATAAATATATATATTATGTATATAATATAATATATATCATTATTTTATATATATTCCACGTAATAATTTCATTTGTTCCTTCAACAGAAGTACGTGCTCAACATCGCCTCGAGATCATATCGGCCGTATTCCACACATGTACCGATGAACACGACAGCGCCGAAAGATACCCATCGGCGATGCCGAGGACGCATTGGAACGCGCGCCCATTTCGTTCCTTCGCGTCTCCGAGAAGCGTCTAGGAAACGCCAAGCAATCGACGGTGCAAACGTTCGCAGTCGCTCTTTTTTCTTTTTTTTTCTTAAAAAGAAAAGTTTTACCGACACTTTTTTTGGAATCCAAGATTCGCATGCAAAAGCTACGCACCTACGTAATTACTGCACGCGATATTAATTACTTTCCGTCGTCGCTCCGCGCGCGCGACAGTAATCGCGATGACATCACTCGTGATCTTGGTTATTTCTGGCCGTCGAGCGCGAAGTTACACCTCTATAACTTCGTATCCTCGAGATTGGCCGCGGATGTGCTGATGGGACACAAGAGACCACGCAACAGAGAACGACGTTCGATTACGTGGTCGAGAAAGATATGTGAGACAAGTGTGACCATGTAATCGAGATTGATATATTCGGTATAAGATTCAATCTTCGATTCTTCAAGATACTTTGTAAATTACTTTGCAATCCGCTTGAGAGTAAACAAGACGAGGATCTTGAAGTAATTACTTGAAAAGTTTCAAGCGGGAAGAAAATATTTCCGAGCTTCCAGTAGTTCTGCAGAATAAAACGTGCAGTTTAGAATTATTCGTCTTTAAGGGGATGCTGGAGTTGCTAGTGAACTATTTTTTCACTATAGCGATGGTAATTGCAGTTTCGAAAATTCTCTTTATTGCTTGTGCAGAATAAAAAATCCTTTTCCACAAATGAAGTACAGATAGAAAGAAAGTCCGCTCTACAGGACTTTATATTCAAAATGGAAAAAAGTGAAAAACTTGCATTTGTCTTTTCTACCTTTTTTCCATTTTGAATATAAAGTCCTGTAGAGCGGACTTTCTTTCTATCTGTACTTCATTTGTGGAAAAGGATTTTTTATTCTGCACAAGCAATAAAGAGAATTTTCGAAACTGCAATTACCATCGCTATAGTGAAAAAATAGTTCACTAGCAACTCCAGCTTCCCCTTAAAACTGGAAGTTGAATACCAGAGATGGGGAACAACTTATTTCTTTTCCAGGATGACTCAATGATGCTTGTAGATATTGCTGACTTTTAGAAATGATTGCGAACAATGAAAGTTTCCTTAGTACAGAATGCATCGCGTTTCACGCATCGCGTACATTACGAGCGAGGCGATCTGGTCGCTTCAGACTCGCCATGCGTAAAATGGAATGCGTTATTATTTACAATTATCCGTTGTTTTATCTCGTCTTACACAGTGTGAAACTAGCTTTACCGGAAAATGATATATCGAAATACATGGTACCTGGACTTTGGACTCTTTGATCGTTTTTTTTAATCTGTCGAACAACGTTCCCGTGATCAGTTCCGTATCAGCCGCACTTCCGTTGCACAATGTCGTTTCTTCTCCGGACGAAGTAACTAAGTTCGCGAACCGGTCGCGAGACCGTCGGCACGACGGTGTATGCGCAATAGAAAAAACGCTAACAACCGGCCTAATATTATTTAGCATCATCGTTCGTAGTAATAATTAATAATAATAATTCTTTCGTATTTCTCTCCCGTCTCTCGCATAAATTTTTTTTGTTTAAATATAAAAATGAAAACTAACGTATCTTTGGCTTGTTCCCTTTACCAATCAGCGGCAGCTTGAGGCTGCAGCGTGCATCATTTTTTTTCTTTTGTTTAAATAACTTTTGTACAGTTTTGTACACTCGAGTGTGTGTCTGTGTACGCGCGTGCGTATCTTCTTCGTCTTTCCATGTACGTAAAGGTGTATACGTATATATGTATATGCGTGTATAAATGTGTGTTTTGTGTGAACGTGTTAATTGTGTTCAATCTGTCGATGCACGCGTTTTTAATTAAAGCGCGCACGAGTAGACTCCTTTCCCAGTACATGCGAGTGTGGGTACATGTTTTGTCTCTTTCTCTCTCTCTCTTTCTCTCGCTCTTGCTCTCTCTCTCTCTCTCTTTTCTCACAGTAATGTATCTTGTTCCTTTTGCAAGTGTGTCGATTTGCAAGCTGGTTGAACACAGTGTGTGGCCCAGCCCCAGATGCTACTGACAGCTTCACGCGCTTTGCGATAGCCCGCGTCCTTTTGGCGGTAATAACGATCACGATGACTCTCCACATTTAGTGGATCGGCGACTTCACAATGTGATCCGGTGGGATGAAGTGATACGCGGGCATAGGTACACCCGACGTCTCCATCGATATCCTGAAACACAATCGATCAGTTTGTAATAAAGAGAGTAACACTCGTTTCGTTGGTCGTGTCTGCAAAGTATGAGGGAAGATTTCTGATAATAGTTTCCAGATCTTTATTAAACAATCAATATATATCTTTTTCTTTGATATGCTATTTATATTCTTTCTTTAAAAAGTTTTGTAAACTTCCGTTATACTTAAAGAAGAACCTAGACACAATCCCAATAAAGTCTCGGAGGAAAAAGTTAACAAGGCGGGATTTTTTTTCGATCTTTTCGTCCGAGTTGAGACGTTGCAAGACATGCGACGTGGAAGTATAAAATATAACACGAATCTAATGATTCTCCTGAAGAGTATCTGTGTCGAGATAAAGTTCGCGTCTTAATGCATGCCCGGTCTACAAACTTTGTACGAACCATCAGTAGAGCGACATTACAGACATTTGACCTGTCTTTAAACCTGCAAAATAAAATTATTACTGCGTCTGCCAAGAGCAGAGAATGTAACGTTATTGCGACTTTCAAAATAATTTATAGAAATTTTGTTACGTAAGATTTTTCTCGAAACAGCGAGTTTCTCGTCAGCTCGAAAGGATTCGGATGGTTGGTCGTACATTTGGTGTAAAAGAGACTGCGTAGCGACTAAATCGAAAAGAAAAAAGTGAAAATTAAAAAACTAAATAAATGAAAAACTTCGCAGCCAACAGTCGAACAGGATAAGTCGATTAACAGGACTACGAAGGAACGGATAGTGCTTACCAAAAACGGGCAGGAGCCTGGGTCAAGTTGGTTGGATGGATACATCTTCTCTCTTTCTCTCCCTCTTTCTATATCTCTTTCTGTATTCTGAGTTTCTCTCCGATCTTGGTTACGTTTACACTTACGTGTAGATATGGTGAGACATACATATGTATGGGCATTGATGGCCTGTATTCTTAATGTACATTGAGCGCTAAAAGGATTCCATCTATTCCAAATTCCATTCATTGTAATAAATATAAATTAGCCATAAAAATACAGCGCTGAATGTACTAGAATACGACCAATTACATACAATTGTGCGACGCGTAGTCTGATGTCTATGTCAGTACAGATGTAAAATATGCTTGCTCAATAAAAGTCAAGAAAGGTTTCTGCAAAAACGTTAATTTCATAACGACAGCATTATTATTAGAAATGGAATTAAAGAAACAATAGGAATGAAGAAGCCATATCACACTCTTACGGTATACCCAGATATTTTTTCGCTCGTCTAGAATAAACCTCTAAACAAACGAAAACATATATATAGGATTTTAAAATACCGTAAATCGAATGGATCAGTTTCTTCATCCAACTGTCCCTTCAATTATGATTCAGCCAACTGTCACACGAACATGAAAATGTCAATTTGAAAGAAGGTAGCAATAAAACGCCGAGGTGCCATGAAAGTGGTCGCGCAATATATTGGAATTATTTGAAAACGAATAGCACATTACTTGCTGTAAAAGAAATGGATGAGAAGCAGATTTTTGTTTATATCTTATATCCATTATAAGATGCTCGTCTGTATCGCACGACTTTCTAACGAATCAATGCATTGCGGGACCTCATTCGCAGGTACGCCAAAGTTTTTTTTATTTGGTATTGTATTTCTCTTACTGTAATAAACACGCCTAGCTTTATTTAACAAGATGATACAGGGTAGCTAGTCAGTAAAGCATATAAGCTCTGCGACAATGTTATAGAGACCAACATGTAGCTGAAGATTGTTTTTTTGCCTACAATCTGTTCTATGTACGATGCAGGGATATCAGGCATAGCAATGGCGTTCTCCAAGTACTCAATGTCTTAAATTGTTTAATTTATTATCACAAGTCATTATTTAATTTTTATTACTAGCAATTAGTAACAACAATTAAGTATCTTCCTAGAAGCAACAAGGAAGACGTTAAAGCAAGTTCGTTAAATTCTGAATTATATCGATTTCTTTAATCAGGTTTTTAATGCTCAAACTTCGCGTTGGAATTCGAAAGAAATTCTCAATTTATCATGCCGCCATTGTGCGCATTATTTCACTTGATATACCTACATGACGAGTTTGCGTGTACCTTCTAATGCGTTATCAGTTTCTTGTAATATTTCTTTTCCTGTCCATTTCATCGCGAATATTTTATCGTTTAGCATCTTCGGCAAGTTTATTGTCTCGATGAGAAATAAATGGAACGAGACCATACAATATGTATTGGAAAATATAATGGGAAGATATTTTGCTGCTATAACGAATGAGTTTAATTTGAAACTGATATTTTTATGCATAAAATTGATTGTAATTATCACGAGTGCTGCTAAATTATAATAATCACCCCTAATAGGTCAGTATATCTAATGATTCGATCGTATACATACGCGATTGATCACTATTTTTCAAGTATTCATTATGAATCAGGTTTCTGCAGCGAATTTCAGGACTCCATTAGTGATGAAACATTCCGAAACTGTCTAAAAGATCTTGCCTTTTACCCCGTAATTGCTTAGATCTAATCGACTGAACTGTTTTTCTATTACTAGATGATTTCAGCTCCACATTTTCTAATCTTAGAATAAGAAGAAAAGACAGTCAACTTATTGTAGAATTCAAAGTCTGATTGTGTTTCATTGTGTGTGTATATGTGTGTTTTTATTACTTTGATTTCGTAACGTAGACTGCACGTGAACTTATGCAGATCAGTCGTCTTGCGTGCCGACGTATAAGGATTAAGTGCAATTATTATTATACAACGATACGACCACTATGTATGTATAGCTTGATTGATTATTTCGTATAGCGATAAACGATTAGCTATATAATGCTTCGTAAAATTCACCTTGCTGGTGCTCCAGTGAACTCAACGATCGCTCAACTGCTGTTTTTTTTATTTTATGTAAGAAAGAAGACTCCGAAAAAGTCATTCACAGCATGTTACATGATTATAGAGCATTCTCTTTGAACACGACTTCTTATAAAGAATAATAAACACATGATTCCGAATATTTTCACTTGTACATCTTCCCCTTCTGTTTATGTTTCACCACGCATACCTATTTTCATGTGCACGACACATTTCCTTCTGTTAAATGAAATTTTTACCGACTATAAAAAAATATCGAAACAACTACACTAATAATAAGAATCTTTGCTTCAGAGCGGTAATAATTTGCAATACGTAATAATGTGATAATAATTACACATAATAATTATGTATATATATATTTTTATAAAAAAAAAGACTGTGTGTCTTGCAATAATGCATGAGCGATCGCGTCCTCCGAGCCTATCGAGAAATCGCTTACAAAAGGAAACGCAAAATTATACCAATAGCCGTGTGAGAAATCTCCAAAAAAGTTATTATTAATGATTCCCACATCGTTTTATTATTTTTATCACAATCAGTCTTTACATGATAGCATCAATTATCTTGATCTCGGAGGGCGTGTCACGATAGTGGGTTCTAAGGCTTAGCATCGGATCAGTTTGACTTGATTGACGTGAAAAAAGTGCAATACAAAAAGTTTTAAATCCTACGATTATTTATTTCTGCAGCTCAAAATAATACTTAAAAAAACAAATAAATATTATCAAATGATCTACAGTAATTCTCAGGGGGACATGAGTAAATTTGAACAAGTGAAGTACTTCTATCATTATTTTCTAAAAAAACCTACTACATTTTTCAGGAATTAGTTTCGTGATGATCAATAATTGATCAAATTCTGTGACGAGAGAAGTAGCCAATACTTCAAGTGAAGTATTGCCATCATTATTTTCTAAAAAATTACATTTTTCAGAAATTAATTTTGTGATGATCAATAATTGGTCAAATTCTGCGACGAGAGAAGTAGCTAATCATACTTACTCCTAGAGTAAGTTTTGTTTGTCTTTGTAACAATCATTCATTAAGAAAAGTACAAGTGACAAGTCGATCCTTCGCCAAGTCTTGATCCGTACTCGCTACCCTGGCGTCCGTACGCGTTTTACCTCAGTGTTACACAAGTGTTTGCTATTGGTGTAAATGTGTGTACGTTTAATGTTTTCCCTGTAACATCCCACCGCTTGCCGTTCATTTGCTCAGTACGGATTGTACTTGCTACGCTCGGATTTAAACTTGCCGCTGTCAGTCGGGCCTGGTGCGCCCGGGCTACGTAGCCTCGGTGTAAAGGTCTTGTGCGATCGGTGCACGCCGGTAGTCTGGACCGGTAGCGCGGATGCAGCCGCACCAGCAGCACCACCTAGCAATTCCGTGAGTCCGCCGAGGGCGGTGAGGCTAGATAGGGCGTTGAGGGCGCCTGGCTTGCTTAGCAGCTGAGCCAAGGGGATGGCGCTGGCCAAAGGAGAGGCAGTGGTAGTGGTGGTAGAGGGGGAAGCACTGGCCCCGGATGCCCCGGGAGTGGTACCGCTGCCAGGGGTTTGGGTATTTTGGGCCTCTAGGTTAGCTTTCTGCAGTTCGACACTGGGGAAAAGACACAAAATGTAAAAAGGTGAGGGCGGGAACGTTCCTCGTAAAACAGTGTCAAAAGATTTAAAAAAAAAAAGTAAAAAATACAAGAGATGATAAAAAGTAAAGAAGAGAAATGTAAAGTAGTAATAGTAGTAAGTCGTACATCATAGTAATAACTGCTGCGAAGAATATAAAAAAAAAACCGTCAGAAAAGAAGATAAACTAAATCACAAGTTGTAGGCTTAGAGAGTTACGCCAGATGTGCTCTGTGGAGCGTGATTATCACGTACACCGGCTACGTGGTTCGTGGGGAAATCTTAATGGCGTCAGGCCGCATTTAGACCCTACCGAATATTCACAACAGACAACTTAGGTTTACTGACTAACGCGCGTGCAATGAGCATCGACGAAGAGTAAAATATGTTTGTGGCACGTTGAACATGAAACTGGTCGAAATGCGTCCTACCGCAGAAGACGCGCAGCAAAGATGCGCCATGAAGATAAACGCGCGTTCGCTAGTCTACTTCCAGGATAATATAAATTCCTACAACAACAAATGTGTTACATCCACCGCTAATAGTAGATTTGCGAACGAGACACGGTTGTTTCTAGGTGTAACAGGCTCGTGGTTCGTTTTACAGACTCCGGCACTATTATTATATGCCTTCATTTCAAATTCGTCATATTTACATGCCATTTTTTACATGTTACATATTTATTGTTACTTGTGTTTACATTGTGACTAGAATGATCGATTTTCGTGCGTCGGTAAAACGAATCACAACATCGTGGCTTATAGAAAAGGTAGAAATCAAAGTAAACCAGGCACAAAGATATGCACTCTGCCACAAGCCATGTTAATCGTGCAAGCGAGTCACGTTGCTGTTAATATGGTCAAATCGCAAAATTATGCGACGTGTATCTAATTGCGACTGTGATTGGTTGGCAAAACCAAACATGATACGTCAGAAGCATCTGAATAGGAAGCTGGGACTGGATAAATGGCAGAGTGCAGATCGTGACTGACGGGAGTGCTGAGGTATACGTAATAAACACGATGACAAAATACAGAAGCATCGAGATGATGAATATATTACGGTCGCTACTTATATGCAATAGTAAAATGTGAGTGACAATCTGGAATAAAATATAATGGATTATATAATTATAACGTGAAAGTGTACGTATATATGTGTGTGTGTGGAAGAATCCGCGCGTTTCAACTGTACTTGGCGCTAATGCTGGTGAAGTTTTGTTTTGATTATGTGTCTTATTTGCTTCGCGAACTTGTGCCGGCCGTATTTGTCGTCCTCGAATCTCTTCAATTGCGTTAGTACCGTTCACCATTCTAACGTCTCTATGATGAAAATATATTAGTTCCACAGCATAATTATACATATAAAAAAAAGAAAAATTATAACAGATTTTGAACATCGACCAATGAACATTAAGCGATGGCACAGCGGTGAAGCACATAACTAAAATATAAAGATGCTACGGCAAAGGTTCCTGGCAAGGACGAGAGAAACCTTTCACATTTACCGCTTAAATAAATGTATTATTTACACAACCGTACCTAATGTACATTAGAAAGATATTCGCGATTTCCAAAGATAAATATAGAATATTTCTAGCAAATTAAGTTAAACAATAAAATAGAATTATATGTGTGTAAATGTTAAGCTAATCGTCCATTACCGGGAGCCTATCAGACTAGAAAGAAACCGAGTCATTAAAAACCGAATTAAAAGGAGGAACTTTGTGTGATACGTTTGTTTGGAACTGTTTGGGATTGATCGTCACTAACGGAGCGACAGTCCTCATATATCTTTCAGTCGGTAATTTATTTGCTTGAAAGGACAGCCAGCGACAATGGGAACGAATGTAGAGCGGAGTTGTGTCTGCAGGATACTCGGGGTACTGGACCTGGAAAACAGGACCTGGAAATAAAGGATTAAGATCCTCTTCCATTTCGTGTCGATGATGATGTCTCTTCCAGTATCTACGCGTGAACGCTGGTGCCCCTTGATCATGGCCGTCGATGTGACGTCTTCTCCTCGCGTCTTTACCTTACGACTACATATGACCTGTTTCGTTGCAAACTGAGGTAGCGTTACGCAACAATCTGTTTTGCTATTTTCATCTGAGAATTTTCACGTGGATTATCGTGATTATGTGATTCTATAGTCTCTGCATGCGTTCTTTATAATCTCGCTGCATCTTCAACCTTTTTTTTAGAGTAACGCCACCTCTGTAACATCGACGACATGCAGTAGAGATGACTCTTCTTGATGTCGGAAAATTACTTTCTTTAAAACGTAAAGTAATTTTCTGAAATCTTTTCTAATATTCGTAAAAATGTATAACTTTAGGTGATACCATCAATCCCCCGATCTCTTTATTATGGATGTGAATAATATTTCCCATTATTCTATTTTTATTTACATATTCAGAAGGTTCATTCTTAAAATGTCATTTACATTTTAGCTTCCTGTATTATCTACGTTAATCCTCATGCGAGATTTCAATGAACCAACAAAAGTGAACGAAAGTCATCTATACGTGAGTGTCGTGAGAGAATAGTAACAATGATGATGAGAGATGTCGCGAGGGGTGCCGATTCGACTATCCCTTACATAGTCTCACCATTAAAACACTAAACTTAAGTGAGGCAGCAGGTTGTGTGAGGAACGAGTAACACAAACAGGCGAATCGGCGGGTCTCGGTTGGAGAGGGTAACAAGAAACCACTCTACGCCGACGACACGCATACTATCTGATGAGCGGTGTCGGCAGAGATGCGGGAAAAATAAATAAAAAATAGACCAAGGGCAATTGCCGCGATCCACCGCAAAACGTAGCCGGGACGAGTTTGACTGCTTCTGTTGGAAATGCAATTCGTAATACCGAAAGCCGAACCTTGGACAAACCTCTCGGAATGGTTTTCTGTCGGTCCAAAGGTTGACCTTTGGTCTTTGATAGGCCTGAGGAAATAGTGTACAGGCCCCGTTGTACTCACCTCATGTTGATGAGATACTGTGCCAACGCCACGGCGTCCGGATTCCCGGTTATGGTGATCGTGCGGTCTGTTGCTCCACCCTCTCTCTCCTCGCAATTGCTGATTCTGATCATCGCGCCGGAGATCTGACGGATCTCTGCAATTTTGGTACCGCCTTTGCCGATGATGCAACCTATCAGCTCATTTGGCACAGTCATCTCGTGCGTTTGATTGTTCGCCGCCGGTTGTTGCCTATTCGTATTGCTTGTACGCAGCTGGCTCCCGGCCAATGCGGCTAATGCTATATGATTATTTGCGCAAACATTAGAAGAATTTCTTCCCAATTCCTAGCGTCGTGGCGTAGTGCAAACTACGTAGATAATTAAATGAACAAGCAAATATATTCCTTACGAATGTTAAATAATTTCTACAAGGAATTGGTCTGAACTAGTAAATTAGTTGCACCGACTTTATTTAATTGGAATTTAATCATTCATTTTATATTCACTTTAGTGTTCTTTATCTTAATTTTGTCTTTAACACTCTCATAAATTTTATTAACTATTTATTAAATATTTTCATAAGGTAATATATAAGATAAGCACTTGCCCAATGATTGTATTGTATTGATGAATGTACGTTCGCTTACCTGCTGGATTAAGACCACCTGTGTTCGCTGGTGTGGCAAGACCACCGAGACCTAAGGCTGCCAGTCCAGCTAAAGGATTGCTGCCCAGTTTGCCCATCTGCAACAACGATGAAGACATTTCCCGTTAAAAATGGAAGCTATAAATAAGTAATAAGCACTTGGGGTGTGCTTGGGGGAGGAGAGTGTTTACACGACGACACCGAAAAATATATCTATGATTAAATTTGTTTACTTTCTCACGCGTCAACGCTCAAGGATTTTGCTTTGAGAGAAAGAATTCTTTAGCTTAGGGGCAGGTTTATAGATCACTTGGTTCTACATGGAAAGGGGAGAACATTTTCCGCACGCAATTAACAATTCGTCGACCATTTTGGATTTGTTTCATCATATTGACGTATGAAACTCTCAGTGTCGTCGTCTCGCGTTTTTCGCAACGAATATAATTAATGGGTCGTCCCGACTTCCTGGGAATGGTCCGACGGCTGATTCGTGACGAGCTACCTATAACAGTCATTTGAGCGTACTGTTCCTGACTACAACTCAGAGCGTAAATTCCAACGTGGCAAATGAGTAAAGTTTTTATTTCTCGTGCAACTATACAAAAGATTCGTTCGATTGTTAAAGTATCAAGTTTGCCTTACTTCTTTTTTAACAATTTAATAAAAATAAAATATTTTTTAACAAAGTTTCATTGTGATTTATCCATACAAATTATTACAAGGTAAGTTGAAACTGCAGTACAATTACAAAAATTAGAAAACTAGTAAAGATCAATATCCATTAATATATAGTAAATAACTATGAAGTTTTTGTTTAATTCGCACAAATATCTGGTCGAATTGTTCTAAATATTTTCAAGTCTTGATTATGCTATAATGCAAATATAAATTCAATTTTATTTTCAGAATGTTATTACTGTAATTTTACTTTATCCCTGTATAATATGACTTCATATAAAAACAGTTGGGAATATCTTATTTTTTTATATTATATTATATAAATCGTATAATACCATCTAAAGCCTTCTATAAATTCTAGATATTTATCGAGATATAAAAACTTACATATATTTCAAAAAATAGATTCTAACAAATTGACAAATAGTTATCCGAGACAATTAAGGCTAATCTACAATGTGCTCTTTGCGTCCTGCTTTCTGCTCTTTACCTCTTGTTTCTTTGTCTTTCACGCACTAAAATAGTGTGTGAAAGACGCAAGAGGCAAAGAGCAGAAAACAAGAAGCAAAGAGCACATTGTAGATTGGCCTTTACCCTGAGAAAACGAGTGGCACGCAATGTAAAATGGCTATAGATAAAATGGGTTATAGTAAACTGCGTTGCATTACTTCGAAAATCGTGGCAGAAATTACTTAAAAATGTCTCGATGAGGGGGAGGACTCAAAAATTGTAGAAAGAGACAGGAAGAAAGTGAAAGAGAACGTGAATAATATTATACATGATATATATTATGACTGCAATCACAATTATTATCTAACCAGGAAATGAAAAATATCAAGTCAAATATTGAAATTTTTATGAATATCTCCGATTAAGCGTTATTTTCTCTCGCTGTATTAATTAATTTAATATTATGATAAACTTGATAAATTGAAAATTTCCAAGGAAAGCTTGGAATGTAAGTATCGCATCCTGACAGATATAAATGACGCTTACTTTTCTATTAATGTAATTATCTATTTCAACTTATGTGTAAAACTTCTTATGTATGATAAAATCTCATAAAATATGATACAATCCCTAACATATATTGAAATGAACGCGTATTTAATTTACCTATTCACTCATTCAATTACTTATTCATCCATACATGTGTATATACATATGTGTATATACATATATACGCATACATGTATATACACATAAGTGTAAATAAATTTAATTAGTACCTTAATTATTACCTAATTATTTCTTATTTTAGAGAACCTGTTTCATATATAGAAGTTATTTAATTTAAAAAAAGAAATAAGATCTTTATTTTAATCTTAGATTGTCATGATCATTTAAAATTTCTTTTTAATGACACTATATATATAATAGGACATATTAAAATATAATATGTCCGCCTTGTATATATCATATAACATATAACATACATATACACTCATACATTCATACACACACACACACACACACACACGCACGCACACATACATTGATATGTATACATATGTAAAAATATTATTTATATGACAATAATGATAATAAAAAAATATTTTATGTTTGTGTGAGTTACTATCTGAATAAAAAAATTAAGAAATCCTTTGAAGAGTGTATTAGCACAGATTCGGGTTTGCGATTTATGAATCTGCAAACACCTCTTTGATAGACAACCGGTCTCGATGTGATCTCTAATGTGCTTAAATGGTGGAAACGTAATGTACAGGGCAGCCCACCCTAACGCGAACTCGTTGCTGACTTTTAGCTAAAAGAGTGCCAGAAGCCATGCTGTTCTAAACAGGATGCCAAGGGGACAATGGGCAACTCAGGATAAAGAAGAAACGAACAAAACGTAGCGCGACAGTCCGACAAGGGTGATATTAAATGTGGATATTTGTATATATGCTCACGTATATGTATATCAAAAGGATGTTATTCTTTTCTATTTCTCGCAAAACTCAAGTTAAACACAACGTTTATAAATATGTGAATAGATACAAGGTTTTTAAATATACTGGTATATCATAAATAATTTACTTCGTTAATCTACTTAATAATTGTTAAAAATTTTTATAATTATGATTCGAATATCAGAATAAAATTTTAGATATGTAAATTTAGAATTTATATTCGTTATTATAATATTATTTTTATTTCTTCCTGGAAATAAATATTTCAATTATTGCTTGAATATAAAATCAATATATAATACATCATTAAAAAATGTTTTTCTTAACTTTTTCTACAATTTTATGATTATAAATACATAAAATATTTTAATAAAATCTTTCATTTCCATAAAATCTAATTTTCGGATTTTTAGGTCTGATTTAAATGCATGAATCATTTATAATGCAAAAAAAGACATTGATATGATAGTAAATGAGAACATTTTTTCTTAGTCGTGTTTAACACAGAAAGCGAGAAATAAAATATTTAAGGCAATTACACTGATACTAATAACTAAACACATTTTGAAATCTAAAATATAGTGTTGTTTTTCCACAAATAAATTTTTCTTCTCTTAAAGGATCAGTTTGATTGTTGTCACTGTTATTGAGAAAAGGAAATCTGTTTTAAAAAGGAGAATAGGGAACAATTTCTTATGAGATCGAGAGAGAAATAGAAACAGAAACACAAAATCGGAAACAGTGTATAGGACAAGAAGCGAAGTAGTAACCGTGTACTGTAAGCCGTAGAGTTTATCAAGCAGACTGAGAAACTGAGAAAGTATTAAACATGGGATCGTAAAAGTAGATATAAAGCGCAATAGTAATAATATACCTAAATAGTCTACCTCTTTTCGTGCCACGCATGCATTTCTTTATTCGTTGTGATATTGTATCGTAAGTATTATTCATTGCTTTCCGATCAACCCACCCTTTCAGCCACGTCTCTCGAAGTTGATGTGTAGTAAGATCGAACAAGAAAAAAAAAGAAGGAAAAAGAAACTGGTCAAGCCGCAATATATCCGAAGATAATGGGATGTATTATGGTATAGACATATTTTCTTCTATCGCATATCTCGCGTCGTTTATTCCCTGATAACAAATCGGACTCGAGGAAGTCGGGCTCTGTGTCGGTCGTCGGTCGTTGAAAAGCGCACAGAAAGAGAAAATAGGACAGAAGGTATGACGCGACGATACGTCATCCTGATAATGCTCCATTAAAACATTTGGCTAATTAGTTTTGGAAATAGCATCACACAGGAAATTCGATATTTAGAAAGAAAGAATATAATTTCTCGTTAAATGTAATTCTCTTTAAAATGCAAAATACCCATTTGAATTTAAATCGATAATAAAAGAAGAAATAAATAAATAATTATTTCAATTAATTTGCAACTCAATTAAAACGCAACAATCTACGTTTAAATTTCTACGATACAATCATGACATTATCGATCATTTAATTGTGACAAAAATTAACATTTAAATTCAGATTTGATAATCTAATATTTTAATGTCTTTATTATATTTAAATAATCTTTTAATATATTAAAATAAACATTATAATTACGAAGTATAATTATAAGTATCGCAGCAATACAGAAACAGAAAATTGTTTTAAGAAAATGTGAATGTATACTTGAAAATTAATGTTTCGACACTTCCCAGTGCACCTTAAAATCAATATTTTGTCGTTATAATCCAATTGATTACATGATTGAGTAGACATTTATCAGGATGACGTTTCAGTGGCATCTGCCGATCGAACGGCTGGACGAGTGGATTTTCAGAGCACCACCAATAATGTATGGTAGCTCGGAATAATGCCGGTTTACTCAGTAAATCGATTTGGCCTCCTCATTGATCACAAGCCATTCGTAGAGACTTGTGACAGTAATGTCTGGGACCTTCTATATGTCTCTTTCTCTGGCCAAATCCAACGACAAGCCATGACGAATCCATTGTGCGACCCGTGAGCAAGCATTCATGCTAAGCAGACTTGGCATCGTTCGGTATGAGATTCGAAGCAAATTCGCATTTTGCTTCCATATTCCTTCTAAGAGGAATCGGATTACCGCTCTTAGACGATGATCGTATCGATAAAACTAGATTATTTAATTGTTCTCAATGCATGTACTTAGACATTACAAAGATCAATAACTTTGGTATGCATCTCTTCCTGCAATTTTGCGTTTTTCTTATTCAAGAATACATATAAATGATATGTGAAGAAAAGAGACTATAAAAAAGTGACACAACCAAAACAGTTCAATACGATCATCAATGGAACGATGTAAATGCAATGGCTAAATGCACGACGAAAATTTTCAGATACCAAGTTGCATGTTTCTAAACTTCTAGATATTCTAGATTTGAAGGTCTAACATCACACTAACAATAAAAAAAATACGCGCAAATGTTGTTAATATCAAAATGAATAAATAAATAGTAATTTCTTAAAAGCAATCAACTCTAATACTCATAATTAGAATTAAGAAAATCGATAATTATGCCGCACGTAAATTATAACTGTTTTTAAAAATTAATGTAATATCGCAAGCTAAAATCAGCCACATTAGATGAACTTTTATTACAGCAAACGAAAAGTATAAAAAAAGTATAAAACATTTTAATCTGGAAGTACTGAAAATTCCTATCACATGGTATCAAATTGTATTTTATGTCGTGCACTCGCCGCTCTTTTCACGTGGCATGCATCATCAAATTTTTCTGCACTGTGAAAGTAGGCAAGCAATTTTTAAAATAGACAATTTACTATCAATCGCAAGCATTCGAAAGGAAACACGACGCAGGCTTAGGACAAATTTAATAAAAGCAAACATAAATGTTTAGAAATTAGAAGAAACAAAGAAAATTATAATTTGAGAGAAAGCGTGCATGTAACGTTACAGATTACATAAAAGCAATACTGATCAACTTCGCGTGACTTCACTAATATCGCAGATCTCTGAAAAATGTTCATCTCTTAATCTTTACTGATAATTCATGTAAATTGAACATTGATAAAACATTGGATAACAATTATTAAAATACAATGTAACAGAAGTGTCTTTCTAATTAATTAAAAAAGAAATTATCGACATTTTCATGCTTTTGATAAGAAAACATCTAAAAGATCAATAAATAATTCCTGATACAATCACGTTGAGAATTGTTATGACATTACATTTCAGATATATCCGTGATCGAAGTCACGCAAATAGAGAAAATGTTAGATATGTACGGTGCGAGAGCTAATTATGTATGGTCGCATTTTGTTCGCATCTTCTCACAGTTGAAAAGTTGCAAGATGTTGCGAAATAAATATTTCTGTGTAAGAAGCTCGTAACCGTACAAGGAGATCAAGCAGAAAGCCAAGGTGTTAATACATGTACGTAGGAGACAGAGGATAGCAAAGAGTTTTATGAGGATTGGGACCAGGTGGCCTAGACGATAGTGAGATATATTTAACAAACATATTATCAGCTCCCATCGCATTTGGTTGGAAATTGGAACGATGTTAGATGTACGGTTGTATCGAAATCAGTACAAGTTTCCTAATTTTACTATATTATTCTATTTATATTATTATTTTGTATTTTAAATAATAATCACTTGTTTTGCTGAAATTACTTTAACATATCTAGATATTTTATAACATCCGATCAGAAAAAAAGAATCATTTATATGTATATTAAGTACTATAAATTTTGGCAAAGAGAAACTTCTAAAGACATTTAAATTCTTAAGAAACGATGCAAGATGAATGCAATCGCAAATTATATGTATATGTATATGTTAACCGAAAATTTATAATTAGCTACGTGTATCTCGAATCATCTCCCGAAATAACTATCATTAAATATTAAGCAGAAGAAAATTCGCTGCCGCATATTAATCCCGATTGAAAGTTATTCACAATTCGCATAAAATTTCTCACCGCAACCGGTAATATTCACATTGTTGAACTCAGTGCGGGAACTGCTTTAACGAAATAACGGTTAGAGGAAAAAATGAACTCAAGCGCGAATTAAATCAACATCAGCCAACCACGAAAACAATCACGCCTAAATAAAACTTTCCACGTTAATCCGCGAACTTTTCACAACCAAGCACTAATACGGCATTAACGTAAAGCCGTTGTTGCAACGCACCGGTAACTATACGCTCGATCATTCGTTAAACCTATAAAACTTTCTACCTCCAAGACCACTAACGTAGCCGCGAAGCAACTCTATTAATATTACAAACAGATATTACGGTAATAATTCCTCTTTCTCAGTTACTGTGTGGAGAAACACAATAAACGTACACATTGAAATACCAAGAGCGCTCGACAAACATAAATTCTTTAACTGCGGTAATATAATCATTCGAATCCATCAGTCGTTTCTGACCAGAATTTAGGATTACACTTTTCTACATATATACTGAAAATATGGTTATTGTGTTTTCCCATGAATTATCTGACTTTTCTAGCAATCATTCCAACTTCGAGCCATCTGCTGAGATCTTCGGGTCACTATTGAAATTTGGCCGGATACATCAAGAATCGTGGTGAACAACGAGGGAACACTGAAAGGGGATCGATCTTTCGGATAACGGATGGATGGAAATCCATCATATTTAATACATATATGTCATTGGATAGATACGTGGTAACCGGGGATGTCGAGAGATGGTACGGGAGAGGGTGGATCACGAAAAACAAAAGACTTACGGCGTCTGCCACGAGGTGTGCGGGCGGGAGGGCTGCCTGCAAGTGTCCACTCTTCAGCAGGGGGTCGGCGAGGCCTGCCACGCTGGCGTGTAAGGGGCTTGGGTGAAGAGGATGATGTGGGGTTGTAAGGTGGGCCGTGGCTAGGAGCGGGTGCCCATGAGAAGCGGCGAAGGCCGAGGACGAAGGGTGGGCCGCGAAGGGCGAGGTCGCCAAAGTTTGGGTATTCAGCGAGGGCGGGGTGGGCCCGGCAGCGGGCGCGGGCAATGGTAATACTGTACTTACGTCCGAGTGGGCGGGCACCGCGTAATTACCCTGGATGGTGTAGGCTTGCCCACCAGCCAGGATCACTGGCCCACCGACTTGGGGTTTGGGGCGATAAGGGATCGTGGCACCTTTGGGAGGGGACTGAAACAGAAAGAAACACACACACGAGTGCGAATACACCGATCGAGCCATTGCAGATCTTTTGTACAACGTCTTATGCAGACGTCGTATCAAGAGATGGCCCTTTTACCCTATTAAAGTCCACAATCGGATGTATCTCAATCCATGTCAAGAAGTTGCATAAAAAAGATAATTTATGACAAAAAGGTATTTCTCTGGCGATAAAAAAATTCAAGCGTATGCAAAACTTGCGTTAATAATTTATTTCGGACTTTAATAGGTCTAGCTCATCATAATTTGTATCGGTACAAGTATACGATTTGAAATTATTTTCACGTGTATATATGTTTAAAGCAATCGTTCCTTCATCGAGACGGAATCGATGGCACTGCAAGCATTACATTTAATTACTATTATAAGTTCGTTTCGATTGCTGGTATGGCTAATAAATATTTGCTAATGAATCAATGACGATTACATTCGTGGTTTGATATGTATATCTTTGATCGAAATCAATAGCATACTCACGAATAATCATGGCCACGGAAGTGCAGGTTTTGGTTATTAGTAGCTTCGGAAAGCATCTTCTTTAATCGAGGATTTCAAAATACGAACTATGACGAGACTAGAATGATCGACCATCGGGAGGTCACAGCCTCATAGTACATACCTCTAGCATAACGCAGCAAATGTGATATATGCACTGCGTGATTGCCTCACTGGTACCAGATATGGTTACTGCACGTTCAGTTGAATTAGGTAACATCTCGGAAGCAACTTGGATGGAGGCACCGGTGACCTCGCGAATTTCCTTGATCTTGGAACCGCCCTTGCCGATCAAGGAACCGCACTGCGAAGCAGGCACGATCAATCTGAGCGTGATAGGTGGCCTCGAGACGCCACCGCCGCCTCCGGCACCGCCACCTTGGATGTCGTGGAACTGGGAGCACCATTCCTCGAATTTCTTGCATATCAGAGTGAACGCCTTGAAGATCGAGTTCGTTGGTCCAGTGACAGTCACTATCCGTTCCGGGCAGGAGCCATCAGAGATATTGATTTTCGCACCAGACTGCGTTGTGCAAACGAAAAAGTTATTATTCTCTTATCTATAAGTCTTTATCTTTGCACGTATTAATATATAAAGCTACTTTTTAGTTTGGTGAATAGTATGTTGAATAAATTTAAGAAATGTTCGACGAAATACATGTTTCTAATAATAAATAATAAAGATAGGAATTAAACTTATACATGTAAGAAAGATTTATCTTAATATATATTTAATTTTGATATGTATTATATAATTAAATTAAGATTGTAGAATGATAATAATTGTAATAATGATAATGAAACATGTTCTCATACACACAATTTTTCATGTGATATGTGATTATGTTACGTGACTATTATTTATCGTTGTTAGAAGGCACGCGATCGGTAATTAGTCTCACGATAAGAATTTAATTGATATTTACCTCCTCACGGAATCTTTTGACAATCTCTCCTTTTTTCCCAATAATGCTACCAACTTCCTGCAATAAAATAAGAATATTATGTCGATTTAAATTAGTTAATCAAAACGTCTCTATAATATTTGTACATAAATTTAGGTATTAAATTCAATAATATACGCTGGATTGTTTTGTATTTCGAATAATACATGAATCGTTTACAATTCATATTGTAACTGCAATAAAGGTATTATATTCGGTACTGATATCACAATAACATAAAAATGCTATTGGGAAATACAAATATATATATTGATTGTTGTTTAATAATAAGTCACAAAATACGGACATTTTTTCCGATGAAAAAAAAGATTTAATACATATATATTTAGACATATTAGGCATGTTAACGTCATTATACTATTATTTTCATCAGGCGATCAATGCAGCATACAGAAAACAATTGTGAGAGACGTGTACGAAATAAATGGCAGAATATAACTGTCCTATAATTAGTATCGGAGCTGTGCGAGTAGCTGATGTCCACTCAGGTTCTGACACTATATGACCTCAGGATAACGCTGTTAAGAGCAAACAGCGTTATCAGGTTAACGTTAACAGGTTAACAGGTATATCTCCGTTTCTTCTAAATTTAAATGACGTATTTCAGATAAAATGCCAACGTTTTCTAGACAAATTTCATGCTAGATTTATCATTCCTTAATTTAGAAAACTTTGAAGTAATCAAAGCATTGAGAAGATTGTGACGATTGAACAAACGTCATCGTCGACGAATTAGATGCCGAAACTAATATAGCTAGAACAAGAAGCCAGTGGATGAAGAAAGAAGAGTTGGCCATGTGCCAGACACGAGGGTCACTAAAGATCAGCGAAATTCACGAGATTGCAAATTCTCGAGATCAAGTCATATCGCGTTATCAAACTGGGGAGGATATCATGGCGGCTCCTCGAACGCCACTTCCGAGAGCAATGTATAGTTACATTATCGGTCAATAATTTGAGTGTAGCCTACTTTTATAAAATAAAAGTTTCCTGATACTGTCCTACTTCTGTAAATATCATGTTATCGCAAAAATAGAATGGAACTAAAAAAGGATGATAATACAGGGAATATAAAAAATGGATCTTTATGTCGAATATTTTTTGAATGATATCCCAAATATCAAATATACGAAGTGCTAGACGCTTCATAAATATAAAACCAGCAACAAGTAACAGAAAAAAGGTTTCGGCAATATAGTTTCAATAATAATTTGACATTTAATGAAAGACATGAAGAATAAAATCTATTTCGTCAAGATAAATATAATATATTAAAAATTATGCGAAAGTTTTATTAAAGTGTTTTAGAAGTTTTTTTACCAAAGTAATTTAGATCATTAGGACTTTTGAAGATTCGCGAGTTGGCCAATGACCCTGGCAACGATCCAATTCCTGCTGGAGTTTAGAGACTTGTTCGAAAGCGCAGGAAAAATACATACGACGAAGAAATACAGACTGAAAGGAGTGCACTTTCCGGATTTGAAAATATTAACCGCCATTTCAATCAAAGCACAGCTGAAGAGAGATTAATATTACATGACTGAAACTAGAAGAAAATATCGAGATAACAGCTGTAAAAGATTACTGTCTGTGTAGATAAGCCAAAGTTTGGACTCGATCCAAATATATTTACGCCATAGAAGTATCGTAAGGTCAGTGGTGACCATGACATTCAACGAATGGCTGAAATGGCTTTGCATAATAATGAAAAATTGAGAAACAATATGATTTAAAAAATTAGTACGAGAAAAAATAATTGATTGTTACTTTTAGATCACAAAGCTTCTGTAATGTTTTGTTTTACTAAGTGCGATAAAATTATTAACGAAGATGTACTAATTTTCCATAAAAATCAATGGATTTCTTTGCAAAAAGAATAAGGCGGGTATGATCCGATCGGAAGGATGGTGGAATCACGATAAGTGATGATGCATCACCTGATTGGCTTAAGGCCCTGGCTGATGTCCACCAGTCTGTCCCAGAAGACTACAGTGCATACTCTACAACAGACATAATGTTTCTTCGGCCAAAAATGCGACCAGACGTATTTATTTCTCGCGATAGAGTCTGCCCAACTATTCGTTTACACGTCTGCAAAGCTCCGAAAACGAGTTTTGCAATATGTGCTATCGCGACATTGGCGAACTGAATAAAGAAGCGCGTAATTAGCGTCCATAAAATCAATGCATTTGCCATAGCTAACTGCTGAATAATCCAACAAATAGTATTGTTACACAATCACGTAATTTATACAGTCAACAGCATAAAATATTTATTATATTATTTTAACTATATTATTTTAGAATTATTAGAATAAAATAATATTGTATAGAAGAAAAAGAACAAAAGATTTTAGATAAATTAAATCAATTCCTTCTGTGTTTTAATCTGAAAATTTTTCTTTATATAATTTATACTTATTTTAATTTAATCGCAAAATTCATAAACTAGGAAAAAATATTATAGTAATTTACCATACAGTTTCTCTATTATTTAATTAAACAAAATAAGGCTAAAGTTGATTTAAAATATTGCTGAATAAGGCTGTGTTTTTACTATACTAATAATATCCGGAAAATAACTTGGCAAGAGAGTGAATTTAGCGAAAAGATCTGCACATCGAAGGAGACATTGGTCTAGCTAGTACGATTAATTACTGAGACGGCGGACATTAATTACTCGTGCTACGACAAGCGATATTGCACCTCGTGTACGATAATTAATTACCAACAGAAACGGTGGTAAGTGACGTGTTCCTAGAACAAGGGTTGAACAGAACGACAGGCTAAGAAAACTTTGATAATAATGTCAAAAAAAGGACCAACTTCGGAATTACTTTTCTGCAAAATTGCAGCACGATAATCTTATAGATGACGTAATTATTGATATACGCATCAAATTACATGGTTGTTGGAGAACTTTCACTCTCAGTCTGCAAGATTAATTTTTTCTATTTGCATATTTCCGGGTACGAGCTCTGGAAACTTGAGATAACGCTATCTTATTTTTCTTTACGTGATTACTTGCTTTATATCCAATTTCTAATTAATCGTATAACATTTAATTTGATTAATTGAATAATATAACGAGTTCCTTTTTTTCTCCAAAACGAACAGACTAATTTTTCAGACCAATTTTGCAGAAAATTAACAATTTAATAGAATAAGTTCAGAGAAAATAAGATATAAGGAATACATCAAGTCCGAAAGGTGGTTTTAATAAAGAGAATGTTTTTCTTTCACGAAATGGGCGATTTCTTTCAATAATAATATAATGAAATTTATATGTACAATTCCCCCGCAATGAAGATTATGTTTAAAATAATAAGCATAAAAAATTGCCATGAAAGAATTTTTTTTTGCGCTATATTTTCCATGTAACTAAACTAATGTTTAATGAATTTTAATGTAAAGCAAGTTTCTGCACATAATTGAGAAGAATTGAGACTGACAAAAATTGAGGTCAATTGTTTTAGAGAGGTAGTAGCTGGTAGGAAATTTGATATATGTACGAGGTTTGTTTACGTATCAAACAATCACTTCAAATTGTTGGCAGCATTTGAAAGTATTCGTATATTTTACAGCTTGAGCGTTTCATGCGCAGTTAAAGATATATGTTTAATGTTTTATTCAAAAAACTGATTGAGTGAAAAAGATTGTGCAACTCATTCAATTAATGATGAATAAGTTGTCTTTTATTTTAATTTTATGTAAATACGATTTGCTGCAGGTAAACCTTGTCTGTAAGATTTCTAATATCAACAAAATTACACGTCAATATTAAAATTTTTTGTTTTCATTTATTACATTGATCGATATTGATACGGAATAAGGAATTATATTGAAGCAAAAACTTAAGTTTCTCATCTTAATTCTTGTTAATATGAAACAGAGCTAGTTTCTATATTCTAATGGAAGAATCATGTTACATGCTTCACGCTGTGACTAGCCACAATGTGTTGAAAGCGGTCGCTACGCGTCTCCTAAATAATTCAAGATAATTGAAAGCCTAAAATTTATTGCTGCCACGCCAGCCGAATAATTATGCCTTTTCCTTAGAACTCCAAGAAATTATTACAATTTTAAGTGACGATCTAAGATAGACGTTCAAACATTTGTTAATCATCATACTAATAAAATGCAGGGTCATACAATCAAGACAGGTTCTAGCACTTGTTATGTTGGAGATAGAAAAAAATGATAGAGGCAAAAGTTCAATGATATGCCTACTTTCCTATCGACTGATTTTTCCACAAGTGCAATAACGGTGCATTGGAAAATAAGAAAGTACAGCCGTACCGTTTTCTTTAATAGAAACATTTTTTTTTCCTTATTTTCACAAATAGATTCCAAACATTCCATAAAAATGACAGAGTAAGGTGCTTAAAAAATTAATATTTCACGAGATATTTGGAATTGTTGAATGCTGCGTATAATCTATTGAAAGAAATGTTTAAACATTTCACTATCGCATATTGCTGTGCTATTATAAAGTTGAGGACGCACACGGTAATATATTTAGAACTGAAATACAAACGATAAATGTATACGTTTACACTTTGAACCAATGTGCCTCCCCTGGAATTGATATCAGTTAATATTGTGTGGGAGGTCATTTGATACGACGAGATCGAACGTATATTTTCCGCCCTGAATAATGCGTCATTTCATATTACTTCTACTTCTTTAACTTCTTATTGAATCACACTAAATCACATTTAAATTATCGAACAATAAATGTCATTCAATAAATATTAAAGATTACATTTCTCAAAAAACAAAATGTTATGTTAGGTTTTAAAATAAAACTCGATAAACGCTATAACTCAATTGAAATCATGACATTAACATAACGGATAGCTTACTTTGCCCTGCATAATCAGTCGAATGGTAAGAGTGACCGAAGGATCATCATTCAACACCGGTTTGTTATCCATGCCGTCCATTGCGTGATCACGTAGCCTGCGGTTACGATGAGACGGTTTCTTCTCGACGTTAGCAGAGGGAAAGGATGTGGAGGAGGGCAATTAGGATAGGGGAAAGGTTGGGCGAACGATTCTGATCGGGGAGTTTTCGGGAGATGTGCTTCTCAAGCGTTCCCAGGTATGCTCAGGTCTTGCACTGAAATCAGAGGAACATCTGAATTGTGAAATCATTTACATATATTAATTGCTATATATGCAGATTTTCTTTTTACATGTTTCTATGAATTGTATTTTTACATTTTAGCAGGAAGAAATTGTGCAATGTAATTAATGTCTTATTTGCGTCTCGAAAATGAATGATATTTGTTACATCTCCAATTAATTTGCAAATTGATGCTCTAGGCAAAACGAGAAGAAACTTATCAGCAAAACTTATCGTTAAATTCACAGAAAGGAATGGTTTGCAGTGAACATCGAAGTTAAAATAATAACAGCGTGCGATTTAGAAGTAGTTAGTAAAGACGTTGAATTATTGACTCGTCGAGGTTTAATTAATCCAGGTTTAATTAATTGATTTTGGCGACATCACCTAATATTGTAGAAAAAATGAAAAATAAAAAAAGAGAAACATATACTAATAAGAACATTCGCGGACGATCGGATTTTATACATTCCGTTTCACGGTATTATTTTTCAGCTATGTAATGTTAATTACAGCTGCTGTTAGTTATTGAGCCAATCGTTAGACTGCTGGAAACGTGATCGAAGAGAAGTTCTCCCGAGATATTCAGTTCCCTCTCTAAAGGAAAGAGGCCTAACTGCACTCCTCTACACCCCTTCTCTTCAATGAGAGCCCCTACGAGACAGGTTTGCTTGGTCGGTCCGTTATGAACTCCAGAACGCATTTCTGGTTGTACACGTACACTTCTCACACGCAAGTGTGCGCTCGCAAGAATCGGAGACTTGCCGTAAGAAAATTATCAGCGTCGAAATTGTCCGTTACGTCAACAGAGACTAGCAAGGAAATTAAATTTAAAAAAATGTGTCTGCGACGAGAAGTCCAAGATTCAAGTAGAAGTCCAAGGTTCCTAATCTGTTTTATGAGGACAAAGAGAACATAAAAATACATTTGCACAGCAACCTTTGGAGTTGCAATTGAATTATGTGCGTCCAGTTTTAATAAGAACTCTAGAAAAACGTATTAAGATGCAACAAGATAATATATAAGATACTAAATTAAAAATTGTCAGAAATGCTCTTCATAAATAACGCGTTATATGTGGTATAAATCTTGCAGATTGTGGACTTAGTCACTGGTTCCAGGTGTTTCGAATGTTTACGGAATGCGTCACAGCGAGCTCGTATAATGTACAATATAAAGCAAAGGAACAGGGAGGAATTTAGCGACGCAGAGTGTCGCGGCGTATTTTCTAGGTTGCGTATGTTTATCGCGTTTCATGGACAGCTTTGTGTAAAAGTTTACTTGGTCACTACGGTTCCAAGCGCAACTTTCCAAGCGAGTCGTCGCGCAAACTTACGACTGCTGAATATTAGCTTTACGAGAAAGAGGAAGTACGACGTTTCCAACATTTCTCAACCTAATTACAATCTTGCTTTTTGCAATTGTGTTTATCCTGGAAAGGTATTTGTTGATAGCCAACACAAGAAGCCTTTCACGTCCCCCCTCGTTTATTTCCTGCAATATCTTGCAGAATACCAGTACTCTCGTCTAATCTTTGCTATACTATTTAAATTAATTATGCAAATTAATGGCATTCAATGCAGTTTTAATAATTCGTCTCGGACATACGATTTCCATGTGTATCTGTGGGCAATATAGGAAATGCAAGAACATTGCGTCGAGCGCCATGCGAGAGCATTTATCGGAAACGGAGTATATTATCCTTCGCCATCTCTCTCTAATCGGCCACGCAGGCAGCCACTATCGTTGCGCTCTGTTGCAATTCGCGATGCAATTCAGCTACGGAATTTAATGCAATCCGAATTTCGTTACATCTGAGTTACGCTGTGTGTTGTGTGTGTGTGTACACAGATTTCAACAAAAGATCGATTATTTAAATCTGATTTGTTGTTCATGTGATGCCAATTACTCATTAAACTTTATTGTATTTTATAAAGAGTCACCGCACGCACAAATGCAACAGTCCGCGAGCTGGTATATCGACATTCAATTGACGAATCAATCACATAACAGTTTTGGTCAATTCTTCATTCTTAAGCAAATTGTTCACGTGATGCGACATGAACGTAGCAAATACGAAATCAAGGAATACTTGTGCTATGGAAAATCAACCAATAAATTTTCTATAACGTAAAATATTTTCAGAGTAATATTAGAAATTAATTTGTGTGTGCGTGTGTGTAAATAGATTCTTGAGCTATCATTACGTGTTTAACATCGGAAAAACTTCCATGCATTCCTGACATCAAAGATTGCCAAAGAAATAAACAAGTTCGAATTATCTAATCTTCAATTCCTACAAGTATCGACATGTGGAAAGTGGAAATCGATCAATATATAAACTGAAATTTCGATACCACTAACGTTTCATCATTCTTTCGTTGTTCAACTTTCCTAAATAAATTCTCAAATTTAGTGTGCTTCGATGCAGTCCGAATTCATTTTTCAAACTAAAATATAAAATCTGGTAAAATAATAATTTCAGTTATACGGTACCGCTCGAGCAATCGAGCGATTATAAATATAAAACAGAGGAAATAGAATTGAACTTTTGCGCACGGTTCACCGATGGTCGCTCATGGTAATCACATTACCGATTAATGTACATCCTAACGCGATGGGAAATTTGAATCTGTGAAACTTCCACGCTCGGAGTTTTAATGAAAGTAGATTACTTTATTCATACTACAAGCCTTTCTCTTCCTCGGACAATCTAGCACTTGTACTGGTCGACCAGATGAACATTAGATAACAGAAACGAAATTCGATTTCAACGGGACAGTAAACGGATGATCAGTCACGATTAATTTTTCTCGAAATCGCAAAATTTACAAGACATCGAATAAAACAGTCCACTATCGTGGACGTTATCTTAGAATAAAAGCATAGTAAAAAGATTCATCTCATTCCAAAATTTGCGAAAAAAGAATATCTTAATCTTTAATTAAATAAGCAACATTTTGTAACGTTCTCTTCGCACGAAATATTTCTCGAGACATACACTCGCGCGTGTGTTACACGTGAAACACAGGCGTCTCGAATCCCACATGGAACAACAAGTGCTGTTTGTAACTTACGATATCACATTACAATCACTTGGAGTACACTCGGTTCACGAATGTCATTTCCGTTCTCTCGGATCGACAGAAAAAATTCCCAAAGTTGGGAATTCGAAAAGTCGAGAAAGATTTTCCCCGAAGTTCCACTCGCATCAAAGTCGTTTCATTTACGTCTGACAAATGCCTATTCTTACACTTTGCATGATCCATTAGACAGTTGAGTATTAAGTATTAAGGGAGGAACGCAGGCCGCCGCGATGCCGGTTGCAGTGCTGGCAACAGCCAATCAACGCGGACGATTTTCCTCCAAAGACGCGAAGCGATCGCGCGAGGAAGAAACCGACACTTCGCGATCCGAGGAGCATGCTGCGTGTATCGAGCGTGTGAAGAAAGACGGATGCAGATGCATGCAAGCGAGAGAGAGAGAGAGCAGTCGACTGTAGTAGAAGCAGGTACAGTCGTGACAGAAATCCAAGCGTGCGGGGACACGCTTGGCGCGTCTCTCTTTCTTCTCTCTCTCTTCCCCGGAATTCCCCATTGGAGAGCAGTTGCACCAATGACGATCGACGTTAATCCCGCTTGAATCGTCCCTCTCGGCTCGCGGGGAACCGCAATTTCTGCCATCGCGATCCGGTTTCACGATCCACTTTGGCGAGAAAAATAATATCGACATCAAACTAATCTAAGCGCGGCCATTTTTCAGCGGATCGACGATTTAAAAGCAGAGTATTGATGTTTCCCCGGTGCGGCTTAGGCGGCGGTTACACCGCGGCCGATCGTCGAATCCAATTTTCATTCCTCGTTTCTTTCATAGATGGAAGCGAAGTCGCGAACGCGATAATTACAAAATTAGCCGAAATCATTATCGACGTAGCATTCGATTCGCGCGTCGGCGTTACGTACCGCGATGGTAATTAGCACGAAGTTCGCTTCAACATCGAAGGTAGCTTCATCGGCAACACCGTGCCGCGACAACGAAGAAACGTGTCGTCGCGACACGGTAGCTTACTCCCAACCGTCGATACTAAATTTTAGTGGGAACTAATCGTCGGACCCGGCAGCCGCCTGCCGTTCCCGCCGCCGTATCGACTCGCTCGGCTAATTACGAGAACCCTAAGCGCGAACCGTCGCTATCGACGTGCGACGGGGACGCGAGACGGGTCTACCTCGCGTCGACGTTCATCGGCACAACTTCGCGACGAGATTTTACCACTTATTCGACTCGCACGACGCGTGCCGGCAGAGCACCGTCGTCGTCGTTGTAATCCGACGCCATGCAGGAACGATCCAGCGAGACACGAAGAGAGAGAGAGAGAGAGAGATAGCCAAGGAGCCGACGGCGTTTATCGAAGTCGCTCGAAAGCGGCGAATGCCGCCCTCGCAATATTCCCGCAAGCCCTTGTCGCGAAAGCATTTGGCCGTTCCTTCGACTTCATCTACCTCGCATTCTCGAGACTCGACTCGGAAGAAACGCGCGTATGTACGTGTCGGTTCCGCGGCTAATATCGCGGCGGCGAGGACACGCCGGCGTGTCCGATATGATGGCGCACAAAACGGCCCTCCACCTCGCTCGAGAAGTGTCGCCACCGCCGTCGCCGTTGTCGTCGCCGTCGGTCCGTCGTCACGTTGCCTCGCGATCGAGCGCGCGGGGCGCGGTCATGCACGCGGACGCGGAATATTTTTGACAATTTACCTAAATGCACTACTTATTCACCAGGGGGGGAAGGTACGGGCGGTCGCATCGACGCACACTGCACTCGAGGCGCGGAAACGAGGAGGGGTGAAGAGAGAAGAAAAACACTACACTCTACGCGACACGGCAAAACTGCACTACCTCGGTGGAACGCGGACGAGTCTGCCTCGTTCTCTCTGTCTCGGCCAACCCCGCTCGCTTCCGACGATGCGCAGCGCTGCGTGCGTCGCGTCCCGTCGACGTCGCGCGTCAGTGCCGCCACCTACGGTCCCCGTTGCGCGCGCCGACTGCGCCGCAGTGAATTCACCCGTGGCGGGAAATACGAATGCGCGACGTGCGAGATCGATCGGTTTCCAACGATATTCGGTCCTGTTGAAACACTTGGATCTTGTAAAATATAATAGAAATTACGACGCACTTGTCTTCTACATTAAGATTAATTCGTTTAAACATTCACTTCAGTAACAAATTATAAAAATTGTGTAGAGGAGAATCCCCTATTATGGGATATGCTCCTAATATGAGATAATGGGGTTTCTGCTAAACTAGTGAGCACCATCTGTTAGTTCCACCATGAACTTATTGCTCTTGGTGTAAAATGTATTTAGTGAAAAATTCATTGTTCGTTATTGCGTTTAGCCTTTGCAAGAAAAGGTTTGTGAAATTGTGAACGTGTCAAAGGAACTTGAGATAAGTCTTTAAACCTTGTTTATTATGTAATAAAGAAATGGTTGGCAATAAATTCAGTATGCAATGATAGAGTAGAATCGTAGTAACAGGAAAATACGCAATTTGTTGAATTGCTTAATTGTAGAGGTTAGATTTCGTGATCGCGGAACCGCTGGGCGCGTGGCTCGTATAATGAGATATTCAGGGTACTCTTAATATGAGATAATTGTTGCTCGAATATGAAGATTATGTAGTGTAATAAAAGGAAAGAAAATACTACTTAAGGTTAAAGAAAAGTTAATACGAATTTATATTACGAATTTTTGTGTATTTAATTTTTATAGAATCTGACTATGGAGGTTAGAGATACGAGGAAGCGTCGACAGTGGAATCGTGAAGATTTGGCGAAGGCTGTGGAAGTATTTTTATAAAACTATCTAATAAAGTTTTTTAATTGCAATACTGATGTATTTTGCACTTTTAACACCGATTTCTCGAGGTATCTTATATTAGGAGCACACTTTCTCGATCCTGCGTAAAGCTCTTTTTTCAAATTTTTTTAATTTTCAAAAAAAGAAATATTTAAATTAGATTTTTCATTTCACCAACCTAAAGCTTATTAAATTCTCTTCAAGAACGTATTACATTTTTAAATTCTGCCCATAGAGTTCCTTACATTCGGCAAAATCGATATGGTATCTCATAATCGGGGACTTTCCTCTATATATAATATTTATAAAGTTACATAGAAAGAAATTTAAGAATGAACAAAATGGCTTTTTTACCATTTTTGTTAGAATATCGGAAGTGCAGTTTTATCAGTTTTCAATTCTTCTTGCTTGGTTTAGTTATCGTACTTGCGGTTCAGAAATTCAATCTTCTTACGTTACGCATTTAGTAACGATTATCCCGCACCAACCAACTTACCCCCTTCTCCTGCCTCAAATGCATATTGCGCATTACTAATTGCTCCGTATACTCATGTTACTCGCGCGAATGAATCTAACTGATGCTCAACGTAAATTCGATTACCAACCTCGTTCTCTCTGGTAATTCAACTTTCTTCCGGACTTGAAGGACGATCGGTTAAATGGGACGTTTGCCAAAGGCATAAAAGTAAATGTTATTGAATCCAACTTAATAATGAAAATGAAAAGAAATCGAGGAATACGAGATGATGCATATAATTTCAGAATGGAATAAACAATATTTTTTATCGATATAACGTACGTGTATTTTGTTTTTAGAATGTAAATGCGAGAGTCCTTCAAGAGTTTAAATAAAATTTTTCTTAGATCAGTTAGAAAAAGAATAAACTATATAAACCGAAATTATTTTATTTTAAACAAATTTTATTATTGCAGCGTACGCGCGCGCGCAAACAACAATGATTTCATGCGGAAAGATTTTTCATTTTATGTAGAAACGATTTCGTGTTCTTGTTTCTTCAAAAAAAAAACATCGCTTCTACTGCTGCTGCAAACGTTTTCATTTCAAGCGGAATTGCTTTTGCCTTTGCTTCAGATAAAACGATTTTCGATTACGATTAAGTCTGCAATTTAATTTTTATCTTGTGTATGTGTGTGCTTAAAAGCCTTTTTTTGTACACACATTTCGCGCGCATAAATATGTAGACTCCGAAGAGATCCGGCATCTCTTTCCTTTGCAGGTCTAACTGTGGCAAGCAGCTGAATCTTTCACGCGATACTAATTGTAAATGCAAGCTTCTCCTTACTGATGCACGTGAAAGCACGCTACAAAAACATGAAAAACAATGACGTATAATAAGTAAGGTGCGCAACTGGGAATTTAATTATCATTTTGGTCGATGAGGAAATTGTCATTACCGTAATTTAGTTTATGACGGACACAGAACCTTAATGGTAATAGGACCTTACTAAAAAAATTACGCGACAGTAATTACTATTACTTTGACATCATTAAAAAAGAGCGGGCTTATTGAGAAAGTTAAGAACTCCCTTTTTCGCTCGATCGTTACGATATTATGTATGTTTCCACTTTTCCATGCTCACAGTGCTCGATAAGAAGAAAAAGAAATTGATCGAAATTATAAGCATGTGCTAAAAATGTTGATATAAATATAATGTGCACATTTCTCTTCAAAAACAAATAATGGCAAATGGAATAGTGTTCAGCTTGAAAAATATTATACTGCTGCTAATGATTTGGGTCCATTACAGCATAATCTTTCTGTGGCGACCGTGCGCCTGGCGAACAGCAGCCCGGCCACCACATTACGCGCCGCGAGCGCGGGCCTTATCATCCCCATATAATGTCTCGCCGCCGCATGTTGCATCCGATAAGACGTCTCTCGCGAGCAATGCCTTCGCGCGGAGAGATATAAAAGGCCTAGCAACGAGGACGTTGAAGCGCAAATTCAACAGAAGGAAAGCATCAAGCCAACATTTGTCGCGGTTCACGCTTGCAGCGGGAATAAGGCCCACGGTCGCCAGACTTCCGTTCTTGCAGAATGGTCCTGATTTGCACAAAGAAGTAAATACATCGAAACAAGCTGTTTATTTGCATTCTTTAGCAAAAGGAATAACTGCGAAGGTAACGGTTCTAGCGTTATTAGCGGCATCCTTCTATTAATTGATTAAAGCTCAAGGCATGGCAGCGCTCTAATGAAGGCCGTTGAGAATGCATTTTGCACCGGCAAAGCTCTTTTGCAAATGTTTACATTATCGACAGAACGGTGCCAGGTAAGCGACATGAATAATTTATTTTATAACCAACGGGCGATTCAAAGCAAGACTTGTAAATGCAAATGCCTCATAAAAGGAAGACGAAGCTTAAATGGCATTGAGGCAAGCGAGATTGATCGTAAAAACTAAATCGATAGATTGTTCTACGTTGGATTATCCCATGCCAAGTTGGTCTCTTCTCTCGCATCGATTCAAAGGAACGGACCAAATTGAATATCGGCTGTGCAGGGGACTATGAAGCGATTCTTACTTAATTCGAAGCCTTTTTCAATCTAAATATTAATTGATAACATACTCAATAGTTATTGTTGTACTTGTTGTTTTATTTCGCCCCCTTCTTTTGCTCAAGGTCTAAATCAATTGCGATGCATCACAAAATTCGAGATCTTCTTCTTAAATATATGTTAAATTACGCAATTTAAACAAAATAACGTATTCTTGACAGAATTATACCTTATGACTTAAGAACATTGTTTTCTCGTATTTTTATGTTTCTTTTCTTTCTTATTTTCCTTCTCTTCTTCCTCAATTTCTCGCAAATATTATCTGAACATATAATGCAATTAAATATTTTTAACAAATACAAATATATATTATGATTAAAAAACCCTTGACAACATTATACGCTTTTATTTTATGACAGAAGAATCATCGAGCATCAAATATTTAACAGAGTTCTCAATAATCAAAAGCGAAGACGAAAATGTTCCAAGTTTTATTCAAGGAACTCACCATTAAATGTTTAAAGCGCCTATCTAAGATAGTCTTGAACAGAACCTACTTAAAATGTAAACTAGATTTTGAATCTGGACGCACGGAATCGCACGTCTACGTCGAAGGAAGATTAATTCCATCAATTCAAACTCGGTTCAAGTTTCGTATCGGTATTCAGAGCAGAATCATTATCTTTGCTATTATTATTTATTCTCTCCTATATCATCACAATCTATGTCACAAATACACGTCATTATTCCGGTTCCATATTAATATACGTTTTAATAATTGGTTCATCGAAGTCTTTCGAGTCTCGACACGTAGCAGAAACGACAACCATTGTTTCGCTGTTATTACAATGAAGCGCAAATGCAATGGTATAATTGGGCATGTATACAGAAGAAGAAGAAAAACAACAGCTTTGAAATCATTTTTATGTGAAGACTATTGTTCTCTGTAGCTCCCATTCTTCCCATCCGTCTCTCTTGCACTCCTTCGTTTTTTTGTGCAAACTTACTCTTTAGCATACTTTCACTAGCTTCAATAACTAGAGCTGATACAACAAATTCGTTTAATCGAATTTTATTCCGAGAAATCTTTTTCATTGTCATTTTGCTCTACCTTGGTTGCTAGTCAACAGTTCCGGACCTAATACGATCAGTTGTGTATTTAACATGATTTAATTCGTGATATATTATAAAATACCTTGTATTAAAATTAAATAATATATTAAAATACCTGACAACGATGCTATTTATGTTGACAAAACAAAGATATTTATTTATTCATAAACAAAGATATTTATTAAACGCCTTAATTTAGTTTCCAGAAACATAATTTCATCGAATTTTTTCGAATTGTTCGGGATCTAACATTTTGTTTTTACAGATTCGTCATTCTAGCACATTCTAGCAGAACGTAATTGGTTGAAACCCATTGCCTGAATATGATGGATCCTGCGGGTTCTGGTTCGCGGTTATTAATATCGCGGTCACCAAAATTGATTCGTTACTAAAAGCCAATGACGTTGCCAGAAAACAACCGCATGTGTTTCAATACCAGTCTGCTAAACATCAAATAGATTCTTTCACGCATAATTATTACCCACACGTGACAGTTTTCTAAAACATCTTATCAGTAAATGCGGTATATACGCGTCAACTTATGATATTTCACTGGCTGGAATCGTCATGGAATCAAAACACGCATTCGCTTCAACGATATCTATTATTCAAACTGATCAATTCCCAATGAATCAGAATTCCAAATATAGTGGATTTAAATACTATTTATTCGAAAGGATTGTTGTATATACTCTGTATCGATAACTTGGAAATTATGAAAATTCGATATATGCAGTTTGATAAATAATATTAGAGTTTGGCTGATGTATAAATATATCCTCGCAGACTTGTGAAAATATGATGTAAGTGTAACGAATAGACATTTCAAGATAAACGACTCGTATTTCTTTATTCAGTACGTATTTCTGATCTCTTTATTTTTGTTCTCCTGAGATAGTCATTTAAGCGACATCTTATTTTCGTTATACTGTTTGATTCGAGATGGTACGATATAATAATTAGTATTGATCGTTACTGCTGTTTATGCTGTCGCAAATTCATCTTGAAGATGGAAGTTCGCGAAATAACTCGCTGCAACGTCCTTCATTTCATTATAGATCTCCCAGTTAACTGATGCGCTTGTTACGAGATTTCATCAGAAACATAATTAGTTGACAAGACAAATGTAACAGAAATTTATTCGCCAGAATAAATTCTGATTCATAATTAAGGTCGTTTAATAAGTTCTTAGAAAATAATATACATATATACAGGGTGAGGCACCTAAAACAGGCCACCCGAATATCTCGGCTGTTATTGGTGATAGAAAAAAATGTCAGACCAAACTTGCATGGTTTCGAGGGACACATAATTTGTTCTAAATAGTTTTTTATTAAGTGGACGCGTAGAGGTCATATGAAGGTCAACTTCGTTTTTTTAAATGGTATAATGTTTTTTTTACGTACCATCTAGTAGAGCGTTTGAAGATGCGCACATTGATCTACGGGTCAAAATCATTCAAGGTCACTAAAGGCTAAAATTTCTAAAAGTGCTAGAACTTTTTCATTTCTGAGTTTTCGGTATTTTCAATAACAGAAAACTCTAGGCAATATAAAAAATATAAATATCAACAACTCAGAACTTGTCGGAAAAGAAAAAATTTCTAAGGGCTAGAACTTTTTCATTTCTGAATTTACGGTATTTTCAATAGCAGAGAACTCTAGGCAATATAAAAAATAATGATAACAACAACTCAGAACTTCGCGGAAAAAGAAAAAATTTCTAAGGGCTAGAACTTTTTCATTTCTGAGTTTACAGTAGTTTTAATAGCAGAGAACTCTAGGCAATATGAAGTAAATTATTTTCCCTTGCAGTTGGCCTTCAGTGACCTTGAATGATTTTGACCCGTAGATCAATGTGCGCATCTTCAAACCCTCTACTAGATGGTACGTAAAAAACATATACCATTTAAAAAAACGAAGTTGACCTTCATATGACCTCTACGCGTCCCCCTAATAAAAAACTATTTAGAACAAATTATGTGTCCCTCGAAACCATGCAAATTTGGTCTGACACATTGTTTTCTATCGTCAAGAACAGCCGAGATATTCGGGTGGCCTGTTTTAGGTGCCTCACCCTGTATATGTCAACTATTATGTCAGTTTGATTAATATCAAACTGCCCTCTCATATATTTTCTAAGGACTTATCAAACTATCCTCGTGTGCTTGTAGAACTCTCGAGATATGCGATAAATAAGGTTTCGCGATGAATAGGTTTCGATAATGAATAAAATCATTCCGTTCTATTCTTGATGTCATATCACGACATGGGGACATGGGAAAACTCGAAAATAAACGTTAACGGAGAAGCCGCGGATACCCGCAAACACAATACGGTGATGGCGGCGGCGAATGTTTCGGGAAAATGAAGAGATTCCGCGCGTCCGCGTTCAACCCAGACTTGGTGCTCAATAGCAGATTAACTGACAGCCGGAATGGTATTAGCGGATACGTCGTTATTCAGCAGCAGCGATATTTACGTCTCGCCATTACCGCTACGAAATTCTCGAAATCAGAAGCTGAACCAGCGCGATTGAATAGTCCGTCGACAATCAAGTCTGTCACGTTGCCTGGGAAATTGTGACGATGTAATAAGATTAATAAGTGATAAGAGGGCCGTGTCAATAAGCTCATCGCTGAGCCGATCATTGTTGCGGTGTCTCTGTGTGATGTAACAATCTCGCATTTGTAATCGGCTGAACGAAACACAATAAAATTTAATTCACCAAGTTCCTGCGCTATGAAACTGATCACATGTCACCAGCTTCTATAATGCTAAAGAGGATTAAAATGAAATAATCAGCTGATGGATGGTATTTAATTCAAGAAATCAGACGAATATATTCTATCATGTCGCTGGAGTAGAAGGAGGAGAGAACGAGATATCGATGTTATTTGCTGAGTCGTATACATCTTTATGGTTTCGATGCTGCTACGTGAGATCATATTTCATTCCCGTAGCAAACTGCAAAGCAGCACTTTTCGATGAATTCCAATCCAATAGATCGGCAATACGTATACGCAAAATGCTCGCCCTTGCATAAACCACCATCCTCTGTCTTTATATACGTGTTCTCCGAGAATCTATATCCACAGAACCGTGTCCAACTCTCATTCCGAGAAATCCGGTAGAGTTATTAAATTCTCATACGGTTTCATATTTTGACAAGCGGATCCGCAATACAGCGCACTTCGTTGATGAAGAGAAGCTCAATTTGCTACGACAATTATTTTTCTTAGTTGAGGTAATTGTAACGATAAGATAATTTAAGACTATGAAATCTATCAGCGATAGCATTAAGCTAAAATATTCATAATTATCAAGTTAAAGGTTTTAAAAAGATCGTTAAAAAGGAGATTGCAATTGTTAAATTTGAAAAATGTTAACGTTTTTATTTAGAAAGTATCAACTTTATATCGGCTATAATATCTGTCAATAATATTGGGAAGATATTTTTGTAATCAATAGCCAACGTCGCATTTTATATTGAGATTATTTTGAGTGTTTGTCGCCCGATAAACAGCTTCTTAAAAACACTTTTTTTGAATATGAGTGTTACCAGACCTTGAAGTTCATGGTTAACGATAATTGAAGAGAACATCCACAGTTATAGTTCGCGAGGAGCAAATTTGTGAGAGTTTTGCAAGAGTATTCATCGCGTCTAGAAGCAAAACTCGAAAAAGCATGTACGAAGAAGGGTAGAAAGTTCGCGTAGAGAGGTCTCGATAGTTTCCCTCGAATGGTTTTCACTTGGATATGAGGACGAGGACTTTAGCTTATCTTTCGCCCATGGCGAAGTGAAAGCGAGCAGAAGTAAGAATTGGATACGGAGAATTGAATGTTGAAAAATAAAAATGGCTCTGGCTGAACTATAATGCTATATAAAAATAATAAAGCGTAGGTTTTGAAAATCACAAGATCGAAAATGACCGCGTATTGATGCGGAATAAAACCTGTATTATTTACAGAATGTTAAAAGTGAGGATGTTATATTGAATACTCTAGAAATGTAATATGCAAAACGCTTCAATAAAAATCAAGCAAAATTTAATTAATTACTCAAGAGCGTAGGTAAAAACTAATAATAAATATGTGAAGGCACTTTTTCTGCAAAAACTTTAATTGGAAATGTAAAGTATATTCAATTACAACGGCAATAACGAAATCAAATTTAATTTTATTGGTTTTATTGCAATACACAAATTACCTTATGAAGAGATAAATGAGAGAGTTTATATAAATTCAAGTATATTATTTCTCTTTGTATAAAATATTTTACTTCATTCTTTATATTTTGTATTGTATTTCGTCACATTTATTCTTATCTTCTTACTCTTGATATATTTAAAGAGCACATAGCTGTAAGTCCTGATATTTCTTAAATAATCTTTATTCTATAACCCCAAATAAAGTACTTACCCGAATCTTCTTTTTTTACATATATTTAAACAATAAATATATCGAATACACGGAACAGCGTAACGTAAAGATAGCATGATAGTTTCAATTGCAATCAGCACATGCATCTAATGTTTTTCAAGTGATTGTCCTTTGCAGGATTATCCGTAATTATGTTAAATATTATCGGTGCAATTTACACGTAGTAGAGTTTCAGTTCTCAAGGCTTGTTAGCGCGATTCAGATTAGCGGAAGTACTTTGCACACAACACCCTCATGACCCTCGACTATCGTCTGTAAAGTTTTAGACATATGCTTGTTAAAGGTGAGTAGAGCAGGGAAAGCTAAACATTGTCGATTATCTCATGCGAATTATGCTGCTACCATATGACATTTTTTAAATATAAATTAATCAATTTAATGTTTACTATCTTCGTGATTTGCAAATAGCTTACAGATAGAGTGTGTCATTAAAACGATTATATTATCGTATAGCTTGAGTTATAAGTTATAGCTTGATTTATAAATTAGTTGCGACATATGTTTCTGACTTTAAAACTATTGCAATTTTCCGTAAGATTAACACAATACTTTTTCGTAAAAACATATGATGCTATTCATTGCTTGTGTTTGATTTTTGTGTGATAACGTTGCTCAAAGAGATTCAATTTCAGCGTACCATACATTCTTTTGATACCTGTCTTTCGTACTCTTTTTTTTTTCATTCTTACAGAGAAAGTCCACACTCAAAGAACAAAGTACTGGAATTCAAATTGACTTTCCAACTTCTTGTCGATTTTTAAAAGAAGAAAAGAAATAAATAATAGCAAACTTTTCCATTATGATTGCTTTATTTTAAATTACTTTCATGCAATATGAATAAGTCATGGAATTAAAACGAAATTAAGACATAAAAATTGATTAAATAGAAGAAAATAGTAAGATTTATTTAATTACATCTCGAAAATGAAATTCTGTTGAAAAGAAAGATTTTTTGCAAACTATTTTGAAAGCAAATTCAATTTCGAAATAGAGATTGTTGATATGTCATAAAAAAAAGTGTCGAGAATTGCATGTGATTAATTTTGTCATACTACAATTCTCCTATTTTGTCATATGGAAATACAAAAAGAAGGGAACGAGTAACAACGAGGAGGAAAAATTGGAACACAGCCAACCGTATCAAAAGTATCTGTTTGAATTTTGCCGTTCATTCGTATCGCTCGACAGATTCCAAATATTCGAACGAACTAGCGAAAATCCAGCTTATTCAGAATTCTGGGTGCCGGTAGATTACATGTAGAAAAGTGAATCTCTATATTAAAAAAAAGTTTTTCCTTGTAAAAAAAACATATAGCATTTTGCAAATGCTATTTTACATTAATGAAGAAACCCCTGCTTCTAGTTTTGTTTTCTAGAAAATAATAGACTGTATAATATCCTTAGCAAAAATATTTCTGTATAAATAATTTTATAATTATTTATATGTGAATTGTGCTTTATCAAGCAGTACAGAAATGTTTCACAAAACAAGATGGCTTACAAATCATCAGTCTTCGCTCCTCTTGTGGCCGATTCATATTCAATTTCAAAGCATGCCGATGTCAAATCCGCCGATTTTCTTTCCTCTAGAACGGCAGCTTGTCAATGTCAGGAAAGAGTCCACGGTGACGAACCCCGCACGTGACGCCCTTCAATTCTCACCAACATACATGAAATGTGTGCGAGATAACCGACTGTCTGAGTCTACCTGACGTTTTTATCCTGAAGCTGGTACTTCCGTAAAATACGAGAATATCTGGGAATGTTTGCGTGAATGCGCTTTTGTCAAAAAGTATCTCTTATCTTAAAAGTGATCGCTTTCCGTTACGCAACTCTCACGACAACGTCACACATAATCATTTATTTATACAACTACAGTTCCTTTTCAAATGCAATAAATTTTACAATAATACTACAATACTATTGATTGGATTTTCAGTTCTGACAAGAAACAGAAAATAATGTCACGTTGGTAAACGGTATTCAAAAACAATGTACAATTGCAATGATTAACAATTGTTTATTTTTGTTTCATGCGATCTTGTCCGATGTTTTTATTTTAAAATGATGTGTTCCGATAGATACTGATAAATTCGTGTGATAAATTTGTTGTGAAATTGAAGAGAGAGAATTACGTTCCTCGCGTGCATCAATTTCTTCTCAAACAAATATCGGCCTCTGAAGTGTTTTCGCAGCATAAGGCTTATATAAAATAGATCAAAGTTTTCTTCCTCGTTTCTTTCTGTTTGACGCTAAGAACTTGCCCGAATCCGAAAATGGGTTGCCTCTTGTCGCAACGGCGAGAAAGTCGCGTGAAACTTTGAATTTGCAATTTACCTCCGGGAAGAGGTCTTCTTCCCCTAGGTCTATTCCCTGCGAAGCGACTTCGAATTTGTACAAGAAAAATTCGCCGAGCAAATAAAATTACCAACTCCGCGCGCAACTATGATGATGCGCGACAGGTTTTCCTTGCTTTGCTTATACTTCGCTGTGCTGCGAATTTTTCATATAAATACAAAATCACGCAGATGAAAAGTTATTAAATTGGCATTAAAGAAAAATCATGAATATTGAACGCGCATAATAACGTAATGTGCTAATAACGTATGTACTAATCATTTTCATACAACAGCTTTTGCAACTTCAATTCAAGTGTCTGACAGTGTTTGGAGGAAGAGAGGAATCACGATATTTTAAAATCTCATTTGGAGCTCTTCGCAATGTGAACGTTTATTATCACTACGTCAACCATTTAATTAGAGATAACGGATCTGTTTAATTACGTTTATAATTTAATTTCAAGATACGACACAAGTGATTGTACCGACTATATACTGAAATGTCAGATGGAGGATCATCGGTGGGGAGATCGAATGCCACAGCATCCGAGCTCCCGAGAATTCCATTGCCTGATTGATATGTGTCAAGCTTGCCGCATGCACCATTGCCTCGCAGCCAATACCCGACGGATTGCACACACCACGTTATACTCATATCCCCGTATCATGAATCGCATTAAAGCTCCGGCAATCAGATCCAAGCGACGCGCAATAGCCGCGAAACGCGGACTAAACTAATCGCGATGAATCCGAAAAATCCTGAAAATTCGACGATCCCACGAAATCGGTGTTGATTACTACTTATTTCTATGCGCGCGTGAGCGAGTACTCAAGTACAAATATTCAGAAATTTTACTGAAGAATAAAAACACATGGATAACTTCTATTAATGAAGATTCCGTTATACAATTTAATGTTACATTTAAGATAATAATTTTATTATACAGGGTGTCCCGGGTTTTAACCGACAAACTGCGGGAGCATATTCTACTAGTGGAAATAAGAAAAAATTCTTATATCGAGTTTGCTTAGAAATGCTTTATTACAAAGTTATAAACCAATATTGAAAAGAAATATCAGATAAGTAACAACGGATTTTTTCACAAAAATATAAATTATCTACGCAATGATTTAGTGACGCATTTCAAAATGTTGTCCTTGCACATCGATACAAGCTAGACATCGACGTAGTACAGAATTTGTTACGGTACGACATTCCTGAAAATTTTGTTGCATCTCAGAAACTGAATTAGTAATTCGTTGCTTTAAATCTATCTGGTACTCTCCTGTTAGGAAATCTACGTTGATACTCTCGTACGGCTGCTCGTGCATTTCCGTCACAGAATCCGTACACGAAATGAATATCGGTGTATTCCTCATTTGAAAACACTTTTGGCATTCTGATAGTAATTGCTAGTTGACACGACGATTGAAATCTAACAGCTACTGTTGTGAAAGTAACGATCATACTGAATCGTTTCAACATAGTGAACATGAATACATGTGAACATCTTCGACCTTGCAAATTCTACACTATGTTCCGTTGTTACTTATCTCATATTTCTTTTCAATATTGGTTTATAACTTTGTAATAAAGCATTTCTAAGCAAACTCGATATAAGAATTTTTTCTTATTTCCACTAGTAGAATATGCTCCCGCAGTTTGTCGGTTAAAACCCGGGACACCCTGTAGATACATAAAATATTTCTGTAACATGTTATTATATGTAATATTCTATGCCGCTTTTCTGATGTTTTATACTTTTATTTGTACTTTTCTGATCTTTTTAACAAAGAGAGAAATTTATTATGTACATGTTCGTACACAACATAATGTATGCGCATGTATGTCTATGTCAATATTATTTTATAATTTTTCCTTTAACGTTATATTGTATTTCATTCTTGCATTTAAATATAATTCAATATTATTATTTAAAAGACAGCTTAAGGAATCCATTAAAACCTGCTTTTCCTACAGTGTTCAGATTTCCACACACGATTGCGTAAAGTACTTTAAACACGACTGAATGATCGTGTGGTCCTAAACTTTGCGGCGTTCCAGACTGCAGCAAAACCATTTCGCTTTAAACCGTATCGCGGAATTTTCGTGGAAGTTCGAGGAAACTCGTGAAAAAGAGAGATTAATGTTCGTAACCCCGCTCCTTGACCGTTTCGTTGTCCTCCAGGACGATTTAAGGCACAGAGCAAAAGAACCAGTCGTCTAACTGGATCTCGATAAACCCCATTACACCCATCAACAGTGCGGAGATCGAGAGGGAGGGCGATAAAAGAGCCATTCCTCGAAAATCCTCTAATGGTGAGAAAAGTTTACGGTCAGTGGAAATGAAAATCCCGAACGGTATCGGATCGCTCCTCCTTCCCCGCAGGCCCTCCGTTGTTACCTGGTCTTGGACAATAGTTTATTTCACAACTCACTTCCTCCGAAATTTTCACTTCGGAAATTTTTGGTTGGATATAGATGACTATAGTTCAACGTCTTGCCAATTTGCCACTTTGCAGCTTCCGACTGGGTCGGCGTTATTCAGTAGACTGTTTTGCACACGCAATGCGATTACTTCTTATTTCTGCAGCTCGTGCAGCCTGATAAGTGCTTTACCACTCGTAATTACGGGGAGTAAATGCAATCTGTAAACGCTTTTTCCGTTCTGAATCGCCGCCTGATTCGACGCGTGAAACGCACACGGTTACCCGCGCGTAAGCGCAGTTCAATCCTATTAGCGAGCACGTGGAGCTAGACAAAAGTATTGATCATCGACGAGTTCGGCGAGCCCTCGAGATGCCTCTCCCTTCCTCCCAACCCTTCTCGCGCTTTCCGTTCCCTTTTGCTCCTCTCTTCCGACTCTCCGTCTCTCTCGCTCGTGTGATTGCCCCATTGAAATTCCCGACGCTGCATATTAATGCCGCCGTATAAATCCAGCTGCTAACCACCCTCTGGCCTGGGTGGATGGGAGGAAGGATATATCCTCCCACCGAAAAGGGCCGAATCTCCTCAAGTGTCGTCCCGCCGGATAATCTTGGCCTGAAATTCGTGAGTCTCCGAAATTGCGCGATCTGCACAAATCGCGCTGACTGTGTGCTCGTGTATACACATATTGATCTGCAAGGGTGTTTTACTGTCTCGCAAAATCACACGCACCACGCGCTTCGAGTGACATCGCGGCAGACGTCGGTCGGTCTCGTTTTTTTCGACGTGAATATCTATCGCGAGAGGTCGAGACTTTTAAATTTGAAAAGTTCCTAAAAGTTTGTCAAACGTTCCGTGAACCTACATCGTCCGGGATACCATCAGTCGTTCCATTCCAGCTGCTACAGTTCAGTGCAAATGTTTTGATTTTTTTTGGTGAGACTAAATTATTGTTGCTCCGAAATTCTTTTGCCGCCGAGTCTGTTAAATATATGAAATTCACCGTTTCGTGGACACTGTATAAAGGGATAAAGGGATCCACAAATTTGTGATTAATGGAGAAATTGTTCCGCGCACATTGAAATGTGAATGCAATTCCCAATACGATTTGTTAATTATTGCGACGTGTTATAATGACTTGCTTATGAACATTGACTAGAAAGCCATGAATAATGGGTGAGCAAATCAGGGATACTATTAATTAATGTGCTGATTAGAAACACTAATTGCATCTCAACTGCTGATGACTAATTCATTTCCATTCACGTGAGCGTTCGTTAAAATAAACCAAAGTTTAAATCAACCCATGAACTTAATATGGGCCATGAGCGCTTTTCTATACGCAAATTCTATAATTTATCCGAATTTTAAATAACCAATTTTTAAAGCTAAATACGCCTTTTGCAGGTACTAAATTAAAGCGTATTGCTTTAACCCAAATAAAGTAGACCAGAGCTTAATACATAATTAAATAATCGCAATCGATTATTTAATTCGCAAATATATATAGTTATTTAGACAGAAACGAGTATCTCAGATTGATAGTATAGAATCAGATTGTCGCTTGCGAGTTTAGTTGCACGTTTAATAGCACGTTTAATTTCGATTTCGAATCCATCTTCTACTAAGAAGTACGCAACAACAACGCAGTGTTAGCAAACTTCTCTTAAACTTAGTATTCTCACCGTTAATTACAGCATAGAAATTGAAATCCTGCAGTCCATTCAAATATAAAGGAGAATGCGTTTTATTATTTAAATTAGACGAATCGCGTATCTATATACGTTCAAATAAATTCGTAGAATATTGACCATGTTTATTTTCCACAACCGCTTGAAAGTAATTGATTAGTCCACTGTTTAATTGAAGATTAGTTAATTAATTAGCTAAGTTTAAAAGTTGAAATTAATTAATTTCACGCTTCAATGATTAATTTGGTTTTTAATTTAATCTATTATAGTCGATACCGAGCTTTCTTGCGTGAGTAACGATATGGTACGCACGGCATTATTTAAAGCGCTTAGTAAAGCTCGTTACTGAATGAGTCGTTAGCAACTCTACCGGTTGTCGAAGTTGCTCGTTTCAGCAATATCATACGACAGCTCGAAACGTTACAAACGTAACAACGTAATGAAAACGCAGCATTTGTTCACGCTCTTGTTATTTTAGTTCACCTAAAATTCGACTAGAAAATTGATCATCGTTGTATAAATCAAAATTGGAATCGAAATTGCTTTTTTTTAAAAAAAAAAAAAAAAAAAAAAAAACAATTATGTCAATCAATATTTGTAATTAAAAGGTAGCTTTCATGATTTTTTAATAAACACAAATCATTCATTAATATAAATTAATCGGGAAAAAGTTTATTAACTAATGCAACTGTTTGCTGTTTAGCTTTCTATGTACTACAATTTTATTGACTATTTTGAAAATTCTTTACAACACCTAGGAAATTCTATAAACTAATAACTTCTAATTAAGAGAACTGTTAGGTGATTAACAATGTTTAAAAATGAATATACATCAAGATTGCACGAACTATTTTACAATTTCGCCGAGATGTATCTATGATAAAGAGTATTTAACTTGGTTTCAGAGCATGTTCCAATGTGGGGAAATGAATAATCCCATCACGAATGCACGATGAAGTTAAATGTCCTCGTAAATATTTGAGTTCGAAGATTGAAAATTTTAATTAAAGACCGGCTCTAGAATGGCGAATGAATTCATTGGCAATTAGTAATTAGCAAAATCCGGCATGTGTAGGCTTGTGTACATCTGCTCGTTACAATGTGCAAAAACCATTATCCGTATGGTGTGTAAATGTGCAAGTTCGTTAAATGAAGGGAATTCTAACGCGTCGGTCGGCGATAGCCGCATTAAATTTCACAAACGATTCGTGTGAAATTATTACTCGATTTACTGCAGAACGAAATGCTTTCATCGTGCGATCATTACTCGTTAATGATCTGTTGTAGGTCAATCGAGCACCTTTTCTATACCAATAAATATGCTCTCTGTACCAATAAAAAAGACTTTGTTTCGATAAATCATGAAAACAAAAGAAAAGAATAGTTCTTTCTCTCTTTTCTTTCTCTTCCTCAGAAAGTGATAACCAATCATAATAAATATAGTAAAATCAACCGATTTTAATTGTCATTTAAAAGAACTGTTTCCGGATATGTTTGCATATTGAAATAATTTCTTATTTTTGAGATTAAAATTATTATATTTTTTTTTTCATGTGAATATATCTGCATATTTCCGGTGAAATCATGAAGAGCTTTCATCGGATCCTACCAGTATCAGGTTATAGAAAGCTCAGGAGCAAGTGGTATCAGATTATATGAAATTATATTACCGTCACGCGAGATTAATTTACACACTCGCTTGCAAGACTTTATGTATAATGCTGTTTTCATTGCAAACGTTGTTAGTCTGTCTCTGTTACACGCAGACAATGCATGAGAAAAACTCTATTTTTCTATTTGATTTATTTGTTATCTTTGTCATATTCAAGTTACTTATCATCTCTTTATTTTAACATAACGCTGTTAGATTAACAATCAATTATTAACATTAAATCGTTCTTGCAAACAACTAGAATAAATTAGAATAAAAATCTTAGTGACGAACTTTCGAGATTATGATATACTCTCATACGTATATACAGGGTGAGGCACCTAAAACAGGCCACCTGAATATCTCGGCTGTTATTGGTGATAGAAAAAAATGTCAGACCAAACTTGCATGGTTTCGAGGGACACATAATTTGTTCTAAATAGTTTTTTATTAGGTGGACGCGTAGAGGTCATATGAAGGTCAACTTCGTTTTTTTAAATGGTATAATGTTTTTTTGCGTACCATCTAGTAGAGCGTTTGAAGATGCGCACATTGATCTACGGGTCAAAATTATTCAAGGTCACTGAAGGCTAAAATTTCTAAGTGCTAGAACTTTTTCATTTCTGAGTTTACGGTATTTTCAATAGCAGAGAACTTTAGGCAATATAAAAAATATAAATATCAACAACTCAGAACTTCTCGGAAAAGAAAAAATTTCTAAGGGCTAGAACTTTTTCATTTCTGAGTTTACGGTATTTTCAATAGCAGAGAGCTCTAGGCAATATAAAAAATAATGATAACAACAACTCAGAACTTCGCGGAAAAAGAAAAAATTTCTAAGGGCTAGAACTTTTTCATTTCTGAGTTTACAGTAGTTTTAATAGCAGAGAACTCTAGGCAATATGAAGTAAATTATTTTCCCTTGCAGTTGGCCTTCAGTGACCTTGAATGATTTTGACCCGTAGATCAATGTGCGCATCTTCAAACCCTCTACTAGATGGTACGTAAAAACCATGTACCATTTAAAAAAACGAAGTTGACCTTCATATGACCTCTACGCGTCCACCTAATAAAAAACTATTTAGAACAAATTATGTGTCCCTCGAAACCATGCAAGTTTGGTCTGACACATTTTTTTCTATCACCAATAACAGCCGAGATATTCAGGTGGCCTGTTTTAGGTGCCTCACCCTGTATATAATCATTATATGACAGAGCGGAGCAGCACGCAACAGGCCAGGTGGAATGATTAAAATTTATAATATAATTACGCGAGATATCATTAAGTGGAACATGGAAAAATGAAATCATGTAAGCTTGTACCAGGCTCGTACATATACTTCGCGCCTTGTTAATTACCGACTGCAAGTATGAAGATGAACTCTTTTGATCGTGCCGTATTAAATTAATGTCGGCGTACCTCGAAGACAAGAAAATGGAATTTGCGACGATAGAAAGATTATTGATTATGATGCTATTTGATAAAGTTATTCCTGAAGCTGACTATATATTACAAAACAGCGGCCGTAAAACGAACGTGTTTTTCCGAATCTTTAAGTAATACAAATTGTACCCGGATTAAAATCCGGGTTATACTGGAGAACGTAATAACTTATCGCATATATTAGGAAATTCTAAAAATGAAATAGCACCACGCGCTTTTAAGTTTTTGTTAAGAAAAACTTGCTACGCATTACAAATAATGATTTCTCTTGATGTTTTCTACTTCGACTTCAAATTATTCCAAGGAACCATGCATACTATTTACATATTATTAGAACATTCTTTAACCGGTATATTATATTCAGCCATAACACTACATTGTCAGGACCAGTTGATATTAACATGTGTAGAAGTGAACGGAAGTTGACTTTGTCACATCCATGATTGTGTTATCATCGATCGTGTTGCCTCTCCTTCGTCTCTCGTTACTCACTAGAGACTTTGTCATGGAACTTTCAGAATTTCCGAAAGAATGGGCCACGTCAAAATTTGGATCGAATCTAACGTAGTGTGGCAAGATCGATCCGCCGTCTGCGTCGCGCTGTGAAGGAAACTTTTCTATCTCATCTTTCTCGGTCTTGCACAATCAACTTTGTCTTGGGGGATCTTTCAAGTTTCGCCGCCGCATGAGAATTACCTTTGCTTTCGACTCGCTCGTTCATCTTCGTTACAGTAGAACCGGAATTTAATGGAAAGTTGAAAGAGATTTAAACTTGCCATTGAACTCTATATAAGTATCATTTACAAATAATCGCATGACTATGATGTAACTAGTTTGAGATCACTATACTAAAACAAGAAATATCAATCTGAAAATATTTAATCTTTCTCCTAAAAAATTGGAATTAATAGTCTTACTTAATATGATAAATCTTTTATATATATTAATCAAACAAATTGAATGATAAAAATAAAAATTAAGACAAGGAGAGACAGAGATAGAGAAAAAAATTAAAGGAGATCATTACAGCATCGCACGTAAGTGCACCCGTTATGAAATAGCGTGCATTAAAAGGATTTGATAATTACATAATAGCAGTATTACGACTTCATCCAATAAGAGCGAAGCCTACGCGATACGATCCGTAAATATGGCCGTCAAAGATAGATACACCTCCAGTGTAAGAAAACACAATCTAATTTGATTTATCGAATCTTTAATAAAAAAGTTTATTAATAATAATAATAATAAATAAATAGATGAGCGTCTCGCATTTCAGTAAACGTGACATGAAATAATATAATAAAATCTATATACAGGGTGTCCCGGGTTTTAACCGACAAACTGCGGGAGTATATTCTACTAGTGGAAATAAAAAAAAATTCTTATATCGAGTTTGCTTAGAAATGCTTTATTACAAAGTTATAAACCAATATTGAAAAGAAATATCAGATAAGTAACAACGGATTTTTTCACAAAAATAAAAATTATCTACGCAATGATTTAGTGACGCATTTCAAAATGTTGTCCTTGCACATCGATACAAGCTAGACATCGACGTAGTACAGAATTTGTTACGGTACGACATTCCTGAAAATTTTGTTGCATCTCAGAAACTGAATTAGTAATTCGTTGCTTTAAATCTATCTGGTACTCTCCTGTTAGGAAATCTACGTTGATACTCTCGTACGGCTGCTCGTGCATTTCCGTCACAGAATCCGTACACGAAATGAATATCGGTGTATTCCTCATTTGAAAACACTTTTGGCATTCTGATAGTAATTGCTAGTTGACACGACGATTGAAATCTAACAGCTACTGTTGTGAAAGTAACGATCATACTGAATCGTTTCAACATAGTGAACATGAATACACGTGAATACACGTAACATAAACATCTTGGACCTTCCAAATTCTACACTATGTTCCGTTGTTACTTATCTCATATTTCTTTTCAATATTGGTTTATAACTTTGTAATAAAGCATTTCTAAGCAAACTCGATATAAGAATTTTTTCTTATTTCCACTAATAGAATATGCTCCCGCAGTTTGTCGGTTAAAACCCGGGACACCCTGTATAATAATTTCTTTACGCTATACATAATTAACGAGAGGGAAACTTTGTAAAAGCATTTATGTGTAATAATTCATCCAATAAGTAGGAAAGAATTGTTTTAGAATACGCCACTCATATAAATACATAAAATATTGTATTGTTCATAAAATATTGATTATCACGCTTCAGCAAATATAGATAACTAATAACTTTCGTCCGGTCAAGGTAGCGTCCGTTTTGGAGAGCCGATTATTTGCCGGATAGGCCGCGCAATCAGTGATGTGTATATACGACAAACCAATTGCATTATAGCGCATTGTTGGTCAAACTTTCCGCTAGTTCGCAACCTAACTCCTGAGCTCGACCGGCCGTTAATTGCGAAACAATAATTGAATTGGAAGGCACGAGGCCAGAAGTGGTCTCCCTGACATCCCTCGCCATCTCGCTAATTTTCCTCAAGTGTCCAGTGTCCCATCTTTTTCGTGGATTCTATCACTTAATGACCTAGCACGTATATATACTTTTGTGAAAAGAGTTTGATAACTTAGAATGTTTTTAACTTTTAATTTTTTAAATCAATATAAAAGAATATAAAATATAAAAAATGTAATGTATACATTTTGATGTACATTCTAGTAGATATTTGATATGACGCAAAGTTATAAAAGTACGCGTGAACTCAAGTTGGACTTAATTATACGAGAATAATTGCGATTCCGTCGTACTTAAAAAGATTGCAACGTCATGCACAGAAAGTTCGACGGTTAATTGTAACTTTTGCTAAACTTTCATGCAGATTAAATTGATCGAGAACACATAATTGATTGGTCTCTTTAAAAATGTCACGATTAATTTTTAATCATTTCCCATCTGACTTACTCTTACATTCTTAATTATCGCAGTAGCTATCATTACTTTACCGCGTTTGTATAAACCTTGTCACCGTTTTGTTATTGACACAATTTATGTCTGTATTTATTTTCTGCATTTGTTTTCAGGCCAATAGAACGTCCTGTATCCTGTCGTAGAATCCATCACTCTGGTAAGCTGCTCATTTCATCGAGTAAATTGAGTACGTGCACGAAATATCCTATAGCGCAGTTACCGAATGGTTGCGGGCAGACATGGACGAAAGGCGGTAAGATTAACATCCCCAGGAACAAAACGAGCTCGCTGAGAAGGCAGCCGCCATCGTTCTTGGACGAGTACACCCGAAGATCTCAAAAGGTAGCCACGCAACAACGAGGATAAATGTGATATGCTCTCGGCAAGATTTACGAAAACAAATTGAATATCGCCGGAATGGTGGCAGTCCGTATATTTCTAGAGAAAATTCTAAAATGAAAAAAAATGCAGAAGGCAATTTTAGTTGCACGATCAATGAATAACAGGAATTATTCGCACATCAAGTAAAAGAAATTGAAGAAATAGGACAATATTGGCGTTCTGCGTGAGAGTCATAACGTGATCTTGGCTAGGAGCTTAATCACCTCGTCGAACAACGGAACACGAATCGTCCCGGTGTATCATGAAGTAAGAATTGTTTTTGCAATGTATAATTATAGACCAAGCGACCCGCTGAACCGGCGAGTCGTAGCGACAGATTCTTAATCGAACCTACGATCCCCTTTCTCGTCGAAGAACGCTCGTTATCCTACGACCGAAGACAATCCCTGAATAGCATCGCACTCGTTTCTGCAATCGAGCTGTTTTTGTCTCTTTATTGAGAGGTTACATCTATCGCGAGGTCGCCGGTCTCAAAAACCTCGACGAACTCGGTCACGTAACAAACTATCTTGAGAAATTCGATAACATTGATAGCTAAATGAATCTTCCATTAAACAAAAACCATTTCAGACTCTCTAGGTTTTTATTTATTAATAGCTTCAGATTGATTAGAAATGATATGTTTCCAGAGCACAATGCACTCGTAATTATCTAATTACTAATTAAATATGGTGATATTATAATTTTAATGTATTATGCATTATAACATCCCTTTTGATCTCTTTCGATTTAAATATTATATTTTTTCGATCGATTTCATGAGCATTTAATATAATTAATTAATATATATTAAATGTCCTAATGTCCTTTTCCCTTGCATAACATGCAAATTATGTATTTAATTTTAAAATAAATCAAGTAAAATCTAAACTACATTAAACGCAACACATAACATACTGATATAAGCGAATATTTATTTCAACGCTTGCTTGCGAAATTATTTCCCATTTTTCTTTATTACTTTCTCATTATACTCATTATTACTTGATACAATAGACGTTATTCTAAAAAAGTAGACAATGCACTGCATTGTATATTGTTTTGAAGCATAAAAATAGAATATAAATTATAAATGAAAATCTAATATAAATCTCGAATAATGTATAATCGTTGAATATTTAATTATTGGGTCAAAAGCATGTCGCTCACAAATATACATATATGAATTTACAGGTTTATTTGGTAAAATCATCAGGTAATATTTGCAATGATTTATTTGGAAAGCGAAAGTTATTGTTGTGGCAAGTAATCATGGATCAGTAAGTTATATTACTCTATGGTTTATTTTGTTATTACATAAATAATTTCAAAATGGATTAAATAATTCTACATAGATGAAACTTGTGAAAAAAATATATTTAAAGTATTACACAAAAAGTTAATTAAAAAAAGTATATGTAATGATATTTTCTCATATTAATTTTTATATTCTGTTTTAATATCTTATATATTTGTTTTCATGTTATAACCAGATGTTTTGACTAGATCCTCAAATCCTCTCGAACCTTTAATTACCTTTTTCAATACTAATTTAGAATTAAACTGTTTGAAATCATTTTTTATTTCTGATTGTTTAATGCAGTTAAAGTTTCAATTTATATTTTAATTCGTTATAATACAATTTTCTAGATTATCCTCAAAGAATATAGGACCTTAAGTGTGGCGCACGAAAAATATGAAGAAAGCGAGGACAGACATTTCGGGTAAAATTTGAAATTCAAAGTTTGAAATTCAAAGCGCGGATCATTAGAACAGCGCACTTGCGAGCTAAAGCGGCTAAAAATAAAGAAATGAAGTTACGCGTCTCCCTTCGTTGTGCCCCTTTGATCTCTAACACGCTAGAATTCGATTTTTCTGCCAGCCCGTCCCAGACCGATCCGACAATGTGGAGCGTAAATTTCGCGCTTCCTCGCCAAGTTGGTTCTCTCCGACATTGCGAATAATCTCAAGCTTTTAAACTTTTTCATTTTCTAGCAGATGGAAATCGTGGCAAACTGTTGTCAATGTGTATATCGAAATATCATCGACTGTATACAGCAGAAAAAATAATGTTAAAAATGTTTAAATGATATTTTGCTCCTCTCGTATATTACACTGAAGACGAATAAGAGCATGTGAGATGTTTTGTGAACATATAGAGAATTCTTTTCCACCCGCAGAAACGCTTGACATGGAGCGAAATTCACAAGCGTGATAATCCGCTTCGAATTTGATTGGTATTGTGCTCTCTTGAAGTCGATATGGATCACTCTCACTGAGAGCTCTCGTTATTCATGCCATGATCCATTCACTCTTCGTGCATTTCTGTACTTATCGAAGCAAATCGCGGAATAAAATTTAAACGCCAGAGACAAAAGCAATGCGTGGTTGTGAGTGATAAACAGATTTTGACATCACTATTCCATTTTGTACATGTATTCGGTTAAACTGCACGATATGGATTGATCGCAAAAATCGTTTAATTGCTTTGCAAAAATTGCAAGCTTACTTGGCTACATATTACTAATAAATATTATCATAAAACTACGAAGCAACGTATTGTAATAATTATCTATCAACGTTCACATTAGAATCTCTGAAAGTTGATATATTCTGAAATGTATAAAAGAGAAAGAATGATAAAATAGTAAATGAAGGTACTGAAATATTCTTCTCATTACAGAAACATATTTTTGACATGCACTCAGCCGTTCTCTCTTATAAAGAGCAAGTTATCAGTTCGCATTCTTATATTCATCTTTGCATTTGCTTCATAACAAGCGCGCGCAATGTGGGGCTTTTGATAATACGTTTATCAGCGCATTTTGTGCATAGCGTGGAAATTTCAAATGAGCAGAAATACACAGAAGTATTCGAGCGAGTATTATATCCTTTCTTTTCTCCATTCTAACGGACAAGTGAACAAAGATGGTGGAAAGCCACCTTCTGTCCCTGCTCTATCCATTCTGCCGGCGTTTCTGCTTCTCTCTTTCCGCAGACTAGTGTAACTAGAACAAAAGTTTCGACATATACTGTCTACTGCCAACAAGGCAAAGATAATGTGAAAGCTTCTCCTCTCTCTGCAGCTCACGAGTCTGAATCTCCCTTTAAAGGCAAAACAAGAGCGTGGCAGGATAGCAGGAGACGCAAGGATGGCATCGTTGAGAACTATTGAATACAGAGGAGGAATCTTAATTGCAACTCGATGTGAGCACCAGAGTGAGAGATTGGGAAGGTATATAGTCTGAGACTGACTAAAGAACATTATAGTGATAACACTCTCTGAACAAGACACCTGAATAAGAAGTGATACGACAAACGATGGTTGGCGAAGTTATCCTAGCTTCCAAATTCAAACTACTGTTTGCCTTCTTTGGTCGGCACCAAGATCTCTGTCAAGATATCAAGATACATAAGTCTCTTCTAAGTCGCTTATCTTTTCTTGCGTACGTGTAATCTATCAGATCAGATGTATGCGAAAGGTTTAGTCTTTTTTTGCACGTTTCCGCTTTGTGCATAATATATACGATACAATGCAGTAAAATGTTTGCTCTCGTTTTTTGCGTCATATCTCAGGTAACTTTCGAATTCCTTTGCGAAAAAGGTTTTTTTGTATCTTTAAACCACTTGTATTATTGAGCCACATCTCGAAAGTACCATCGATTGAAATAAATAAGGCAATAAGAAGGCGCCAAGTTGGGTGAATACGCCACGTGCGGAAAAACTTTCAAGTCCAAAATGGTTTGCCGAGTACGAAAAGCACGTATAAAGCATCCCATTGCTCATCGCATTCACTATTGTTGTCCGAAGTTATGTCTATCATTAAATCATGACACATGATTCTGCAAACTCCTACAAACTTTGATGGCAACTTTTCAGAAACGAAGTTGTAGAAAAGCGAGAATTTATTTAAAGTTTAAATAATAATACCATCTGAGCGCTGAGGAAAAAAGACTAAAAGTTTTGCGTACACCTGATATCATTGATATTTTCTTATCGCAGAAGGGAAACGTCTCGGGAAAGCGAGCGAAACTGTAAAGGAAAAGAAGCGGACTCGGGAAATTTTCTCTTTACACCGAATGGACAATAGCGCTGGGTACGTTAAACGCCAAGATATCCGAGGTATTTCAGTTACGAGAAAGTCCGGCGGGAGCAGTCGGTGACCTGATCTCTAACTGGCCAAGTACACCGCACTCCGGCGCATATTTACCCTCCTGTAACGCGCGTCTATTTTGGCTAACTGTGAGTTATTAACGGATCCGCGCTTCTCGAGCCGCAACGATACTCCGTCGCACTTGTTGTCTAGATGTAATAATAGTCCCCCGACGATACTATTCGTTGGAACAAACTTGTCAGGGCGCGAACTAAGCGCGTCCCTTTTAACGCTGGAATCTTGTCCGACGATGACGACGGGGTGCGGAGATGAATTTTAAATTGCGCGCGATCCACGACGTTATATTAACGATACAGTCGCGGCATTCTGTGTTACATGGGAAACGGCAAAGAAACCTGAAAGAAATCTGTGCCGCGCGTTATGTTCAAAAGAATATTTCCTTCTTGTTACTTTCAGATTTATCATTTGCAGCAATTAATTATTGGTTGCTAAGAATGGTACCAATCACCTGCACTTTTCGCAATTACACCGAGTCCTTATTTTATTTGACGGACTAAGTTCCAAAAATAAATTTGGATCATATTTTCAATATTGAGAATTGTGATTGAAAAAGAAAACAAGACAGGATTCGTGCGTTAATCGAGTTGACTAATAATGTTTTAGTAATAATGAACGAAACTTCAAGGGTGAATCATAACTTAGATTGTTCTAATGCATAACTTAGTTACCCAGTTATAACGCATAAATTATCGTGATCCAGCATTTTACGCGGTTTATAAATGCCTGGAATTTAGCGGTTGTTATTGTTCGGTTGTATAGACTATTAAGGCTGTGATTTACATGTATACAATAAACTTCCAAACTGTTGATGGAACAACCGTTCGTCGTTCGTAGTGAATACAGGAATGATCAGAATTTCGATGAAGACGATAAATCGCCGTACGGAAAATTCAAGCTTCACGTTAGCTTATTGATTGTTTCAAGTGAGTATTCAAGTAAGTCTAACAATAAATAATTGCATTTGCAATTCAATGCATGATAAATATTGATATTAGCGGATATTAATAGATGTGCTTATACATTTTATCCAAAGTATTAATAATAGGATCTTCTAGAAAAGCTATAAAAATATAATATATCAGGCACACACAGAGAGGCGATACTGAAGAGATATTTTCTCAATATTAATTCTACTATTTTCATATTTTTATCGAACTATATATATTCGTATATGCTATGGGTCATGTGCACACAATGTGCAGCTCTCATAATGATGAAAACAGAGACGCAGATTCTATGCTACATACATGGAGTCTGCGCGCGTGAATCTCATGTGCACTTGGCGCGTCGGCGCGCGCGCGTTTACCATATAAATCAAGTATATGTTTGTCGCACACGTAGCCGCACGTGGAGACATATATTCAGATTTAATAAAAAAATATCTCTGTTAAATTCCGTCAGAAATATTCACGCAATTTCAAATTTTATCTCGATCATTCCATCATGTCGTGTGATTAATTTCATTTTTGCAACCCCCGTAATCTCTGTGAAAAATTGTTATCTATCAATTTTCTAGTGTCTCTAGCTTATCTTGCGTCTTTATCAATGGAAAATTCATTTCAGATTATAAATATATTATAAATACATAAATTATAAATTAATTGACTTGTTCAGACTCAATCAAGATTCAAGTTCATGTACGACTTAATTCAGTGCTTTTCTTTTTAAGAAGACGCTTTCTCATGCAGCCTTCCACTATAATAAATACATACATGTGTAAATGTGCTATATAGTACATTAATATCTATAGATTACGTTTCCTGCGGACCAACTATTGGCGAATACTAATGTACAAGCGACTGCTATCAATCGATCGTGCAATTCTATCGTTAATCTCGAGAATAATGAGTAAATAACTTGCCGATGACGATTAACCCTGTGTTAGGAACGGCTGAACAATGACGATTAACCACGACGATGTCGGCGGCGGTAACAGTGGCGATTGCGAAGCACTATTTTATTGACTTTAGATTCAACAATGTGGCGATCGGTTAGCCACGGTGTGATGTCGGCGGATGGGTCGATTGGATTAGATCGATTGGTCGGTTGATCGGTTGGTCGGTCGGTCGGTCAGTTAGTTAGTAAGAGAGAATAGAGAGAGAAAAAAAGAGAGAGAGAAAGAGAAGAGAACAGGTATAGGTTCTGGACCTGGATAGTGGTACGTGGTGCAGCAGGGCCGGGGGCTGACGCGATACTGCTCGCGGGCGCGTATATGCGCGCACGCCGCGCGCATCCGTCGGCGCGCATATCCGGCCCTCGTCATGTGCGCTGGTACCGATATAGCCAATCCCGGAAACGGGATAAAGGACGAGAGGCGCGCTCTCCAAGATCGCGCCACGGGGTAGGTCAGAGCAATCGTGGAATTTCGAATTGGATTGACATGTACGAGTACCGATAAATTACTCTTTGTTGCCTCGCACGAGCGCTGCGCGTATGCTGAAAGTGATTTCTGAACTGGGGCTAAACGCAAGGCCGCTTCTCGGGACCATTATCTGATATCCTTATTCCAAGCCGTCTCGCGGATGTGCTTGTCACACTATATCAGACTTGATTGATATTGCTTCTGTAGTTTGTGTATGAGTGTGTGTGTGTGTGTGTGTGTGTGTGTGTTTTATCTGGTTTTGATTTGATATAATTGAAAGATTATATGTATATGTAATTATATATGTACAAATGGCTGCTGAGTAGGATTGGTCCAAGTTCAGCAATACATTTATATTATATGTAGAAAAAGTTTGGTTACGCTTTTTGCAGTTTTTAATATGAAGAGATTGAAGCTAATAAAAAAAAAGAAAATATGAAATATGAGGCAGAGACGATTGCAGACTTGGAAACGTCTCGATCAGATTTCCAATGTTGACACCAACGTATCATTCAAGGCTGAGTGACTTTTTCTTTCTGATAACTGGAAACGGTTGTGAACTGAGGCGAGAAGGAAAAAGACTGCATTGCCGCGTCCGTGAACTCCATCAGTCCATCAGGAGCGCTCGATTAGAATCAACAAGGAAGTTTGCAACAGGTGAGAACGTTTGCCTTGCATTCGCAATGTCCTTTCGACATGAAGCATTCCTTACAAGCGTGAATGTTCAGGAGTAATGTAAAGAATCGTTAACTGTAATATCTTTGATCAATCAAATAATCTTTGATTGACTGTAAGTGAAAATCTGAACCGTTCTGGTTTTCATAACGTACATATAATAGAACAAGCGTTCTGAATAATTATTCGTGTAAATTTGGACAATAAAAAAATAGATATTATATTTGTTAATATTACAACTCTCCAATTCTGATTATATACAGGGTGTTTCCTAAGTAAGTAGACAAACTTAAGGAGGATATTCCTTGGCTTATTTTAAGAAGAAAAGGTCATATAAACATATGTCCTAAACTGCTTTGTTTTCCAAAAAAAGTACATCACTGTTTTCGTTCACTTTTCGGATAGCGTGCTTTTGCAGTACGAGTCAACAAATTTCAACAGATCTCAGAAATCGCATAATAGATGGATGTGAAAGAATACGTAACACTCCAGGTATTTTTGAGCGTGTACGTCAATCAATGGAAAGGAGAGTCGAGGCGTGTATCATGGCTGCAGGTGGACATTTTCAGCAGTTACTGTGATGTTATTATTTTTCTTTTTAGTTACTATTTTCTTTTTCGTTATAATTTTTCTTTTTGGTTACTATTGTTTTTCATTTGTTTCATTTGCAATAACACAAACTGTTCTATAATAAACGAAAAGTGAACGAAAACAGTGATGTACTTTTTTTTGGAAAACAAAGCAGTTTAGGACATATGTTTATATGACCTTTTCTTCTTAAAATAAGCCAAGGAATATCCTCTTTAAGTTTGTCTACTTACTTAGGAAACACCCTGTATATCCGCAATTTATAACAATAATTTATACTATAACTGAGATATTCCGTGCTAGGTTTGTCAATAGTGCCGATTCGACAAACTTATTCTGACGTACTTCGAGAACGATGAAGAAAGTGCGTCAGAGTGCGAATACGACGTTGCAACACGTGTATGCACGGACACATCTACTACCTGCAGCCGCAGTGTGACGAAGCTCGACATTAAAGAGCCTCTCGCAATATCGGGTGTAGCGCAGGCTGGAGAGCGACTTGGCAGGACCTAGAGGATACGGAGAGTATAATGTAAACTAATTAGCAACGAGTCTACATCAATTAAGCCCACTAGAGTGCCCCTTTCGCACTGACATTCCGCTGGAGGGGTGCACCAGATATCGACAACCTGCCATGACAATGACGTATCAAAATTATAAAAATCAATGTAGACTGTAATATAAAAAACGGAAGAGAAGACGACAGAGAAAAAATGGCACTTTTATACATGATAAATTTTCACTCAAAGTTTTTAGCCCTTCATGATCATTTTATGATTTTATAAGAGTCATGAAATCTTTCGGTATGTTTTAAGGAATTAAAACTATGAATTTTCATAGGCATTTTAATTCTGAAAATACTCCCTCCTCTGTTATACTATATTATAATTGATATTGTATATTGACTCTTTCAACTTTTATAATTCGACCTAAATATCTTGCATACGTCATCAGGATATAAAATGGCTGAAAAGGAGGCAATTAAGTTATGTACTATTATAAAATGGAAAATGACGTCCGTTCCATATAATCGATTCGCGATTATCGCAGCTACAATGGACGATCTCGAATCATGCTTTTGAGTTGGTGGCACGTTGCAGAATACTCGGTGATCTAACACTTGGATCGTACGCACATTTTGGTGACACGTGAATCGCTCTGAGAGAAATGCGTAGAGAGATACGTATAGATTTTATTCTTACGTGGCTGTTTCCAATATTTATTTTTATACTGCAAAAGCAATTGAATTGCAGTTTGATGGAAATCTAGCCAAGCAAACGTTTAAAAAATTCACGATGCTAAAATGGATGAAATGAATGAAAAGAAGATGAAATCATCACAAAAATTTTGACAGAGAATGATAAATATTAGATCATTAACTAAATCCGGGTCACATCTGGATGGCGATGAATCATATTAAACTCATACTTATGACAGCACAACATAGCTTATCGTATATTTAACAGAATTTTATAGGTAACCTCTTAAAAAACAAAAAGCAAAATTCTCTAAAACGTCACTACAATATCTGTAGCTAAACGCGACCCGGATTATTTAGTTAACGACCTAACATATTCACCTAAATATTTTTGTGTCACATGTTTCACCACTTATGTCTCCGAGTATTATAAATGCCGAATAAACGGTACATTGGTAGTGGCTCTTAACTAATGTTAGCCCTTAATGTAAATTTTACAGGTCTGCACCACACGAGTGAAGTTTGAATCGCTACACACATACGCACACACACACACACACACACATCGTTTGTAACATTCCCCTGCATTTCAACATTCATCGAAATCCGGCATGCCGGCACGGAACTTGGGCAACTCCGATCGTCCAAACTGAGATGCAATTGCGGGATTAATCAACGTTGCATACACACGTTTGATCGTGTACACACGCAGCAGTACACGTCGCGCGAGTCTCACGTACGACGGCCGTGTACCGGCATTCGGTGCGGTCGATATTCGCCTCGCACACACATCGAGATGGCCGCTATTTTATTCATAATTCGAGATATGATTTCCACAACGCGCCATTGCCGTCACTTATGCATTATCCAGCCGGGAGCGAATGACGTCTTTCCTCCTTTACTTCGTACGGACGGCTCGCGCTGCCGCGACGCACCGCTACGCCAAAGTGGATTTATGTGACGGAAAACCTGCCGATATCTGCCTCTTGCGACAAACATTTTCTTGAGCGCGGCACACGTAGCTCTCTATATCTGATTTCACGAGCTACTGCTGTCTAACTAAAAGCACGGGGGCTGTTCCATCAGGAGAATATCGATAACTTGATTTCTAGAGCCAAGCTTTCGGGAAAAGGGCGGAAAAGTCTATTCGGAAGCTAACGCGAAGAAACTCTAAGAGGAAATTTTTATCCTTTCTAAGTGATCATGATAAGTGTTTCAATCATAAGCATGAATGATCTCGAAATAGCAGAAACAGATCCCTGCTTCCCTGCGATCGTAACTATAATTTAATCGTCATGTACTGTGATTAATTCAATCAATTATTTTGTTATGTTCTATTCAGTAATCGTAATATAATAAATTTAATAATCATAAAATAATACAATCCAATACAGTATAATAATACAATAGAATTAAAAATTTTTTAAAGTTTTAATTCTAATTTAAAGAGATCTCAAATCATTCTGAATCTTCCAACAGCTGAAACGATTCCTAAAACTATGATTTAATAAATCTTATATATCAAATACGACGGTAGATATTAAATATGAAGCTATTCTTGACCAACAATCTGCCTGTATGAGTCACTGTAGAAGATGAGTTTCTAATGAAACATTTGCTCTAACTTGAAAGCTCTATGAAAAAATAAAAATCTTGATATTGTAGATATCGATTCCTGCCATTCCAGACATCTTAAGGGTCTCTCGCCTGGTGGCTTTAAGCTCGCGGTTAATAAGGACTTCATCAAATTACCGTGATCTACGAGAAGAGGCGAACTCGGTATAGCAAGTGAGATTGCGCAGATTTCGCAGATTATATCGCGAAATTGGCTAACCCACGCTACCCCGTAATCGCGGTAAATTTCGCGAAAATTCGACATTATAATGAATATTGCAAAGATGGATAGCGATAAATTATCCAAACAGGAGATATGACGTTTCTCCTACATAATCTGATGATCTCTAAAATAATAATAATAATAATATCCGAATTATTTCTCGATAAGTAATAGCTTGTCATTCTCGAAATTTTTATTATTGCAGATCATGTTCTTTGCATAGATTGTACTTTTATGAATTTTTAAAAATATTCTTTCTAAAAGTCTTAAAAATAATATTTACCTTCATGATATCTGAGTAACTGTTCCACTGTTTTTAAAATAACAATGTCGGATTGTTCTCGATATCTATTCTAAAAGGATGTCACAGTGATGCGACGTGACAATGGGATATTATATTTGAGAAATAGAACTGAGAAAGCACGCTTTAAGCGAATTGAATGAAATAAAATAAGTGCAAAACTTTGTTTTACATCTTACGGATTCGACATCGTACTAAAGGAAGGCGTAAAGGATGGAAAATTTAATTTATTATATTAAATTCTATAAAAATCATATAGATATTAAATATTATACAATGTCATAAATTATATTGAATTACGTAAGAGATGAATGAACATTTTAATTAAATTTAATTTCCTCACCAAGAAAACAACAGCTTCGCATGTATTTTAACATTTAATCTGTCTTGACTCAACCAGGACGATACCAAGAGTTCAGCTGTAACAACACCAATGCAACTACCATATATATTCTGTGCTTCATTTCACTCTGCTTAATATTTTATAATTCTTCATTACAGTCCTTCGCGTCTGCGAGGAAAAGAGTAAATGATTTTCACGTTGACACCACGCGACGTCGCACGTGACGTGGCGCGAGGGAACGAAGAACAAGCGGGTTCGCACCGTCTGGTCCCGAAGGATAGCCTCTCGTGCCGTGAAGATGACGAGAGGGATGGCGAAGGAAGAGTTTACTCAGAAGTGCCGAAGAAACGCTTAGAGCAGAAGGAAGAGGCAAAAGAGGCAGGAAGAAGACTGGGTAGACGGCGGCAACGGTGGCGGCGACGATGGCGGAAAGGGGTCCGATGAAAAGGGGCAAGAGCAAGAGAGACAGACAAGCGGAGGAGTGTCACAATAGCTTGCAGATTGGAAAAGCAGACGTACAGTCCCCGACCTAGCCGCGTACAGTCTGCCCAGAAGGTTACGGAGGGAAATGTAACATGAAATAATATTCCATGCTACTCTTGCCCGTCATAGTCGCTCCCGCCTGATCAAACCACCATATTACTACTTGTACAAATACGAGTCTACTCTGCCCACTCAAGTAAACGGAAATCTGCCGCTGCTGGTTCTCAACCTGAACCGAAGCGGTCGATTGGTCGCCAGCTACCCTTCGCGGATGAGGATTGTTCCGTTGTCAGAGATTTGTAAGAGAAGAATAATCCTCCACGGAGTGGAAAAGGTCAAACTGATATTCTTTGATCTGGAATTATCGTGACGCGGATTTGTGCTGGGATGATCTAGTTCGTATCGTACGTAAGGATACTGTTAGGTCATGTGAACTCATAAGCAATCATAAATTTATCTTTCCGTTCAATTTTTTATGTTAGATCTCTAAAATATATAACAAAGATAATCAGCATGTTAAATAAAATATTACTTTTTTATTTATCTATAAAAGTTTGATCTTTTCATACTATTCAGCCATTTCTTGCTTCTAGTAATTCTTTGCTTTGTCAACTGAAAAATTTCGGAACAACTTTAGGAACAAGTATAGTTGCTGGTACGAAAGAACTGTCTGTTTGCTTGCGAACCTAAGACTCTTCATTTATCAAGACTTATTAACTCACGGAATCAATCTCGTTGATTTCGTATGACAACAAATGTCCAAACGAGCAACGCAATTACCGGGACTATTATCGACTCCATTCCGACCTCTTCCGGCAGGAAGAGAGATGGAGGAGGAGAAACTTCGCAGCGCGAGTCCCCCAGCATGATCCAGACGACCGACACTCCTTTGGTCTTTAATTCCTCGTCATGGTTTCCGGCCTTCGCATACTAAAAAAGTTTTTTCAATGGAAGTTGTACCGTTGCTTCACTCGGAGATGCTTTGAACAGGAAGAAGTCCGTCTCGGGGTCGGTTTGGATGCCGTAGCTGTGGGGCGTAATATTGATCATGGCGTTGGCGGGCGGGTGGACGGGCGGCGAAAGGGGGTGAGCGAGATGAGGAGGGCAGAGATGGGGTGTCTACGCGCCCTCTCTTCCTCTTCTGCCTCGCTCTGCACGGAGGCATAGGGGGCGAGAGGGCAGAGGGGCCAGCTGAAGCGTTACAACGGGCCCACTCGCTGCATACGCACGTCGAATATAACGGGTGCTCGTTAAAAAGAGAAACGAAAAAACAGCTCGTCCGTCCGTCACCATTTTACGTCTTTTTCTGATCATGTAACGAGAGAACAATATTAAACGTACTATATATTTCAGTCAAAATTTCAAGAGAATGAAATAAATCGAGTTGATCATATATGACTCCTCAAATCTACCCTTTTTCCGTTTGTGCATTATAGCTAGATTGTAGGATCATTATAGAATCAAAATCTAGTGATTCAGATGTAATTCACAACTTTTCATATCTGTTTACGCATGAAGGTACATTTTATGTTTGACTAGTTAGATTATTCTTAAAAGTAACGTCCAGTCACTAGCATCATATGTATCATTGTCCGCAAAAAAGAACTATCTCGCGATCTTCGAAAAACGAGTCGCATGTTGTTCGCATTAGCCGCGCACGTTATTAATTATTGGATTTCTGACAAAAACCGTCCAAGTTGTATTTCATCTTTCGCAAATGAGTTTTTTTTCAACTGAGAACCGCTGGGACTGTTTCAGTCAGGATCGAAATGACAGTCTGGGCGAGAAGGGCGAGAGCTTTGAAAGCTCCTCTCTCTTTCTCTCTTTGTCTCTCTCCTTTCTATCCCTCCGCGTTCTATCTCTCTCTCTCTTCCTCTCCCTCGATGGGAAGTTTCTGTGCAGTACAATATGGGATATCGTGCTCATGTATGCACATGTGTATTGAGCGAGCAAACTCACCCAAGTGTACGCGTAATCGTTCGAGCGTGTGAGTGCGTGCAAAAAACTTTTGCGAGAGAGAGAGAGAGAGAAAGGCGATATAGAGGACTTACAATACAGTCATGTGCAGGTGGAGGCCATAGAAAAGCCCGTCTAGCTTAAAGAGTGAGGTCTCGAATCGTATGCAAAGCAATCCGCAAACGTCATTATACAGAATAAATCTGTCGTTGGCGAATGCCAACAGTTTGCGCATGTAATAGCTGCGCGTATCGGGAGCAAGTAATTTTGAGCACAAATGTAAATGTAAATGCACAGTGAATTCACGTATTTTTACTGAATTTAAATAGAAACTTGTTACTCTCTTGAATCAAAACGACATATTCTCTTTCTTCAATGAAAACCGTATGTAATCTTAATGCTTTTGTTGTGATATTTGCTATTGATAACATTTGTTACATATTTCTCGTAACGTTTTAAAGTTATTCTGTCAATCTGGTTGCGTTTAGAGATAAATATATTTAAATCTGAATTTCATTTATCTAATATGCGAATATAATGTTTAATGTTGTATCAAAAAGTAATTAAATATATTTAATATTAGATGCAATGCAAATATGATTGCATTGTATTAATGCATACGATCCGCGCTATCTGCAATGAAAAGATGATTTTTTTCTAAATAATAAAACAAAGAGAGAGAGAGAGCTTCCGAGAGATGATACATAAAAAGAAACACTCGAACGAGGGTTGCAAAGTGTTTGAAGGTGTAGGTAGGCCGTACAAAGAGTTGTGCAGCTGTCATAGTTGAGATCTCTCCAATTATGGCCTCGTCTTCCGCTCACTTGTGTAATGTTAGCAACATTTCATTAATTTTAATGAAATATTTTTAATTTTCGTTAATAGTAAGTAGATTTTAATTTAGATTCGTCAGAGCTCGTTCTATGTTTAAAGAACTTATTATTTTACGTTATAATCCTAAAAGCAGGAATGGAAATGTCATTGTCTGGAAAATGAAAAATTTTTATCAAAAGAGAGAAAGAGCATGCGCGCGTGCTTAAAAAAAAGAAAAGATGAGGTGAGAAAGAAAGGACTTTACTCATTTAATATGCATGCAATTTATATTAACTTGTTAAGCCGTATATTTCTCCGCAAACCCATGATCGAATTAGTTTAAGTCATTATCGAGATCATCAAATTGATTTTAACAGTTAACAACTTTGCTTCCACATGATTAAAGGACTAGTTGTTAAACCATGAAACCGCATTAATATTATATGATAGTGTAATATAGTGATATTAATTAATATCGTTTTTCGAGAATAAGTTCTTAAAACAGCCATTCTTACGTCGCCGTTGAAAAATTCTCATTTCTGATTAAACACTTCATCAATTAAATCTTATTTCAAAATCTGCATATGTATAAAAAAACACACAGTGTTTTATTTTTCTTATTTCTGAGACTTTAACGCGTATCCAAGAAAGATGCCAGATGATACGCACTGCTATTACGTCAAAAATACAGCGTGGTTTATCTTGACTATCACGTTTTGGAGAACCAGGGTTAAGCGGTGTCAGGGGGCAGTATCGGCATGAATGTTTCATGAGGCCGTTCACTCCCACCCGCGAGAGATCGCACACACACGTGCGTGATCGTGTTTGTTGGGTGACAATCCAGAAACGCGCACCTAAATCATTGTCACCTCAGTGATTGGCCGATGTCCACTATGCTCATAAAAAGTTCCGAATTCTTGACAGCGAGCACTTTCACACTATGAGTTTTTCGCACCTCGATAAATGTTCGTTTTTATTCACTGCGAAATAGTGACTCTCAGAAGAGTAATGAGAAAATTTCATTTTCCACGGAAGAAAGGATTGTTTACCTCCTACAGCGCTATTGACAATGTGTGTATATGTGTGTGCGTTATTATCATCTTCTAAAAATATTAAACATGTTACTTCAATGCAATCAATTATTTTGTGTAACACAAAAAGAAATCAATTTGATTAATTGATACTAAAAGCTAATTTATATCCTCAGAAAATGATCTGGGAAAATGAATTGCGAAGACTTTTTCAAGCTATTCCGTCATATTGTTGATCTCATCAACGATATGACTAATTTAGAGATAAGCATTGACAGTTAGACAAATTGCACATAGCAATTCAAAAGTGCTCCAGCTTAAAGGCAATCAGAAAAAAATTATATCCTCGACACATAAATGCCACATTCGCTGCAGCCATAGGGCAAATTCAGGGAGTTATTATTATATTTTATATTTTCTATTATATTTTCTAATGTAATATACTTTATATTTTATTGCAGTTTGTTGTTATATAAAATCGTTGTTGAAAATATTAATCTGTCGTTAAATCACGTTCTCTTTAATCGTGCGTTGCAAACTTTTCTTACAATTTCGGTGTCTGTTATATTGTTCATATTGTTCTATTTACACAACCTCGGATGTTTCGGATGGATACACAAGGGAGGGTTCTGTATAAACTCAATAATTATTTTCGATCTTGCTATTTCAGAAGCTAATGATAGTTTCTATTTCTGTGAAAAGCACCTGACAAATTAAAACTTTAACTTGCTGTTAAAACAGTATAATTATATAATGCATTCAAAGTATTTTCTGAAATAAACTAAGCACGCCGATGTTCCCCCTTGCCCCCAGTCTGGACCGACGTTACGTCACGAAGTCAAGGAAAAAGCGATAGGCTGCCGCTGTGCTAGAAAGAGTATGAAGAAGATATGGATCGAGGCAAGGGAGAAAGGGAAGAGAGAAAGTGAGTGAAGGGGAGCGAGGGTGGGCGCGAGAGAGACGTGACGCGTGGCATCACGTGGTGTATTGATCGTTGCGCAGCATCCACGAGAGCCATTTCGGCTGCCAACCTTCCTACCTACCCCAAGTACTACCCTTTCTCTCACACCCCGTCTGCAATCGCCCGCTTCCCCGCTTACCCTTCATCCACCCCATTCACTCGCTCCCAAACCTCTATTCTCCCTCAGCTTCCACTTCTGCAACAAACCTCTCTTGTTCTATGTCTCTCTTTCTCTTACCATCATCCCTCCCTCTTCCTCTCTCTCTCTCTCTCTCGCTTTCTCTCTTTCTCTTTCTTTCTTCCGCCCTCCTAGATTCTCTCGACGAAACCCCGTCAGACATCCATCGTCGTGTATCCAGCAAGTTAATTATTAAATGCATCGTCGTGCCTGTCGAGCTCCTACTCTACTGCACACCCTCTTTTCACCCTCGTCGGCCCATGTGAAATCTCTTCCTATCCTCGTCGCCATTCCCTTGGTGGCAAGGTACGGTTTATCTTGAATTTTTGGCTGACGCTCTCGCAGTCGACAGATTTAACATCAAAGCGAGCATAAAAATGCTTTTATCACTTTCCGATTGCAATCGAGGATTCCCCCATTACATAAATTTTCTGCTTCCCAATTTTCTCATAGAAAAAATTCTTCGCGATATGTACGCGATTAGTTATTAAGACTTACGTTAATATTTATCGTTATACTATTTGTTATTTATCATTTTATTCGTTCCTATTTATTGAGGCCAGATTAATAAATTTAATATATTCTATTCCAAGACGTATGATAAATTTAATCGCCGTTAATTTAAAAATACGTTCAAGCTATCGTAAGTATTTTTTCGCATCACAGTACAATATTGCTGCATTTGTTTAAACAGGGAGCGTTGGTTTGACCTCATTTTGCGAAAATTGAGGGACATACATATTTACACGAGCATGACGTCGCGCTCGCGCTATGTGAAATGGTCTAAATACGGGGAACGTGATCATGTATGAATTTTCACGCGCGCGCGCCACGAGAATATATATATATATATATGCACGTCGCAAATTAATTTTAATCTGCGGCGGAAGCACGCATTCGTGCCGCGTATTTAGCATGCCACATGAAACAATCTCCAAACCCGATTCACGATTAGTCATCGAGTGATTCCAGTGAATGCAATGTCGCTTAATTTTCATATTTTGCATATTCGCATTGGCATTCGCAGCGCGCGATGCAGGTAAACAATTGTAAAGTGGAAACCGCAGGAATCGTAAAATTTATTAACGCTCACAGTATTGGCGAACTACGGGGGATTCTGATACTCGTTGCCTTATTTCGATGCACCCGCTTGCGTTGCAATAATTTTGCGAGAACTATTTCACGGTACCTCCCGTACGTTGCTCGACGATATTGTTGCTAAAGTTAAATGCGATTAAATACGAAACTTAATTAAGATGGGTAAGTAAATCAACACGCTCTCCTACGTCTTCATGTTCATGTACATGTATGGGTTTTAATAACACCAGCTACATGTAATACGTTGTAATAATTGATTGCACGTTGTACGGGATATCATTTATGTCGGCATGTATGTACTCAATAAATTGGGATTGATGCGCGGCGCACGATTTCTACCCTCATTCATATCTTTTATGATTACGCGAAGCTGCTTCCGTACTACAAGAATAAATAAAAAGACAAAAATAAAATGCAGCATAGAATAGTAGATATTGTTTTTCATAATCAACATTATCGACAAGATAAGATAAAAGTGCATCAAGGCAAAGGTCTCATCAGGCAATGTTAATACATAAAATAATGTTGATAATGGTTCGTCGTTTTACTTGAACATACTAATAAACCCTTCACACTGATAAAATATTTCACAAAGAATACTTTTGAGAAGAGAAAGAAGAGAAGAAACGACAGCGTACAGTTGCAGAATATTTAAAAAAAAGAAAAAGAAAACACAGATATACATGTAATACTTCGAGTTTTGAAATTTGTATAGAAATTACAAAATTAAAGTATAACTTGCACTGTTTCGTATTTTGAAATTTGTATAGGGAAGACAGTCATACAGTATTAAAGTGTACTTGCACTTTTTCGTATTTCATAATTTTAATTTATTCACTGCTATCTCTTGTTTGATTGTTGCGAGTTACGTTTTAGGCCAAACGGATGCCAATAGCGCAATAGGGAACACGTCAGGTACAAGTCATCAGTATACATATGCACACTTACTGGTGCATGTTAGAGCTACCAATCAAAGTGCCACAACATTGTATCGCACCATGTTGCCAAGAACATTACGCTTCTGCCGCGGCAAATGGCCGAAATGTTGCTCGTCATCGAGATAATAACATGGTATACCTTCATTGTTGCACATATGTAACGCAACGCTCATCTGACGTCTGTTGCAATTCGCTATCTGGTTGCGAATCCATCTGTTTGACGTTCCACTGTGTCAAGTGCACCTTAGCGTTGTATTAAAGGTACTCGACGCTTTCGCCAATTACGCGACAGCAATCATTAATCATAGGATTAGCATTCTGGTATATGAATCGTACCGAAACGATCTATCGAGATTGGATCGCGCGTGTGCAAATATATTTCAACGTATTAATAATATTAAATCAGTTTGTTCAGTATGTATGAAGAAAAACAGTTAAAAAAATAAAATACTCAAGCACATACATTTACAATTGTTAATTAACATTTAATAAAATAGAACCACTTCAAACTGAGAATTCTTTGTACTCACGTCTGCTCCGTTAAAGTCACTGTGGAGGAAATAGGAAAGCCGCGTGAGTGATAACCCGCCGAGGAATTTACCTACATCTCGAGCGTATGGCAGACATAAATTGTTCCGGCATTCTTGAGTCTTACTGTCGAATTTTCCTCCCTGGATTAATGACGCCGACTAACACAGTTTGTAATTATACACTAAACAATCCAACAATCAAAATTAATAGAGGCGAAGAGAGAGCTGAAAACTTAAATTTACATGAAAAAGGATTATGCAGCAGTTTCATACTAACTGACATAACTTCGACATTGATATATTTAAATAAAATTTTAATGTAATAATAAATTTCAAAATATTATTGATAAGAATTATGTCAGCTCTCATAATCAAAACGTTATCGCTCAATATGGAAAGAAAGGAACAGAGTTGTGAATAAAACATAAAACGAGATAAAACCTAAAATATTTAACCGATGCACCAATTCTAAAAATTGGAGTTGTACGTGTATGTATAATATTCACTTGTAAAAATTTTAATTTTAGATCTGAAGTGTGTGTGCAAGCAACACATAGACGTGTCGCAAATATCCCGGGAGGATGCGTTTGTCGCACGGCAGGATGGGTAATCGATTAAGTCGGATGTATATCCACTTACCTGCTTGCTCTCACACCCCGCAGAGCGCAAATTCCAGAATCTCAAAGAGGTGGTACACGGTATCTTAAGACGGGATGGATACGACGCTCAATTTGCACGGATCTTTGGCTAAGCCTCCAAAGTGATAACCGATCTACTAGATGCAGCCTAGATTATACCAAGTTTCACAACGTTGCACGTGCCATCAGATCTGTAATAAAACACATAAAATATATACATTATAAATTATAATAATTATTTAAGCTATAATTCTTCGTCACCTACTCGTGACTATGCTGGTACAAATATTTTCTACTGAGAACGCACTGATAAAATGCAGTTGACAAAGTGCACTGATACAAACATTGATTATATTTAATAAACTTGATATTGGATGAAGCTTGTGTTGCGTCTCAAAATTTCCGCGTGCTAAGAGAGCTTCTGCGCTATCTTAAGAAGGACGCGCATGCATGAAGCAGGATGCCGCCATAATCTCAATCCAATTTGTGTGCTTGGCGTTGTAGCAAGGAGTCCCTTTCGTGATAATCTCCGCCGGAAATACTAGACGGCCGAAACTTCGCGACTAACGCGATTTTCAGGTAAATTTCACTCGTCGACACTGCCATTAGGGGGTGACACGCCATGGCTCTTAGTCGGACTATCAACTGATTCACTGCACATGCATCCTCCGTTAAACGCGAAGTTGATTTCCACAATGTTACAACACATGTCACAATTAAAAACCATTAATATTTTATTCGGATTTGGATTATGATCAATTATGATAAATCCCAAAATTATGAATCAATAAATGGAACAGATAAATCGTATCAAGTAAAATAATGATAATAAGGATGATGCGATTATATGGTATTATAATTAATAAAATAAATATATATAGAAGCGTAATTATTACAAAAAACATCCGAATTTATCGCATATTGTTCGACTCAAAAGATATAAGTTAATCAAAAATTATTAACGTAAAATGTAAAATGTAAATTTTAAGAACATCTTTTAATTTACAAACTAACACGCAATATAAGAAGTTATAATCCTTACGCTGCTTGACGATTTTACTCTCATGTAAGAAAAAAATAAAAGAATACAATGATACACATCGCTCAGGAAATTTGATAAGAAAACTCGTTGAGAAACACGCAGCAGATCGAAGACATCGGAAACGAAACATATTTAAAAAAATCCTACGTAGCAAGAATCCTTTTAACAAATTACGAAGCTATCGGACAACTCTCCCGAAGGGAGACACGGTTCACGACATTATATTTAATAACGTCCAATAAACGTTACTCTCCGCAACCGCCTTTCCTTTTCTCTTTCTTATTTCTCCTTTTTTTCGCCAACCATCTTGTATCTCCTTCGGTTCTTCGTTATATCTCTATTTTCCTGCCGCTGCCGTTTTTTTTCTGCTTCAATGTCCACGCTACTAATGTTCCTAGTCGTATCACATTAAAACTATCGATTCTGTTCGCTTCGCTCACAATGCTCCTTCTCTCAGGGATGTTCCTCTCTCACCATGTACCGAAAACCAATATCGACCACTTCCAGTCTGGGCACGAGTCGAGTAAACGGCCGCCATTAGCCTGAGAGTCCTGCGACGTAACGTAGGAATTTGTCCTCTCTCGAAAACGGCCGCGAAGCTTGCAGCTCATATATCGATTATATTATTATATTAATACATGGCGTTGCATATAAGTTTTCGCGGGATCATAATTGTATATGTCTTCCACACGTCTTCCTACAAATCTTTCATATTCGATTCTCTCTTTTATTTCTCTTATATACAACAGTTTCATTTTTGTTGTATGATTTTATTATGTTTTATAAGATTACAAATGTTTTTGTAGAGATAGAGATATGTACTTGTTGTTGTAAGTCAGTTTTTAAAATTATTTTTCCTATTCTTCCTGTAGCGTTTCGAACTTGACTCGTAAGCAAGGTTTGTAAGTTACTATATTTTATTTATTACTAAGTAATGCTTATTAATCTTCCATTTGTCTCACCTTTACTTTTATTTAGGAATCTATTGAAGAATTCTTTATCCGGATAAAGTAACAAAATCTTTTCTCTCCGGCGTAAAATAAGTGCACCAATGAGTTAAAGAATGATTATTTTGGAGAGTCAAGACATTTTGGCTATGTTAAAGGAATGCGCAACGATCTTGCGAGCAAAAAGTTGCAAGGCAGGGGTAGCCGCGTGGAACGGAACGATCCAGTATGGTACGCCAGTGATGTGTAGCAGTATTTATAGTATAGATTGTGTCTGCTTGGCAGCTTGCCATCAGATGAACGTCTCCCGAGAACCTTATGAGAAGCACAGATCAAACAGGGGTACAAGTGCTATTGATAACTATTGTCCCTGCCTTTATCTGCAGATCGCTCATTTTACTTATTAAACTGTCATTTAGGAAATAAATGTATCATGAACAATTTAGTTATTGAATAATAAATGAACGTATGTATATTGTTTAATTAAAAAAAAGAGCAAATCATCCATTTCAAATTATTGCACTAATTACGATATAAATATGGTAATCGCACTGTCTATATGTACATATATTCAATAAGTATTATGATTATTTAATGATACAATTATCACGCAATTATCAAGAAAGATAGTTTACCCAGGCCAAAATTGCAGCAGCGGGAATAAATCACGATTGAGCGCGATCAGTAGTCGCAAGCTCGACCCTGCTTTTATTAGACTGGCTGACATCAAGGATCTCACTGCTAAACTAGAATCGCGCGAACAATGGCTTCCACGTATCGAGTCGAGCGAGCGAAAATAACCACGATTGCTCGCACTTCTCATCGCACCCTTTTTTTGTCAAGTTAAAGCGGGAATAGAGACGTAGATAAAGATAGAAAGATGCACGTAAAGGAAGAAAAAGAAAGAATAAAGAGCGAGATGGAGAAAAAGAAGAGTCCAGTCACTTTATCTCATTTTGAAAAAACAACTTGCCATGTTTAAGCGAAACTTTAAGAAATATGTTGGTAAGTTTATAAATTTTAACGTAGTTGCAGATCAGAGACGAGCGGTTGAAAAATGAAAAAACGAACGAAGAAGAAAATGTCAAGAAGAAAAGTATGCTTTTATCATAGAAAACGAGTTGGTAGCACAGCATAATTTTATAATACATATCTTTGAAAAATATTTGTCTCATTCTAAAGTTTTGATTCCTAAAATTTTTATTTTCTAGATTTTGAGATTGCGAATTCAATTTATTTAATTTTATAAACTAGTTTTTGATATAAATAGCAAAAATGTTGTTAAAAATAATACGTTTTATAATAATCTGGTAATTCTTACTAATTAGAATGCCAATATGCAATTCTATTAACATATATTCCAGGTTTAAAAATAGAATTCGAGAAAGTAATGCTTTATGCTTTAGAGTAATGTTTCCTCTAAATTGCGTTATCTTCTCTCTTATTTTTTCTTTTATAAAAAAACCTAGATGCGCCATTCCGAGTTTTACCTGCACCAAGTGCAACGCAATGAGAAGCGACGCCATTGTTACTATTTTAGCTTTTTTCATCGATTACCGTTACCCCAACGAGAGAGCCTCTGTGAAGCTTAGCACACCGATTCGAGGACCGTCCTTGTCCCGTATATCCCCGTATCCCTAGGATTAGATGGCTTTAATGCTCGACGACAAGGGATTTCGACGGTAATTGAATCAGAACATGCTGGTATGCCGCAGTTAAAAGTTAATAACGTTTGCTATTATCATGTTTTTGCATTTGTATTCAAGTCGATAAAAGAACTAATTTAATTAAAAATCTAAGATATAATTTCTTAATCAAATATTAATATTAATTGATTCTTTAGATACATAAAATTGTTACAAAAATAATTGCTATCCGATCGCTATATTCCCGAAATTTCATAAGCCAGCTGCTCCACGTCTATAAATTATGCACATGATCGCACTATAGTTTATCACTTTGAAACGCCTTTGATGCATACGAACGACAGTACGTACACGTTAATTCTTCCTGATTGGTGAATGGAACCGGAAGCACTGTCTTTCTTTTTGTGCTAGCTGGCCCGTACTTAGGTATGTCGATTCCACGGGAACTGGTTTTGATCTGTCGCGTGGAAGGAACCGTTCACCCTCAACCCCGGGTATCTACGTACTCACTGTCAAATTTATAATCGGGTGGATAGAGATCATTCCCTTGTCGCTCGTATAAGTACAAAAATATCGAAAAGCCTCTTCGAGGCGTTACGTCCAACGTGCGCATAAAGATTAAAAAAGTACCTGCGAATGCAATTTATTCATGATAGATCGTCATTGTTAACTTCAGTCAATCGTTAACATATTACAATATTACATTACTATTGTTTATAATTGTACAAATTTGATTAAAACATGTAAAGTGTTTCTTCTGTAAATGCTAGGTAAAGTATAACAAGCGTAACGTTTATATTTATATGTTTGCAGCCCTAGATAACATCTACGTTGCATCGGCAGCTTCAATTACGAGCTGCAGCCTCGCTAGAGCGATTTCAAGATGAGCCGAGCATGCTACAATACGACAAGCGGTATTTAACATAGGCAAAAGGTAGGTCATGCTGTAAAAAGCTGCACACAGTGTACGTGCACACTGTACACATGTATATAATTCGCAAGGCGATTTCCCAGCTTCGGCTTCAAAGGAGCAGCTAGGTGAAGTGTATATTCCGTACTCGGCACGAGGCCACCTTCGCGCACGCACGAGTAGTCAGGTGGCATCGGCATCGTGCGCAAAGCGGTTATTTTTAGTTCAATTTGTCGCTCGAACGGTACCATAAAGCGAGTGCCACGTATGTATAACTCGTGCACGGGATCTATAGGGGTTTTCACGTGAGCATGCTCGCGAATAAACGTCGCTGGGATCGTTAAAAGCGTCAACTAGTTGCCACAGCGAAACTTTCGCTTTGCGCGATGCTTCTAAGGCGCAAGGTGTCCTAGGATTACTTTGTAATTTCGTCAGACGAGAATGTATTCCTTCGTCATTGGGCATGAAAATGGCCGTTCATCACCCCTTCAGCGGCCTCCAAAAGAAAAACGGTCGACATTGAGCGAACGTTGCGGAGATCAGCTTCGGATTGATACTGATAAACGCTCTGTGTATCATGACTATGTGCACATCAACAATAGACAAGATTTTCTGGTAAAAGAAATCTTTTGATAAAAGGATTCGGTTAAAATGTCTTATGAAATATATGTAAATAAAGAGTACGTAGGTATATATTGCGAACAATTATTTACTTTGATTGAAGGCTGCGATTATTGAACAGAAGATATATTAGGTAAAATTCATTTGAAGTATACGAATACAATACCTGTTTCGAAGTATAAATATTCCATTAACAACGAAATTTTTAAGTCGAAGCTCGAAGGGTTCCAGGACTCCAAACTGGCGTTCATCATAAAATATTCCAAATATGGGACGACAGTAAGTCGCAAAAGTAGATCCGTTTAGCAACCAATAACTATCGTTAATATTTGTCGAAAAAGTATTAGCGTAAGTATTCAGAAAATTTAAAGTCTGTTGTATCTTGCTATTCAGCAAGCTTTATTTATATGTATAATAACTTATATAAATACAAATGTGAATAAAACAGATTTTATTCACACAATAACTTGTGATATAACGTAACTAATAAAAACGTTTCAACGATTTACTGTTTTTTTCTAAAAACAACGTCAAGTTTCTGTCAAAATATCCGAAATTCGGATTTCGAATGGCATGATTAAAAGCAGCATTTTTGTTGCTAATCTCGCAGAATCACGTATGCTCTATGTGTAATTCAGCCGGTGCGATCGCAGTACATCTACACTGTTATGCACAGGCCTTTACACTGGCACAAATCAAAATCAATAAGCCGATTATTGGCTGCGCTCAGCGGAGATTACGTCGCTTCGAATTGACACCCCGACGCGAGCCTCGTACCAATTCAATCCCGCAGGCTTTCCCGACAGGCGGACATCCGTTCCAGTTCCTTTTTCCACGCGAGTCCGACGCAAAGCAAAATGGCGCTCAATGCAAGCTACGATCTCGCTCTCGCGTTTCGATCGTATTCTTCACTCCCCTGCCTCGCAAGGCGAGAAAATTTCATGCATTTGGGTGATTACGACCAGTGTAACTGACTTCTTCTCCATGTAATCTTATCACTTCTCTCGTTATTGGCCTGCTATGTATTTATCCCAGAAGAATATATCAATAGTGTTATATATATTAGCATCTCGACTGCCGCAACATGGCGCCACCGTACAAAGGGAAGCAAAAGCCGACACAATTTTCAAAAAACTGAAAAATCAGTTGCAGGACAATTGAAAATGTAAATTTCAATATTGTTGCATTGAATAATCATTGAATAATCAGGATCAAACAGATATATTTAGAACTAAGATTTAACGTTTCTTTGCACTATTGTTGTTGTTGTTGTTGCGTTTATTCATACGATTTAGTTGATGTAGTAGTTTTGTAGTGAAAGCCTCCTCTTTTTGTTTTTGTACGTTCTTTTACGTTAGGGTTTTGTACGTGCGCCACCGGTGGCACCCCTCTATCAATTAATAAATATATAATTTTTATTACAACCAGAATAATCCTACATATTCTATTGCACGTACTGGAAAAACAAAAGAACGCAGCATTGGACGTAACGAAGCAAACATCAAACAGCTAATTAAATTACAATTGCTAACATCTCTGATTGCTGACATTTTTAATTTGATAATATATAAATTTTTGTGAGAGAGAATTTTTCGCTGTACGCAAACTAAATGCTATTCGACCGCAAGGATCTGCACAAAATATTTCATAAGTTCACTAAAGGATATACAACGTCTGAAAAATTATTACGTAAGTAAGAGACAATATAATAGAAGAAGCATAAATGACATAAAAATTTTAGTAATATTTTCTGATTAGCCCGGGTCTACAATAGGTGTAGTAAGCCTGAAGTCGTAAAAAATTGATCAATCACAGTCGATCTTTCTCCTCATATTCCACTGAGATTGGTCAATTTCTTACGGCTTAAAGCTTACTACACCTATTCCCAGATAGCACAAAAGTACCAGAAATATTCTAAGAACGTCCTACCAGAGAGGAACCTGAGAGCGGCCACGCTGCCGTTTACGCCCATATTTTTGCACTGAGAAATTTGAGAAATACAACACCGAATGTGAACTTACATTCCATTTGGTCCTACGAACGTTGAACATTCTTTGAACGTTCTTAGATTGTCTCTGGAACTTTTGTGTTATCTGGGTTGTAGATCCGGCCTTATACTTTGATAGAATGGGACAAATCATAGGCAGAATGCCCGAAACGTGGGCAGGTACCATGGAAGAAAGAGATCGGGTTTTACACTGGAGTTCTGAAGTACTGGCTAGAGTACTGGACAACGTTACAAATGAAGATACGTTTTTGATGGACTACGATGACGCCAAAGTTAATGCTAAAGTCGATACATGGATAAAAATGAATCAGATACGAATCGACGAAATATTTAACAAATACCCAAGGGCATCGGATCAACTCAAGGCTGTAGTCACAGATGAAGTTCAAAAGGTAATATAATTGCGTTTTAAAAGGTATTATAATTGTGTTTGTATCTAATTTATATAAAATACGGTATATATTTCTATTGCATACGTGACATACCAGTGAGGTGTATCACGTATGCCAATAGAGATACAATTTGTACAAACATGAAAACTAATACTCCGTATAAACTGTTATACTAAATAATAGTCATAATATTTAGCTTACCGAAGACTTTCGAACAAAAATACGGAAAGATTACGAGGATGCGTACAGTGATATAAAAAGGTTTAACAAGAAGGTAGACCAGTTAGGTGAGGAGGAAAGAAAGATACACGCAGAGATGCAAAAATTAGAAGAAGAATGTGCAGGAGATCTTAAGAAGTTTCACAAAAAATTTGGACCATTGCGAGTACAAGTTTTTGATAATTTAAGGAAAGGCGAAAAGATGATATTTAAAGAGAAAAGGCTAAAAACTGATTTTATCAAAAAGGTACACGCTTTACACAACAAAGTTTATAATTTTAAAGCTTTTATATTATTCTTGTAATTTAATTGCACTTTTCTACTTTAATTGCAGGTCTACGACATTGATCATAAACTTTCTGCCGATTGCACAAATCGAATAGAAAAATTACTCAAAAATTTTGAAAAAAGTGCGATAAAAGAAGAAATGGAAAGGATTACATAAGCAATGCTATATCAGAAAAAATCAATCATCATAAATATTTTATATATTGCTCATATGTAATTTAGAGAGACAAAATTTTAATAAAACTTTTTGAAACATAATAATGTTGAATAAAATACATCCCACATCGATGGAAACTATTTTCAACAGGATTTTCAAAATTTGATATAATTCCTATTACGGCAACAAGATTTGCAGCACTGAAAGTGTTATTATTTATCCTCTGACGTGCTATTTAATTTTGGAACTTTAATCATATTTGTGTGTGAAAGCTGCACGTAATATAATTAATACTGATAACTAAATTCTTGTCTATTGCTCTCATATATTATCATAATTATAACAAAATAAACTAGTACACTATGGTCTATATTTTCAACTCATTTTTATTGATAACAACGCTCTTTTAGCAATGAAACATTATCACTTTATCAACAATTCTAAAAGTGGCTTAAAAATCACCTGACTGGCTGAGAAGCCACAGTGAAGATACTAATTTTCATCGTTAAAAGTGAGTTGAAAATATGGATCTATATAATAAGAAAAATAGAATACAAAGAGATCAATCAAACTCGCACACCAACAAATTCTAATATTCTAGAATTTCTAGATGAAATATATGTCTCATGATGCCCCAAAAATATAGTCATTTTCGTTGAAGAAAGAAGACCAGCCGTCGAGATATATAGATATACAGTGCTGGCAAAAAGTTCCGGAACGGTTAAAAATCTTGGAAAATAATGATTTAGTGGAAAAAGGTTTCAAACAAAAAGCATAGGGCTTAAAACAATCTATTAGATGATGATATCTATTTGACCTTGGTATGACCTTGGGAAGCCCGGTCATAGTCAACATAAAAATCTTAAATGGAAACCCCTATTTTTTATTACATATTCTTGCAGCTTAGCTCGAGAGCTTTTCGAAACGCTACAATAAATTTTTATGTTGGTATATTGGTACAAGAGGCTGAGAGCGCGATACACTTACAAGCCTAGGTGCAACCAAACGCGGCGCCGCGTTCGAAGCGACTTTCATGGTAGCCGCCAATAGCCGACCATAGGCGGCCTTGCCTCGTTCACGAGTGGTCGTTAAAGGTGTTGATGCATCCCGCACTCGCAGCGGCCGCTTTTTCCGTGCACCGAGGAGACATTATCGCCAAAACTCCGACGCCGCGATAGCAACGGCGGTCGCTGCAAGCCCCCGACGATCCGGCGAGCAGGAGCACGGCGGAGCCTGTTTTCGCGAACCGCGGATTCGTCCGCGCAGGCGCGCTCCCGAACGTCTAGAGCAACTACGTAGCGCGCAATGTCTATGTCAACTCATTTGAAGTGTTCAAACGCATATATGTATATATAATATTTATATGAAAAATAATGGAGCTCATGAAAGCGTAAAGTTAATTTAAAATTTTAAAAAGGATCGACAACAAATTTTTTAATATACAATTTGGTCGTAGTATTGCATCGTATTTTCGTAATATTGTTCGTAGTAGTCCAAGCAAAGTGACGTCAGTAGATTTGATATTATTCCATTTCGTCTTGTGTAATACATTTGACGAAACTTGCGAGATCGCAAAGCTAAAAGAAAGACGAAGCAGCGGAGTCAAGTGTATTGTAATAATTCCCCGAAATCTTTGCCGGATACTGATAAATTGTGACATTTTCTTTCATACCTTGGTGACGCAACTGATTGCATCCAATGACACAAAACACGAAGTTGCGGCAATCAAATCCGACAATCAGTTTGAAAAATAATCAGCAAATTGTGCAACGTAAACTAATATAAATCAATACACACACTGCTGTTATGGCAGTGTAGTGCGGGATCGCGTGCGGATTTGTACCAAACTTTACATTTTTTATTTGAGCTTTTATCATTTACCGGATAATATGGCTATCCAATATAATAGACATCAATTTCTATTGTTAATTCATATTCTATGTTATGCTGGTTCGTATACAAAATTTTGTGGCCCCTCATTTGATGATTAATAATTTTATTATAATTATATTAACAATTCATCTCATTTTAATATAGTATATCATAAAATTATATAATAATATAAAAATTCAATTTTATAATTATTTATTAAAATAGAATCAATTATCTGATTGCATAAATGGAAAGATTGTATTGATATTTAATTATCTTACATATGATTCAAAGTCCTTTTTTACTAAGAATACTGTCTTCTAATTTTTCAAATATTTATTATTTTTTAGAGATAATAAAAGAAAAAGTTTTCAAAAATGCAATATCAAAATGTTTTATATGATTAATTAAATATCGTCCTTTGGGCTTTAAATTATACGCAGCTGAATCTGTTATTCATAATTTAATATTACTAGCAGTTCAATTAATTTAATTAATGATAAATAAAACATGCTTGTAGCAATAATTCATGGCATTTTATTGGATACAAATGATGCTGAAATTTGTAATCTGCTGTGTGAACAATGTAACGCTTCTGCAGTTTTTTCGGATGACTATTGTGAATGCAATTTTTCTGATGATAATGATGAAGGTATTACTCAATAATATAAATATCTTTTATTTTAACAAAAGTGGTAACAAACTATGAGTGCTTAAAACAATTTTTTAAAAACTTTTCTTTTTTACTTAACAATATACAATTTTAGGTACAGAATGCATACAGCGTTTACAAAGGGAAATTCAGACTATCGACCTGAATGTACTTTCTGATGACCTCACGGATGAGGAGCGAAGTGTGCGTTCTATTTTAAAATCTAGACGTCGTCTCAGAATGGGTAAGATCAGAATAATTATGTAAAAGGATTTCATTGTTTTTTATTCTGATCTAGATGTAGCTGCAGTAAGACATGCTCATTTTATATTTTAATCATTGCAAAAAATATTATTAAATCATGAAAACTTTGAATCACGTACTCCACCAACATTTGACAATATTGGAAATTATAAAACGTATTGTTATTAACTAAGTTTAACGGTAAGAAGATAGAACCTCTTCCTTTATGCATAAGTGCATATAGAGAACTTTTAAATTAATAATCAAAACAGCGGGAAAACCTTTAAATTTTTAATTAATAATATAAAATATAAAATAATCAATAATTAATAAAAGCAACTTTATCTATAGAAGTAAAAAATGAAATGATATTCTAATCTAAAGAATAAAAAAGAATCGTTCAAAAAAATACCTTCTAAAAGAAAATCAAGGCACTTTTTACATATTTGGAGAAACGTCAGTATGCAGTATTAATGTAAAATGTAGTAAATTGTCTTATAGGAGATGCCGACAAAGTGGCACAGTATTTTATTAATGGAGGACCATCGGCTGGTCACTCCCATTTTTTCGGAGCGTATAATGCGGCTTACGATAGTGCCGATCCTAGGACAAATTCGTTTTCGGGCGTAGCTGACAAAAATAATCCCGAAAGTGAATTTTATGATGATGTATCATCACACGTATCGTTAACCAGTCCCATTTCACGGAGTACATACAACTCTCCATTGTATGTGCTACCAGAGGCCGCAAAGCACGAGGATCCAGCTACGCTCGACGCAAGAGAGAGATCTTTGACCGGATCAGCGAACTCGGTCCTCAATTATCCACCAAATGGATGGTATGATTTATTAAGTCCGCTGTTGGGAACTTATCCGTACGGAGGATACAGATACGGAGTGCCTCTTCACCACAGCGTACTAAGAACGGCTACTCTTCCGTCGCAATTATTACACAATTTATTTGCACATCGTTTACCAAACCGTTATCCCATGTATCATGGCAGCATCGTCAGAAGCGCTAATGTAAGCAACACACCTAATTATCAAATTATACCAGAATGTGTAATAATAATATAATCTTAATTTTCTTTCTGCATTAGCCATTACAAGATAGTTTACCCTTCGTCGACAGATCATGCAAAAATGTCGATGATGATGCTGCTTTATATGATTCTTCCACCGCCAGAAATAACGCGGTAAGTTTTACAACACAAGTTTACAAATTATACAAGTTAGTATATAAGTTAATACAAGTTTACAAAGTAATAAGTACACATCTTGCCTTTACGGAACCTGCACTGTATTGCCGTAATTTTAATACTTGTTGCAAATTTTTTCATCATCTTGTATAAGCGATCTTTTTTTACTAGAAACAGATTAAATTAGAATTTATCACGAAAGTTGCGATACTCTGCATATTTGGTTTTTCTCTGAACTGACTTGTAATAATATAAATAACGAACGAAAATTTTATTCTTCCAGGATAAATCTGTCGCGTACAATGTTGGTGAAAGTATTCCTGGATCAGACTTCCCAGTTCAATTCTCGCAATTCATAAAGCCATATATTTTCGGCACAGACACATTACATCAACCAATGCAATATCGATACTTTGGTTCTCCGAATCCTCAATATCCTTATTACAACCCTTTGATCAGTGTACTCAATCCTTTAAATGGATATATTCTCCAACCTATCCCGCAAAGTTTATCAGATCAGCTAATTTCGGCGCCTAATCCAACTTCATGTTACACGAATAACGCAAATTCTGAACAGCGAAGTGATGCTGCAGTTCTTACCGATAAAATTGTAAATGCTGATGATAAAACAAAAGGGCTTAATATAATTGCAGATATCATTTCTAAAGAAGAAAATAAAGCAGATAGTGGAGGCAGTCAATAACAAAATATAAATTAAATATCTCCAACTTGGATGTATTTGTAATTTAAAGGTTTTTCTAATATTATTGTATTATGATTTTATAGGAAACTACATTTTCTTAGAACTTTTCTATTATATTTTCTTTTATATAGACATATATATTTTTTTAATATTTATATATATATATATATATGCGTATATGTACATACATGCACGTACGCATATCATTCAGACATCTTATATAATAAAAAATATGTGCAAACCAAGCTCCACTATAAATAATAGTTTCGAATCTTCTTCCCTCTCTTTATCTTCTTCCCTTGCCTTTTCCTTTCTTCGATGCTGATGTGGACGGCTGATGTGACGTTTGCTCGCTCGAGCTCTGTTTGCCTTGGCGAGTCTTCAGTTTCGGTATTGTGGTCCCGATATATTCTAAAACGGAATCTCTAGTAGGAAATTCGGCTCGTACCGGTGTACCGTCATCATTTCTCAGCTGCACGCGAATGCGACCGCGATACACGGGTTCCTTGCTGCGTTCCTTCGGGTGCAGCTTATTCTCAACGCCAACATTAAAACCCGCCGCTACCAGCACATCTCGTATTTCTTGATGAGTTGGATTTTCCACGCATTTCTCTTTAGACAACTTTCGTCCACCAGCCAAACTTCTTTTACTGTTTATGTATATCGGATAAATGCATATCCACCTGTAAAAAAGGAAAATGTCAATGTAGATTTAAATTTGTGTGCATGATGGAAGTCCCTATAAACTAATAAACTAATAAATGTCAAATATTTATATTAAAACTGGAGCTTTTTATCTTGTTAGGATCTTTTCAGTTCCTTGTTAAAACTGCATAAAAGTTACAGTTTTTCTAACTTGAATATGCGTACAACAATTAAGAATCTGTCATTCAAATTGGCGTTATAGGTTAGGTTAAATAGCCTGTAGAGCGCAACGTATCTTACGAGTCGAGACAAATTGCGAAAGAAATGTTGCATTAATGAACATTACAAAAAAATTTATTTATTGATTTATTAAGTTCCTTTTTTAATACTATTGTGCTTTACCTCTCACGCTCGCTATGCTTCTTTGCTGGGTTCCACGCAAGCGACATGTTGTCTGCGAAGAAAACCACACACCACTCATGTATACATATTACACATTAATTTAATTGCACCAATGTCAAAAACAATAAAGAATTGAACCATTTTATTATTAGTCAGCTATTAATACATCTTTTATTTATGTAAACATATTTTAAGTATCTGTTGCAATTTATTTATTAATCTATTGCAACGTATAATTAAACAACGCAGATTATTTAATAGTTGTATGAGAGAATGCGTTTATTATAGTTGAATTTGCAACTATCGAATCGAATAATAAAATAAAATAAAATAAATATGTTAACTTGTAAAATTGTATTAAATATGCATGGATTTTGTCTTTTCTTATTACATAAAAAAATATTATATACTTCTTTTCTCTCTAGATAATGTCTCTTTCTCTCTCTTTTTTATGCATAATAATAGCTTATCAAAATTGAAAGTTCTGCAAGGAGGAAAGAGAACGATCTATTATCAAGTTAAATACCGATAATAACAAATAATAACAAAAAAGATCACTCTTGGGCTCGTCCGGGATTTGAACCCGGGACCTCTCGCACCCGAAGCGAGAATCATACCCCTAGACCAACGAGCCATGTGATAGACTTCTTTTGGTATACACGTGAACTTCGGTATTAATAATATCATTTTATCCATAATAATCATGAGCATGTGAAAAAGGATATCCTTATCGAAAAACATCAAGTCTGATTGCTCTTCCTCCGATTGGCGAATCGTCTTCCGTGTGAATGATGTACGAGTGCGCGAGATGCTGCGCGCTTGACAGTTCAAGGGCTTTTGTATCTTTTTAAAATTATTATGAAACACCAAAAATAGTGTCGGAAGAAAGTGTCGAAATTGTTTGAAAAATATTGATATCTGTTTCTTGTAATACTAAATATTATATTAAGAGCATTTGTCGATATAACCGCGATCTATAACGTTGTACTAGACTAATGAAGCAGCATCAGAGGTTAGGCGTGAGACTGTTAGAGATAGATTAGGTATGATTTGGACAATATACTGCATACAGGAGGCATGCAAGGTAGAAATATAATAGAATTATAATTGTCGAAAAATATGTACATAACATTTTCCTTAATATTTATTTTGCAATATTAAGAAACTACTATACAATACGTTATTTCTCATTATTATGTAATAAGAGACACACGGTCAACGTTTTAGCTCTATAATAAATGGCGCCCGTGTAATATGTTTCATATAATGCTAGTTCTATGTAAAAAATATGATATACAAGTATAAATAGTCGCCGATAACAGTAACAATAAATTTATTTTGTAATACAAATTATACACACACACAATCTCGTGACTATGTTCATCATGATATCCATCACTCTATCATCATTTTGCGCTATGTATAATATATATAATGTATACTAATAATAATAATAATAATATATATATAATAATAATACTTATGCGAGAATTTATACATAAAAAAAGAATGGAATACAATTTGTTTTGGAATACAACATGTTTCATTACAGGAGAATACTGAGTCAATAAAAATATTCAAGCAGAATTTCTGACCTTTTAGAAATCTTTAGTAAAAAATTTCTATTTGTATCAAGTATTTTGCATAGTCAATTAGAGGTGGTTTATGTGGTCCAAATACCGTTATAATTATTAAATAGCAAAAAGAGTCATTCGGTTCTCACTTGAGGAGCTTGAAACATCGTGATATTCCTATATCCATTGCACCAAGTATTGCATCGTAATAGTATACTCCATACGTGATACTTACGATACAATCCTCTCGAGTACATAAAATATTGACTGATAAAAAAGATTGCAGCACTGTCGATAAAATTCTCCTTTGTCTTTCGCTCTATTACTATTAGGTACTGACGCGTTTCCTCAATTTTCAGCTGATAAAGTGAAATCGAATTTAAATTGGTCGACATTAATCGAATAAATCCATTCTTACGATTACCTCGATACCGTATTATCGTTAAAAAGTAATAAATAAAAATGATTTCTTTTAACAGACGTTTAATAAGGTGGCGGTTGATGCTGATAGGAATGTTGCGGCGGCTGATTGAGATGCCTGAGAAGTTGGTTGCTAGCACCACCCTGCTGCTGGGCAGCTTGCTGCTGCTGCTGCTGTGCCTGCTGCTGCTGCTGCATAGCCAGCATTTGTTGCCTCATGCGCTGTTGATTTATCGCTTGCTGTTGCTAATGTAAGGATTGATTAATAACGATCGACTTCGCGGAGATTTCTTTAGAGCTTTCACGTTATAATTTGATTTGGAAATGCACCTGGAACTGTTGATTTTGCTGCAAGCTGACATTTGTCGTTCCTACTCCCGCTACACCCACCGCGCCCGGTTTCCCAGCAGATTGCCGGTAAGGAGGAGCGGGCTGATTCTGAACACCTCCACCCATTGGTCCCATCGCGTTCATGGTTACATTTGGCGCCTAGATGAATGAAACATATCGTTTTTCACGCTCTCATTAAAAGGATACATTTGTAAGAAATATCTATAACGTAATACTCTTGATAATGAAAATTATGGAAGTTGTAAATGAGTAGCGAGCATATCCGGGCTAGTAATTCTATACAAACATAAATTCGCATTCGAGGTAAACGTAAATATTACAAATGCACACGTACTTGTAAGTACGGTGGTCTCGCAGCACCAGGTTGCATTCTTTGTTGCGGCATGTATTCCCTCTGCGGACCCATCATTTGCTGCTGATTAGAGAACATCATATTTTGCTGCTGCTGGTTCAAGATTCCCTGTTGCTGTTGCTGTTGTTGAAGCAACTGCTGCTGCTGCTGCTGCTGCGTTTGTTGGGGCGTCTGCTGCTGCTGCTGCTGCTGTTGCTGCATCATTTGCTGCCCGCCGTATCCCGCATAGTTTTGATTCATGCCTACAGAGGAGAATTAATTAAGCAGGCTCATATATCGCATGATCGTTTTTTCGTTATACATTTCGTTATCGATTAGTGACAAAATTCTGAGCCACTATTTCTAACTTTGTATTTTATTGAATCTTAATCATTTTTCTCAAAACTTGTACCTTGTTGAATTCCAGCGTACATCCCTTGCTGCTGTTGCTGCTGCTGCTGTTGCGTCTGTGCAAACATGCCCTGCTGTTGATTCATGCCAGGTGCCCCATGCTGCGCTCTCAACTGTTGCCTAATGAACTGTTGCCTCTGCATTCCTTGGAATGCACCCGGTCCAGCAACTGGCGCAGCAGTTGGCTGTTGCTGCGAGCCCATAAACTGAGTAGACGGTAATCGCAATCGCAACATGTTGGATAGAGCCTGCTTGGACTGATTGTTCATTCCCGGCCTCTCGTAACGTGGACCGGTGACCGGTGTAGGCGGCAGCTGTTGTCCGTATCCGTACTGTTGCGCCGGTACGTGAGTCTGATTACCGTACCATTGCTGCTGAGGTTGAGGCTGAGGCTGTCCGGTAAACATACCGGGCTGTTGCGCAACGGGAGCTTGCTGATTAGCGAATGCCATTTGTTGCAGTTGAGACGGTGGTTGCTGTTGAGTATTAAAAAAAAAAGAGAGGAAATTAGAAGTGATGATAAGAGCAACAATCTGCTTTCTAACATTGCGCAAGCGTTAACTTACTTGCATCTGCTGCGATATAGGCGTTGTAGGTGTCGCGGGTCCTTTAGTCCGTCTGTTATGCCGTTTGCTTTTCATGGCCTTTCCTTTACCGTTAGTACCAGCATTACTAACTCCAGTGTTGGTGACGTTACTGCTAATGCGTCCTGGCGAATCGATGCTCATGGGAGTGTCCGCTTTGCCAGGCTCCGATTCCTTCTTGTCCGGCTCGAGATCTTCCGGTGGTAACGGTGGTGGGTCCAGGTAATGACTAGCCGGGCGAATTTGACTATGTGTGTGATACCGCAGTAGTTTATGCGCATTCTGATATGTAAGTGGCCTGCGTTCCAACCTGACGGCTCTGAACCATGCCCAAGAGAGCGGCGCCGGATTTTTATGACCTTCCAAAAGCTCCCACGCCGATACTCTTTGGGAATCGCACACTTGCAGTCCCTAATTTCAATTGCAATAGATTACATCCTCCTTGCAGTATAAAATATTTCTACCGATATATCAAAATTAAAGGAATAAAACGTATATACCTGCTTTTTATCGATGCTGTCGAATCCTGCAATCTTGTTTCCTTTAGTGTCAGTCAAACATCCTACCGGTTCACACGTGATGACCTCCATGGTCAGTTTTGGCAATGGTAGAAGTTGTCTGACGAAACGGATACTTGGAGAATTTCTGTCGCCCAATTCTTTCTTCAACTTTTTCATCAAGTTCTGATAGTGCTTTTTGTTCTCGTCCTTTTCAGACTGTGAATCTGACACCAAAGTGGAATGGATTAGCGTCGCCAGCATGTCTATAACGGTAGTGAACAATTCCGAATTATTATTTAAGTCTATAACGCCGTAGCTGACCAATTGAACCAGTAGAATCGCCCAGTCTGTCGTCGCGGTCGTATTCCTCTGTATCGTATCGAACACGCCTCCCACAAGACTGAATCTCAACTGTAGCGCATCTTGCAACACTTCTCTGGTCTTGGGATCTTCGGAGCCGATATGCTTTTCCTCCTTACTGGTGTTCAAGAACTGCGAAAGCTGCGAGTGTAGCGACGTCAGTAAGCCTTCTCTTTGATCGTCTTGGCCTTTCAAGCACGTCAGCACCAATGAAAGAAACGGTTGGTGATTGAACAACGAGGGCGATTTTGACTTGCCTCTTTCGCGACCCGCTGTTTTGGACCAATTGCCCGATTCCAACACTTGTCCTGCCACTTTGAGAACTCTACCTTGCACCGCGCTCGGTAACTTTGAAACCAACGGGGCAACTAGCCATATAGAGCCCGATCTCTTGTCAGGCTTGCTGTTTAAGATGCTGTTCAATTGAAAAACGTCGATCGCAGCTTTTGCAACTGTGTCCAACCATTGAGAGAGCTCGCTGGAGCCGGGCGAAAATTGTTTGTACATGAGCTGCAAGTCCAGCCAGGACATTCTCAAGCTCCACTGTTCTAAATTTTCCAAAATGTTAGTAATATGAGTCTTTTGATCGATGAACGCCTCAGTCGGAGTTTCGGGATAACAGATCATGTGTAACAATTTCTGAGCTTGCCGTAGTGTCAGCATATTGTCGAGAAGCATGTCCTGGTGGCAGAGCTCCTCCGGATTTTGCAGGCATCTCTCCAGCACCCATTCTTGGCTGCAGATTTGACGTAAGACATGGTGAGCGAAGTCGGAGAATCCCTTCACATTTTCCGTCGTCATACCGGCGCTGCTGTTGGACGACGACATAGCCAGATCGAGACCGAGATCGTCACCACCGCCTAAGATGTCGCTGGTTCCCAGAATATGGCTGATTGACAACTCGCCAGGCCCGCTGCTGCTAACACCAACTCCGACTCCGACACTAGCCGGGCCACCGCCCTTACTGGAATGACTTAGAGGTATGTCGACCTTCTTGGGGGGTTGTTTAGCGGCCGCGGCATCTCCCACAACTAATATAGCTTTAAGCACCGCCAATACTGGTCCGACTCTTATATTATTGTGGGCAGCTGCCAACAAGTGCCTGTCGCAGCTCAATTTTATACTGTAGCCCCTAGAATTCCCACTTGGGAGGGGATGGGGGCTAGTGCTGACCGAATACAGAGCTGGTTGCGGACATTCAACGGTTTTAAAGAGCCTTAGCAACAAATGACAGGTCAAGCGTGCACCAGCCTCTGCTTCAATATCGATATCCCCACGACCATCGTTGCAAGTTTTTACCAAGGACGGCAACGCTATGTGCACGACGAAGTCTTCCAAGGAAAAGCAATGTCTTGCTGTAAATATAATAAGCTGCTGATTTTTATGGAACATTTATGATGCATAAAATGTAATAACCGCGAAACGTATCATTTGGAACTTACCGATTAAAATCGAGGTGAATATAGCCAAAGAGTTGTGTATGCTCAGGTCTTGCACGTCAACCTGATTCAACACGTCGATATAAAAGGCGGAACTATTGGAGGAGCAACAAAGTGCCATCAGCACTCCCAGCCACTCGGCATTGAGTGTATTGCAGCAAGCAGTCAGTTCCGCGCAAGTTATAGCAACATCGTTCAGCTTGTCGTTATCCGTCTCGCTACATACCGCGACAATCGCGTTGCAAACGAAACTGTAACGATTTGCTGGCGTCTCATTCAACTGCCTCGCCCATTGCGGCTCAATCTTCCCGCCCCTTCGTAAGCTTGAAAAAATATCGACCATAAATTGCGAGTTGTAAACGTGACTCGAAGGTGTCGGCTGCAGTGTGCTATAGAGGGTCGTCCGAATTTTCGGATAAGCGTTACTGAACGCCTCCACTCCGTGCGACTTGGTTTTCAGAAGAGAACACGTCGAATATAAATCGTACAAGTGTGCCAACACGCATCGTTCGGCAGAGCTGCAATCGCTCGGATTTGACACGTGCTTCACCACCTTGCATAGCAAGTCGAATACCGCTGTTGTCTGTTCAGGCGACACTACAACAATCATATATAAAAAAATATTAAAAAATATAGACATCATTTATCATTTTTAATATAATCTTTTAAATATTTTATTAATTAAATATATACGTATATATATGAAACAATAGTTCTACACTTACATAGTAAACAGCAGTGGTATCTTCTCAGTACACCAACCACGTACAAGCTTAGGTTTGTGGTGTAACTTCGAACTAATTGACTGTTTCTAGCTGTCAGCTGTGCCTCTACTTCCGGCAGCTCTTTCAGAATTTGTATGCAAACGTCGATTAGACCGTATATGTTCAACGCTAGCTCCATCAAATCAAAAAGAAATGCTACGTGCTCATGCACTGGTAAATAGGATGAACCAGCTAGTGCAAACGTATTGAGCATTTCGATCACTTGCGTCGCGCATTGCCACGTGACCACATGCTGATCGAAATAACTCAGATTTTGAAACTTCATGGTGACGGCCTCGAAATTGAATTCACTCCGCGAATGTTTCTTCACTTTACCGCCCTCCGCGACATCGATACTGAATTTTTTGCCGAACAGTTTGCACACCTCCTTCGTCATCTTTTTGACAGTATGCCTAGCCTCGTCCCTGACACGTCCAACACCGTATAATAGCACATGTCGTTGATTGCAGTCGTGCTGACTACAAGTCTCATCCTGTAATAATTGAAATGATTGTTCCAAAGAATTCAGCAACCAAAGAACGATCCATCCAGGCAATCTTACAAATTCATGTCCGAAAAAATTACCTGCGGCAGTGGAAAGTGAGTAGTGTATAATAAATGTCTGCTATGGCTCGATGGCATTTTCGAATCAAGACTCTCATGACCCCCGTGACCAGTCAACGCATCTTCTTTAGGACTATCTGGTGCGTCCATACTATTTTGCTGATCTTCTTTAATGTGTTGCAGTAATTTGTCTAAATCATCGTCGATTTTACTGTCATCGTAGTCCATGGCACGTCCGTGATCTGATACTTCTAATTTGGTCGGCTTTAGGTCTATACCCGGGAAGAGACTGTCCTCGTCGATTGGTTCCCTGTTACTGGGTGTCCCAGGTTTGCTGGCTACCGGACCTAGTCAAGGTATATTTACAATTTGTTAAACAGGCCTAGATAAATATTTTTTAATACTATTAAAATATAATTGAGAAAAATGTTCTTCATTGGCAAATTGAAATAACTGAATAATTCTTAAGGGAGTTTTTAATTAAAATAGTTCTAGATAAGTAAGTAACCATTTTTTCTACCTTGTATAAGATCACCCCTCGAAATAAGAGTGCACATGTACGCGTCGTGCGAGAAAACATCATGCCTTATTAATTCTGAAAACAAGTGAACTAAATTTGTGAATTGGGCCTTGGACTGCGTCGAAGTGTTATCCAGTACCGGCGCGTCCACGTCTAAGAATTTCATAAGCAGCGGTTGGAAAATCGGCAGCACAGGCGGACTTCCGTTACTGCACATACTGTCTTTGTCGTCGTTATCGTTAGTCTCGCCGGTAGCCTCGCTCTGTCTCTTCTCGAGAAGTTTAGCGACCGCCATTGCCCTATGCTCTCCCCAGCGTTCCGCGCTCACAGCCCATTCGCACAAAATTTCAACCACTGCCGAATCCTGTTGCGGATTATATTCTGTCTTTGCGTCACGTTCATTAGAGGTATCTTTCGGGGGTGGTGTAAAGATTTTTGTATACAACGTATCGAGCGAATTAGCGGCGTCCATTCTATCGAAACTGTGCCGATCGAGGGCGTCCAACGCAGCTAGCACTTTCGTAGTCGTCGTTCCCGCGCTGCTTTGTTGCCATTTGTCACACGACCATCTGCCCTCCGCGGCTTGAGACCGAGCTCTTATATTTTCCTGCGCGACCTTCAGCTGCTTCATCGTAGGATTACCAGAACTCGCGGGTGGGCACGGCAAAGCTGCGGGAGGACACGGCAAATAATCCAAAGGCGATCCATTCAAAACTGATGGAGCCTTTCCCTCGCCAACGCTGTTCCAGACCAGTGCTGTAGGACACTCTAATGTTATGACCTAAAAATTAACAATTTTCTTAATCGCGTAACCCAGCAATGCATACTATTAACAAATCTTTATCTAACATACATGTATCAATGTTTGTACATAATATAAAATGATGAAACCTTACTTGTATTATAGTGGCTAAACTATAAACTACGTCTCTGTGGTGCGAGCAAGTCAAGTAATCGTTGAAAGCAATGATCAAGGGGTTCAGTGGTCCTTGGGCAGCGACGGCAGCTTGCTCCTTGCTACCGTTAACTTCGTTCTTGACAATGGACGGACTCTGAGGATTGGCATTACTCTCGACGTTGTTGCACATATGTGCCATTTTACGGCAGCACAGATACGCCAATCGTCTAGCTAACAATTCAGATTGTATGAATTCCTCTAAATATTGCAGAGCTAATGGCAACAGCAGCTTCAATATCCCATCTTCCGAAGGAGATGACCTGATCTTGTCCAGTAACTCCAGGATCCACTGCAGCAGCTCTTGCCTATCCAGCAAGCCCTCTTCAAACATGTACTTAGCCAACTGTATACAATAATGCCACTGTTTAAGCGCCAACTTGTGTTCCTCGTTCATTGTCGTGCCCGTTGCAGGCTGACTGCTCAAAGTAGGCGTAGGTGGTTGATTATTAGTGGCGGAGCCGTTACTATTGCTTGCATTATTACCATTAACACTGTTATTATTACTGCTGTTGCTGTTATTGTTACTGTTGTTTGTTCCAGCAGTTCCGTTGCTGCTGTTACATGAACTGTTTGTCGTGCTATTATTGTTACCAGTACTAGCTGCATGATTGCCCATGTGATAATATTCTTGCAGTTTGGACAACTGATCCTTCAGAAACTTTATGAGGGTGCCCGTCCATTCTGGATACGAGAACAAAATCAATGTTTAATGAAACCTTCAAAATCGGAGAAAACTGACATAAAAAAGTGTCAATAATCCAAAGTACTTTAACAGAAATTCAACACATATTATACAGGGTGTCCCGGGTTTTAACCGACAAACTGCGGGAGCATATTCTACTAGTGGAAATAAGAAAAAATTCTTATATCGAGTTTGCTTAGAAATGCTTTATTACAAAGTTATAAACCAATATTGAAAAGAAATATGAGATAAGTAACAACGGATTTGTTCACAAAAATTAAAATTATCTACGCAATGATTTAGTGACGCATTTCAAAATGTTGTCCTTGCACATCGATACAAGCTAGACATCGACGTAGTACAGAATTTGTTATGGTACGACATTCCTGAAAATTTTGTTGCATCTCAGTAACTGAATTAGTAATTCGTTGCTTTAAATCTATCTGGTACTCTCCTGTTAGGAAATCTACGTTGATACTCTCGTACGGCAGCTCGTGCATTTCCGTCACAGAATCCGTACACGAAATGAATATCGGTGTATTCCTCATTTGAAAACACTTTTGGCATTCTGATAGTAATTGCTAGTTGACACGACGATTGAAATCTAACAGCTACTGTTGTGAAAGTAACAATCATACTGAATCGTTTCAACATAGTGAACATGAATACATGTGAATACACGTAACATAAACATCTTCGACCTTCCAAATTCTACACTATGTTCCGTTGTTACTTATCTCATATTTCTTTTCAATATTGGTTTATAACTTTGTAATAAAGCATTTCTAAGCAAACTCGATATAAGAATTTTTTCTTATTTCCACTAGTAGAATATGCTCCCGCAGTTTGTCGGTTAAAACCTGGGACACCCTGTATATAAATATAACACTTTTCAGAAATAAAAGTGTATTTCAATTCCTTCAACTTTGAACGCAACAATCACATCGTTTTAATGATATTATAGAAATAAAAGAGAAGCAGAGCTGTGAAATGTGCTCACCTGTTGTTGGATCCGGCAGCTGACGCTTTTTTATTTTGGCCTCGGAGACTGCGACCGTGTAAGCCGAACTGAGCTTGATGAACCAAGCGGCCCTCAACATTGGCACTTGATACTCACAGAGCATCATAAATATCTCCTCTTTCTTATTAAAGTTTGGGGCCTTCTTTGCCAGAGCAACTAACGGCTTACTACCCGAGAGATCCTTGAACCAGGCCTCGATACCATTCTTCGTCCTAGCTGTCACCGGCCAGAAGTTATCTTTGGGATTAATCTGCTGTCTCTTTCTACCAGTGTCAGGCATCGTCGCGAGCTCTTCCTTCTTGGCGAGGATTGCGTTGAAGTAGGCTCCAACCTTCGCCGCGGTGACGTTGGAACTCCTTGCCGTTCCGAATTCGTCCGCCAGCTGAGGTATAGTGGTGAAGCCATGCTTAACGTTCGTAAGCGAGAGCTCGTCCTCCTTCTGCTTCGGTTCTTGAGGATAGACGTCCGGCGGACCTAGCCTCGGCCTTTTCAGCGGCCTCTTCTCGTACAATATTCCCATCATGGTACAACCGAGCGCGAGAGATACACCATCAGAGAGCGCGTTCGCGAGTTCACCGCTGAAGCTACTCTCGCTGAGAACGCTCGCGGGTAGTTAATCGCGTGAAGCAGCGCGCATAACGTTCATCGGTTCTCGAGAGCTTACATCCGTACACATCGTTGCAATTACGACTACAGGACCTGCACGTAACCAACGCCGTTATCCGTCACCGCATCATCGAAGTACACCCCTGCATGATCGAGAAATCAAGATTCACCGTGAACGGACAACGTGCGTCCTAATTGCGCTCTCCTGTTTACCTTCTTGCAGTTCCTTATGCAACTACAGTTCATCTCAGACAGCTTCGGACGCTAGCTGATGCTGCGTTTACAGATACATGTTGTGCATCACGCAAGAGTATCACATGAGAAAAGTGCTGCGCCAGTAACGTAACATCAAGCCGAGGCGTTCGGACCGAGGCGGTGCGGCACTGCGTTTAGGTTAAATCGATACAAAAAAATAAGTGTGCGTGAGGTGTAAAAATAAAAAACCGAATATATAGCAAAAATCGAATCGTAAACGAAATAAATAATATTACACGATTGCGATATCGACGTATCGTGCAATACATTCGTGTAAAGACGCCTTTATGAAAACTGGACAGTTTCGCGTTCAGCCAATCGCGTAGCTGCTCTCGCGAGTCGGCGCGAGATTCAACGACGGTGCGTTATCACCGGCGAAGGGCAGGCGGCGGGGGGAGGGACGGGGTGATTATTAGTTACCAGCACACTCGCCGTCACGGACTTCATGACGTGTCATGGCAGCGCTCGCGATGTGATACGCGTCTACTCGCGACGACGTTTCGCGCGATTCCCGGCAACGAGAGTGTTTCACGGCAGGACGTCGTACGATGCGATTGAACGCTTTCATGTAGGAGAGTGTATCTCGCGTACGAGACGCGAACGAAGCGGCGGAGATTTTAAAGAGACTCAGTAACCGCGACGATGATGATAAGAATGACGGCGGCCGCGGTGATCTTTTATACGCTGTGCGCATTTTACGGTGCCTCGGCTTTCTATTTACCTGGACTGGCGCCTGTAAATTTCTGTAAGGCTGGCGAGACCACACCAACCTGCAAGGTACGTGATAGGCAGTCGATTGGTTATGACTGATGTAGATACATATATATACATGTATACATTCTGTGCTGTGCATATGTGCATTTGTTACACACCCATGTTTTATAATTTATTTATAGTTTTTTTACACGTTATTAAATCAAGTGCATCGATGCATTACCTTGGAAGTCTTGTTTTGGAAGTTCTGCATAAGAATTTCTCGTTGCGCGTTTTGTAAATTATATTTTCTTGATGGCTATAAAGATACATCTTATTTATCCATCATAATTTTGTGGTATATTTTCTTTTACACAGAATAAAACGTATTTTATAATAATTTTTTGATTGTGATTATATTATTAATTAGTGTTATACAATATGTACACTAAGATTACTTACAATGGAATATATAATACAAGTAAAATTAAGCATTAGGTTGATTCGTTATTGATGGATATATTATTATTGAAAATATTGGGCTGTTTCAGTCTGAAATTAAACTGTACGTAAATCGTCTGAACACTGAAAAGTATGTTATACCATACGAGTATAATCAGTAAGTAATATCATAATATTTAAACCTTGTATCATCCAATAACTAAACTTTTCAATGCTCTAACAATGTTTTCAATTTAGTTTCGACTTTTGCACGTTGGAAGATGGACAGTCCCCGGTTGAGAACTTGGGACAAGTTGTATTTGGCGAACGCATACGTCCGTCTCCATACAAAGTGAGCGCAATAAGATCCAAGACATTTTTCGAAAATCTGAATTCTGAGGAAGATTATAATAAATTTAAATTATTGCATTTTTAGTTGGAATTCATGAAAGATGTCAAGTGCGACTTTGTATGCACCAAGTCATACGTAGGAGGAGAGGAACAAGATGAGAAGAAGCTGCAACTATTGAGAAAAGGAATAGCAGTAAACTATCAGCATCATTGGATTGTTGGTAAAGTCAAAAAGGGTTGATTTGTAATCGAGAATATATTGTGGTGACATCAATGAGCAATATTGTTTTAGGATATTTTTGATTACAGTCACTTCTTTAACATTATATTTTATGCAACACTCGGCTCTCATATTTGCTTTTCAAATTCTATTTATTTATATTTATTTAATATTTATTTAATATCATTTTTATTTTAACTTTATTGTAACTAATTAATCTGTTGGGAAAAATTTATTACATAGATAATTTTCTCAAAGAATTGTAATATTTCTAATATTTTCTATTCTCATCAATATGTCATTCTAAATTTCAAGTTTGTTAATGACTTAATTGACGTGCTCTACTTTCGTCAGATAACATGCCAGTAACGTGGTGTTATCAGCTAGAGGACGAACGACAATACTGCAGCACCGGCTTTCCTATGGGCTGCTATTCCAAGGAACCCAGATCTCAACAAGACACATGCACTATACACGTGAGTAATTGAACGACTTATCAACTTATTTTAAAATCGTAATCTAATTAAAAGACTGAATTTATCTAAAGAATATTTCCTTATCGATACCGTTAGGGTCCTTACAACAAACTGAAAACGTTCTATCTCTTCAATCACGTGAATCTTACTATAACTTATCATAGCGGTAGTGGAGAAGAATGGGGATCATCTTTTCAGGAAAATGGTGGTCGCATCATATGTGAGTATTTTTCAATAAAAAAGGTGAATCCTCTTATTTTTCATAAACCGACATTTACGTTAACCACGTGCGTTTACTTGCTAATAGCTGTAAAAGTAATGCCACACAGTATCAAGCATACCGGTACAATAGATAGTAACAGTTGCGAGAGTCAAATACCACTGGAGATACCAGCCAATGAGCTTCCAAATGGAGAGAAGTTCCAGATCATGTACACATATTCTGTTAAATTTGTGGTAAGTCTTCGCGTGCGTTAGATAGGATGCGATAAAAATATCTTAGAAAGGAATCGAGGAACTTAATTATTCTGTTTATTGGATCCTATAATTCACAGTCGTTTCTGCCGTTATTTTCCAGAGAGATAACAAGATCAAATGGTCGTCCAGATGGGACTACATCTTGGAGTCGATGCCGCATACAAATATACAGTGGTTCAGTATCCTAAACTCGCTGATAATTGTTTTGTTCCTCTCCGGTATGGTGGCTATGATAATGCTTCGTACTTTACACAAGGACATCGCGCGATACAATCAGGTACTTGTCAAGAGATGTAGTGTCGAGTGTCTATAGTATAGCAGCGAGAAAGATTGTGCTATAATCAGTTAATTACATAACAACTGCATGTACTTCTTCCTACATTTTATACATGTATAATTTTTTGTGCTTGTCTCATTGTAAGCTGAATGAGTGCATGTGCATGTAATTGAGCGAACGTTTCTGAAAGTGTTTTCGGTAATTCCAGATTATTTATAACTGAATCACGTAAAAATTCATTTGAGACTATCAAAGGGAACTTAATTTTGCAAAATGTTATCTCTTCTTTTTTACTAATTTTATTTATGAAAGTACCGGCAATCTTTGAAGAATTTCTTTTTCTGAGCTTTCCATTTTGAAAAATTCGGTTTCATAGAATTACTCTTCTTTTTAATATTTAGTAATTCAGACGTTACGTTATAGAGTGAATGCTATACTAACTTTATAGTAAGAAACACACACACGTACACGAAAGTAATACAAAACTAACTTCTATAAGAACACATTAGGTGCTTTTATAGAATAACAAACGTATTTCGGAAAGGTGAAGGTAACCAAACGTTTTCTTCACTTTTACAAGATTGTGATATTTGTCCGTCTGTGTTGTGATAACGCAGGCCTACTTCCAGATAGAATCAGGAGAAGATGCGCAAGAGGAATTCGGGTGGAAATTGGTGCACGGCGATGTGTTTCGTCCACCGCGTAAGGGAATGTTGCTTTCAGTTCTACTTGGATCCGGTGTTCAAGTATACTTCATGACATTGGTCACACTAGGTAAATGGCATTTATTTGTAAAATCAATTCGATGAAATTTAGAATTAATTAATTCTATGTTTTTTTTAATAACATTAAGCTTGTCGAATTTTTTATTTCGAGCAACTAATTATAAATGTCATAATTAATGCTGCAGCATTCGCTTGCCTGGGTTTCCTCTCTCCCGCTAATAGAGGTGCACTGATGACATGTGCGATGGTGTTGTACGTTTGCCTGGGAGTTTCCGCGGGATACGTGGCTGCTCGGATATACAAGAGTTTCGGTGGTGAAAAATGGAAATCCAACGTCTTACTGACATCCATGCTTAGTCCAGGGTAAACTTATAATATGTCGATTGTCGCTCACCTTCGCGACGCAGCATTTATCGTAACGTTATACTTTCGTTTTCAGAATCGTGTTCAGTTTATTCTTCATCATGAATTTGATATTCTGGGCGAATGGCAGTTCGGCTGCGGTACCTTTCAGTACTCTAATCGCGCTTCTGGCTTTGTGGTTCGGAGTATCCGTGCCATTGACGTTTATTGGTGCCTACTTTGGCTTCAAGAAAAGGGTAAGTGTGGATTTAGTATTATCCCGTACATATAAATAACAAGTAATTACAAATAATAAGTAAAAACAAGTAATTGGACAACGTCGCAGGCATTGGAGCACCCGGTACGGACGAATCAGATACCTCGACAGATACCGGAACAGAATTTCTACACGCAACCGATACCAGGGGTTATCATGGGTGGCGTCTTACCATTTGGTTGCATATTTATACAATTATTCTTCATACTTAATTCCCTTTGGTAAGCATTTCACGTGCGCGCATGGATGTTTTCATAAATAAACTAAATAAATTCTTAAACATTAATAAACGCAACACTTTTCATCAGGTCGAGCCAAGTGTACTACATGTTTGGATTTCTCTTCTTGGTTTTCGTTATACTCGTCATTACGTGTTCCGAAACGACGATCTTGCTTTGCTATTTCCATCTTTGCGCAGAAGTGAGTACGCATGTTATGCAAAGCGGAAAACATTGGATCTTTGTGATATTAATAATGTCCTTTCCAGGATTATCATTGGTGGTGGCGTAGCTTTCTCACGTCTGGTTTCACTGCTGTTTACTTGTTAATTTATTGTATACACTTCTTCATCACAAAACTAGAAATCGAAGGCGCCACTTCGACGTTCCTGTATTTCGGATACACCTTCATTATGGTTTACTTATTCTTCCTTTTGACAGGTAAATATATCGTGCGTCGCGCGTTTTGCTTCAAATATTGCCGCGCCATACTAAAAAGAGAAAAAAAATATTCTTTCTTCCAGGTTCCATCGGTTTCTTTGCCTGTTTTTGGTTTGTGCGTAAAATTTATAGTGTTGTGAAGGTTGACTAAATAAAACTGATGAGATGCGAGAACGCCCGTAAGATGATTGTGGTACAAGTGAAACTTGATTGCAACGAGAATGAGCGATAGTCGATTGCCAGTGGTAATACACTAATAAATGTACAATAGTGCACTCCTCGCGTCGCGTTACTGCCGAAACGCATCGTCGCGAGTGTCGTCATAATACTAATGAATAATAATTTATTTTATTAACGTGGAAGTTAATAAAATAACACGTTTAACAGACTTCGATATCGACTATCTAACATTCTTCAAAGTATTTCCCTATGTAAGCGTCTAACATACGTCGTACATCTTGATGTATGTTTCAAATGTACACGAGAAGTATCTATGCGTCTATAAATATTTTATTTTGTTTTCTGTCCGTTTCTGGAATGCGTGGCCTATGTCAGAAAATGTTGCATTACAAGTGTGCAAGTTTCAGATTTAGCGTTTCGTATTAAATCTTTCTTACATGTCACATAAAATCTGTTCTGGCCGAATCACTCGGTCTTAATAAATTTATTAACAATAAAAAAAGGACTTTTTTCTGATAAAAAAAAACGATAAAAGTATTAATCATAACGGTGTGTAAATATAATTTAATTCTGATAAATGCGTGCGTGTTTATGTTTCTTTAAATTTATTAAGCTACAAGTCAACTACACAAATGATAAGAATGTACAAATTGAAAACCATATAATGATTAAATTTTACGTCTCTCCTTGCGCTTTTGGTTCTCCTTATTTTTCACTATCTCTACTAATAGTATTCTATAAACGTGACGTATCTAATAGTCAATATGCACACATTCTGTACTCAAATTTTGTAAACTAAAGTACCTACAATGTTATAGAGAGCGTTGATAATGTTATTGATACAAATAAAATTATCAAATAAGTTTATATATATTCGCAGTAATTTTAAACGACGCCACGAATATCGCGTTCTATTTTCCGCAGCGGTCTTTTCAACCGGGTAACGCAATTTTTATATAAACGTAACGAATCGGACGACAACAATAGTAATATAGATGACTCCTTGTTTTAAACACAAATTTATTTACTCATGCTTTCAATCTTTTTCGTCTACAGGTGTATCGTAAAAAGTAACGATAAATGTACTTTCGTATATCTTAATAGTGTCCTTTTTATGTAAGATTTATTAATAATTTTACATGTCACACCATGGAATATCAGTTGTATTTACATGTATGCCTTTACCCTGCACTAGTCTATCGCATGGGTAAAGAACACTGACGCGACATTTTCAAACATAAGCGCTATCAAACTTGGATAATAGTAGTTGTTGAACTCGAAGAATTCGAAATAGGCTACGGAGAACAATCATATCTTTAACGCAACGACTGCAAAGACACTCTTTCCTTTTTTTTGCTCCTCGAACGAGACATCCTCATCTCGCCTCCGTGTTTCAGACGAACACTTTTCTGTCGTAACTGCGTCGTGGCGTTAATGCACAAAGAAAAAAGAAAGAGCAAAGGGGACATCGAACGTGTTACTCCGTGATCACGAGTACCAAGTCTATTCCATATCTGACAAATCAATAACGTCTTATCTTCTTCGGTAGTTCCCACGTCGTTAGACACTGCGTGCGGATGCCGTGAACATGTGCGGTCTCTCACGTGTAGTTTCAACGTGACGTAAAGACGATATCATCCCCCGTGAAGCCAATGAAAACACAGTACCACTACACCGAATCTGATCTATATTGGCTCTCTGTGGGATAAATGTTGACCTGTAAGAAGCACGGTTTAATTTTGATGCGTGAGGAGAGGGAACGAGGAATGGCAAGGAGGCTTGTTAATCATGCGTCAGATAGCATCACCTATAAGCGGCTCGTAATCAAACTGCAGAATGCGAAAAACATGGAGAGAATACGACTGAAAAAAAATTATCGTAATAAGGACATTCGAGTTCAAGATCGTAATTCATTTTTACTGGAAGGAAAGTAAATCGAACTGCAAACGGCAGACATATACGTATAACGAATATTAAAAGATTAATTTATTATTTGATTACTTGGGATGTCTTTAAACGGGAACTGAAACGAGAGTGAAATAGAGAACTGGACGTGACAAACGACACAATATCGAGGAAAAATAAGTTTCGAAGCTAAAAAACTAGTTGAAGTGGTGAAGTGGACTGGTTAATACTAAGTTAGCTGAAATTGGATCAGGAGAGGAAAGATGTGTATGATGACATTTCTTTTATTTTCGCGGACTACGTCGACGCCGACCATCCCTGTTTCTATCGGCGCGTCTCATCTCTTCTAGTCTACGCGCATGTTCCGCCATGTGTTGCCGCCGCATCTCCTCCTTCACAACTATCTGCAAGATTTGCAACGCAAAAAATGGTTAATTATTATTCCGTCCGACAATCGGGACTCCTCGATATCGTCAATTGATAATAACCGAATTGCAAAATGCGTGAGTCAAAATGTAAGAGTTTATACTAGAATCGTGTATTTTATATTTTATTTAAATATACATGTATATCTCTATTACGGAATAAACAATTTTATTTAAACCTTTTTATTAAGCCATCTTATAATCTTCCACATTGTTCCCGAGCTCACCCACCTGTTCGTTCGTAAGTGGTAACCAGTATATGCAAGGCGTCGCTTTCGTCTTTCTGAAGAGATCATCCAGGAGCTTGGCCGGTGGCGGGTCGTCCTCTTTCTTCTTGAATTTGCGAGCTGGTGCGGACAGATGAGTATCCAACGCAGGGCTCCGACTCCGTGCTCGTCGCTTCTTGTCATGCTCCTTCTTCTCGCGCTCCTTCTCCCTCATGTGCTGTTGGCCATCTTCCTTACCCAGGTCCCACTCTCTCACCACGGTCACCTAGTAATGCGCGTATGCGTCTCGTTAAATTGACTGCAAACATTTTACACCGGTAAATACCACGTGGCTAAGGCTACAACGATACCTTGGTCGTATTGGTTTTTTCATCACGACCCCAATCCTGCTGCCACGAATCGGACGAGAGCGGCTCCGTCTTGCGGGCGATCGGTTGTTCCTTGGACGATTCCCGGGCAGCCTCCATGTCCTCCCTCGTAGCGTATTCCACGTGAAGCTTCTTCGGATTCGACATAGGCCAGGAGATCCCATGAAGCGCCTGTCTCGTCTCGAATGCTTGATCCTCGTTGGAATACTGTAAGGATAATCGTAACGAATTTTACTACGCATGACTGATACATGAGTGAAGATAATTGGAGGGCTGTTCCATACTCGTACAATCGTACCTCGACAATGCACTTGGATTTAATTCGATCCATCCAGAACCCATTCTCCACGATGGTGCCAGTACGGGAAAGAAGCTCCTTTATTTGATTTAATGTGAAAGGACGAACTAGATTCTTGATCAAGAGTATACTTGTAGGTTTAGACGCTGGTGGGCTCGGCGATTTCACGTGTGGCATTTCCTTCACGATCGATATTTTTCGCCTCGTCGCTGCGCAGAAATGATGTAATATATTTTACAGTTATACAAAAGTCTACTGACTTCATGGTATCTGAAGAAAATTTATTATAAATCTGTACCAATGTGGTTGTCCACTTTTCCGTTGCCCTTTTTAGCAGCGCCGTTCTTCTGCGAGCTCTCGTCTATTGCCTTGTCATCGTTTGTACTGTCGTTGGAGCTGTGCCGCTTGTCATTACTTCTATGGCGATCTCTATCCTCGTCGTCATCTTTCGAAAGACGAACCTCATTGATGGGTAACGGCTTCGCACCGGGCACCAATGCCTGTTGATATTATTATTATTAATGAGTTTCTATATTTGAGAAAAATATTTAAAAAAATTGAAATATTTCAAATAAACTTACTTTAAGCGAGTCGGTCGAAATGGAGAACGAAGGCGCGGTATCGGTGGAAAGCGCGGTTCCCCATCGACGTTTTCTCGGTATACATTTTGGTTCCTGTTCGCCACCATTCTCCTGAAATGCATATCCGAGTATAATGAATATAAAATGAAAAATAAAAAATAGAATGTTTTCAATACTGATAAAGTACTGTAAATTGCTATATACCTTATTTTGACTACTGGCCTCATTGTCAACGCTTGCATCGGTATCGTCTTTTTTTACTTCACTATTATCAGATAACATCCTTGCAGTGCTGAAAAATGTACAGAAATTACAATTTATTTACAATTATATGCACTATTGACATGTCAGTCCAATTACTTAATTGTAATATAAATGTAAAAATAAGAAAAACGAATTTAAAAAATAGAAAATATTCTGCAAGTAACTTAGATCTCTCGTCAGAAAAAGGTACTAATTGCACAAGAATATTTATACTCACAATGATCTTTTCAAGTTAACTTTAACTGGTTTGTGAACTACTGCCTGAGAGCTGGCCAGTACAATTTGTTCCGATTTCTCACTGACATTTTCTTCCGATTTAATTTTGACAGTTTCGCAATGATCATGATCCGCCTCGATCTTTTCTACATTGTTCTGAGAATGAGAGTTAGTCCTTTCCGGCGATACCGATCGTTCCTTATCATTTTCTCGTACATGTTCCAGATTTGGTTTTTCTTCATCCTCCTCCTCCTCCTCCCTCTCCTCTATATAAGGCTCGGAAACTTTTCTCTCGACCGGCTCGTCCTCAGAATCAGGTGTTTCAGAATTGGACGAGTCGCCGTACTTGTTTCGATGTTTTCTACGAGTCGCACGTGGCGATGTTCGATCGCTGCTCGTTCTACTTCTTTTGGTGCGCGACTCGTCATTTGAATCGGATGACGAATCCACTGGACGTTGCGTTTCCGCTTTATTGTCCTCCTCATCCTCACTACTTGTGTCTTTGTGAACCTCCTCCTCCTTCTCCGTGGTACTTTCTTGGATGTTGAATGTTTCCATTGGCATTTCGCTGGCATCTTCCGTAGATTTATCTTCTTTGGCGATGTCAGCGGCAGCAGCAGTGGCGACCTTCTCGCAAGAGTCGCCGTTTGCGCTAGGAGCCGGCGCGGTTGTCGTACTACCCGGCTTATCAGGTTCGCTATCAACGTATTGGGCAGCGCAATTTGCCTCATTTGATTCAGCATGCTGATCTATGTTTGGTTTATCGTCAGACAAGTTGGCCGAAGTGGTTTCAGGCAGGATCTCCTTGCTATCACTTACCTCTTCGTTGGAGTCCTGACCTGGGTATGAAGAGGAGGGAGCGATCGGCTGTTCAGTGCTACTGAGTGTTCTTGTATAAGAAACCAGTTGCTCATCGGCCGAGTCAGCCTCCTCTACAACGCCCTCACCACTTTCCTGCCACTTGCCACTTGACTGGCCACCTTTCCTACTCGATACTGCTGTTTCGGATGATACTTCTGACGTGTTGCGCTGCCTACATAGTTTTAGCTTCTGTATCTCACCGGGCGACGCATCCGCCCTTGCCACTTTCCACACTGATCCGCTGTTGTCCACCTCGTCTTCTGGCGAGTCCGCCTTCATGTCTCTGTCGCTGGAGGAGACCTTCTCCTCCCGGCCTTGTGGCATCTGTTCCATTTCCTTGCTCTGTAGGCGCGTCTGCATGCTTGTCTCCTTATCGATCTCTTTGAGCTGAGTAATTCCTTTAGTTGCATCCTCGACAAAAGCATCTTGTTCCGACGAAGTAGAGGGTGATCTCCTGCCACGCCTACGCGTTGACTTTCTCGTTGGTTTCTCAACTTTTTTCTCCGGAGATCCCTTTGCTTTGTTCCTTTCGCTTTTGCGTCTCATGCCTGTGAAACGACGCAATAAAATTGTTGTAATCATGTATCCTTAATTCATGCACGTATCTATATAAACCGCAATGTATCATCCATCATATATATTCATCTACTATTGATATACCTTCAAGTTATTACACACAATGCTATTATGCACACATAAATAAACTTTACAATGGACTAGTACAGCTTATATGTGCCGCTACAACATTTGCAACTATAAATTTTTGGACTTTTCCGTCCAATTGAGATGACAAACATACACGTACACATACACACGAATCTACACAACGCCACCATCTTCATCTCGCGCGACGCGATCCAATACCCGATTGCCGAGAAAATACATTGAGATCACTACGTTGCAGTCCCTCCATCATCCGGATTGTCATCCCGATCACCTCGTCTATTTTTTATGCAGTAATGCTCATGCGGATTCGTTACATTGATCAGCCGCCGCGGCTCAGGTCTCCCCCGAATTCGTCGATCGATCTAACGCACTTCCCTCAGTTTGTGGTTATCAGCGCGAATACGCGCGCGCGCGCGCGCTTCCTCGGCAACGGTGACAGCGATGGTGACAGATACTTACTCAATTGCACTTGCTGCGTCCGTAGATCCGATTAAACGCCTCGTCTACGTCGGTCGCCTCGATAACATAAATGGCACGCTCTCGAAGAAGAACCGCGACTCCGATGACGCTACTCAACAACTCTCGTTCGTTCCTGCGAGAGCCGCCATACCAACCACGAATCTATGGCATCGCATTGGATAGCAACCCGAAGGCTTTCCTCTGATCCATGAGCCACCCAATCGGAGAATACGTTCTATAGAGATAAAAGTATCACTAAAGTTCTTAGATCTAAGGTTCCTAGATTTTGTTAGTGAACTATGAAATAAAGAATTTCTATTGTTTCGAACTTTCAGAAAATAATAACGTCTCTAATGGCTGGCTAATCCGCAGGAAATGTTTTCTACAATAATTTATTAATTTATTATTCGCTAATCGGACGCTCACTGAGCAGCGAGCACTTGATTGAGAACATAACCTATACAGTATACAGCTATAGGTACACTCACACGTATGTAGTACGAATCACCTGCAGTCTCTTGAAAGATTATCTAATTTCTCTGGTTGGCGCAGGACTCCTCTGATACAAACGACGTTCGGAATCCTGCATGCATTTTTCGTGACAGTTGTCACGCGGCGAGAGAACGAGTAGAGAATTGACGATGGCAGCGTTACTTCGCACTACTTGCGTCCAAGGACTGCGTAAGGGGTTGGCTCTGATAACCTCCAAAGAGGCACCGATATGCCGCAAAGTAACGACGACACCAGGACGCTACAGCGCGGGACCTAAGGAGAACCCTACTAAGAGAAAGTGGATAAGTTACGGCTTCAGTAAGACGGATGAGGCCCTCGATCGTCACTCTCTTCATCAGATCCTGTTCTGCTCTATAACCATAGCGTTGATATGTGGAGGCACTATCATGGCTTACCTACCCGATGTCAACCTAACTGATTGGGCGCAACGGGAGGCGTATCTGCAGCTTCGCTACAAGGAGGAACACGGACTTCCTCCGGTTGACCGTAACTTAATTGATCCATCTAAAATAATACTGCCAACTGATGAGGAATTAGGTGACACAGAGATTATTATTTAAAGAACGTGTTGACGATGCTGAGAACTTTGGACTTGAGAGTATCGTTACAGCCTATCTGTATCGATGTAGTACTTGTTATAATGTTGATCGAGGATAATGTATAATAAATATCGCTTTTATGGATTAAAATCTTTTCAATTTATTCAAAAACATACTTACTAATTGTATAATGTTCATGCACGTTACATTACATTACTGTCTGATTAAGACGCACAGAATATTTTATAAATATAAGTTTATATAATCATTTAAGAAATATAACTGACTCTATTATAATAATAAATATTCTAATTATATATAATTAGAATTATAGAAACATTATAGAAAATTGTATAAACTTATATGTGATTATATATATATATATACATACACACACACACATATACATATATGTGTGTAAAATATTTTTAAAATAAATGCAATAAGAAACGATTTCTTTCACAGTGCAATTTAGTATAATTAAGATTTTGCAATATTTTATTTATATACAATATTACAATACTATCTTCTTTAGTACACATTAAAAAATTTATTATATGCACATCACATTCTTGATACTTTATTATTATTAAGGAAACGTAACATAGTCCCCCAGTGGTTTGAGTCATATGCAATTTTAGAACGGATAAGTAATCAGATTTTATTTCACGGGCACTCTTATTAAAGTGAAAATCATATCCTTTCCCCCCCTCATTCGTTTAATTCGTAAACACATGCCTCTCATTACTGCGTAGACGTCGACGATGCTAATGTTGAAGGAACGGTAGTAGTGGTAATACCAGATGGAAATTGGTTTTGTTGTTCAATAACGGATGAATAGAAGGAAGTGTTCTGCGGAAGGGAGGCGCTGACTGTGATAGGCGGCATTCCTGGCAGTGCGATAGGCGTCGTCACAACGTGAGCTTGAGGTACGTTAAATCCACCAGTTACGACCGTGTTATGATGCGCAGGAATCTGTTCTTTCTGAAATCCTGGCACATTGAATGCCATGACACCAGGATTCTGTTCTTTCTGTTGTCCCAAGACACTGCTGATTGATCCAGGCGATGCCGTTGCAGCTTCGTAAGAATTAGTCATGCCAGCTGGTAATACTGTCGGTAATGCTGGAGTAGTTGGCATACCAGGAATACTTGGAGTCGCTTGGTATGTGCCTAAATAATTAAATAGCTGAATGTACAATGACTTAATTAGATGAACGTTAAGAGTATGAAAAATTTGCCATTTATGCTGTCGAAACTTCGACATGTGAGGATAAGGGGTCTCTAGATGAAGCTTTGTGAAATTTTTAAAAATATCCAACAAGCTTTGTGGATTTAATAAATAATAAAAATGAATTAATTATTTTCACGAAAAGAATAACATGAAGAAAATCCATCCATTTTTGAAAATTGAGTTCACTTGAGCGATTCGCGACTATGGTGAATTATTTGTATTCCGGGAAAAAAGGTGTAATCCAACTGTGCGTTTACCAGGTGAAAAGTTGACAGCGGGCTGAGTCGGGTACACATGAGGTGCCGAACCGATAGGTGCATAACTACCAACGGCAGCACCGGTAAAATTGACTTGACTCGTTGCTTGCATCTCTTGTGCACTTGGTCCAGGTATGTTCTGAATTGATATGGCTTCCTGTTCACTCTTCAAAGTTTTCGCGGAGTTATCCAAGTGCGCTGTGTGTGTGTAACTCGGCGGGACGGATAATCCAGCTGGTGCATTGGTAATAGGATTGATTTGTCCTGTAGTAGCGACAGGAGTGGTCACTGTTGCCGGTGCTGGCGCCGCTGGTTGCGTTTGGGCAGCGACTTTAGTAACGTTCTGAAACAAATACTTATGGTAGGCAAAGTATATTTAAAAAATATATTTATTTTTAATTTTTAATACTATATTGCAAAGCAACAAAAAAGAATTATTGCAAGGTAAACAGTGCAACCTCTTACCGCGTATGAATTAACAGGTTTATGCTCAGGCACACTCCTGACGGGTATTCTGTGCAGATATCCATATCCGATTCCACACCCTAGGCTGTCAAAATAAATGCAAGAGTAATTTAATATTGATTCCACTTTTCGAACATAATCGTACATGTTCTTCAATAATCGTGTAAAAAGTCACGAACCTTCCTTTGCCGCCCCAGGTGTTGTTAGGTGTAATGGTCACTTCCCTACAAGAATCATCCTCAGTGTTATATACATACAATTTGAGAGGACGCGACTCGTGCGCCTCTATTAAAGTGAACAAGTCTTCGCTTTCATGGAGAATAGAATCCGCTCCGATAATGTAATCGGTAAACGGTCGCAATCCAGCCAACTCCGCGGGAGACGACGGATGCACTTCCTGTGGAAATTTAAGAATCAGCATTCCTCGCCTCGTAACGATGATACGTTCTTGCATAAAATAAATAAGAAGTTTAAAGTTTACACTCACTAGTACATGCCACACGTTCTCGTTGGCGCCTTCGAACGAGCAGAAACGTATACTAACGCCTAGCAATCCCTGTCCACCCCATGTCATGCTCGGTACAATCTTCGTTCGTCTTACAGATTGTGTTTTACTACTGTATACTGTGATCATTAATTCCTTATTTACAGCAGCTTTTAAAAGCTCCTTCAAAGTATCATTATCCTGGTCCTGAAAGAAGCAAGTACATTATTTTTAAATGGATACACTGCAATGTGACAATTATAACTGTGCAAAATATTCTTGTCAGTAGGAAATAAATAAATATACCAGACGAGTATTGCCGATTGCCACAATAAAATCAAAAAATGCTTCAAGACCTGCTTGTTGTCCAGGAGAACCATCCTGAACCTGTTAAATGAAGTAGATATATTATTTAATTTTATTTATCTCACTTACATTTACGATAATATGATAAAAATGTAGAAATTTTAACATATGCAAAACAGTTTTAGTTTACCAAAATATATTTTGGTAGATATATTAACATCAACACCATTTAGGAACTATGGAATATTGAAGTCAAGAGATGTTTCATATTTATATTTCTTATTTCTGAACTTTTAACTGATTTTTTTATTAAGAAAATTAATTAATAATTAAATTATATTAAAATTGTCAAAGATAGTTTTTAAGTTATAAGTAATATAAAATTAAGATATCACAAGAATTAACTTTTAGAAGCATAAATTTAATCCTTTTTTTGACTACATTGTTTTACAATTTGACAAGTCTATAATTTGAGATGCAGTGTGAGAAAATATTAAAAATAAAGAAAGTTGACAATTCCGTATCCTCAATGTTTTCACTAAGGAAACGTTGACTTTAGGTTGTTTAAAAGGAACATGGATTTAAATTAAAAATTAGAAAGAAGATGCCCCAATAAATCTAGAATATCTTCCATAATTTGTAAAAATAAAAGATGACGAGTGCATTACTTAAATGATGCATCTGATCATATGTCAATTGGACTACACAGACTTGTTATGAATTTATGTAAGCACACAATTTCTTGTTAAATATCATTATCGTTTAATGCGATAATTACATCTAAATACATTCTGTAAATGGATAAAAATATTTCGAACTTTTCAAGCAATCTGACACTCTTGACAGATCATCTTACCCTCAATACATGATAACCTTCTGTGCCTCCTCCCGGTATCTCCACGCTGTGAGATGATCCCATTTCGACCGAGAGCTTCTTAGGTCACCTGGGAAGAGCAAGTAAAAGACATGTAATCAATTGTTAATCGCGCGACTTTACACAACACTCAAACGGCAAAAATACGTGGCACAGGTATCGTAACGCAAACTACGGTGACGTCACGATCGCCATGCGACATAATTTGGTGACATCAAGTTGTGCATCTCACATCTCTCGAACTAGAGAACCTCAAGTAAGAGTATGGACATCGTGGATTCGCACCTGATTGGTCTAGTTTCTAGTGGGATCGAAAATGGCGGAATTGAGGTTTATCAATTAAGGGACTCTATCTAAAATACATCTTTGTAGTGTAAGGGTGCCGTTACATGGAGCGTAACTTGCGTAAGCGTAACCTAGTAATTTTATAGAAGTTACTATAAAACTTACGCCTAGTTAGTTTACGCTTTCTACGCCAGGGCATCTATCACGTAACTTTTCCCCTAGGATGAAAAATGAAAATTTTGCGTGAACTTTTACGTTATGATTTGCTGCTGAGATGAAGAAATTTTCATTTTTCATTTTCTATCCTAGGGGAAAAGTTACGTGATAAATGCCCTGTTGTCAATTACGCCGATCCAATTTCTGGTGGAAAATACGCTAAATGCATGTGTGTGACAGTGTGTGTGTATCCTTTTTTGATTCGCGATCGCCGTGCCAAAATTTCTGAAAAAATGGATCAAATTCGGGTAATTTAAGAAATGCATTTAAGTTCTATAAAGGACTATATTTGCAGCTCACTTTTATCAATAAATGCGTGTATTTATTTATGATATTCTATAATATATGTAACGTGAACTATATACTAAATGCACGCATTTATCATAAAAGTGAGCTGAGAATATGGACCAAAATGTTTAAATAATGCATTTAATTACTTGGATATAAATCAGTACATCGGTTGCATAGTATGACAAAAGAATTTCAATTTATGTCCGATAACTATGGTATATTCATTTGCATGTCTGGACTATTTTCAACAGCTTACTGCAGCTTATATACATTTTCACTTATGTATTTCCTTTTTAAAATACAGCATAAATGTGGATATTGTGGGTGGCTCTTTAGCTTCACCACAAATTTTATTGATCATAAGTGCTTCAAGCAGTACGTTGAAGGAGAAGACCACATCAGCATCGATGAAAACCATATCGTAACAATAAGTATAATTTGTTGGCAAGAACCGCTAATACAAGAGTAGAATCCATGTTTAAGAGATTCCAGGTTTTTTGTGCTAGACACGCGTCAACCAGTCAACCACTCCGTATACTTTATTTAGGTTATTTCACGCATACTCGTACATACATTACACACATATATTACGCTTCAACACATTCTTACATCAAAGTATCTATTTTACATGACGCGTATTTAGCAATACGCTTAAATAATAACAACCAATCGATTTATCTCTGTTGTATTGTACAACAGAAGTCCTGATCTGTTATTGGTCAGGCTTGTTACGCTTTATGCGCATTTAACGCAAAGTACGCGCCATGTAAAATGGAATTTTCAGAATAGCGTGCATTCTAGTAATTTACTAGAATACGCAGTGTGCCTATTCTAGCTACTCACTAGGTTACGCAGGTTACGCTTACGCAAGTTACGCTCCATGTAACGGCACCCTGACTTCAGCCTTACGCGAAATGCTCGACGGTCTCGACAGGGATGCACGGCATTTTTATTGGACGAGCGCAGTCCGGGTGGGGGGGGGGGGTGGCCGAACCTCCTGGGGGCAGGGGCCCACAGGGGACGCAGGTCGTACAAAATCACCCTTTTTAGCCGGGAGCGTGGAACCGGTGGAGAGTCCTGACGTAATGCGCCTTTTAGTTCCAGGACTCTTTGTGAGCGGTTTGGTTGGTGGGATAAAAAAAAACTTACTTTTTTTACACTAATATTTTTAACCCTAAAATAAGGAAGGTTATATTGTATACTCCTCATAGATAGTGACCATACTAGTGACAAACGAACGCCATTTTTGATCCACGATGTCCATACTCTTACTTGAGGTTCTCTATCTCGAACAACACATCTCTCAATGATGTAAAAGTCCCTAAAAAGTACTAGATTCGAATGCGTTTGAATGATTCCGAACCGTTTCAAAACAAGTTAGCCTGTCGTCGTAGTAATCTGAAACTCGAAGAATTACGTATTTTTGAGATATAAATTTCATCTGACATAAGGAGAGACAGATTAAGGTATTTAGTAAGTTTCAAAGTAAAGAACTTTCTGTTTGTAAGAGATGTACAATCCAGCTGAAATTCATGAAGAAAATCTGTATGAATGTTGTGTACTAAATTTCTTATCATATTTCTCCTTTGCTTATATCTTTTTACTGGAATTAAGTATTTCATTTGCAAATAACGTTTACTTTAGCATCATGGATACATCCGTTAACACGATTCACCGTATTTTACTGGACGCTTCGTTGCCCTCAACTCTAGAAGATCTAAAAAACCCAACAGAAGATTACATTGTGAACTTGCTGAAAATATTTTTGTTACGATTTGGTATTGATGTAAACTTAATCGATCGGGTAAGGTTCTGCAAATCTAATATACTGAAACTTGTCTTTGCATTATACATTATACATTATGTATTATGCATAATTTTTATGATAGTTCAAAGAAATTGCATCCTATTGTAATTACGTCTCGATTTATAATGAACTCTACTGTTTATGTCGAAATGTTGCAGCCACTTTCAGAGCAACATACCGCTATGCTGTATTACAAGGACTCTGACCTAGTAAAGCTGATAAACTTACATGCTGTTGTAACACAAATATTTGATAACATATTTATATCTGATTTTTCTCTTATCGACATCATGAGTCCCGGTACAAATTTCAGTTTAAAACTTCTTAAGGGTGAGTTGTGCAAAAATAACATTGTTGACGTTACAAATCAAATTTATAGGGCAAAAGCGGCTTAAGAGGCAAGCAAAATTTCTTTCCAACTTTGTATTGTATACAATGCTCAAGAAGTCGGAATTTAATGACAGGATGGATCAAATTCAGGCAATGTCCAGACAGTTAGAAGAAATAAAAGGGGACAGGGCTCAAGTTCTGGAGTCTATGAATAATAAAGCATTGAACAAAGCTAAGCAGTTAGCTTTGACAAAGAAGGTATTTCATTTCCGTTTCATTATCAAAGTATGTGTTTGCATTTAATTAATTTTTTTATTGTACAATAAGAAGTTTAAACATATTTTAGTATGAACATGATATACAACAAATGGAATTAAAAATAGAAAACAACAATAAAAGGGAATTGGAGCTTGAGATAATAAAGAGCGAAGAGGAAAAAGAAAATGCAAAGGCGAAGGAAGTTTGCGGTTCTATTAGGAATGCAGTAGGAAAGGTAAATATGTTGATCTTTATTTTTTGTAATAATATAATATCCGTAGTGTTCAATAATAAGATAGGTGTCTAATGTGCACGACATAATTTTCAGCTATCCAAACTAATAGCTGAGAAACAAGCAGCAGTGGTGCATTCACCAGAAGAGTATCAATCTCGCTTGGACGAGCTTAGAAAGCAGAAAGACCTAAAAGTGCAAGCCCGTGATGTGATGCAGGAAGCGATTCAGGATAAAAAACAGTCTATAAAGCAGATGGAAGAAAAATTAAATTTTATTCTGTCAATAAAGAACTCATTCGCTGCATTGTCAGATACATTTAAAGAGCTAAAGTATAAATTTTATCCATTTTTAAATTGTTATATAAATGTACAAAATTATACGATATGTATAAAACACCGTTTTTCTAGAGAGAAGGAAACAAAATTAGATGATATAAAAAAGCAGATAGATTCATTGAATAAAACGATGAACGAGCAGCAGACTGAAATAAAAATACACAACGATCATATGGACACCGAAAAGAATGAATTACAATGTCTTGAGAATGAGATTACTTCAGTATGCAGCTCGTACAATCAATTATTGAGGTAATGTCATATAAATTGGAATTGATTTTTTGTTTGATAAAAAATATCTTCACGTTTTTCCCCACTTTCGATATTAACTTTAATATGGAAATGCCAAATTAATATTTCATAATATTCATTAGTGAAAAGAAAGTAACGAGAAGCAAATTTGAAGCATGTAAAGTGTCCTTCAATGAGGAATGCTCGAGATTTAATAAAATACAAGCAGACACCCGAAAAGTAGAGGAAGACACTACAGCTTTCCTCCACTCTTGCCAAGAAACTTATGACAAGGAAATTGATAATGTAAGTTGCTTCGATTTAATCATAAATATATTTACTTTTATAAATATATTTATATACGTTGATAATAAATTATTTTAATGATATATTTTATTTTAACAGGAACGTGATTTACGAAGTGCTTGGAGGAAAGAGTAAATGAGTCGTTCCAAAAAAGAAATATACATATTGTTAATTTTCGTGCGATTATAAGCTTCTCTTTCTTATTATAATAGATGCTCATTACATCGAAAATTTTATATATTTAAATTATATATATATATAGATTACAAAGAGCAGTCTATATTATTATTATTATATTTTACGTTTTGCTAAGAATTTGTCATTTATTTTATTTAACTATGCATATTTACTTTCTCTTCTCTTTTGCGTAGAATTACTGTGTTTAAAATTTAAACTTTAAATGCTTGATTTCATCGTCTTTTTGTACACGATACAATTGTAATGTGTGAAGTTGCATATTAACATCTTGCTATGTTATGATTATCTTTGGATGGTTCTTATGTCACGCCAAATGTTGGTAGAAACATTTTAAACAACTTTGAACGTTTTAAAAAGCTTCCGCGAATGGAATCCAGTGAAGAAACGCTGCGGAATGCAATTCGTTAGATGCGATGAATCGAACATAAATTTTTATCGGCAGGATTTCGGAGGATCTGTGATTGACAGAATTGTAAACACGACTTGTCGCTTATGATACAAACAGATACCGACGATGTGGATCCTTTGCGTAAGAATCGTTCTTTTTTAATGACTTCTAATACACAAGGATCTCAAATATGATATCAAATTTACTAAAATTATGTATAGCGGTAAAGCAATCTCTTGAGATTTTATACTCGAGCAAGAGTTAAACAGTCAACGTTTTGTTTTTAACGATCTGATCATCTGATGTATTTTTATTACAGGCATTAATTGGACTCTTCCAACTTATACTCCTATTGATGTTATCTGGTATTCTCTTTTCCATCGCCGCCGTTTCACGTCTGATGGAGATAACGGTTATCCTAATATATCCTGCTGTTGTATTCTTATTACGGCAATTCGCAAATTTAATCATTGTGAGTGTACAGTTATAATTTTCTGACTAATTTTTTCATGTCCATTTTTGATTACACTATCATTCTTATAAGATAGAGAATATCAGGATTTTTATTAAGCAAACGTATATTATTATTTGATACTTTTTTAAATAATGTGTAACCAAGACCAGGGCCAAGTAGCCCCGTGGTCAGTTAATTTTGAACACGTGGTCCTGCACAGCTCCTGACAATCCTGGCGGCAAGAATGACGTCCTCAGCGTTTCACGCACTGTTGACTCTTGTTAAATATGATCAGGAGGAAACCGTCTCTCGGCAAGAACCGTCGTCGGGTGTTGCACAGGTTCAACTTGGTATGCAAACACCTTTCGTGTCATATAAGAAGAGCGTCCTAGAAGAGATACCAGAGGACATTCTACCCACAAAGGACGAATCATCCGCTGTTGTACCGTCGGTAGACCAGGGAATTATTGAACCTCCAGAGACTCGGTCACAGGATAATGCACCAGAGGAAGCAACGATATCGTCGGGCACTACTGATTCCTAAACTAAATTTTTGATAAAATTGAATTATTAACGAGAAAAACATTTATATCAAATAATTATTTGATACGAATAATTTATGTATAAACACAAAACATATTTTCTTGGAAAATTAATTGTACGATTTCGAAGAATTAAATTCTATGAGTGCGCAAAAAGAACAAGTATTTAGGATTATTTTAATGATGATGTACAACTATAATGAATGTAGCGAGAAGTAATCGATTTATTGCTTTTTGTGTGTTCTGTAATCGATTGATAAAAAGTGCAGTAACATCTGACACAATTTCACTGCTGCGTATTACAAATCAAATTTTATGTGTATATATAGAATTCTATTCGATCTCAAAATGTAATATCTTATACATTCTTATAGCAGCTTTCTAGATGGATTAAATTGACGTTTCCTGGGAATTTATGGAAGAAAAGATGAATGTAAATCCTCTAATATCTAATTTGATTTTATTATAACATTAACTATTTTTAACAACGCAGTTGGAGGTTGTATTGACTGACTTGAGCAACAAAATACCCTATTTGCGGCAAGTTTTTCGGCCAGAATATGCTCCGTATCTGAACACAATTGCAGCAATATTGCTTGGATGGTTATTTGTGTCTTGGATATTTCATGTACGTCACTATATGTTATTAACAGGTATCTAAAACTTAATATTCGATTGATTAATTCATAACTAATTGCACCTAATTCTTTTACAGTTAATCTGGATATTATTTACTCCGTTGATATTAAGTGCTATTGCCATAGCACTAATGTGTCCATCGACAAGCAAATGGTGTTTTCAGCAATTGGCAATAAATTTGGAAGAGATAATGAATGATTTTATCCATAAATTTCAAACATCTCGATAATGACATCGATGAAATCTGATTTAACTTTATTTCTAAATTATTTAAATATCTATTTCTATGCACTTATATCAGAAATTGTCATTTATTTACTGCAAAACTATTAATAAATTAAATAGGTATTTTTAATATTTGCAGAAAATATACATAAGTTATAAAATTAACTAAAAATTGCAAAATTTAAATAATTAAATTTTTATATAAACTATATTTAATAATATGTAACGTTTTGCAGAACACCTTCAAGTTCTTTATCTAACGACCTGAACTTGCCGTGAAAATGAAATGAAACGTTTCGAAAAATTACGCTTAATCTTGAATTTGACAATTTCTAAAGTTTTCAAGCACATGATCAGAAAAATTGCGTGTGTAAATATGTGTCATGGTGAAGAAGAATTATACGAGAAAGAAAACATATGACAGAAAAATTACGGAAATGGGAGTGCAGAATTCGAAACGGTGAGTAACTCAAGATTATTATTACTTAGTACCTAATTGAAGAGAGATAGACTTTTTTATTATATTGCTAAAACAATTTCACATATTTATTGAAATTGATAATATATTTACAATATTTAGAAAAGTTAAAAAACGATTCCACAATCAAATAATAATGAGAGATTAAATAAATAATAATATATAATGATGCAGTATAAATTAAACATGCGTTACTGATAATGATAGTTCTTTCTTCTTTTTATTTTGTGTTGCCGAGTTTGATGGTATCTGCGCTTGCCTCCTTAATGGTTATTGTTTTTCCCTCCTGCATTATTTCATTCTGTTCAATATTCTTCAACTGGGTGGGATCAGCCGCTCGCTTTTGGTTGCTAGAGAAATCACCTACTTCAGAAGCGATCAGATGTGGTTGATGTGGTTCGCTATGTGCTTGCGCGTCTCTGGATAGTGTCTGGCCGAGAAATGGTCCTCCCGCGTTCACAGTGACTTGAGACGGCACGTTACCATAAGGATAAGAGTAAACGGGGTTGGGATTGTAGCTTACTGCAGGATAACTGTTGAGGTAGGAGTTGTATTCATAATATGAAGGAGCAATAGCAGGTTTAGCATACATGGTGGAATACGGGTCCATCGGAGTCAAATAGATTCTGTGCTTGTGATGTCTCGGTTCCTGCAAAAGAAATTTGTTTAAAATTAAGATCGCATTTTTTCAGAATTATTTTTGGAAGTTGGATGTCTCGGAATCGATGTTCGCCTTTCGCTTTGAGCGAATTGGCTGTGTGATGATCCTCGACTTATAACAATATCAAATCTTCGACGATTGAACCTCAGAGTTAGGCGTATGAATAATATATTTTACTTTGTACGCATCAAAAGATTCCACGCGCAATGTGATGTTTTAGATATTACACTATAGATCGTCATAGGACTGGGTGTCAATTGGGGGAATCAAAGAGAGAACAATCGGGCAGCTTTCATATGAAAAAATATTTTTTATTTGCTGAAAAAACAGTACATGTGGACGTTCCGTTGAAGACGCACTTAAAACGCGTAGTTAGTGCAACGTTTTAGATGTACTTCTACGATCTTTAAACTTGCTTGGTCCAATTTCCTTAATGAGGTCACCGGAGATATAAAGGGTTAAACCTGTGCGTGAAACCAAATATTATGTCAAACTAAGCTTTGTCAATCTATTTTCGATTGGACCTTCTTTACAAAGAGAAGGACCTTTTATTATAAATAAGCTATAAAGCTTCTCTCCTAATAGAAATTTTTTATCAAAACATTGGAACGTCATCACGCAGACAGGAATCTTTTGATGTCGCATCAAAGTTTTATTGCTTCTCAAAAGTTGCGCTGTTCGTACCGCAGAATAGCGCTTGCTTGTAGACGTACAAAATTGATGATAATCATTGCTTGCATGTTATCAGTTCGTACTCACCGCTTCTCTAGTTTGCGTAGTAAGGACAGGGACGCCAGTTGATAGATTCGGATTGCTTTGCGTGGCCATCATCATTTTAGCGGGTGCGGGTCCAAGAGATGCGGGTATCGGAAGGCGCTGCTGGATATTGGAATGTCTGGATTTTAAGTGGCTTTCGGGACGACAGTTGCATTGAAACACGTCGTGTGATGATTGCTCAGGCAAGACCTGAATCAACAAGAAACAAATTTGACTTAATATTAAAGCTGGAAAACACATACGACATACGTAGTATTCATTTAGAAAGAAGAATATGACTAAAAATTCGAAACTTTGAGAATAGCAAAGAAATTTTATGGGAAAACTGCCTTTAATGAATTGCAAATAATGTCTGACGATGTAGATTATAATCCAATAATCCTTTCATTATTTTAATATTTAATATTGAATTTTTCAAAGAGTTGGCAGATGCAATATAGTTTTTAATTAAATTGTCACCGATTATCTTGAAATTATTTCAGCACATATAACTTTTTTCCATTTTTATCATATTCTGATACACTGATGTTTATTTGAATGCATTGTCATCTTACCTGCACTAATGACATCGGTTTTACTTGAGGCTTAATAAATTTCTCTTGCTCCAGTTTTATCGGTTCTGGTTGGATCACCGTCACGGTCGGTTGCGGTACTATTTGGGGTGCTTGCGGCTGAAGGTAATGGTACTGAACAGGTTGTGACACCGTTGGGGTTTGTAGGAAGTAGCTAGTCTGTTGTGGGGCGCAGGGGGCGGCAGGCTGAATGTTAAGGTACTGAGTTGGCGCAGGAGCTGGTGCCGGGACGACGATCTGCGGAGCTAGCTGAGGAGCTGGCTGGGGCGGCAGCACTATGTTGGCTACCTGAGGCTGAGGAGCCGGCTGGGTGGGCTGGACAAAAATAGTTTCCGTTTGTGCTGGCGCCGGTTGGATTACGTTCACTGAAAATGGCTCTGGGGCACACGGTGCTGGTGCAGGTTGCACGATGGTCACCGGCGCCGGTGCTGGAGCTGGTGCCGGTGCGGGTTGCACGATGGCCATCGATGTCGGAGCTGGTACCGGTGCGGGTTGCACGATGGTCAGCGATGTTGGTGCGGGTGCTGGCAACGGCAAAATGGAAAATTTAGGATCCTGAAAAGAAACAGGGTATATTAGTTGAAGTGCAACTGGTTTAATAGACCGCTGAACTTGCAGGATACCTGTTCTTCCTTTTCTGAACGGACCTCAACGCAAAAGGTTGTCGCTGATTTCTTTGATCTGTCCTTATCCGCGCCAGCATCCTCCAACGTCAAGCTGTCTTTGGTGAGCTCGGTTTCCGCTCCGCTGATCGATTTCTTGTCGATAATCTTAGGCGAGGGTGCAGCCTGGCAGGCGACGAACGCCAGCAGGAGCAATGCGCTGTAGTTCTTCAGATGCATCTTCGTGTTCAAGTCGAAGTCGCAGTCGAAGTCGAACTGATGAAGCAGAACGAGCTGCACTGGTTTTTTAAGGGAATCCGCGACCATTCGCGAAATAGGAGCTAACGAAATCGTTCGTGCCGCTTGCGAAATTGTGCGAGTGATTCGATGCGTCGGCGAAATGCGATGCATAATTAAACAATTTACGCGCCCTCGTTATTTCATGATAACGAAATTATACGTGATGGCAGTTGATTGATTATAAGAAAAATTAGCATGAAAATAATACTGTATGAGGTTTCTAATGAAATAGCATTTATGAAATTATTGCTAATAATACATAGTATTGAAAGCACATATTAACAGTGATACTATAATAAGCATTGTTTGCACAGTTTAAATGTTTAAGCTTCTTGAACATTTGTATTATTTACTTTGTATTACATTTTTTAAATAATAATTAATAAAAAGTAATAAAAAATGAAGATTGTATGCATGCTTCACATTTTTTATTGCACGCAAAGCAAGATTCTTATGAGTCAACAGAAAAGCGATGTTGTAATAACAATAACAGCAATTTTTACAATTTACTGCATATTGTTAAATACGCATGATTGCGTTGTCCTAATTGTATTTCCATTCATGTTGAAACGTGTGTATATGTCGACATTTCGCATTTTTTTACACATCTCTTTTCGCTTATACATGAAATTCCGCAGACTTGACAGAGTCCAGTTTCGCAAACGTGATGAAAATTCAACGTATTAATGTGATCAATAATGTGAGAAAAATTTAGACATTAGAATATAACTTAAATTTCTTTATTGATACAAATATTTAAAAATATGATTTTATCTTTTTTATTTATTTTGTATTATTTTTCAATAATAGTAGCAAATACAAATTGCGAAACGTTTTAAATTCGACAGTTTTGAAAATATCGATTGCTTTTATAAAATAACAGATTAAGCTATATACATAATGTTAGATATGTCACTGATTATAGTTGTATGTTTTGATTATCTTAATTGATAATAATTCATAATTGATGATAATTCTTACAATTTTTGTATTTAGGAGCGCAAATAAACGGAATGTTAAAACTGTTATGAGGAAAAATAAAACCATAAAAATATTTTCTTTGATAATCGATTTATTTTCAAATAATATATGGAATTGTAGAAATATAATTCTGCTTTTATATATGATATATATTATATTATATGTGATATATTATAAACATTTATTTTCAAATTTTTCTTTTGTGTACATTATACAACAATAGATTCTTAGTTTAATTAGTAATAATTGATTGTATAATATATGTTTCTATTTGATAAGTTTGAAATAGTTTCGTGTAATAGATATATAATATATGATTAATAAATAACTAATAATTAATCCTTTCTCTTTTATTGTTACTGATGTGTGGAAAATTCTGCATGAGATTCTGTTGGTGTCGGTTCCGTAGGTTTTGTTGGAAGACTCTCAATATCATCAAATAGATCAGGATCAAGTTCGCTCGAAGCTTTGTTCTGGATATTGTCTTTTGCACTTTGCCACGTATTGACAGCAGGAATATTGTATTCATTGTAGTCCCTTAGATCGAAAATATCCTTCAGCAAATCCTGCTCATCGTGGGCAACAGCCTTATTATCAAAAACTCTAGAGTTTCTTTCTTCTACAGGATTTTTATGTAAAGAACTATATTTCGTTGATTCTTGCGATTCTTCCGAGGACTGGGCAGAATGCTTCGCATTATTAAAAATATTAAAGTATCGAGAAAGGAAAGATTTATATGAATTTACAGGTGTACGAGTCATTTGATCAGTATTAGCATTCGTCCTGTGTTTAAAAAGTACATCTTCGTTTTCTTTATCTTGGAAATACTTATCTTGAGAATATATTTCCTGTTTTTCTTTTTCAATTTCATGTAAATTTTCGGACATGAAGTTTAAGTTGTCAGATAGTTCTTTATCCTGCGTTGCTCTCCAAATATCTGTATTTTGGGAAAAATTGTAAGGATTGTAATTACCTCTTCCAATTTTGATAGTATCCTTATCAACCTTGTCTTTAAAATATTCCTGATTTATATTTTCCTCATCGGAGTAATCGTTTGCAAAAAGAATATCGAATTTTTCCCGAGGATAAAATTGCCAATTATTTTCAGCTTTTTGGAATTGTTTAATTTCTTCAGACTCTTGCGGGTTTCTTGTAGCGAAATCCCAATTATCAATAGGCTTTCCATACTTTGTCGGCTTCGAGATATTTAAATCCTGAGGAAATATTAATCCTGAATGAGAATTATGATTAATTTGTTCATTATCATCCTCGGTAATAATCGTCTGTTTATCTCTCGCAGGGTACACTTCTAAAAAATCTTCAGCTTGCTTTAATCGTCTTGGAGTCCAAGATGGTAACGAATCTTCGTCCAAATTGTTAAAGAACCTCTCATCCTCCGTTGTTTTATCAGTATTTAAATCCTGAGGAAGAAAATGAAGACCATGTTTAATTTCAGGAACGCCGAATTCATCGGGATAATACGCTTCCTGAGGATTTGCAAACTTGTATCGTCGGTCGACAGAATTTGGAGTCTTGACTAAAGATCTTCTTTCCTCGAGATTATTTTCTTGATGAGATGGAAAAGAATTTTCACTTTTTGAGGATAATCTTTGTGTCCAGATGTTATTTGGAAAAATGCTCCTTGTATCCTCCCAAGGTTTCGTACCTCTATCTGCACGATAAGTGCTGAATAATTTGCTTGCAAGATCCTCTTTGTTTTTCCTGTAATCTTGGAAATTCTGATTCTTCGGCAAGTACACTGAATACTTGTCGCGTGGACTTCTGAAGAACAAATTTTCCAATCTGTCACAAGATTGTCTCGGCGGAGAAACATGAGCAAAAGAATACTCGCTCATTGGTTCGCTTTGAGAAAAGATCTCCCGTCTATCTAAAGATTCCGAGAATTTATTAGGACGATTTCTGAAAAATAGATCTTCGTTTGCAAATTCTTGCTGGGGGTAGCTCCTATAGTTTCCAAAGGACAATGAATTTGGATTCGATAAAATATCATCATGTATCATGTCCTGAAAGACTTCTTCTTGCGTTAAGCGAGGATACATGGAACTTTTAATAAGTGGATTGAAGGAAAAATCTTGCACTTGTGGCTGATTTGATTCTCGATACGATTCTCGATACCTGAAACATTTTTTCAAAAATGTTTTGTTAAATTTAAAGCTTTTAAAGCTATGTGATAAATATGTAAAATTAATCAAATTCAATTTCTTATATTCTAGGTTTTAAGTACGATCAAGTTCTAAAATTCTAGATTTCTTGGATGTTGTGAATACGACAACGCTTAAATTTGATCGCATCTTTAGAACTTTAATACATTTGGTCTTGAGCATTATTATTTTCAAAGAGGTTCTTCAAGTTTCAATTGTTGTATGTTTATGTTTTGGAATTGTTCTTACCATGGTACTTGAACAGTTAGAAGCTCTGGCTGATCTTGACTACATGAGGGACACGATGCTCGTCTAGGAATCCTTCGCGACGATCCACAAATTAGGATCGCGTGCACGGAGAAGAAAAGTAATAAATAATGTCGAAAAAGTTGTCTCGACATACTTAAAAAATTCGAAAAAAAGAGTTACGACTGCTCTTTATAAGCTCGCATGCAAAGCACGCAGCAAGGACACATGATGTTGGGAATTAAAATGTTTTCCGTGTTATGTTAAACCGTTTTTCTGCTTCTTATATACATCCGCTAATTTTTTATACGAGATAGTTGTTTATTTGCTTCTTTGTTATTTATATTTCCACAATCTTTTACTCGCAGGCAGGAAGCAGATGACGACATAATATCGCAGAAGTCTCTGGACGCAGTGAAAGGGCTTATACATTTTTTGAAAGAGCGTAAATGTATTTCATATGTTACCAGATACGTATTATATTTTCTAACGAACGCAGTAACTTAATTATCTGGCTTGAATTGCGCGTGGACTAAAGATGCTAGAGTGGAGGGACTATTTCGGCGGGCAGGACGTCGCGAACTTCGGCAGCATATATTAAATTCCTTGAAGAAAGGGCATAAACCGCATTTCGACGATTCGAGTAATACAGCTCTAGAATGCGCGGCGGCTTTGCAAATTTTTCTCAGCCACTTAAAGAAACCGATTATGCCGCAGCATGTGCAAGAACTGATCCTTGGTAAATAATAAATAATGAGTACTAAATAAAAGATAAGAAACAGCAATAAATTTCAATCTTGAAAGAAGAAAGCCATGAATGTTTTTCACGATTAGATTTTATCGTTTAAAATTGCAATGTGGAAATGCAACGCTGGTCGATGTCAAACGTTTGTAAATTCATCGTCAGCAAGATTTTATTTCCGGGGAATTACGATATCATATATGATATTAAATGCATAAAATTCTGATGAGACAGGTTCTTGAAAGATGCCCTCCCCCATAGCTAATCTTTTTATATTTAATTTTTGATATACATATTTAACGACAGTTTTTCATTGATATTAAAATTTGTGAAATATTAAATATTGTGACAATCTTTTTGTCATATATTTTATATACATTTCATGAATAATATGAGTAAATGAATATATTTAAATCAATATATTTGTACAGCTGATAATCCAGGGGTGGAAGCACAAATTATTGCGCAAGATGCTCTAGGACTCATTAGACAGGATGTCAGCGGTCGTCATGGCGAGCTCCTGACTGATATCTTGGATCTACTGAGGCATTTGACTTTATCAGGACCTCCGTCCGAATGTTCCGAGTTACGCGGATCTCCCTTGCCTATCGTCCTTTTGCCAGTGTTCTTTAATTTATCGGTGATAATTATTGCATGGATCATACATTACCTTGTTGAATTGTTGGTTTTAAAAGAATATTATTTTCAGGACAACATTTTAGCAAAATTCTTAAAAGTAATTTCCTGGCTCATTTCAGTTTTATTTATTACAGCCCAGTGATTTGATAAGATGGAAACAAGTGGCGGTCAGATTCAGCGAATTAATAACGGAAGCCGCCGAGCAACTCCGTCGACATAAACAGCCAGCTGTCCGTACCGAAACTACATTAAATTCCATGGTAAGTTAAACTGATGAAATACTATTTCAAAAAATAGAGATTTGTTAAAAGATTTTACGTCGATTTTGAGTCACACTGCACAGTGTATGTCTTAAAATTTTTAAATAATTTTTATTTCACTAGAACACACAGTGTATGTGTGTGTCATTCATCATCTATTTTTAGACAGTTTCGACCTCCCCAGAAGAAGCTGAAGAATTAACAAGATTGCAGGAACTTTCCTTGCTGTATCCTATCGTTCGAGTTACAGATCATTGTAACGCTTGTAAGATATTAATTGGTGTTTCATGTCAGTCTTATTAATATAATATAAAAATAATCATATATCCATTATCTTAATTAATTTTTTGTTAACAAATTTTGACTCGTCAACGATTCAATATGTAAAACTTTGCTGGCAGATCATGTTGGTGAGATGGCACGTGTCCTTATTACACCATTACAACATTCAGCCGTCAGCAGATTACATCCAATTGTTAATCCTAATTAGGCGTATTAATGGAGCAAACGTCCAAATTCTTTCTGATTATTTTGTAAATTATTTTGTACATTATTGATATCGTTGCAAGTTTATGTAAATTAATTGTAATTCAATTGCGCTTTAATTAAAATATCATGTCTACATATGGCAAAAAATATATCAAAAAAACAATTTTTGATTGAATTAGTAATAATAATTATATCTATTGCGATGAAAGTTTGAATAAGTAAGAGTTATTTGCAAACACATATAATTCCATATATTTTTGCAAGTGCTTCTCTACATTAAATCGGAAATAAAAATTAAAAATACATTATTAGATTAAATTACATTATACGATACAACTTTACGCAATAAAAATAACAATTTACACTTACTAATTCGCTAACAAAACGCAAGAGGAGCTTATTTGCATGTACAAGATGTGATTTCAATGTGCGGTTAAACTTCAGAATCTTAGTAAATTAACTCTCTTATAAAAGTTTTGACTTTATACCGGTTCTCGGAACGGTTTAGACCACTTAGCTTAGTTTTTTTTAGGCGCTTCTGAAATTTAACCGTGCAGTCTAATCGCGCAAAATGCGGCGTTTTCGGGTGCACTTTTCTGCAGTACATCGAAATGTAAGAGTAAAAATCGTTTCATGACAAATATACGTATACAGAACTACACATATGTATGTGTCCCAAGAAAAACAATCGCATTTGTTGCAACATTCATAGAGACGTATTCACACCAAAGAATGCGATATCAATTTCCCTGTATTATAACTATCATCGATAATTACATATACTAATTTGTTTTTTATAAAAAGAAAATTTTACTTTGAAGAAGACATTAATATCAAAACTCGGATTCGTAATAAAGTCGAAAATTGTCTTAGTGATACATTACTAAAAATAAATTTTCTGTTATTCTAATTATTCCAAAGAAACCTCCAAATTATTTATTTCGATATTATAAACCAAATTTATTGAGAAAATATGTCATCGGTACCGACTTGTGCATTCTCTCTTCTAGGACGCTCAATGCATACATATGTGGATGTGAGAAATACAGAATGCCACGTGTTCCTTTCGCGTAATGTTAACCGAAACGACAAAGAGTTACCGCAATGCCCGAAATCGATAGCCACGCTAATCGTGGCTACGACCAGGGAAACCACGATCGATTTGATTGCGTGGGTGACTTCGGCGTCGGCGTGGTCGGTGCGGATGAGGACGGCGTGCTGGCCTGTTTCTCATTGAGCTGATTCCTTAGCCTGACTTTCTCGTTCGTCTCGGTCTGCATCTTCTGCTCGTATTGCCGAACATCCTCCAGAGTCATATCGTACCAGTCGTCAATCCAGGCGAAGGCCTGTCTGTGGCCCAACAGCAGGATGTCTCTGATACACTGAAATTACCGAAAATCGAATGATCAATGCACGTATATATTTTTAATTATAAAATGAGCTTTTTACAGTAACGTTACTATTATTTTGTACATGTATAGTTCATGTAGAAGAAAATTATTGAATGAAAAGAATTGAGATTGATAGTCAATGTTTTAAATTAAATAATTCCGGTACAATCTACATAATACCATTTGTGGTAGGAAATAATTGAAGTGTAAGGCAAGTGTTAGCTGATCAGATAAAACTCACTCTGTGTATAAAATCCTCTACTCGTGTTTGCATGCCCCAGACCTCAAACGAAGCATGCACCAGTTTATACGAGCACATTATGGGTTGTGTCGAGTCTCTCCAGCCTTCAACCAGAGGACCGCGCCCGGTCCGTTTTGATTGGAAAAATTTTGGGTCCTGTTAGAAGTAATATTAAGTATAAGTATCTTAATGTGAAATATAGTGTTAAAGGATATGGGTGTGTGTTAATGTCATTTAAAATTTTGTGAACTTACTTCTTCCTCTTTGTAGTGCTTTGCAGAGATCTCATCGTACGCAATATCCACAAAATCAACCTCTCGATGGATCAATTCAATGGGCGACAACCCTAAGCACTGTAATTGAAAAATAATTAATAGAAAACGATAATAAAATATGCAGCAATCTCAGAAGTGTGAGAAATTACTTACGTTTTCTGTTGAGCCATTGTTGTCTTCGTATCGTGTATTTATTGCTATGTGAAATTTAGGTATAAATGAGCACTAGAAAAAACAAATTTACAAAATAACAGGAAATTTTATTGTAATGTTCATATTAAATCATTTTTACTTACAGTGTATTCTGCAGCCACCATGAACAAAGCGTGCAAGAAAATATTAATAAAGTATTAATAAAGAATAATGCAATCTTTTCTATATTAAAAAATTATGAGATTTAAAAGTTAACATTCATATAAATATTAAGTGAGTTAAAATATTTCTGAGAGTAGAAAAGCTTGATGAAAAAAAGCAAAAGTAAAAGATTAATGATATTCATTGTAAGCGGCACTTATTATGGAATGTAATAAAAATTAATCCTAGATTAATTAAACGGGTTACCTGTGATAGTAAAGGGATAATAGTTCCATGCCTTCTCCGTCACATAAAATATTCGCGGTAGAATAGACTGTATCCAGTACGGGAGTTTACTGCAATGGAAATAAGACAATATGCTAATTGCACTTAGAAAACAGAGACAATCTTGCTGTTGAACGTTCGTGAACAGCATATTGAGTAATTAAATATTCTACACATGCTACGTTTAATAACGAGCAATTTACCTGGAAAGATGGATTCTTTTCTCAGTATACTGGCCTTTTCCATGGACAGGATCTTCGCAGGCAGTATTCTCTACTACTTCTACTCCTTCATCGTTATCAGATTGTTCATGGCTATGCCTGGCAATCATGTATAATTGACCGATGCGGTACTGCAAAAAACATTGACCAAGCATGATCAATGCAAAACTTAATTATAAAAGAATCATATTCGTATAGAGATAAGTAACCACAACGTAAAGGCATTTTAGACGCAATTAGATCAGCTTGTTTTCATTTATGTTCATCTCGAATAAATAAATTAATCGGGCGATCAAGTAACACGTAAAGGTTACCTCTTCCGTAGTGAGCGGCATGCTAATGCGGTACTCTTTCGTGAGAACCATCCCGAGTTACAAGGATCCTTAACAATTAATTGATCACAGCAATCGGCAGACTCCTGTTCGCGGAATATCCTCGCCGAGTGTCCGGACGAAAAACCAACTTCGTGATTCTCAGCGTCTGACGTGCGATAAACAATCCGCGCCTCACCGCGTGAAGTTCGCCGCGCTCTCCGCGGGGGGATCGATCGGCAGCTCAGCCGCGGCAACCTGCGAGCGCGGAAAGTTACTTTGGGCGGTTGGCAGCGCTGTACTGGCCAACACTCGAGCTCGGCGATAATTTCACGTGTTACGTGTACAAAAGTCGTACGGACAACAAATTCGCGTACGAACTACGATGTGCAGATAACACCGCCGCGTTGGTGCGACATGCGATGGTGAAGCGGACAGGTAGAAGAAGCGGCGGAAGTGCAGCTGCGAGGTATCGGTGCATAGGAAGAAACACGGGCGGAGAATCGCCGATCGTCGGCGCCAATGGCCTACGAAGCGCTATGGCACGAGTACATGCAGATGCCCGTGGTGACGCGAGCTTACACCACAGCCTGTGTCATCACGACCCTCGCCGTGGTACTTGACCAACTCTTCTTCCTTTCCCCCCTTCGGGAGCCTTTTCCGCGACGGTGTCACGTAGCCGCAGCTGTGAATTACGATCTCGTTGCTATGAATTTCCAGAAGTACTAATCTCTTGCTGTAGTTCTTGGTTTTCGCGTTTTCAATTTTCTGTCGGCCTTTACCTTTGAACTTGTAATCCCACCTCTTAGATTCGGTACCTTGACTCCAGCTTCTTCGATTCTTTTTACGTGCTGCCTGATGTCTGTACTTATCAGATTTATATGTTTCTCACGTAAGAGATCATCTTGAATCTTAATACTTGAATTTTGGTGATTTAGTTCATATTACGGTCTTCCCTGATGCAATAATTATATAAATGTGATCATTGTAAGAAAGACGCGATTTAAGTAATACAGTTACATGTTTTTTTTTTTATAAATGTATGTACTTTTAAATGTTTCAGCAACTAGACTTGGTCTCCCCGTTTCAACTATATTTCAATCCCATCCTCATTATCGAACAGTATCAGGTACGAAAATACAACGTTACTTGCAAATGTATCTTTTTTAAAATGAATCACCGAATTAATTTACATACTAATAAATAGGTATGCAAAGTACTTAACTTCAATGCAAAATGCAAAGTACTTCGTTAAGGCAGTTGAGAGAGTTAATTGATTTTTACAGTAACACTTTTAATGCAACTACTCCAGGATTGTAAAAATTATAAAATAGTGTAGCGTCAACAAATAATATTCATTTTGCGTACTTTTTAAAATGTTACTTGAATTATTTCAGGTATGGCGATTAATAACAACATTTCTGTTCTTTGGAAATGTTGGATTCAACCTATTATTCAACATGATCTTTACATATCGGTATTGTCGCATGCTGGAAGAGGGCTCTTTTCGCAGAAGAACAGCTGATTTCGTGATGATGTTTATTTTCGGCGGAATATGCATGATTGTATCCTTGGCAAGACACATTGATCGCAAATTTATTTCCGACATCGCTGCTTTTCAGAATAATATACAGTAATACTGCACTCTTGGAATTACTCTATTGTTATTCCTTAATTATCTATGCAGACCTTTGCATTTTTCGTCAATCTGCTGTTCCTGGGACATGCATTCACGATAATGTTAGTGTACGTGTGGTCACGGCGAAATCCTTTTGTTAGAATGAACTTCTTCGGACTTTTAAACTTCCAAGTAGGTCTTTCAAGGTCTTTGATGAAAATCAGATGTTACATCTTGCATCGCTCTATTATTGTTCAGTATTTTAGAATTGATTATCACATGGATATCTTTAGGATGAAGAAATGTAATAATTATTTTCATACTTGCAGGCTCCGTACCTACCGTGGGTGCTGCTAGGATTTTCCGTATTGCTTGGCAACACAATATGGGTCGATCTTGTCGGAATGGCAGTAGGGCATACTTACTATTTTGCGGAGGATGTATTTCCGCGGTTAAGAGGAGGTTTCCGAATTTTGAAAACTCCACAAATACTGTGAGTATTTTATTTATTACATAATGTTTTTGCAATTATGATTAAAATTGATCGTCATTACTCGAAGTTGAATTAACCATCCGTTTATTTTTTAATTAAGTTACAAATACACACAAGTACTCTGGAAGGTCTTTTTTCATTTTAAATGATCAATAAAAAAATAATATATAATCCTTTTTCTTTCTTTCTTCTGCAGTAAGACTTTATTCGACGCACATCCCGAGGATCCGGATTATATGCCACCACCGGAAGACAGACCGGGCGGTTTCAATTGGGGACAGGAAGCCAATGTACAGTGATCGAAAGATTCAGCTATTCTCTTCCTGATGCTGTTTCTCATACGGATTCACTCGTCTAGAATGTTGCGGAAGTGCGTCTGTTTCTATCCTTATTTCTTCGTTTTCTGAAATTACTGATAACTTAGCGATTGGATTTGTACGTAAAGATACACTACGAAACGTATGTAAACAACAATATACAGGGTGTACACAAGAGATTGGACGATTTTTTTTTCAATTGTCGGATTTTCGACAAATTTGAAGTCGATACTCTCTTAATAAAAATTCATGATACCCAATTCGAGACTTCATTAAACAATTGTAAATAGTGATAATCTATAATTAAATTTGTAGTCGAGGAGATGTAGACAAGGTTCCGAGTCCTTTAGAGAATTTATGGACAAAACACGACTTTTCTTGTGTACTCTGTATATAGAGGATAGCGCTAAAGATATACGTCTATCCTTAAGGAGTTATTATCAATTTTCTTAGATTTCATATGCACAGTCGCGTACGCGTTTTCCGCTATTTGCCACAAAGTTTATGTTTTTTCAGTCAATCGGAGAATTTAAAGTTAATGAATTTAAAGTGCGTACGATTAAAAATTAGCAAGTTAAATTGTTGTCAGATGCTATGTACAGGCTGGTTATATACGACGCTGAAAAACCGTTATGTATAATTTATTTCAACCTACTGTAGTGACTTTAGCATTAATAAGTATTAAAATTTCTGCAAATTTATATCTGAAATCAGTATTTTGTAATTCAATATGAAAATGGTGTTTCTATGCACACGAGTGAAATTAAATTGGCGATTCACAGGGATCCGAACCTGTTGCGAATGCGAATTTACTTCCGCAAGGGGGTGGTGTAATGTTCCGCTTGCGGAACTAATTGAATTTATCGTGTGAATTTAAAGTGATATCATTTTTGTAAGAGCGATATTTGCGGCCGGTGGAAACTTTGTGATATGCTCACCACGCTCGTAGTTCTTACACGTATCGATGAGAGAGAGAGAGAGAGGAAGAAAGAAAATGTCATTATGCAAGGGAGACTATTTTAAAGTATACTAAAGCATTTATTTATATTTATTACCGTAGCGAAGTGTAATCTAGGCAACATCTACAAAGTACAAATCGTTAAATATAAATTAAAGAAATAATATATATACATATATACGTACATATATATGTATACACATTTCCTACACTTTGTTCATACGTGTATGTTATGTACCACGTGAATATAACTGAGGCGTTTTGCGTGTGCATTGATTCTAGGTAACGGTCATCGTTTCTTCTTTTCTAGAAGCGATGGAAAAGTAACGTTTCTCTTTTTACGTTTTTTTTACGTATATCAATTTGCCAACTTAGGTCTTATTGTAGCAAATATTGAATCTTATTTTTTTGGAACACGTCGATTATAAAACTACACAGATTTCTAAAGCTTTCCAATTTTTTAAGTCCGCTACTTTTGTATTTTTAAATGCCCGTTCTTTTTACTGGGGAAAAAAAATGGACACATTACTTTGCCACGCGCAGTTCATACCTGACTTGGATGTAACTTTTTCTGTGATTGTGTGTGAGTGTTACGCGCAACGACTCGTAAGCTAAACATACATGAATTTTTAAGATACCGGTTTAACTACTGGATATTAATAGATTTTATTTTGCGGTACACTGGTTTTCGATGTAGAAAGAGGAGATTAAAAATAATTTCGGACGAATAATCATCGTTATCTCTTGATCGCGATTTCTACGAGATTCTCTTTGTCTTAAATTTGAAGTTGTAAAATTCTTAGATGTATATATATTTATCTTCCTTTTGTAATTTCAGCTTTCAGGATCCTAGGATGTCTAGTTTTTCTATGATTTATTTTTGGATTCTTAGCCTCACATATTTATGTACATCTTGGTGTGGTGACAAATAATATTTTGCAAATAATTATTCATCATTAAGTGATATCAATGTAAATGAAACTTTTGGTTTTACGAATCGTTAATCTTGGGATTCCTAGTTTTAATATTATCAAGTCATTTTGACAGTCGGTGTAATTAATGACAATTACATCCTCGATCATTCATTGTTAAGATGCGTTCGTATTAACTCCTTTCAGTATCTTATTGAATATGGCAGGAACACAGAGATATTAGTTTGCATTTGTTTGGGTTTTAAATATATTTTGCTTTTGGATGTAAGACTATGGACCTAAAGAAAGTAGAAGTAACGAATTCACCGAAAGTGGACATGTTGTCATATGTTGTAGCATGTAGGATGCTGAAAGGGTGAATCAATAAGAGCGCGTTTGCAATCGCCAAAGAGTACGTTAATAATTATCGAAAAACTGTAAAGAAACGAATAATAATAATAATAATGAGTAGAAGATAAGAAGTGATTTTACAAAACCATTTATTTCGATTTTAAATAATAAATGATTTGCGTAATAGGATTAATATAATGATGTATAACTAACTACATATACGCAATGACATGGACTATAATACAATGATCGGGGCTCTATTGTACACTTGTTCCTTATTGTTTTATCATATCGCCACCGTTGCTAAAAGGACAGTGATGTCATCCGGTTTACCACCTGGAAGATCCAAAATCTATTTTTACACGCTCTTCCTCTTATTAAATATGTGTTAGCTAAATTTTCCACCTATTAATCTGCTCATGCTGTTGTTAACGGGCCAAGTACAAATATAAATAGAAAGTTAGAGTTATTAAAATTATTTTATGAAAAGAAAGGAGCGAAAGAGATGTAACAGTACAGTTAAAATTTACCTTTAGTATATTATACTTTTTTATAGATTTTTCTATCTATGCTCAAAAACTACTCAAAATACAGTGAACGTAGTACTTCCGTTTTTATTACGTACCTATTGCATCGATCCCATTTTCGCGGGCATTTTGAGCAAACGGAGACATGAAGGCGCCGTCAAAGGCCAATCTACGCGCCATCCACGCTATTGTGTTAGCGACGTACTGTATTTTCGTCGGGTCTCTCTCGCCCTCGACTTTTTGCATCTCCGTGACTAGCAACTGGTCAGGCACATTATCGAATACCCCGTCGGTCGCCAGAAGGATCACATCGCCGTCCTCGACCCCGAAACTCGAAGTGTCGGCGGATTCTGGACTGAAGAGGAAGTTACGTCATTCGCGGCCGTGCTCCTCACCACGATTACGACATTGCAGAAATGTGAATCACAGTACGTGTGATTACACACACACACACACGGGCAACATATAATGTACAAGGATGATCTACCTATCGCGAAGTACCAGATCAGAGTGTCCTGGAGGTGGCAGCGATAATTGAAAGGGGGTGTTGAAGTAATGTTGCTGCTCGGAGGAGCGATGCACCACTTGCCCCCTTCGCACGACTACAAAGCCACTGTCCCCTATATTGGCTGTGTAAATGCTGCTCGTCTCCTTATTGAGAACTATGACGCATGCGGTGCTGCTACCTGTGCGTTACAGAAAAGTTGTCAGTGTCAAAGAGAGAATTAATCTAGAGGCAGAACATTTAATTATTTTAAGTTAACTTTCGTAGGACGGTCGATGTGCACTTTGTTGCGGAAGCAATTTGCTGCTTACCTAATATCGGTTGTTTGTTTTCTAATAATTCATAGTAACTACGCGCTAATAAGCCAGCCGGTTCCGTGGGTGTAAATCTACCCATAGAAACTAGCCTTTCGCATGTTTTCATTAAGAAATTAGAAAACTCTCCCGGATCGATTCCGTAGTGACGCCATCCTCCAACACCGTCAGCCACACCTGGAAAGCATTATAATTCAAGGTAAAGTTTAATGTATGTAGTTATCTAAATAATTGCTGGTCAATTGTTACATAGTGCTGTCATAAGTATCTATAAATAAGTGATAATGCTTTCAGGTGAATTCAAATGTTACATGTTAACATATCTATTTGCATATATCAGAATATCACATATAAATATCTCTTATAACTAACAATATAACAGACATCCAAGACATATTGCTCCAATATTAGATAATGCTGAAGGTACATAAAAAAAGAAACCCAGACGAGATAAAGTAACGTATAAAAAGCACAGTTAAAAGAAACAGAAAGGTGCCTTGACAGTACCATTATATCTTACTGTCTGCACTTTGAAACAGAGATATGCACAAGACTTGGGGAAAGACACGGAAGAAAGGGAGAATCTCGAGTTGGCAGGAGCCTAAAAAAATTCAGATTTTAACAAGCATCTTCCAACAGTCTCACCTATGACCTCGGCAGCTTTGAATTTCGCGGTGAACCAGGCGTCGTCGCCGAACTGGCCCCTGCGTATACGGCCCCGTGTAAAGTCCTTTGGGAAGCCGCACACCGCAGAGACGAGCGAGGCCTCGTAACGCTTGCTGCTGCTCGCGACAATCGCATTCGGTTGCTGCTCGGCGCCGCACGTAGAACTGTAGCTCGCGATGCCATTCCAGAGCGCGCGCGACAGGAGTCGTCCAGTCCAGTAGATCGACTGCATCGTGGTGCCAACTAGGTGTCCCCTTCACCACGATCAGCGGCCGACCAGGACTCGCAACGAGGTTGAAGACATCGCGACGCGTATCCCTTGTGCTGCTGGTCGTTTCGCGTGTTATCTGGCCTCCGATTGCCTCACGATCGCGTTTACGTCATCGTTTCTTCTACGCAATCCACTACCGAGATTCGTGGCCGAGAAGCCGTACAGTGCGAAGCTAGCTACGATTCTACCCACACTTATCATTCGTTCACTACCTTCATCCTACTGAATTGAAGGAGACACACGGAAAGGTTGACGGATTGACTTGATGCGCGGTCACGTGGCGCGCTGGTGTCGAACTCGGTTGGACTTTGCCTTTATGCCGGATTCACGCGGCTGCGGAATATGCGCGATGCGGAATTGGCGGAACGCTCGTTATTGGTTCGACCCTTTGACTATATACCTATGGACTGCTAATGGGCAGCCATTGTGCGATCCAAGATCTCAGCGCCACCAGGTACCAACGGCCAAACCATGAACTAATAATCATATATTTCGTGAACATTGTTTTAAGAATATAATATTCACATTCTCTTATACTACAATATAAAACAAAATATTCATGGTCATTGTATTGATATGATTTTTTAAATGCTTTTTGAACAGTAAAATTGTTGCACTTTTCATGTTAAATTGCAAAATAACTTCAAATTCTTTTCTTACTTACGATAAAGCATTAGGTACATGAGAATGTAGTACAATAAAGTATACTTGAAAGGAAAAAATTAAGAAAATAAAAACGTAATCTTAAGAGACTAGAAATCAGTTTTATTATACACTAGCATCCCCCGTCACGCGGGCTTCGCCCGCGATATTATGTGTAGAATTAAATAAAAACACATTTTACCCCTTCTCACCCGTTAGGGGTGGAATTTCGGAAAACCCACCCTTAGTGAGCACCTACGTACTAGTAGGAATATACCCTTAAAATTCCAAGTCGATAGATGCAGTGGTTCGGGCTGCACGTTGATGAGTCAGTGAGTGGTATTTGACTTATATACATATAAATTACACTACTACCCTTTGAACAAAATTAGTTTTGTAAAATCTTTACGGACATATTTTACATGTAAGTTACGTGTCGATTCTTTGCCAAACCAATATAACTTTATTTTTAAATAAAACTCTATTATTGTTTTTATCATTTTATGTTTGTGATTTTCTAATAAATCATTATCTAATACGTGCGCGTCAAAATTGGTAAAAAGATTTTGGACATTTATATTTCTTATTACGTGCAAAGTCATTCTTTGAAATGCGTGTTTTATTTTCTATTCTATAAATATTAAATATTTTTTCTGTAGTGCTCGTTTTTGTATGAGGTATGACCTCGATGATTAATCGACGTCCGTTCGTAAGTAAGCAAGGAGAAACCTTTCAGATTCAAGGATCCGTGCATCATCAACCATCGGAATTGCGGACCGATAATCGCAGAGAATTTAAGGAACCAAGTGTGAATTCTTTATTTCGAGACGATTTTTGTATTCCTGTTTTGGCTTTGTATCGTGTGATTGTACATGATTTGATACAACAATAACGAACCATTTTGTTTTCACTCAGAATTTGTCACTTATAACACCTCACGTGCGTCATGAAACCACAGAACAAATGCTTCAGTCAAAGGTACATGTACGACTATTAGTTCTTGGCTTGGCCGTTGGGACGTGGGTGCGCTGCGATCTTGGATCGCGTCTTTTACATAATTACCTAAGTGGCAACGTTAGCAGTCCATCGGTATATAGTCTATATAGTCAAAGGTTCGATCCTTTTTACGTTCGAACGCCAGTCTAGAAACTTTCTACAATTCACACGATCCATGGCATGGCGGATCTAGCATATGCGCTTACGCACGTGTAGTATGCGGCACTGTATTGTCATTCGAGCGGTTTTGCAATTTTAATAATGTAACAGAGCACCTCGGCCGAACAATTCACTTTCAAATTTGACATCATTTTCCACGATTCTTTGTAGGCGGAAGAATGAGTACGATCTTGGAAAAAATTGCCTCTATCGAGGCCGAGGTAATCCCCTGTTCTGTTAGCAACAATTGTCGCGATACGCTTGCGGTATCATCACTTATAATGATCCCGTCTTACAGATGGCCCGAACCCAGAAAAACAAGGCAACTTCTGGGCACTTGGGTCTGTTGAAGGCCAAGTTAGCCAAGCTCAGACGTGAGCTGATCACTCCAAAGGGCGGTGGAGGAGGTGGTGAACAGGGTTTCGAAGTCGCCAAGACCGGCGATGCTCGCATTGGCTTTGTTGGTGCGCTTCTCGAAATTACTTTTATCTCTTGTAGTCAACATATTATTACTCCATATCAGTCCGACAGATCTAGCTTTCCACATTCTTCTGCTGGATCAATGCTCGACAATTTAGTCGCGTCATAAAAGTTGCTTACACACATTTATGCAGTCTCGTTAGATGCAATATCTTTTGTTATATTATGATTTTACATGAAAATTGTGTTTACAGGCTTTCCATCTGTCGGAAAATCTACCCTATTAAGTACGCTTGCTGGCGTGTACTCTGAAGTGGCCGAGTACGAGTTTACAACGCTTACAACTGTCCCCGGCTGCATAAAATACAAGGGTGCAAAGATACAAGTAAATTGATTAGATATATCTATTAGTATTATTATTAATTTATGTTTTTCACATGTCGGTAAAAATGTTTAATGTTGTTTGTTTTAAATATGGCTTATTTTGAATTGAGGAAAGCCACACGTTGCACACAAAAGTAAATTCAAATGAGATTCTAATAGGGAGTGTACCTTGCAGCTGTTAGATCTTCCAGGTATCATAGAAGGCGCGAAAGACGGAAAGGGACGTGGACGACAAGTTATTGCCGTAGCACGAACGTGCAGCTTGATCTTTATTGTTCTGGACGTGCTCAAGCCCCTCGGACATAAACGGCTGATTGAACATGAATTGGAGGGCTTCGGTCTACGGCTGAACAAACAACCACCAAACATAACGTTTAAAAAAAAGGACAAAGGCGGTATCAATTTGCAGACTATGGTAAGAAGACGACTGATCGAATCAGTTAATGATCAGTGAATGGTAAGTTATTGCCGCACAAAGCGGCGATATTAAGAATCGTTGCATTTATTTCAGTGTCCGCAGACCGAGCTCGATTACGACACGGTGAAGATGATTTTGTCCGAGTATAAAATTAGCAACGCGGACATCACGCTCAGGTACGATGCCACTTCCGACGACCTGATCGACGTCATAGAAGGGAATCGCGTTTATCTACCTTGCATTTATCTTCTAAATAAAATAGGTAATAGATCTGATGGTCGTGACAGTTGCAATCGCGACGGCGGGAAGAAAATACTTACGAATCTGTGAACTCTTACTCTGTAGATCAAATAAGTATAGAAGAGCTGGATATTATTTATAAAATTCCGCACTGTGTGCCCATCTCCGCTCATCACAAATGGAACTTTGATGACTTGCTGGAAAAAATGTGGGACTATTTGCAGCTCGTTAGAATGTGAGTTAAAATTATAGTCCCAACGCCGTATGATTTAATATGATTACTGCATCAATTGTTAACAATTTAACAATTCATTTTCGTATGCAGTTACACCAAACCGAAGGGACAGCTGCCCGACTACAATGCTCCCGTAGTATTAAATACCGAGAAGCGAACTGTCGAAGATTTCTGTAACAAGCTTCACAGATCGATTGCGAAGGAATTCAAGTAGTAAGTTTCGCACATTTCGTTAGATCTTCCTGAAGAGATGGCCATTCTTCTCTTCATCGGACTTTCACTGATTCGTTACGTTACAGTGCATTAGTATGGGGTTCATCGGTGAAGCACCAACCGCAGAAAGTGGGGAAGGATCATCTGCTTTGTGACGAAGATGTTGTACAAATTGTGAAGAAAGTGTAACTCGTTTCCTTTGTGTGGCTGTTCTTCAGCGAAGGAATAAACTTTTACTGATGAAATTAACGATACCCGATTTGAGAAGAAAGCACATTTCGATTATTATTGTCATATACTACGTTATGTGTACGTATATGTTCAAATTGTTATTATATTTGATCGATTAGAAAGAGAGAGAGAGAGAGAGAGAGAGAGAGCGCAAAATGTAAGAGAAATAATAGAAAATTATGTCTGCAGCAAATTACAGATACATCTGGTTTTATAAGATTATGTATAAAATAATCCTGAGAGAACTATATTTTATAATTATATTTTATATATACCTGGTTTACATGTATATGCACTCCCCAGACGCACACAGAGATATTTAAATCTTTTTGAATGAACATGTACGTATAAATAATATATAATATGAAATTTGCTGTAGCTTATTTTATATTTGTTGTTACAGCAGTTGCCAATCATTAATTACATAATATAAACATTTTATGGTATACATTTATATAAACTATTCGTACAGCTTAGAAATGGAAAAAAATGTTTTTAATATAATCGAAAATAATTAGAAATTTTAGTTATTAACTTTTTTGCGAATAATACATGCAGTCTTTTAAAATTCAAGATATTTACACAGTTTTTAAAATATATTCCTTTCTTTGCTGATCCAACAATCTTTCCAAACGATCGCATCTTGAATCAGCAGCATTTAGCTTTCTATGGAGATGTTTTATAGTAAACACTTTTTGAGTGATTATAAACTTTATTCTGAAACATAGGAAAATATAATTAAAGAACAATACTAAGATATATTCATTTTCAATATTGATTCATGCATTACTTCTTTATCGTTTAAGTATTATATTTTTGGTTCTTACTTGCTGTGCAATTCTCTTATAGATTGGTCTTTGTTAGCATTATTTCGTGTTATTTCTTGATAAAGTGACGCAATCTTGTCTTTCAATTCTTTTTTCTCTGCTTCAATTTCTTGTTTTGCTATCTCCTTTGCATTATCTCTCTCTGCAGTTACCTTTGTAATTACCTGTAAATCGACAATGTTATGAATTTGCTTCATTTAAGGGACAGAAGGGTGTATTGAACCAATTACGCTTATATAATTTACCTCATTCATATTATTTAAGTCGGACATGTACTCTTTCAATTTATCTTCTGTTTTTTGAAATTGTGTTTCTGTACATTTGTGTCTTTCCTCCAATAGCAATAATTTATTTTTATGAATACTTTCGCTTTTAATTGCCGATTCCAATTTTGCATCGTAATCTTCTTTCATCAGTCTGAAAATGATTTTGCAAAAATTGTAATTATATATTTATGTATATTTGCAAGTATCATAATTATATTATATATCATTAAACTTACTCCAGTTTGTTATCGAAATTTTGCTGTAATTTAACTCGTATTTCGCGAGATTCCTTTTCCAATCTAGCTATAGCAATCTCTATCTGCTTATCCCTCATCTTTTGACAATCATTACGTATCGCAATCTCTGCTTTAGCGAAATTTGCACTTTGTTGTTTTTTATAATCATCAACCCACGCGAGCCATTCTTTTCGCAAGGATTGTTCAAAATTCTGCTTGCCAATTTCCTGTTGCTCTTTTAATTTTTCCGTTTCTTTCTGCATACGAAAATTTAATGGATGGCAAGTGCACGTACGACCAATTTACTTGCTAATATATTTTTCGTAGTGACATATATATGTATTAAACAAACCTGAAAATGCAACTGCGTTTGTTGCATTATCGCACTTGTTTCCTCATCGCGTTTCTTCTGTTCTGCAGTAAGAATCGACTTTTCTCTTTCGAAATGCTCCGCAAGTGTTTTTTGTTGCGTTTGAAAGTGTACTTCCTGCTCTTCCAGCTTTTCTTTGTATCTAGTCAAATGTAATTATTCCGTGTAATTTAAGTATATTCAAGTCTGCTAGACATTAATGTATACGACATGACATTGCCAAACCTTGCCGCTAAGATATCCTTCTCTTTAGTCAACAATTTTTCGTGACTATCCGTCAGTTCGATTCGCAGTTGCTCCAACTGCTGATTCGACCTACGCATCGCACGCAATTCCACGTCCTGTAACTCTTTTATATGTGCGCGCCTCAACTCCTGTATTTCCTGTTGATGTTGCTCCATCATGCTGTGTAATTCCGGTTCTAATCCTTTCACTGTCATTTCCTGTAAGCAATAGTCTTCAGTTATTACTCTAAAGTCTAAGTAATTATATTTATGTTTTAGACAATGTTATTATTAAAATAAATTATAATAAAACGTCTACGAATCATCTTTGTTTATCTTCTTTATATATTCCTTACTTAAACAAATTTCCAGATCATAATAATTTATTTCCAACATCATGATTTTCCAGAAGCTGAAATGAACAAATAGGAGTCTTAAATTATATTAAATAATGATAATTAACGCGAGTCACCTTGATTTTCGTAGTTTTTATCTCCAGCCATCGCTCACGCCGGATCTTCTCCGACGCCATCATGTTGTCTTTTACCCGTTGCATCTCAACGATGTGTCGTTCAGTAATTACTTTCAAGTCTCGTTGAACCTTACGCTCGATTTCCTTGATCTCTCGCGCCAAAGAATCGCATTTTTGCGTGAGATCCTTTTTCTCATCAATCAATTGTTCGATGAATTTCTGATGACGTTTCACGATCATCCTGTACTTGTTCTCCAGCTCTTTCGCCTTCGTAGCGTGACAGCGCTTCTGCGATGCGATTTTGTCGCACGCCGCTTTGCGTTCGGACTTCAACTGATTCTTCAGACATTCAATCGTCGCATTCTTTTCCTCGATTTGTAATTTCGCGGTCTCTAAATCATCCTGCTGACAGCTAAAAGTTCGCCCAGCCGGTACGTCATGTCTGTCAAAAAAGCGATATTTTTACGATACTTCCTTTTTTTAAATATGACAGATTTTACATACAAAATATACATGGCAAAGTATATTCATTTTCTTACGTATTAGAATTTTTGTAGGATGAAAATATAGTTGTCGCACTATTGGCGATGATATTATCTGCTTGCATACCTTCAAAAAAATAAAAATAACATTGAAGAAATATAATTTACCTTAAAAACGAGATAAGTAAAATCTTGAAACATGGACGTAAGCACAACCAGCGATAATATAATTTGATAAATATTAATACCATCTTCGAAGGTTTCCAGAAAAGACATTATGTCTTCATAAGTGATCGTGATTGCTCCACATTTGTCCTTCGTATCATCCTTTTCCGGTTCGATCTGCGTTTAATCATATTTGATTTATAATAATTAAAATTTATAATTGCAAAATAATAATTAATAATTATGATAATTAATTGCACATATAATTATTATAATGTAACAGTATTATCATTTTTAATTAAATTATATTTTCTTCTTATAAATCAATAAAATTTAATAAAACTTTCGTGTACCTACTTGTTCCGAATATTTGTGCAACATTGGTTGCACATCGGTGTCATGTTTTACACACGCGTCCACTCGATTGCACTCCGCAATTTCAATACTGCTATCTTTCTCCAACTGATTTATTATACTGCACAATTGTTCGAATGAACGAGATGGTTTAATCAAGTTCTGATTAAAATCACGTGTTTTTTCATTTAAATTATCTGCTTCCATTTTTTCCAGCATTATTTGCTTACAAGATCATTGCGTTCCTGAAGAATTAATCTGATTAGATCGACAAACTTGCACGAACTATCATCGCCATACATTTTATTTGTATCATTGCACGTTGTCCCACGATTGCCATGGTAATGCACGTGCCGTAAACAAGGGTGTACGTAATGCGTTCACCCTAACGCACTTTTTACAGTTCTTTTTCCTTTTTGAATTACACTTAGAAACTAATACTTGTGAATTATTTTACAAAATTCACATTCAGAAACCTGTTGCACATTATTAAAATGACTCTTCTCTCTCCTTTTTTTCAAATAATTCTCTTCTTTTATAATAATCCCAAAAGAAGGCTAATATTTATTTTCTATTTTCTATTTTCTATATATTTTTTTACAACTTTATCGTTTTATTATACTCCTGAAGGTCCTCGCAAAATTCGACTGTCTGACCATTCTAGGATCATCTACTTTTCATTCAATATCTCTCATTTCAGTTCTCGGTCAGGAAAGGTCCAATCTACGCTATCGGAAGAAGGATTCCGAACGGCTTACCTGCACGTTATCGCGCAGGATGACAGTTACCTTCGGAGAAGACCTTTCTCAGGGTTGCCCGCGAGCGTAACAACCCCTGCTGCACTCTCGGCGAACGGCACGAGGGTAGTTTCCCACGTAGTCGCGACTGTCGGGTGTCGGTGGCGCTCACGGGGCGAGGTTTCCTAGGTACCTCGGGCGGTGACGGGGGTGGCGTAGCGCGAGGGTAGCGGACGGGGGAGGGAGTGTGCAGTGCGGCCCTTCCGACCCCTCGCGGCGTACGGCGGTACGTACCGTGGGAGAATCGATCTAAAACTAGGAGTCGCCGCAGTAACTGCTGGGAGGAAGCCAGTGTTACAATTCGCGGGGGCCCCCGTCGTATGCGCCAGTGAAATCTTACAGACGCACGCCGGTTAATCGCACGTACGCACGGTCGTCGGGGCCAGGGTACGTCCACGTCGACGGACGGACGGACGGACGTACGGTACGTACGTACGTCCTCGCCGCAGGCCCTGCTCGTCGCTCCGCCGTTCACCCTCGCGGTCTTACTCACCCCCCGCTATCCTGGCGGCATAGCAGCACAGGGGCGGCCGGTCAGGGACGGCCGTGCTTGTAATCGCGAGATATAACGGCGGGTGGTGTTGTGCGCTCCTCGTTCTCGTCGCGTACGTGCGTGCGAGCGGACGGGACGGAGCGAGGCGCGGCGCCGTGGCTGCGACAAAGACGCAGACGGCGTCTTGGCCGGGAGCGGTCGCGTGAGGAAGGGAAGACACCACTGCGACCGTCCGCACCTAGTGGATCCAACCAGCCAGTGTATCCGGCCAGGCGAAGTGTCGCAACGCGTTTCACCCTCGCGCTCGGGAAACGGAGGAAGAGGAGAGACGGGAAGAGAGGAGAGAGAGAGAGAGAGAGAGAGAGAGAGAGAGAGGGAGAGAAGCAGAAACGGTACGAGAGAGCAAGGGGGAGAGGGGGAGAAGGAGAGAGAGAGAGAGAGAAGAGAGAGACACCTTGCGAGAGGGTGTACGCGCGAACAGGCTGGGCGGACAGCAGCGCGACCAGAGAGCAGCATCTTCCGATATATGATGCAACGTGCAGCCTCCTTCCTCGTCACCTTGGTGATCGTTCCTTCGGAATAAAGCCGCGTGCTTGCTGCTGGGACGGTTCCTTACCTGCAGGGCTATGACGTAATGGCAAGAGAGGTACGCATATCCTTCCGCAGCAGCTCACCTTCCTCTTCATCTCGCGCGCATGCAACATCCACCCTCGTCGGTCCAACCCCGCGCCGGAGACGTTTGATTCCCGTATTCTTTTCTGCCTGTTCCGTCTCATCGCGATATATCATCGTCGTCTCGTCCCATCGTGGAGATCTTTTCCTCCGCGGAGAGGATGCCTCTCAGTGACCTATTTTCACGTGACCTCGTGCCGCCCGACAGTCGGTCCTCGGCTTGCACCCCCCGGAGTGCATCACCCTCTCGGCAAGGCCGAACAACCGAAGGGACAAGCCCTTCGGCCCGTTTTCTCTCTCTCTCTCTTTCTCTTCCTTTCTCCTTTTCCCCCTCTTTCTCTCTCCTCTCTCTCTGTCTGTCTCTCTCTCACTCTCTCACTCTCTTCTCGATGGATGCGCGTTTCTCCATGAAAAGGCATTCGCACGAATGCTCCATTTTTTATACAAGCTCTTCCGTTCGTTCTTCTCGGTTATCTCGTGCGGTGTCAATGTCTCCTTCTTTTGTCTTATCTATTCAGAATATTGTGAAGAGATTAAGTTTGATTGTAACTCCTGTATTTATTCCTTCTTAAATTGATTTTATTGATTCTTTTGGATTATTTCACGCGTGTACAGAAAATTCCTCTTTCGGAGATTAGCTAACGATATTCTTTAAGAATGATGTTTCTCTGATAATCCCTGGCATTCTTAATTCCCTTGATCTAACGTCTATTACGATAGACACACTTTTTCTTCATTTGTAATATGGATGCATATAGTTGTGGAGAAAGAGAGAGAAGAGAGAGGTACTCGCTGGTGTCGTCCTAGTTTGTGGACATGTTCTGAGTTATGATTCCAGTCGTTTATCACCATCCACCCGCGACTTCTAAAGGGAATAATAAATAGAGAAGAGATGTATTCGAACACCTCTTGATAAATAGAGATTTGGTTCTGGAATAGTTAAGAAATTTCTCGTTAATAACCGTTTTCTTCGAGTTTATAATAATATTTCCTCAACAATCATTTCTACTAGGTTTTTATCGTTTGTTGTTAGCAAAGTTAGTTTTCTTTTAAAAATTCCTTTTGTTACAATTCCTCTTTGCTAACTATTAATAATAAATTAATAATTCTTATTATTTCTTATTATACTCTTTATAAGAATGATTAGAAGTTTGTATCGCTATTTTGCTTCATGTTTCATTTGTCAATGTTTTATTCATTGACAAAATGTTCTACGGCTTTGGCATTAATGGAATTCTTTGTGCACAGAATCTTCTGTAATAATTTTCTAATTTTTCCATTTGAAAAATGTATTTATCGCTTTGTTTCTTGATAAAAGTTTCTTTTTTTTTATCATTTTGCATGTTCGCAGAGCCTTTTTTTCTGTTCTTCGTATTGTAACGTCTGTTTTTCATATTGGCAGGAATCTTTCCCACACTTTCCCCGCTCATATAGACTCGCCCTCTCATTGCCTCCTTCGTCTTTTCACAATCCATCCCATCACTTGCTCGTAGATTCTGCTTCACCGATTCGCTGGACCCTAAAATCCTCGTATCATCTTGAGTTGAATTGCCAGAGTCGCCTTAACGGAGCCCATAGGACGTAAATGTGAAATTCAATACGCTTTTTGCAAATACTCTCTTTCGACTTGTTTATATTGAAAATTATACACAAAGCAGAGTCGCGAGAATGTTACTCTTTTGTCGCTGGAATGCTTTCCTAACTCGTAGAACGCCTCTTTACTTCATTGTATGTTCGCTCGTCGCTATTTTGCATACTCGCAAAATTCTTCCATCATTCTGTACGTTCGCAGATTCTTTCATCGTCCTTATTATCGTTTGCCATGTTTTGCAGGATTCTGCTGTACATCTTTTGTTTCCTCGTAGAAGTCCATTCGCATGTCTGCAGCTTCATATCAGATCATTTAGAATATTCGAAAAACATTCTTCCATATTTGCTGTTAACATTTCGCTCAATTTGTAAAACAGATAAACCTAAATGGAATAAATATTGAAATAAATTGTATACAAGCTAAGAAAAAAATCTAGATTAATTGTAAATTAATTGGATATACAATAAAAGAAAAATTCATCGGAAAAAGTGAAGTCTAGCAGAAATCTAATTCTATGTATTGTCTATATAATTTTATATAATACAATATAATTTTTTACATAAATAAATTAAAAGAGAAATCGAACTTATACATAAATTTCTTGAAAATACATATTTAATATAAATGTACATCTAAAACCATTTTCATGCAGTGGAAATATGGAATCATGTATATGGAAAAGAAAAAGTAAAGAAGAGATGCTGTTAAATATTCTTTCAGCGCTTTCTGTGTCTTGTCAATTATTTTAAATTTTACGATTTCAGAACTTTTCGTTAGATCTCATGGCTGTGGAGTCTTTTGAGCATGATTGAGTTTTAGTAAATCAAAAATTTGCGGAAAAGTCGGTGGTTCTCGACGATACTTCGTTAAGAGATGCACCTGGGTACATCCACGTTGCACAGGCCGCTGTAGCTGCAGGCGGTTCCCTATTTGCTCGTTAGCACGTTGCGATGTTGTTTACTAAGTTCCATCCACGACGAGTTCACGAGTGCATCTAAGGGTTGTTGCCCGGGAGGGGCTGATCCTTGCATTGCTCAGATAAACATTCAATTTTAGCTCTTTGGATTTTAAGTCTCTGAATTTCTTAGATGTTGGATGCTTTGATCCCTCAACCCTGAATTCGTAGATGTTTGTCAAATTCTTTTATGTTTTTTCGATTTGTTTATTCTCTAATCACAATCGTGTTAAACTTATGTATGTATTGGATTGTAACATGTATTCGTCCCGTTCGTTTAGAGTTTTTAGTAACGAATACATGTTACTACCCAATAGCATAGTTTCGAGAGAGTCCATCGATTCTTAGATTAATCGACTCGTAGTAAAAAATTTGTAAATATTTTAGCTTTTTAAATATCGGATCATTATATGTAAAAGCATGAGCTTTCGGAACCTCGTGTTTCAGATTCCTGCACATTTCAATTTTCGGTCTCCCGTTCCGGAGTACAGTAAGATAATAAAATTCTGGGAATAATACAGAGATAAATGAAACAATTCATCGCGTAAAGTGGAAATAAATTAATAAATAAATAAAATTCCTTTTTAAACTCGATTACATCGAGTTGCATCTTGTTACGGCATACGCACTTAATTTAGTAATAAATGCATAATAAATTTCGTAATAATATATTAATATGGGTGATGAATGACTAGTAAAATCGACACACTGCACAGAATAAATAAGCGATATTACAAGTTAAGACCGATTGAACCAGGTCAGTGCTTTCGAGCATAAACTGCGCACGCGCTCTGCATACTTTTAGCGCCACCCCGTTGAAGACTAGGGACAACCCCAAACATAATGCACCCCTTCGGCTCGCATTATTCTGAGATCGCTAGCGACGTCGGGATGCAATCTCACCGATCGAAGAGTGCAGGTTTACCCACGGTGCAAAATATGATAAAGTGAACAAAACGAATTCGGTGAATACTCGCAAAAAAAGAAACAAATTATATGGACTAAAATTACTTTTAAAATCAATCAAATAAATTAAAATAAACTATCGAGATAATTAGTCTCTGATAATAACCGTAAAAATTTTGGATGGGAATTTTGTGGAAAAATTTGTGCAAATCGGCGCAGTAAGTGTTTTGCGACTTAATACACATTTTTAACATTGCTCAATGTGACCGGTTCATAATTTGCGTAAATGATATAAATCAGCTCTATATACTATTTTATATATGTACACATCTATTATAAATGTAAAAGTGCATTGTGTGAACGACTCGGGAATATTTGAATATTTAAATTTCTAGATTTTAGAATTAAAAAAGAAATTACATCTTTAAATTTCTCTTAGATTTGTGCATGGAATTTAGGAAGATAATTTTAGTCTGCAATCTTTAAGATATCGAATTCCAGAATGCAATAGTTCTATTAAAGTGCGATAATTCTGTAAATAAGTGCGAGAGACTTTACAAATGCTTAATCTCTCTAAATTATTCTGTCATCATTTTTATTTTATATTAACATTTTTACCTTATTTGATTAGTATTTTATTTATTTACTGTCATGCGTCGTAATCGTATGTTAGTGGACTTCGGACAATTTGATTTTGGTCCTGTATGTCCTGCATGTTATTTAATAAATAAATTTGTATTTAAATGTATATAAGATTTGCATGAATAAATTATAAATTACATAATAATAGAATATATAAATCAGCTATACTTTGGTGCAATATTATATGAAAAATCTATAGTTACATGTACAGTGCAGTGTTAATTGAATCTCATTCTTAATCTTCTTTTTTAAAAGTAATGTATGAATGTGTGAATGTGTAAATTATCGAAAATATTTGCGTTCTGTTTTTCTTTCGCTTTTTTCCGTCTGTTTAGTTTTGCGACATCATTTTTGACACTAAAGAATGCCACATTAATTTTGTTCATGACAGAGTAAAATATTTGAAAGTTCCATATGAAGACTTTATCAGCCTTTCTACATGGTCTACATTATGTGTACCAAGCATGCTGTAAAATTATTTACTCTACTTAATATCTGGGCGACAAGCATTTCCCGGGGTCACCTCTTTAGCCTTCATACGCCTTTTCTTGCCGCAAATTATTTTTAATTTATGTCATTGCTTATTTGCAAAGTATCTTTATTTATTTTCTACAAAATGCATAGTAAAAATTTATTTAGTAGATAGTTTATTATTTACACATATAAATTTCGAGAAAACGAGTAAATTTTACAGACTATGTGATTGTGATGTACGTGATTGTACAAATTTTCTGAGATTATGACTATACAATAACTCGCATATTTGAAATAGTGTTAAAGCTTATAGTGTTTTACCCTTTTTCTAAGGTTCATTATCTTTATTTTTACAAAGCGCTGTAAATGCCTACAAGCTTGCATGAGCTTCCGGAGAACATTTAAGGTCAATAATAAAATGCAAATGTCAACCATTTTTAACCTTAATATGCATTAAAGTCCAGCACACATCGACATTTGTTCATTATTATATTATATTAAAAATAATCGATACCAGATGTTACACCTTTTCTACCATAACGGTCTCTTTTGACGCATAAATAATTTTCATCCTGTGCTTCATAAATTTTTATTCCATATTCAATTATAAAATTATTTTTTATCTTTTGTTATATTTTAATATTAACATTATTTAAAAAAATAATTAATCATGTATTCTATTAATCTGATTTTTGCGCAGGAGTTACGGACCAAGAGACCTTTTAAGATATGGGACAGTTGGCGTAATGTGAGAAAGGGACTGGTCGTTAGCAATTTTGAAGAATTAATTGTCCGAGGTAAGAAATATATAAATTTAAAAAAAGCATTAATATTATAGACAAAAATAAAATCGTTTTGTTAAAATTCTTTAAAATCACACTTAGCTTGGAACAAATATTTCTGGGATACTAATTTAATTTTCTTTCTATTTCTTAATATTGCAAAGAAGCAACAATACGTCACATATAATATACTTTTCTATTTTCATGATACTCAAAATATTGAATTATTAGTCATAAGATATGCCATTTTTAGCGTAGAACATACTTTGAAGAAAATAGTTTCAGAAAAATGGTTCAATCTAATTCTAAAGAACAAAGAAAGCGTTCAAGATATCAGATTCACTCCTTGTGTCGAGAAATCGACGCGCGTTGCGCTCAGGATAACTCCTGCGTGCATCGTCCTTTTAGAACACTCTTTCCACCTGTCCGGTCGGCTGGCGAAGAAATATTTCCGGTCGGAAATATTTCCGCGCGGCGTATCGCGCGCGCGGAATTGCATTATCTGCAAAGTTCCTTTGAAAGTGTCGCTCTCGTAGCATACATTTCTCGCAACATTTCGCGGAGACAAAGCGTCGTTCGTTCGTTCGAGGACACACCACCATTATTCGCAACTACGCCATTCACGCGATTACACAGTACAAGCGACACGTGGCATACGTACATGCACGCGCTTACCGACACCACAGACACCGATAGGTAACGCACATGTACACGCATATGCGCACGCCCACATGCTGATGCAGAAGCGTTATCACAACGCCAAACACGCCCAACCCTCCGCCCAACCCTTGCTTTTAGGTAAGGAAAAGCTGGGCGTGCCACAAAACGAGAATGTCTCGCTAGTTTTGGAGTCGGACGGCACGCAGGTCGAGGACGGCGAGTACTTCAAGACACTAGGCAACAACACGATCCTGCTCCTGCTACGGCATGGTGAACGCTGGCTTCCCACTGGCGTCGATATCATACGCGCTGGTAGGTAAAAGGGACACTCCAACGATCGATTTTAGGGGAAATCAGCAACTTGGTTGAGGAACCTTGAAGCGATATGGACGATCGAGAATTCGAAGGCACAGGGTTTGAAAGGAATAAAAAGGCCAGAAGAGTTCCAGAAATTAGGTTGTCAGAATTATTTATCGTTTGAGTACTGAAATTTTCACATCGGATTGCTTTACAAAATCGCGTTCTTACGTAGATCTTTGTACGATCAACCAAGTAGCTATTTTCTACTCTGAAATGTCTCTCGACTTTCTAGATTTTTGAACCCTCGAATATATAGCTTTAGAGTCATACGCGCTGCTATGTAAAGGGGATATTACAACGATCAACTTTGGTTGATGGAAATCGGCAACTTGGTCGAGGAAACAAACCTCGTGGCAACTGATAAAATTGATCAAACTGAATTACACGTGGAACAAACTGAATCCTTACACACACACAAGCCTTTAAACGATCAACCAAGTAGGTCTTCTTCCATTCTTAAGCTCTCTTCTTTATAGATGTTTTGAATACTTTTACAATCTTTACCACCTGAAGCCTCTTTAGATTTTTGGATTCGTAAGTTCTTTGGCTCCCTATAAGATACCGATCTCGCACTCTTGCGATGGATCACCGGCACTGACTATCACGTTTTGCAGCACCGAACACTACCCACAATTCTGCCTCTCATATTTGTCAGTAACAATTTGTTTTCTCTTTTGTATTCCCAGCAATTTCGGCGATCCCGAAAATAGTCTGTGAGACGATCCACGCGCTGGAGTTGCACGATGAGACGCCATCGTGGAAAATCATGGACAATAAAGGCCGAGTCACAGTGGTGCTGCACTGGGACCAGCGCTCGTCATCGTCGTCGCAGGTGCAGCAGCAGCAAGCGAAGCCGGGCCAAGATGCCCAGACTTCCAAGTACTCGCCGACTAAGAAAGTTGATCTGAGCGGCGCTCAACGGCCGTCCCTAGTGATCCAGACTAGTCTGGACAAGCTGGGCTATGACGGCAAAGCGACGCATTTGCCTGGCGAGATTGCCCCGACGCGGTATACCAGCCCGCGAATCACTGTGATAAATCATGACGATATGGTATTTATAATTCAGACTTGTTATTCTTAAAAAGCGCGTGTTTCATATTCTGGTCCAACCGCTTTTGATTTTTTTTCATTTTCGTAGTATAATTGAGAAAAATCAATATGTGATCTAATTTATTTCTTTAAGATTCTGAAATTTTGATAGAAAATTTCTTTCTTTTAATAGAATGAGTTGGATCATTGCTATGTTGAATCTTTCAACCTGGATTATAATTTATTTTAAAGTCCTTTGCTAGTTGCAATTTTTTAAATTCTACCAAGCAGTCGATAAATGAAAAGATCAATATGATCTTTATTAAAGTGCACAGTGTGCCGTAATATTCTTGAATGATTAAAAAGATAAGATGAGTTATTGTTGTACATTACATTATCAAATATTTGAAGCGACTCTTGACTTTATACGATAATAAAACGAATCATTGTCACGCTACAAACTCGTCTTTCTGAATAGCAGCAGCCAGTGCAGTCGCATGCCATGCCAGGTCGTTTGGTGAAGCAGGGCACGAATTCGTTCGACAGCACGACCATCCACATCCACACACCTGAGTGCTCCAATCACATCCACCAGCCGGTTGCGCGGAATGGCAGTCCAGTGAATGGTGCCGACGGTGGTCCCGCTGGCGAGTGCGACTTCCACTGCTGCGCTCTGCACGAGGAAGGTCGCAGGATCGCCGTGCATAAATCGGTAGCAACGTCGCCGATCCAGGACGCGCAGCACGCGCAGTACCATCCGCATCATCCGCATCCGCAGCAGCAACAGCAGACGCAGACGCAGACACCGTCGCCGCAGCCACCATCTTCCCTGTCGGACGGCACCAAGCGACCCGGCCTTAGCAAAGGTCACGTGCGTTTTCGCGACACCGCCGACGAAGAGTCAAGCTCGCGTCTTGCCGGCGCAGTCGGCTTCCATTTGCATCATAATCACCATCACCATCATCAGGAGCACGACAGCTCCGAATCTGAAACGGAGAACACGATAATGGAGGATGAGATCGTGACTTCGGAGAAGTTTTTGCTGCTGATTGACCAGCTGACGGTCGACCAGAAGCATCATCTTAGCATCAAGGACATCGGCATCATACTGGAGCGGCTCAGCTCCAAAATCCTCGACGTCGAGCGGCTGGATCGCGAAAGCGAGAGCGAGGAGTGCTACAATTGGACGATCAAGGCGATCATTCGGGGCGATGTTCTACGGGAGCTCGGAGTAATCTACAATGGGAATTACTACGCGATCTCGGAGCATCCCGGCTACAAAGAGGAGTCCGAGGAGAATAATGAGGATAACGAGGAGGAAGAAGAGGATAGACTTTAATATGATGCTGTTTTATTAGATAGATAGATAGGTTATACACTTATCCTTGGTTATTACTAACTTAGGACACGTTGTAAACGGAAATAAGGAAAAGAGACATCGCGCGCGGACTCCTTTTCGAATTCGAGGATTTTTTGATTCCTGAATTTTCTGTGATTTTTTTTCTGAGAATTCATCGCTTGGAATCTTCTTAAAATCTTCGTGAATCCTTTTCTGGGATTCTTCAAGATAGGATTCTCTGAGAAATTGGAATTTCTTAGTATTAGGTTGTTCGGAAAGTTCGTATCAAATCTTCTATGTAAGTTCAGGACGCAATATTTTACTCAAAGAGCAATTTTATTGAAGTAACGCAGGCATCTCCATACAACATCTCATTCAGGATCTGCGAAGCTGTGAAGTCACGCTAGAAGCAATACAGCATCACATGGCGAAGTGGATCTTCTGGTTCTCAAACTTTCCACTTAATTTTTGCCGAAATGATTGCACTTAGGAAGGCCTGCGAGGTTTCCTTTGCGGGCACACAGAAATTTGAAACAAACTTTCCGAACAATTGCGTGTTAAGTTGAAAATTCTACGGAATTAACGCAGATGCTCTCAGTATTTGGATAATACATAATTGTGTAAAAATTGCCTAAAGTTTGATGAACTTAGAACTTGACATCTACTTTTCTAGAATTTCTCTCCCACAATACTTTCCTAGAATTTTCTAAGATTTCTAGTCCCTTGTTAGGATTCCATAAGAATCTTTTAGAAATGTAGAAACTTTATAAGAATTTTTAATGTTATCCTATAATGTCTTCAATTCTTCTTAAGATCTTATACGTTTAGAATTTGCTTACAATTCTCTAGAAGTTTCCTAAAATCTTTCAAATTCTAGGATTGTCAGAATTATTTTTATTTTCGATTCAGGATGTTCCAGTAGTTTTTAAAGTTTCTTTATTCTATGATTGTACAATATTTTTTGACAAAATAGATAGATAAATTATATTATTTGAAATGAATTTAGAATAGGTAATTAAGATATTTAGTGTAATTATGATTTAATTTTATTTTTGTAATATGTGCATATTATATTCCTCGAATTTATAAAATTGAAATGAGATTCTCTTATAAAAGTGAGCACTGCGTTGTTCCACACTCTTTTGTTTATGATTCATGATGACTTTACACACGAGTCTTTCGCAACTAAAAGAGTCTCAGTTTCTTTTGTGGGGTATACAAAATTCTCGAATCGAAGATGAGATCTACGAGAAAGCGAAAAGCGAGTGACATGTGCAAATGACGATCCGCGTTGTAGGGAGAAATCTAATTTAATAAGATCGAAAAGCGACAGAGAATAGACCGAAAAGCGCTACTTCTTCCGGATGTGTTTCGTAATAAGAAGAAAGAAAACAGAAAAGAAACGAGAGAGGAAGAAGGAGGGAGAGAGTGCATCATAATGGAATCATGTAATATGATACACCTTTATTAAAAACCTAGTTCTAAAGACGGTTGTTGAAATATGTATTTATTAAAAAAAAAACTAGCGTGTATACTTGTAGGAAACATTTTTGGGATTACGGACGTCGATTCCGTAACCGTCCACAACACTGCCCTATCTAATGAAAAGTGACAAAGTAACGGAGACGGAGTGAGAAGTAGGGAAAGGCAAAAGCAGAGGAAAGAGAATCAATTTAATGGTGTGAATATACGATGCGTAACAATTCGACTCGACTCGACTAAGCTCGATGATATAACTTTTTTTCTTTGTTTGCGAGGCGTGTAGCTTTGATTAATCCGTTATTACAGGATTTCGATATATTTTTTGTGAATTCTCAAATTAATTGAATGATTTCTTGCATATTCCATATTTCATATAATATTATTTTATAATATCTCAGAACAATCTTAATTTATATACGAATATAATGTTTTAAGATAATTAGCTTCTTGAATTTTCGTTGGATTCTAACTTTTAAAATTTTTTTTCAAAAATTTGTAAACTAAGATTGTAAACTTCTTTGAATTTTAAAATAGATATTTTTAAAATAGAATTTATCAAAATATGTTGAACATTAGAGAATTTCTAATTCTTGATGATTATAATTACAAAATGAATAAATAAATTATAAGCTTTTCATAGGAAATGCCGCGAGGCGCGTATTCTATAATAACGGATTAATTTATACTTTTAACAAATGCGATTGTGCGTACGAGGACGAGATAATCTCTCACAGGTGCAAGATCGTTCGTCGACGTCAGGAACGATCGGTGATCTCGAATGGCGGAGAGATTACGCGTGGCAAACACGTGTATATCAATCCATAGATAGCCATAGAACGCTCATTATCGATATTAAATACGGATAAACGTAATATCGCGTGGCTGCCTTTAATTCATCGAACATCGCGGACGATGAACCGCGACTCAAGAATCGACATCAGAACTAATGAGAAAGCGACGCGACAACAATGGGGTTGCGGGATGGAGCTGTTTGTTTCTCGCCGACGTAAATTCTTCGTAGTCTCGTGAAATAATATTCTCGTAGCCTAAGATCCTTGGATCCTCGGATTCTCTGATCTTCGATCATTTGGATATTAGATTCCTTGATCATAATTTGTTGTAATCTAGATTATTAACTTCATTCTTTTAGATTATACACATTGTGATTGCGTTTAGTTTTCTAATATTTTGATGTCTTACACGTTCTAAGGTTCTTGAATCCTTGAAAAATTTATTAAATTACAGAAATATTTTAATTCTTTTAAAACGTACTTAGATTTCTTTATTCGCAATGTTTATTCTTTTGCTAAACTTTTTGCGGAATCTAATATCCATTGCATTCATTTTGGCTCACTGCAGCTACGATATCTTAAACTGAATCCGTGAATGAAAATCATTTCATTTAAAACGGATTGCACACACAGACAACATCGTTCAGAGCTTTCAACTTTTTCAAAATATAAAAGTAACACGTAGTTATAGAATTTCTTTTTACTTGATGTAAAGCTTTTAGTTATTAAGTTCTCTATTTCCTGAATCTTACGAGCTTTTTGTATGTGTACTTTTTATGTGAAGAAAGATGAATTTTTTCATTTCCTCATTCTTCAAAATTGATTAACGTCTCTTCCTACATCCATGCTATCCAAATAATGAGATTCCATTTTTATGTGTTATATATTTAGATAGAAAATATTAATTATCTTAATTAATATTGAAATTAGATGTTACGAGCTGGATAGCAGTTGAAAGTTTTGAGCGCTGCTCTAAAAACAGACATGCATACATACGCGCGCGTGTAGATTATGTGTAACGATATTAAACATAATCGGAATCATTTGGAATTTACGTTAGCGGATGTACTACATGATTATAAGTGATATATCGATACGTGTCGAGGATACGCTCTATGTGAAACTTTGCAATTTTAATATATTTCTATTGTAAGTATACTCGCGAAATTGTGAAAGAGAAAGAAAGAGGCAGAGAGAACGACAAAGAGAGCAAGTGTGTGCGTATGCGTGCGTGCGTGAATGAGAAAGAAAGAGAGAAAGAGACAATGGCACACGACGCGCGGGAGATATTCGATAGCGTATATAAATATATATATACATATATATATAGATATATACATATATTATATAATAATATAGCGAACTGTCGTGGGGAATCCACTTTATACATACAGGTCATCTCGTCATGGCCGACTCGAGGGATGCTCGAGGGCGAACTTTGGGAGTGACTCAAAACAGGGTCACTCGCGTACAGAGGAAACAGCTAAGTTCGTCGTTCCGTTGGCGTTAAGGTTTTCCATGTGTCTTATCTCATCTCGTACTTCCTTCGTGATCATCTTAGCTTTCGAGTGTGATGCGCGTAGATCCCGAAATCGTCGGAATCTAGAGGATTCCAGGTTCCGCCGATTTTAGATCTCTCGGATTTTAAAGGCCCAGATTCTGTGGTGAGTCCTGTGTCGGAGGACAGAGGAGGAGGGGGATGAATTCCTTTCCAATTATATAAAAATTCCACGAGTCTTAAAGCCGTTGTAAGATCACCAGTTTTCTGGATCTCTCGCATTCCTCGGTATCTAGATCGTTTGAATTCTAGATCCCTTGGAACATCGGAACCACGTGGCTCATCCTCGATCTAAGATCTTGACATTCGCATTCTCTCTCAGATTCTTGGCTCTTTAAGTTTCCAAATCTCCTTTTGTTCTCTTGCAATTCTTTCTCTCTCAAAATTCTCGGATTCCAGGATTGTTCCTTCCTTAAATCGTTGCGTCGTTAAAACTCTCGATCCTTGGGTCATCGAATCTCGATACTTTGATTGTTAAAGGTCACAAGGAACTTAAAATAATCAGAATAATGTGAGAAGGGAATAAGGAGAGCGAAAGGGGGCAAATATAAACACGATGGAATGAATGATTCGATTTATTGAGTCGATTATACATTTTTTTCGTTGTAAAAGGGCATATGCTTTTGCAATCGAAAAAATAAAGGGGTTTCTTCTCCCAAGAACTATTTCATAAGATAAAAAAAACCCTTTACAGGTTTCCGGTCTCGTAGTGCCACTTTAAATAATAATAAATAATAATAATAAACCGACAACAACAAATAATACTAATATTAATAATAACAATAAATTAATAATGATAAAAGGAATAAAAGAATTGTTATAAGTTGTATAACTGTTGTTTCTGGTACATGCAGATACTATACATATACACACATCGCACACACGCACATACACACATACGCACATGTACACTTTCTAAATTAAGGACATGGCCTCCGCCATTTATTTATACATAGCCTCCTCCTACGATCCTGTTTTGCAAGTAGTGCAATGTCCTGGAATTATCAAAACGGAAAGTAAATTGTATTTAACAATCATTGCTGTTGTTAGATTTGTTTTATTGTACAGTTAATACAGATTTTTGTGATTATTTTTGCTCTTTTTGAAACAAGAGATACATTCGCGGATCCTCCAATATCCTTTCCATATACGTGCGATCCTGTTAATGCCCCGTAATATAATTTATATTCCTATCAAGCAATTTACATTTAACAAGAATGTCTACTCGAATGTTTTTCCGATTATATGAAATAATATTATATAACGTCGGAGAGAAGATTTATTTTATAAGAATATTTGCGACACTATCTCCACTTGAGCAATTCGTTGACTGAAATTAACATAATTGCGCCTTTTTCGTCGTTTCACGTGTGATAACGTAATTTTCACGACCTATCGATCGATCGATCTGCAGCGAGTAACTGACGATCAACGTAAGGGAGAGAGATCTAGCGTAAGCAACCTCGCATTATGATTACCTCTGTGTATCTGCATGACCGCATTACAATAACCTTTAACTACTTTTAAAAAGAGAAAACCGTAGTCACACTATACTCTCGATGTAGGCGAAAAGAAAAACTATACAGAGCGTTCCAAAAGCGTGTGCCAAACGTGCGTCGGGGGTGCGCTCGATGCTAATAATTTATCTTTGCGACGACAATCTTTCCCCAGCAAATGCTCTTAATCTCTACTAAGAATTAATAGAAATGTTTGACTTTCTCTAAATTAACTTGGTACTTCGTTTTGCTTCTCGAATCTTTTCGTCTTGAGAGTTTTTAAAAACGTAGATTCTTGTTAAATATTTATTTAAACGACAATTTATAAAATTCCGTAATACTGTCCTTGTATAATACCGAAGTGAAATCCTTTTTCAAATAAGGAAGTTGCATTATATTTCACCGTCGCATAAAACTTTCGGAGCACTCTGTATAAATACTCGTACCGATCGTGAAGTACATTTGGTATCTCTTGCCGCGTAGCGATTAGATTGTATTGATAAATGAATGAAGTAATTAATTACTTAATTGCGTTAACTTACAAAGGTAAGATTCGAAACAATGAAGCAAGGGAGTAAATCAAAAGACGGGAATTCCTGTGAGATTTATCCAGGACGAAGTACTTAGGAGGAGTCTTCCCTCGTGAGAGGCATGTTGCCCTATATACACATATACAGTGTACCAAGAAAGTACTTGCACATCTTCACGGTTTTATTACAAGTTCTGTGTTATATTCTTTTATTACATCATGTTTGATCATTTGTTTGTCAATGTGCGTTTACGTTACGACGTAACCGGCGGTTACGTGAAGCAAAATTATTTATGGCACAGTTTGAGATACGAGGCTGATGCTGAATAATACATTTTTATATTAAATTACAAAATCTCAGATCTCTTGGGTCCTAAGATATTTCTCATAATTTCACATTTTTTTATATCCTGGACAATAAAATGCTTGGAGATATTATTAAGTTATGCAAATTTTCTAAGTTATTTGAACTGCAGATCTGCACTCTCGAATATCTAGAAAGGATTTTAACCTTTTTATTCAACATAAATGTGCTATAATATTTAGTATTTTGGTTTTAAAAATATAATTTTATTTATAATATAAATACACTATTACAATATATAAATGTAGTCACAGCTTTTTTATTAAAGTTATGTTTTCACCGTGAAATACAAGTGCGAGCGCATTCTTCGCACACCACGCATATATTTATACATAATATAAACTATATATAATATAAACTAATCATGATTTGCAATCCTACACTGTCGAAAATGAAACATACAAGTAGTGCAAATTAAGGTTTTTTAAGCATTAACGACGAAAGAAAAAGAGAGAATTACTGTACTGACGATGATGACTTTTTTAACGTTTTATCGCGTTACGGAGTATAATATGTGTATATATACGTTAATGCATATAACATACACCCACGGCAAAAGAACACACGTAGACCACACATGTGTCTATGTATATACATATATATACAATTCATATATATATACGCGCGTGCGTGAGAGTGTGCGTGTGCGTGTTTGACGAGAGTGCAGGAAGAATGTAAATAATAAAGACCGTACTATACCACGATTATCCACGAGAGAGGATCTATAATTGCCAAGTATAAAAGTCACGTACACAATACACATACGTCATATATATAGATTACATGAGTTCGATGCACGATAGCGACAATCGCATTATCCTGTGCGATTTTTCGGCGAGCGAGTTTTTGCACCACTTTGTTCGTGAATTTCCCTGCAAAGCGAGGTTTCCATACGAGTTCACGAGTTTAACAACTAAATAAAGATATCAGCTGAATCTTTTACTTTACCTGGATTCTCTGGCGCAATTGGATCGGCAGACCTCCGGATTCACTCACGGTTGCTACGATTTTTCGTCCGATGTTTTTACATACAGTTCCCTAAATCCCACACATTCCTCAAAATTTTATTTTACTTCGAAAGTGATTACACACTCGAACTGTCGTCAACGGTCATCTGAAAAAATTCACCAACAGAGAAGGCGGTGCAAACTTTCCCATGCGAACATCATCAATGGTAGACATTTTTTCTGGGCGCACGTGTCACGGTGTTTCTTCTTAAGTACCGGGACACTCTGGTCAGATCCCGCGCTATTTGTAATTTAAGATGTAGCCCGATTTATTTTCATTGAAAAACAAGCGCGCGAATCGAGGATCGTATTATTACAAGTAAGATATCTCATTGAACGGAAGTGAGATTTCTCATCCTCCGTAGGCACGTTCCGTGGATGCCTCACGGACGTTTACCGTATGCAAATTTCGTGGGATCCGACAAGCCTTGATCGTGCGCAGGAAATGTTAATCCTCCCATCACACGCAATTGATGCGTTTATTAAAAGGATCAGTAGAGAAACGTCGCATATGGATAGGATAGAACAATGCCGGGTGAGACTGCTCGATTGTTGAAGAGGAATGTTCCACGCTGACGTCGAGCTTATAAAGTTACTTAATGTTAGACGGATGATTTTACACATCTGCTACTTTACAATGACGCGAAGTTACGCAATTGTTCGTCTGGATAGGGATAGGAAAATGCCGGGTAAGACTGCTCGATTGTTGAAGAGGAATGTTTCGCGCTGACGTCGAGCTTATACAGTTACTTAAGATTAGACGGATGTTTTTACACGACTGCCACTTTACAATGACGTGAAGTTACATTGTTTGTCTTGATGGACGGTGCCAAATGTTTGCCGCCGCCGCACAGTGTGAAAAATCGTCGCCCAATCAAAAAGGACAAAAGTACTTTATCTGCTTGTGCACGCAGCTTTTTGTTTCGTAAAAGAGTGCAATTTTAGATGAAATATATCAATTTGAGATTTATCTATTAGGAACATAATTTACATGAAGATGATATCAAGAATTAAAGATTATTTCTTTCTTACTTATTGATTTACCTTTCGTAACAAAAGAAAAAGATATAGTTTTATTGTTTTAAATTAATTGTAGCATAAATTAGTTGTCTTGATAAATTTTTCTATTGAGAGACATCGTAATAGAAATTTTGTTGCAAATTTGAATTTTGTCTTAAAGTTAATAATTGTTTTACGAGATGTCCAAACAATTGAAACATAAAGTTTCAATTATTTTTGCACTTAAAAACTTTTTTATGAATCTAGTAAAAACAGGATACGTTTGTACATATTACTTTAAACTCTTACATGCCTTAAAAGCATTGAAACTGTTATCTCTTTGTTTACTGAAATTCAGAAAACAAAGAGATAAAATAGCTTTGCCAACCTGGATTGATCAAGTTTCACACTGTGCGTTGATTTCGTTTTCTGTCGGCGTAAAAAACAGCGTTTTTCTCTATCATTTTACCTCGCCGCAGGAAACGCAACGGCGAAGTCTGCGCGCGAAGTGAGTTTCACTGCGAACGCGAGTCTGTTTCTCTCGACTACGGATTAATATGCAGCCGAAATGTACCTACTATACGTAAATAAATAAATAAATGAATAAACAAATAGGTCAAGAAAGTAAAAAGAAGAGAAGAAAATAGGATGCTGAGTTCTTTTTCGTTATTAAAAACTAACTATTATTTTACATTCAGTGTTTGCATGCTGTTTTAAAAATTTATTTATGCACAATGCTAGTTTTGTTGCACGCATGAATATTGATATATTTAATAAAGTATCAACTCACTTTGCATGTTCAAAAGAATGATTAGATCATTAAGAATGTTTATAACTAAGTTCAATTATTTCACTTTTTTACTAACAACAAATTATACCACAGCTAAAATATATCTGTCAACAAAGTGCAAAGAAACAAATTATTTTTTTCTATTATAAAATATTTAGAATATATTACATAACTACGTTGCATAAGAAAAAAAATTAATGAATAAATCTTTTTATTTTAATATTTCATAACAATTAATAGAGAAGTTACTTGGCATTTATGCCAAATGCGCGAAATGTTGCATTATTTTACTCACGCTGTCTGTTATAAATAAGTAATCGTCAGCCAAATCACCCGCAGTGCAACCTACGTGGCGACCTAAATTTAGACCAACACGTGAATGAATCTTTCACGTGCCTCGACATTTGCTCCCCATTTCCAGTATGTACGAAATCGATTATTTTTTATTTTAAAACAATTTCGATATATGTGATGTAACTACAAACGTGTAGAGTTTTTCCTTTTTTTAACACAAATTCTAAAAGCTTTTGAAAATGTACAATTTTCCTGATCTCAAAAAATTGAATTCTTTAAAAGTTTTTTAGATTCTAAAACATTTGATTATAATCTGTATAATCATATTTTTTATAAATATTCAGTTCTCTTGATTTTATAACTCTTGAATTTTTAATAATTTATTTATAATAATAAATTATTTAAAAAATTTTTAACATATGATAGAAATTATTTTATAGCAGTTTTTGCGTGCGACTTTTAATTTTTAAATAAATTCGCAGACATGAAGCAACTGCGTCAGCTATATATGATATTAGATTGTTTTCGCAAGCTGTGCAAACAGTTGTGCTTGTCTAAATTTAGAAAGGCCAAGACAAAGATGCGCGATAGTTCGCTGTAAGATTGACCAGCAGGTAGGAAGATGCTGATGCTGATCTCCGAGAAATCCAACATTGCGCAAACAACAATAATTGGATCAAATTCTACAGGAAGGCGCCAGTCGACCTTTTCTTGCAAAATGGATGCTAAAGGAATAATAGGATGATGGCAAGCAGTAAATATGTTATTACAATTAAGGTTAACAAGATTTAGATCAGTCAAATTCCGAATAAGTAGGAGTGCAATAGATTTTCTGGCTTAGCAAATCTATTCTCTCTAGTCTCTTAATGTTTACAATCGTTAGATTATTGCTTTTCTTAGTACTGTACTGTGCCTCATAAATTTTTCAGGTGTGTTTATATTCCTCGTGCGCTGCACAGTCCCCAACCCTCATGTTCATTGCAAAGCAACCACCTCAGGATCTAGATGCCTTAAATTCTAGATTCCGCAGATTCTGAATTATTTACTGGCTGCCTATCTAGTGTCTCACGTGCCAGAAATTTTTGAAACCCTGTTCTGGTTCCGGTTCTTAATTCTTTTCATTCCAGCTAGCTACAGCGACCTCAGATTTCTTCCTTAGAACAATCTCAAAGGCTTCTCACATACCGTCACCCCACTTCAGTTTAATAATTCCTCCACTTTTGGCCCCACAATCTCCACCTGATCCACCATCTTCAATATCCTATGCTTCGTGCCAATTATCGTCACCTAATCTAGCTTCGCCAGCTACTACCTTCTCACCCCACCTGTCTCCCTCTCGTTTACAGTTCGCTTGCTTGATTGACGCTAAATGCTCATACTATCAATTAGCGGCTTTAGTGTGCATTCTTTATTCCTACCAATCGGAGCTGAAGATGAAGTTTCTATGACTGATTCTTTGATCATCATCAATACGCTTTTACGTTAATGAATTTGCGTGCTCCTTTAATCTCTTCTAAATCGGCATTTTTGATCACAATATCAGTGACTCACATTTTTAATTTTAGAAGACTAAAATCTAAAAGGATAAAAAAACTCTATCACATTCGGTTGTCATTTCTCTCTCATTCCTCTGTTCTCTTTTCTTTCTCTCCAGAGTTGCTGATAATCAGCAAAATCTAAGAAACTAGGCTTTTTACGAGAGTCCGTGTAATTGGGACATGAAATAAGTTCTTTAGCCCTCGTCCTTCGTCGTCAAGTTTGGATCCCATCGATACTTGATTCCAGATATTTCTGCCCCAGCTTTCTTATTTGTCCCATCTCTTCTCCCTCTCTCTTTCCCACTGATTCTTTCACCCCTCCTGCTTCCTCATCGTATTCACCGTTCATCTGAAATCTTCCCCACATCCACGTCGGCAGTCTTTGTCCTGCAGCATCCAGTCAGCAGCAGGATCACCATCACCAAGCGGTTGATGCTCCGCGGCAGCTCCCGCCACCTGGTCCAGGGTTCGTTCTCTCTCTCGCCCTGCGCGCTACCTCAACCAGAGGGATTTTCGCATCTCGATGCCGTTTCTACCCCCGCGGCGGTACCAAGAAAGCCGCCGGCGCGGCCGACGCGCGCGTTATTGATTTGACAGGAATGACGGGAGGCGGAATGGCGCAGGAATCGATAAGAGGAGGTGGTGGTCCAAGCTGTGCTGGCGGTGCGCGCCGCACGGGGGTGCGAGTGCGCGCGCGACGGAAAGCGCCTGGTACAGCGGACTTGCGAGCATGCGAGGGAGCGAGCGAGCGAGCGAGCGGGCCGCGGATGGCTGTGTGGGGTTGGAAACGAGCAGGTAGAAGGAGGGATGGGTAGGAGGACCGGCGGGAGCGGCAGCGAGGATGGCCAGGAGAGAGGGAGCGCAGAATATTTTCATACTCCAGACTCCCGGCGTAGGTAGAAGATGGCAACCGAGGCGTGATTCGGTCCGGGCAGTTTCCTCTCTTCTGGCCGCGCGCGCGCGAGAGTAGTAGGGCCGCAATCCGCTTTGGGTTCGAGAAGAAGAAGCCGCCGGGAAGTAGTGTGCTCTCCCTTCGTAGTCGGTCTCCTCGTCGTCGGTCGTCGACGGTACCCGTGGCTTGGAAACCCCGAAGGAAGCCGCCGGGAGATGATCTAAGGAGAGACAGAGAAACAGAGAGAAACGAGAAGAGAGAGAGGGAAAGAGAGAGAGAGAGAGAGAGAGCGAGATCGAGAGAAAGAGAGAGACTGACTGACTGACTGACTGACTGAAACTCAAGAGAAAACATAGAAAAACAGAAAAAGGAGAAAGAGACGGGGAGGCAGAATAAGAGAAATCCGCTCCGCCTTGCTCGGCTACGCTCCGCTCCCGCGACGTGTCCATCTCGCTGTTTTTCTGTCGTTTTTTTCGTCGCTGCCCGCGCGAGCGCGTATCTCTCGTATCGCGGGGATCGGTACGCGATCGGTTCACCACCGCACGCATTATTCCCGGCAGGATTGGCTCGTGATCCGCCCCGTTACGCACCGATCCGCTCGGCTCCGCGTGCCGTGTCTGATGATCGAAGAGGTGGTAGATGTCGGTGATTATGCGCGCAGTAATGAGTAATCCCGTAAAGCCCGTTGGGATCGCAGCAGCCGCCATCGTCGCAGTGTTTCACGAGCGTCATGTAATTTGGAATTAAACAATGTTGTTAAGACATAAACATGTTCTGGCTACACTGTGGACTCTTTGTTCTCGTGATTGCCGTACCTGGATTTATTAGCAGCTTAGCCGACACTACATCTAAGCGAGGTAACGCCTGTCTGCTTACCTGCCTGTCTTAGTTTACTCTTGTCTCCCGCATGAATTGGTGGCTGAGTAATCGAGCTGTCATCGTATCGGACACAATGGATCCCGTATCGTTCTAGAATCGCGATCCGGTGAACGGAACTCGGATCCGATCAATCCGAATCCTTCACCGCGCTTGTCGGGGAGCTAGATTCGTTTCGATCAGTTTCGGGAAAGACGGTGATCCGAGAGTCGGGTTGTTGTTTGACGTTTAAAACGGTCGAAATTATTTAACAAACTGATTGGGAGCCATGATTGTCTGCATGGATGATTGCTTGGATGAATGGGTACATGGCGCTGATCGTTATGGAGGCATTGCACCTGTCCGCGCACCTTGCTTGACCAGCCCGTTTGATAGTCTTAAGGAGGCAAGATCCAAGGAAGAGAGAAGGATTTAGAGCGCCTAAAAGTTCAATCGAAAGATCTAAATCTCTTTTTAATTATTATCCTGCCCGAATAATTGGAATTATATTTGAATCTCTCTGAAAGGATCATTTAATTTGGCAAATATTGACGTTGCTAGCAAATACAATATCAAGTAAATTGATCCGTATTGTCAAGAAGCTATCTGGTAAACTGCAGTAGTATTGTTGGAATAATCGTCGTACCGCGAGGAGGTACTGATCCGGTTCGTAATTTGACGTAAGGGCATATTATTCGCCGAGTAACCACATCTATCTAGATAGCCGGGTGCAATCATGTCAAGCAGCGTATTTGTCTCGTTCTAAAGAGCGAATTAGCTCGGATTGTTAAGTGAATAATTTAGATACTTTATATGTTTTGCGCTACCTGCAATTTCTTTTGGTGTCAATAATATTAATTAACTTGAAGTTTTCCGAGTTTCACGTTGTTTCGATCATTGATTCTTTGAGTGCTCGGGATCCTTTTAACGTCAAAGAACCTGCGATGTCGTGTTGGCGGGTCAGGAAATCTTGGAATTTTAGGCATCCGTGCGGTACATTCAGAGAATCTAGGATTCAAATAACCTAATTTAATCTAGAGATTAGGTGAATCTAGCGAAGGGATTCGGAATTTACAGGCTTTAGAATCCTAGCGTTCAAACAATCTAATCTTTGGTTTAGGGTGTAAAACCGAAAAAGCAAACAATTAGTAAACCAGATAATTCGACAGTTATAATGTTTTCGAGAAACGAAAAATATGATAAATTTGAATTGACGGATCTAAAGAAAAATTAAAAGATGTGATAATTTAAAAATTTAATAATTTAAGAATATGAAATTTAAAAACTGAGAATCTAAGAAATTAAAACAATTACTCGATCCAAGTTTTGGCACAGAGCAAAATTAGAAAGCTAAAACATTATGTGTGTGTGTAATTTCTAACAAACTGGGCATCCTATCAGAATACAATCTCCGACTCTGAAATTATCGAATAACATATTTAAATCTAAATATTTTTAATACATGCATCAAAAATTTTTCAAATTTTTAAATGCTCTTTTTCTAATTTTTCACACTTTCGAATATCTATTTTTTCATTCCTTGGATCTTTAAATTTTCAGTGAACCTCTTGGAGTGTTAACACAATGTCACAAATTTTTTAGTAGCATTACTTTTGCTACATTTTATTTTTCAAGACTTTTTCTTATTAATTATCAAGGCATGTGTACCTTTGTGGCTTAATTCGTTGCAATGTGTCGACAATTCTTTATCCATGTCGTGCACGATACCTTTCTCGATATACACGCAATCCTTTGTACAATATCTAAAACTGTACATGTAGCAAGCGTGTAATAGTAACATAATGTACAAGTAAAATAGATAACGATCGCATCGTAAAAAGTACTCTCATGTATTAATTATTAATATCTTGTTCGAATATCTCTCTCTCTCGAGAGAGAATTTTAATGTTTCACAAAAACTGTTCCAACTTTAACATCTGCAGAACTCAATGCGGAGTGTCCACTGTAATATCTGCGTTACGGTCGCAGTTTTATTATTAATTTCGCTAATTTGCAAACCCGCTGACCATGCTCGCGCGAGCGCGCATGGTGCTCCTCGTAAATTCCGCAGATTTGCGCATTTTGGTATTTGCCCCGGTCGCGGGAAATGCGAATATAGATCAGCGTAACGGCGGTGCTTATGAGCGCGTACGTACGGCACGCCGCGGATTTTCGCGGTACATGGAAAAGGGCGACGCCGGGCGTCGGAATGCGCGTACGTAATCGTTACGTACATTTCCGTCGGGCTTCAAATCCCGCCGCTGCATTATTCATAATGTTATCGCGTGAAATTACTTCGCACTCGCTCGTTCACTTTGCATGCGTTGCCGCTCATCGTCGCGTAAAACCGCGCGCACGCGAATATGTGTTTTGCACATGCATCGTCGTATGTGCCGCGTTTATCGCGGCTTCGATTTCGCCCCAACGGCGACGATGATGACGACGATGACGACGATGCACGCGCATGTATTACGTTTTCTTAATGGACGACCATCTGTATCGCGCTCGAAGAGGAATGTGCAATTCCGCGAAATCAGATTGCCTGGAAATTAGCAAAGCGTCATTGCATGTCTGAAAATATCTCATGACAATTTTATGAAGCTTTGTTCTCGGAGAATTTAATAATTCCATAGATAGAACTCCTAACAAAGATGGCATTACACCTGGAGTTATACGTTTTTTTTTTTTACGGAGCGATTCAACTAATTGCATCGTACCTATAAATGTATCTGATTCCGTTTATAAGGATATAAACGGAATCAACTATATTTTTATCCGTGTAAAGTATCGAGTTGCTTCAATATGACAGCTATAAAATATTTATGAGCTGCTTAAAGACTAGTTTCAAAAAATTATAACCTGAATTATCTTATAAATATTTTAATGACAGCGTTAATGTTTTATGATATGTTTTATGGAAGGCGATATAACAAGAGAAAATAAAGTAAGAAAGACAATAAGACTGTCGGAAACAATTTTGGTGGCAATTGAAAAATAATAACATTTCTTAGGTGGTTCCCTCAAACTAGCCAAGATTGGAAAAATGATGAAACAAAAGTTGTCAACAGATAACAGGATCTTATTTTTAAGTTTATTCCAGTGTAAACTTTATTTCAACGAAAATTTTCAGTCGCAGCTTAGTTACAAAGTTACGAAAACTATATGAGTTACGTAACAAGATGGCGGCTAATCAATTTTTCGTTAAGGAAAAATCGATATCAGATTGTCTGGCGGAATTAATAAACGCGATACGCGCACACATTTGCAAGGAGACACATTTTTATGTTTTTACAGTATTTTTAGAAGTACAAAATGTTCGTAAACAACAGTTATATATATCTCGAGATCTATAAAATCTATAAAAAATTCACAAGTAGTTGCAATCGTATTACATGACAACTATTCGCAGTCATAGAAAAATGTCATTTGTAAGCGATATCATCTTTTTTATACTGGTCAACAGATCTACATTTATATGAAAGCTTATTACATACATGGATTATAAAAATAATATCATAAATGATATTTAATACCTGCAAGTACCTGATAAAATATTAGCTATTAATTTTCGATAAAATATCAATTAAATACTCTCAAATATTGGATTGACCGGAAAATCCGTGTCGACTGTTGTAGCAAAGTCCAAACGCAAAACTTTGCATTAAGAATTAAGTTTGCTAAAAGGAATCCGCACGGACTTTCCGACATTAAGAATTAATACAAAGTTTTGCATTTAAGTTTTGCTAAAACAATTGGCACGAACTTTTCGATCAATCCGATATTTCCGGAAACTAATTATTCTCAATAATGGACTATTACGTTAAATTTATCGATATTTGTACAATTTTATTAAAAATCTATCACACGGATGTAGCGAGTGGTATTATGTACGATGAAGGAGTTGAAGGCAATGAAGGCAAACGAATATTTTGTTTGCTCATAGTATGCGGAATCAATCAACTTGTATCCTGCAATTAATCAAGGACGTATGACGGAAAGACGGCTCGTCGACGAGTTTCCTCGAGCAAGACCCACGAGATTGAAATGGCAGTGTGCCAGTTCTGACTTATTAGCTTTTAATACGTGAATCTGCTGCCGATTTTGCAGCTTGGCGAAATAGGACAGGTTCTCCAAAAAATCAAAGTAATGCGTACAATGGATTTAACGATAAAATTTGTTGTCGATCAATGATACGATTGAACAAATCAAGAATTAAATGTTTTCTAAAGAGTTTGGAAATTCAGTCCAAGAAATAATTATTTTTTTTGTATAATTGAGATATTTTAAAAAGTTTTCTTAAAATAATAATGAAATTTGTGAAAAGTTTAGGTAAATTAATATGATAGATGATAGTACAATGAAGACATTATCTTCTAGATAAATGATTTATATGCCCATTCATTTAAACACACTCATATACGTACTATACTCGTTTAACTATTTATCTAGTATATCTATACTGCATTCAATTCCATGAATCTTGTTCGCCCACGTCTTACTCTTTAGCTTTAGTATTTCTCGTTCAATAATTTATTCTATAATTTAGTATATTTTTGAATACGAAATTTTCTAAAATCCTTTTACATTTTAAAAATTAATCAACTCAGTAAACAATAATCATCGTTGCAGCAACGTTGTAGCAAGCTTCTGTGCTTTATGAGATATAATATGATATTTGGTCGCTTTATAAGAGGTGTCTCAGACTTAGCAAACCAACATTCGTCACAGTTTTTCAGCAATTTAGATTTTTTTGTGAAAACTGAATATCTTTAAGTGATAAGAGTCTTCCTTTTAGTAAAGTAGGATCAATTCCAAATTAATGAAAGTATCTGCAGATAAAAGAGTCCTTGGCAAGTTTGGGACACGTTATATTCACTCGAAATGGCTTCTACCGAAATGAGGATAAGTCGATTTCTCCTGTTAGGAGATCTAGGACAATTTGTTTTCCAAATTTCATCCCATCGTCCTTACGCTGGTAGACGAAAAGGGATTAACTGGACTCACGCAAATAGCGCCGACTCCAAGCTATACGGATCGATCCGAATTATCGATCGACGTTGTAATTTAACGACGACACGATAAAAGTTCTGTGTACGAGCGTGTAACACGGGTATGTTAAAGGGCGGTCGATTTCGCGTATGCACGTGCACGCATGTCCTTCTATCAGTCGAGGTGCATATCCGGCGATCAATCTCTCCGCGAATGTCGTATGGTGGCGATCAACAGGAAATCGCGAAATAACGAGGCAGTCGACTGCAGAGCGCCTGCAGTGTACATTGACGTACGCGTTGGTAGTGATGACGTAATGAGGGTGGAAACGCGCGAGAGGGGTAGGTGAGGCGGGAGGCTCGGGCGAGAAGGGAGGGGAATCTTACGCGGTTATCGAGTGACGGAAGAACGTCACACAGGTTTTACTAACCCCCTGGAATGCGTGATGTAGGTCAATCCGATCCAGTTTCCCACCCTGCTCTTAAACGCGTAAATTGTATATCGGTTATTTTATTCGAGCGAGCGAGCGAACGAATATCGGTCTAGGACATCTCTCCGTGCGATAATGCGGCGAGGAGGGAGAAACGCGCGCGGCAGACATCTTGAATAAAATGGGACGGATGTGCACCAGCGCGCGTCGGTTATCAATGAACGACCGCCGGGCGACCTTATGTCCGGTGAAAATTTTATCACGTCTCACGAATTCTGCGGTCTTCCGTGTGTATCCAGTGTGTCTCGTCGTTGGAATTTTGTCTCCCACGTGAATTTGACGTTTTCCGCGGATTTGAAAACCTGGTCACGTAGCGATGAAAATTCAGGATGGGTAGTGCAGAGCCGGGGTGGTAATGCTGCGCGCGAGGGGTGCCGAACGGACGCGGGACGAAATTAAATTTCTCTCGCGGAAAGAGGCCGAGTCACCTCGCCGACGGTGAGGTGAAAAGGAGATCTCCAATTTTAGCATGATCTCTGAAAGCGCCGGCGAAACTGGGCCGTAAGCGCTGTGTACGAGACGGCGCCTTTTTATGCGCCTCCGTGCGCCCTTTATCTCGCTTCGAAACCGCATTATTAGATTTGTTGGAGCAGGATAACTGTCTGGCCGCTTAATTCGTGCGACTCGAAAGAGGGACACGGAATTCAACCAAGTGGAGGACGAGGAAAAATTCAAGGAATTCGAAGGAGCTGTCGTGCGGATTATTGTTGAACGGAGAACAGGATATCAATTTGTCTCGCAGCTATTATATTCACCCTTTCCTTAAGGTGGAGCGTGTCATGTGATATTGGTTGCTTACGTGCAAACAATATCGTGATAGAACAGGGCGAGCAAATTTCCGGATCATTTTTTTCCTCAAGGTTGTTGCCGCCACCTGAAAAATTTTGTTCCGGTTTTGCTCAGTTTTCTCAGCCGAGCATTCTGTACGTATTTATCTCCGCATTAAATATCCGGATCATAATATATTTAATATAATATATGGATTAAAAACAATATGAGTAGATGTACTAATATATTAAAAAATACCAGAAAATTCATGTCAAAAATATCCAAGGAATTCAAATATTGCATACTAAAAGTATAAAATAATAACAGATAACATTACATATATGTAATAGTTATTATACGTATAAATTTAATTATTATATTAAAATAAATTATATTATTCTACTCGTATTTTTAGTGTGTTATACAAGCATGTATCCGTCGTTTACATTCCGTGCAATAATCTTGAATTTTTGAATTGGCACTTCTTGAATCAAGGGCTTTAGATCGAAATTGCCGGGCAAGTCATTTTTCCCGGATGTCCTCTTAAATCGTCCTCGACGCCTGAGAAATTCCGCTCGAACCTGGCTGCCGCTTTTCCGGCTGACTCACCCACAACCTGCCGCCAGTCTCGTCCATTTTCCTTTTTCGGGAATGACCGTCATCATTCTCTATCTCGATACTGGGAGAATACTGTGGGAACCAGCAAATGGCAGCGACAGGACATTAGACAAGAGATAAATATGATATCGCGAGAGCCATGATGGCGAAAATGTCTACTTTATTAGATTATAATGATTCATAAACTTTTATGAATTTGGAGACAAACGTCTGACAGTGCAAAACAGAAAGAGTTCGCTAAATTATTAATTATTTACCACTGTTTACTATTGGACTTGCGTGGAATCTTAAAGGACTTGAATATTCAATCATGTGAATCTGTAAATTCAAAAGATATATTACCAGAGAAAAAAAATGCAAAATTAAGAAACGCGAGGATCCGAGGGTTTGACTATCCGGAGTCGTTAAGCTTGACAATCAGAGGACACGGCTGTCAACGTTGAATCCTGACACGGCGTGACAGAGGATCGAGATGTCGAAGAGAAGAGCGGCCAGGACGAGCGCAAAGCGTGGTATTTGTTTTAGAATTCCTACGCTTTACCGATGTTCGAAGTGGCAAAGCGTTTGAAATCTGAAACGAATGCGCGCAAACCTTCATCTCACAGGCAGGAAGAGCCATGACCCGTGGAGAAGCTGCGTGATCCTGCGCGCACGCACCATCGCGTGAAGGGGAAAGTGTGTGTTCTTGTACGTATGCGTGCGTGCGTGCGTAGTATGTGTGTGCTGAGCGTGATTAATCATTGTCTCTCCACCCTCGAGATTACGCACTACCGGCGTATCATTTTTGTCGTGTTGTCCCACTGGAAGGATTTGATCTCATGTCGGAACATCACATGGGTATAAAAATGTGTCGACCTGTTCTTCGTTAGACGTTCTTTATTACGCGAAAGTCCTATGAGAGTTTCGATTATGTTTTCATATAACTACTAACGTTTGTTTCTAAACATATTTCTTTTTCTTTACTATCTATATTTCTCTCTCTGTATGAGCATCACGTTTTTGGATGTCAAATGTACATAGGATGTCAGTGTTACTCAAGTGCGCGATCTGTTAATAAGGTGGCATTCTTTCGATAAATTTGGAATCAATATCTTTTTGAGCAAAAGTAAATTTATAATTAGATTTTAGGTTTTAGTAGACTATATATATATTTATTTATTGAGGCAGCTAATGTTGTTAGTTGTAGATTAGAGAATGTATTATAATATTTGATACAATTTCTGTTCGTGCGATGCTGGCTAAAGAATTTTAAGACGAAGGAAGAGACGATATTTCCTAGATGTCATATACGCGAGTATTTGTTCAACCTACGGCTTGAGATTCGCCAATCTTTCATAAATGCAGGAAATAAACAGTTGTGACAAACACGGAAGAGAGAGACAAATTCCGAGAAGGAAGGCGGTTCAAAGCGAATCTCGCGTTTTTGATTGCATATTTATTCGATTTTAGATCTTCTGCGTGCGCAGGAAGACGAGATGTTGATAGGATAAATCAGAACTGAAAACTTGAAGCGAAAGAAATGCGCGGCAGGAAAAAGTTTGCGCTGCAAACACGAATTCGTACACTTTTACTTCAATTCATTTTTCGTGTTAATGTGCGGTAATCATGCAATATACTTTAATCGACTTAAAGAATTAATTAAAAATTAAGTATTGAAGCGAGGTTCTTTCTCTTTTTTGAACGTGGATTCTAGATTGCTTCTTTTATCCAAAAAGGATTCCTTTGAATTTTTAAGTTCAAAATCCGAATTCTACTTCCTTTCATTCATAGTTTATATATTAATTATGTAAAAGTGATACAATAATTCATGCGTTTAAGAATTTCGTTGATGAAAGTCTATTTTAAGCGTCGAATAATCCATTAATTCTTAGGTCTCTCTCTTTCGCGGTTATCTTTAGGTTTTCGGAACACTGAATCCGCACATCTTAAGTCTTTTAGATTTGCGGCGAATCTCGAAGAATTAAGACGAAAAAGGGAATAAATAGAACCGGGCGAAGGGGTTGAAGTTGTGTTTTAACCGCTTCGCCATTCACACAGTACTTCTCTCACCCTCTTTCTCCTGTTTGCTTCTTTTCACTGTCTCCGTGGCTTCTCATCCCATCGGAAAACGTTTCCATGCCGGTCTTCGGGATAAATAGTTTGCACAGGAAAAGGATTTCCACGCCGGCAATTTATCTCGAACGTACGCGGCTCCATTAAACGGAGACGCAACCCTTTGAGTCTGGGGAGAGTGGGATGCTGCGGATTTAGGATTTAGGATTGCGCGTGGATTTAAGAGCGTAATCGTGGGATTTCGAAATGCGGAACACGACAAGGTCGGTGATAATTTCAGAGGAAATTATTTTGTTCGCGTTTGTACAGCGCGTTTTGGTGATTTCTATTTTTATCGATATAATTAGTATCGCTTTTGCCTTTCTTAAAAAATATTAAATGATTCAAAACACAAAACAATTTAATATAATTTTGTGTTTATGTCAAGTTATTGATCCATGTTATTTAATAATTTATTATAAAAATTAATTAGTCAAATTTATTTATGTACGTAAATTTTATACTTATCAGAATATGCGTTTTTTGCATAATTAATTTCATATGTATCTCTCAAAATCTTCAATATATTTTCTGGAAATCGTAAAGTTCGAGCTATAAATTCTTGAATTTTACTTCCTGAGCTTGCGTAAAGATCGTAAAATTATATGAATAAGGGAAATTGCAAAGGGTTGGAGACTCCGAACTCGCGTGTATTCTTTACAAATGAAACAAGTCTTTCGCGGAAATGGTTTACGCGAACTGTGAAAAGAAATCGATATGGGCTGACGGGAAGACTCCTGCTACGAAAGAATCGACAGCTGCCGCTTTCTATGGCAATAAAGTTAAGAGGCCTTAAAGTAAAAGGGCAGTTTAAGCCCACGGCGTTTGCCAAGTAACATGCTCCTCGTACGAAATGAATTCAACGAACGAGAAAGGAGCTTCCAACCTAGAAAGTTTATCTTTCGGCAACGAGTCGCGAAGAAATTTCAGGAATTCAGAAACACGTATCTCGCGAATTTGGCTCCAGTTCCTTGGACCTGCAAGTTCCTAAAAACTTCAACTTCTTTACGCGCGCCGGTACAATCGCTATCTCTCTCTCTTACAATAATTTGCAATAATTTGAATAAAATTCCAACTCGGATATTCGATGTTTTGATTTCGAATTAATTATCTATACATATTACCTAGCTTAAAAAACAAAGTTTAAAATTTTACTTAAACAAACAAATAAGATTTTTTAATACATGTTTAAGGTCTATGTCCTTAAATAAGCAGATCCCTTAATCATTTCATTTCGCTCGATATTATTTAATTCTTGATAGCTTAGGATTTTCGCCCTTAAACTGCCAACAAATCTGCATTTTTGGATATACGAACTTTAGAATCTTAATCAAGCTTGAAGGGTCGGTAACTTCCAGCGTCGTTAGGATAGAAGGAAGAGAAAGGGAGAGAGAGAGAGAGAGAGGAAGAGAGAGAGGGAGGGGAGAGAGAAAGAGAGACAATGAGAGATATGCAGAGAGATGAGTGCGAGGAGGAAGAGGAAAGGGATGGAGGGAAAAGCAATCAATCTTTGAGAGGCAGATGAGTGCAGGAACCTAAAATATAGGGCAACACAAATTTAGTCTGGCTGCCGGTCCACGTCCACGTGTCGACGTGAATGCGCAACCGCCCGGGTTTGTAATCGATATTGCCGACAAGGCACCACGCCCTGCACCTGCGAGATGTGCCGGGATATGCAATGCCACCGAACCGAACCTAGTCGAACCTTGCCCAGGATTCTCTCTCTCTCTCTCTCTCTCTCTCTCTTGCTACCTTCCTCTCTTTCACCTTCTTTCTTTCATGTGCCCTTTTACACTACCTTCTCGAGCATGCTTCGAAACTTAGGTGATCTCAGACTCCTTTGAAGTCCAACTCTCTTCGAGTCCTAGATAAACCGATTGTTCAGTCTCGTGTGCGGCGGCACGCATAAGGCAACCTAGTCAAACCTTCCTCAGGGACTGTTTATCTTGTTCCTGCATGTTCGACTTCCTCTTCATACATTATTTGAACTTCCCTCTCACTTTTTCCTCGCAGATTGTGGAAGCTTTAATTCTGGATTGGATTGTCCAATTAGAATGGTAAACCCTACGTGCGACGATGCTGAACCGCGCCTAGGCAAGCTTCGATCAGGATTTTCGTGCGCTCTTTTGTATTTCCTTCTCGAGTGATGCTGCTTTGGAACTTAAGGGATTTCAAGAATTTTTCCTCGAAGCGTAGCTCTTCTTTCAGTCCTAGATAAATCTATTGCTCAGTCTCGTATGTGGCAACGTGACGCCTGTGCTGTTTATTCTTTCATACATTTATTTTGCTTTCCTGATATTATTCGAAATGAAAAAAAGATTATATTTTTGGTGCAATAATTCCAAATTGAGTGTTATTCGAATGTTGTACAAGTTCATACCGCTTATCATGTATACCTGCTTCCTTTCGCAAATGATGCCTCGGAACTCAGTCAAAGCCCTTCGAGGTCTTCAAGCTCTAGATAACTTAATTATCAAGTTTGTCAGGCAATCGAACTTCCTTCACCCTTCTTTAATATCTTAACGTTATCCAACTTAAACTTTGTTTCTAATTGCGCGATTTCGGAGATTTCACTATTAAACATTAAATAAAAGACATGATTGATTTTTTTGTGCTAGAAACAAATTATTTATGTTTAATAAAAGGCACAACATTAACGTTTAAAGAAATTGCTTCGAGTTGCTCAGTCGCAAAGGGCGGTGCTCCGGTTTTACTTGGAAGGCCCGAAGGGCTTCGGAGGGGGTTGAGAATCACCCCTATAGAACCGCCACGTCATTGACTCCGATCCATTCGGGGTCGACTTCGCCCTCGGCTGATTTTTTTGTGCTCCAGTGCCGGAAGTAGGCCAGTGCAAACCGCCGTCCCTTTATCCGTCACTACGTCCATCTTATGAATTTTTCGGCGAAGAATTCTGCGCAACGATGAAAAAGTTTCGCCATCCATTCTCGTCCTTGCGCAGGATAAAAGTGCAAATACTGTCGTATATCCTCTTCCTTTCTTTCTTTCACTGACTTCACGAGTATTTCTAGAGAGATCTAGATATGTTAAAAGCGTGATGAATTCTGATGAATCGTATGATCACCTGGATGACTTTACATCACGAAAGGAACGTAATACAGTTTTGCGATCGACTAAACGAATAGGAAAACTCGCGCCAACACACGTATCCACTAATATAAAATATTCTAATATAAGACAATTATTTAATTTATGTAAGAATAATAAGATTGGCAGTTACTGTGTATACATTAATTTCATATAACAAATGAAATGATGGAACCCAGGTAAATATACGATAATAATCGAATGAACAATTGTCACATAATTAATGAATTCATTATAACGTTTCAATATTGAAACATTCAATATCCGTCATTGTTAGTTTTTCGCTGTTCCGATATCATTTTAAACAGTTTTTAATTCAATTTTAAAACCAATATGTAGCAAGTTTGATTAAATACAGAATCTATATATCATTTTATCGCACAGGACTTTAAAATGGGTAATAGAAAGGTCATTCTGCGAAGCGAGAAACTCATATCCAAGCCTTTAAAATTCTAACATTCTGAATTTGAAATGTCTATTCTGCTGAATCCTTTAATTTTTTAAATCTATTGTTTCTTACATATATCGCTTATACATCACTTTTAGCTGATTATTATAAAAAGTAATATGTATATTTAGTAAAATATTTCGATGTTCTAGCTTTAGTTTTCCCATTATAGAAAAATTATCTTTATTTTTCAATATGATTACGTGACATTATGTATGATTACCGTACATGATTGTATGTTAAGTACAAGAATCTATAAATTATTTATTAAGCCACGTATCTCGTTTCTCTGTTTTAGAAGCCGACTACACTTTAGATGATTCCTTTTGGAATGAGGATACTCCCATTGGTAAGTATATTTTCACGGTGATATTCCTGCAGTAATTGTTTTCAGAAAAGTACTAACGCTAAGCTTAATTAACATCAATTGCGTCATTACTGTTACAATGAATAGACACAATTTAAAATGTAATCAATTAAATCTCATAAAATTACTCAGGTTCAACAAGCAATGCTGTCGACTAAACGAATAGTCGTTGTTTTCGAAATTACTCAGCTAAATATGAATTTCTGCGCAATTAACAGTGCAATTGGACTTCGTTTCTATTATCACTTACATAATCAACGCGCGATTTGCATAATTAAAATACTGCTACCCCTATACAAGAGAAAAAATTTACGAAGATTTGCCGGCGCAATCTTCGCACAATTGCGACGGTTGTGAGAATAACGTGCGCGTGAAGGCGCAGAGCTCTACGTAAACAAAACCACCGTAAAGTGGAAGAACCGCAATGCAGCACTTTCGTTAGAAACTTGATCTTCGAGGATACGACAAATCCCCCGAGAGTGGTTTATTGTTAAGTCAACACCGCTGATTGGTTGGAAACGTGAAACTTAAATTGGATTACATTTTAGATAGGGACAAAGCACCGGGACAGAGCTTGACAGAGGGAATCCTGGTTTACAGTGACAGAGTCGAAAAATATCCACACATCTTAGATATTACGCCAATTATGTAACGGGGAATCTGCCTTGACAACCGGAGGAAAAAGAGTTAGATTTATTCAAGCTAGAATTTAGTTTAATCTGGTTCTGAAAGCTGAGAAAACTCTACGCTATGTTTTTCAGTAACGCTGAATGCAGGATTCGTGGAATTAAGGAGCTTAATTAGGGATTAGAATGTAAAGCGGTGTTGAGCGTATACGAGTAAGCAGCAATAGGTGCTGCAGCGTTACATGTAATTTAATTTAATTCGGTATAACACTCTCCTGGATATCCATTATATTTATACACAAATTCAATTTGCGACTTAATTAATTTTGAAGTGAAAGCATCAAGAGAAGCATATTGGGTGATACAAAGAATTCGGGATTCAGAGGATTAAGAAGTTTAATTAAAACTTAGAGTTTAAAGCAATGTCAGGGATATCGCGTTGTGTAGAATAATAAAATAAGAAATAGATTTGGTTATTTTAGATTCCAGGCACTTAAGAAATTCTAAAGGTCGCCAAGTCCAAGAAAAACGACAGAATTTCTTGCAGAAAATCGAAGTCGCCATATTATTATAGTTCCAAGCTGCAATGTATATAACAATGCACCGAAACATAACAATGGAAGACATGTCAGTTGAACCATTTGTACGAAGTACTTGCGATATTTCTACGGCGCTGACAATAATCGGCGGAAGAAAGGGGGATAGTGGGTGATGGGCGCCGCGGAAGGAGTAAATTAATTGCCGAGTAATCTTGGCGTGTTTGGCTGAGACTTGAAGAGTGAAGATGGAAATTGAATCTGCGTGCACACAAACTTCTTGAAATAAGGACGCAAAATGATTTGTGAATTCTGAAAAATAGATTCAGCGAAGTGCTCTTAAATAATATGAATATTTACCGTTTATCACCATTTGAATAATAATAATTCTTTCAAAATTCTTTATCCAAAATGTCCCGTCAGCTCATAATTATAAATACTGAGAGTCAAACGGAAATGTTAATAAAAAATCTGAGTTTCTTAAAGAATTTACGTACCTGTATCAGTAACAGAAGTGATGATGACTTAAAGCTAATCGAATATTAAATAAATTATTAAATTTTGATTTGACAATGAATTTCCTTAGTATTTTTGTTTCTTTTCGATAATTAAATTTAAAGATATATTTTGATATCATGTCTATATATGAAATTATATACGGATGTATATATTTTATATAGAAAAAATTTATATACATGAATGTATTGTTGAAAGTTTAAAGAAAATATCTTCTTTTTCTCACGTACAAAATCTGGATGAAATCAATTGATGAAATCAATTTAACAGGCAAATACCTAGCTACACATGACTACACGTGGCTACAGGAACAAAACAATAAAATCTCTTTCTCTTCATTTTATTACTGGCAGTTTTATTATTGAATCATATGTGCTAAAATCTCAATGGTGGCGGCTCGGAGGGCAGGTTAATGGCAACAGCGCGAAACTTCGTCGGTGCGGCGCAATGAATCGCCCCAAAGTCCATTCGAAATGAAATTAGAGATCGTATGAGAGAGGGAGAGAGGAAGTGAGCGTGTGAGCCGGGGGTGGTTAAATGAGGCCGTTCGATTGAACATGGAAATTGATTACAGGTGAGGCCGAACGACTACTACGCGAATATCGACAAAACCAAGAGCTAGTATCGAATATCGGTGGCAATTTCTATCAGATCATCTATCCGGTACAGCTACGGCATCACGAGAAAATGGGGATATCCACAAGAGAAGTCGGCGTGTCGAAGGTAAAATTCTACGTCATTTTCTACATTGTTTTCAATGTAGAATTTTTGCTAGATTAAAGTAGAAATGAATAAATAACTTGAAGTAAAAAAAAAGAATCAGCGAACAGAAATGATTGAAACCGTATAATTTAATATCTAAATTTATCTAATTATGTCTAACTGATATATTTATATTCATTTTGTAATGTATTTCTTCATAATTTAAATGAATAATTAATTGTGTTTTAACTGTAACATAGTTTCCCCAAAGAGGTTACGGAGATGGAGGATATCAAAATTCTAGAAGCAGAGGGAGAGTAAGTTGTTTGTAATAAAAACACTGCTCAATAATTAAATTAATTATTACCGTAATTTTCGAGATAAAGATGAAATTGTCCTTAAGATATCTTTAGTAATTAAAGTTAACTTGTAATATTAATATTTACAGACAGGGAGACATTTTCACCGGACGTCCCTTCTGATCAAGGCCTTTAATCACAAATTTCGCCTAGATTTAGAATTAAATACGTAAGTGCTCTCAATTATATATGACAAAAGTATATTTGCACAAACAGAACTTTAACTCATGTAAATGACTCAGAGCGTAAAAGATCTAATTAAAAAATTTTTGCGTTTTGTTTTAGGCAACTTTTAGCTCCAAATCTTATGCAGAAAGACTTTTTAACCGGCAATGCGGAACAAACGTCTAAACAGGTAAAAGTTCAAAGCAAGAGAAATGCAATATCACATGCAACAATTACACTTAAATATTCGTGACGTAGATTCGTGGTTGTTAATAATTGTTTGGGTATAATTGTTTTGCATAGTTGAATACCTTCATCTATAGTTCGTTAAAATAAATTGATTGCGATAATTGTTTTTAATATTAATGGTCTCATCAGACACGAATGCTAAAGGACGAAAATGAAAAAAATAATTGGCTTGATCGAGAAATTTAAAATAATTTTAATACCATAAAGAAAAAAGGTGTCACATATGTATATTATATAACAAATTATCTTTTCTGTACTATAAAATAAGCTGTATTATGAATGGTTAAGCTTAAAACTCAATTGATATTTAAATGACAAGTAGAAGAGAATCTCAAGTTTAAAATTAATTTGTTATTATTTAATTCTTACAGGAGATAGAACATTGCTATTATCATGGTACTGTCAGAGACTATCCGGGAGCTAGTGCTGCTTTTCACACGTGTAACGGTGTAAGCGGTGTCATTCATTTAGGCAACGAGACTTTCGTCATTCATCCATTCTACGGCGGCGATTTGTCGGTCAGTCAAATTACTTTCCTCAGTCATCATAAAAACATTTTTAAATCACTGTTAAAGTATCTATGTGGAAACTATCTCTTTTAACAGTTTTTAAGTTTTTTGAGAAATATAATTATACGCATCCAATTCTTGTTAAAATTGTAACTTTGAAATATTTTCCTGCAACACGTTGTTTAGAACAAAATTATAATTAACCTTATATTATTATTACGAAATATTAGAACAACTACGAACAAGTTGTCACCAAAACTTGAAGTTTATTTTGCATCAAACTGTAGACGTGGTTCACACACACACTGTTTCAAAATAATGCTTGCAGCTGTGACTAAAATGGAATCAAAGGCTTCGCAGCCTTCACGCTGGTTAATTTGGCTTGATTTTATTGCCAGATTAGACGTAACTTTGCGGAAGTTTAGGTCGCGCTATAATTAAATGTTGAGTGTCGGGGACGGGTGGCAAAATGGCCGACGAGACCATAAACTATATGCAGGCCTCTCTTTTAGCAGAAACATCCTCACATTATATTTGAAGCCCGAACAAAAGCTAACAAAGGCTGCGCTAATTCGGCAAATAATGAGAGACGTGTAAAAAGCCGCCGGCAGAAGCACATCCTTGGATTACCAAAGACCACTTCCGATCGATACAAAAGAGACGTCCGTGAAGCAACCAAATACATCGAAACTGCCATCATTATCGATAAGGCTATGGTACGACGTTATTATTATTATTATTATTATTGCTATTATTCTGGAAATGTCTTTTGCATAATTAGTGTTTTAAAATAAATCCTTTTGAGCGAAGTTCGCAATTATTAAAGCAATTTAATTAGATATTAAATTACTTCAGGAAACGACTTATTTTATTTCTAATAACGGAATTATAAAATTGATTGATATTAAGTGAGACCATTGCTTTGAATACTCGATTTTGTATTTCTAGATTTAACTATTTCACATATATTCCTAATATATTTTTCAAATAATATTTATGCACAGTTTGACAAAAGAAACGGTAGCACCAGAGCCGAGGTTGTTCACGATGCCATCCAAGTCGCTAATATCGCAGATTTGGTAAGCTCGCTACAACGTTGAAATATGTTTATTTTTTATCTAACATGTATGCTAAATTGCACTTTTTTTCGTGCATTATTGCAGTATTTCCGTACATTAAATACTAGAGTCTCCGTCGTATACATCGAAACTTGGAAGGGCAGCAACCAGGCGGACATCGATAAAGGCATCGACATCGATCTCGCCTTGATAAATTTGAACGATTATACGATGCGGAGAATGTATCAACTTGCTCAGGATACCACCCAATTGCTCACGTGAGTTCATTATTCATTTCTCCCAGTATTCAAATTCTTCTTTAATAGAATCTTTGATGTTTTTCGTATTTGATATGTTAAATGTCTCGTTCAAAACATATTTCTCTCCTAAAGTTATTAATTTTTTGAAGTAGATCGTATGTATAATCTTATGTAAGTAACTATATATATATATATATATATAATTATAAGCAGTTAATATTTAGCGACATTTTTGTGACGGCAGGGGTGAGACATTCTCAGGTGGAGAATCAGGGGTGGCTGTACCCGCGACCGTGTGCAGCCAAAAATCCGTAGGAATCAGCGTCGATCTAAACACATACGAGCCTCATCTTTTAGCTGGTACCATGGCTCACATGATCGGTCACAATATCGGCATGAGCCACGACGATGGAAGTCAGTATCGTGCATTTTCACTTTTGCACCTCGAGAAATGGTTTCCTTCTTCAGGAACATATTAATAAAGCCTTTTGTTAAAAATTCTAGGAAACGACTGCAATTGCCGCGATTGGCACGGATGTATTATGGCTCAATCCATCGTCGGCCTAGAAAACGTTCAGCCGTACAAGTTTTCGGAGTGTAGCAAATCTGATTATATAGAAGCCTTGAAGTCCGGCCACGGCTACTGCCTTTTTAACAAACCAAACGAGGTAAAGAGCAAAAATTTACATTGCAATGAAATTATTAACGTTTCAGTCGAATCAAAGTGAATCGAGTCATACATATGTCTGCTTTTGGGATACAGTTGGAGATTAGGAGATGCGGAAACAGGGTAATCGACGAAGGAGAAGAATGCGACTGCGGAACGCTCGATGAATGCCACGAGCTCGACCCCTGTTGCGATCCTATCACCTGCAAACTGAGAACGGAGGCTGAATGTGCAACTGGCCCTTGTTGCAGCGATTGTAAGGTAAAATAAGAGGAATACGATCCTGTCTCACCTTTTAATGAACAATGTCTTTAATAAAAACTCGATATTTGAAATATACTCATTTTTTTATTGAATTAAACAAAAACCATCATTGTATATATAACTTGTTTGATATTTTTTCAATATTCAATAATAGTGGAATTAAAACAATGAAAATCCATATTGATAAAAAAGAAAGAATAATTTTTTTCTTGCACCATTTCTATTATATTGTTTTAAATTAAATAAAGTTGTAAAATTTTTTAAAACTACAGCTCCGAGTACGTGGGGTGGTTTGTCGCGAATCGACGAATGAGTGCGATTTACCGGAAGTGTGTACTGGCGACAGCGGTCAATGTCCGCCGGATGTCTACAAAAAAAACGGCAACCCATGCTCAAATATTGCTGGATACTGCTTCAACGGAGTGTGTCCGGCTCTAGATCTGCAATGTGAACAAGTTTGGGGTTACGGCGGAATCGCTGCTGATAAACAATGCTTCGAGCAATTCAATTCTAAGGGGTCCATCAACGGACACTGCGGTACCGATAGCAGCGGTCATTTTATCAAGTGCGAGGCGGAGTGAGTAGCCACTTTTTCCTATGTGTGACATTAATTTAACGTTTGGAATTGAAAAAATGGAAAAAATATATTTTCTTTCAGAAATGTTCATTGCGGATCCCTTCAGTGTCAGCAAGGAAGCAAGCAGCCGGTAATTGATGGAATGAAAGACTATTATTCTAGAACTATAATTTCCATCAAAAGCCAGGAGTATGAATGCAAGTGAGTATCCAACGATGAAGAAAACGTGTCATTAATCTTCAATTTATTGATTATTATATATCGTATAATTTATTGTTATCACGTTGTTTTAAATTAAATGAATTATTCCAATTTGCAAGAGCTACGACTGGAAAGGTGGAAGGATCCGATATGCCAGGATGGGGATTAGTTCGTGACGGCACATCCTGCGGTGATAATTTGGTAATTGTAACTTTATAATTCTCTAACTTTATAATTCTCTGACAGTTACAAATATCATCATACGTAATGTTTTCGAGTAAGTTTTGACAGTATCACATATCTAATTGTGTAATTAATTAAATTGTTAATTACTCATTCTAGATATGCGTGAATCAAACTTGCACTAGTTTGTTTCCACACATCGATCAAGGAAAATGTCCCAGCAATCACGACAACAGTGAATGTTCAGGCAATGGCGTAAGTATACTATACTATATGAAATTATGTACTGTTAATAGACAATAATAATAAAGATCACTTTTCATGCTTTTAACACAGATGATTTCAACGTGGAAATTGAACGAAAAAATATTTTTCACATTTATATATTCGGAAAATTAAAATTTTAAAATCGCCCTGAGTTATATCTAGCAATATTTTAATAATGTTCGTTCATTGATTGTTTTCAAAGTATCAATTAATTTATATTGAATTTCATGTACGTGGTAACATTCAAGATTGCTGTTTTCGCAGGTTTGTACAAACGTCAACAAGTGTTACTGCTTTCCGGGTTGGAGCGGGCCTGACTGTTCCATAGAGCAATATATTCCAACGATGTCGCCGACAACTTCCAGCCCTGAAGTAGTCGGTAAAGCTGATCCTAAACTGGAGAAGAAAGAGACCCCCTACGGTAAGCTTTGGCTCCTTCCCTAATTCTTCCGTAATTATTAATTAGAGGATAAAAGCGGGAAATTGATGCGCCTTTATTCTTACAAATTTTTTCTCTCTTTTTTTTCTTAAAGCATAATTGACCCTCTAGCAGGCATACAGATCAATACAGGCACCTGTCTCTCACTGCCTCTATCTTTCGTACTTTCTCTCTTTCTCTTTCTATATCTCTTTCTATTTAATTTCTTATAACTTTTAGCCATTATCTTTGAATTCATCTGCATGCATGCCGCATGTGTGCTTTCTGGAGGGTTAAGCGTATAATAGCCTATGCATATATTGCTATTATACGATTATTCATTATTCTCACATCGATGACTCATTTCAAAAAGATGGCAACTAAAAAATGCTGAATTTGAAATTTTTGAAGAATGTATGAAGATCACGCAGAAAGAGCGTGTATAGTATAGCTTTTTTAATGTAATCGAAATATTCTCTTTTAATCGGTTTTCTTTGTATGCAAAAGTGCAAAAAGAAATTTAAATAATTGCATTTTTGGCCATTTTGAATATTTGAAATGCACTTTGCATGAAATCACGACATAATATTGTTACTTTTTGAACTGGGCTTTCGATACATTTCACTACAATTATATAACGTTATTTAATAATTATTGTTTATAATAATATTCTAATACGAGAAAATAAATAATACGATTAGTTAATAATTCCATTTACATCAATTATATATATAATATCATAAGAAATTCAAACTTTATAGAGATAATATTTGATAATCATATAATATCATATAATACTTGATAATCACATATCATTTGTTTCATATTTTAATACTATTTATCGTTATCATCGATTATTTAGTCATGATTAATTATCATTAAATACAGCGGACTTCCGTTAACTCGTATAATATTGTCATTTTCAATCTGAACTCAATCACATGATTTAATGGCATACTCGTTTAGAAAATTATAATTATTGCAAAATTACAATTGTTATTTTTAAGTTATCGAGTTTAATTAATATATTGTAATTTCTAAGTCGCAAAGGTATTATCTAACAATTTGCATTTTTTAAATAATAATTATAATATAATTCCATAAACAAATTTGGAATTGCGAGCATTACATAAATATTCGAGTAATCATAAAAAAATTAATTTGTCAAGATCGATTTAAGAATCTATTTTAACAATCCATATATATATATATATATATATGGATACAGATTGATGCCCGAAAATTGAAGCTATATCTTTTCTAACTGATTTGATTTTGACATTTAATCAGTGATAAGCGATCTCTTTCATTGGCGGAAAACGATTTAGGCCGGAGATAGTGCCATTTCCGATAAAAGGAAGTCTACTGTACTCAATTCTATCAATACGGGTCAAGTCGACCGTCTTGATGGATTTTAGGCTTGCGATAAGGCAGAATTAGGATTTTTTGGGGTCATACTATCAGCTGTGCACATAACATCCGATGCGTATATGAACTCATATATCGTGCGATAACTACTCGATATCTCGTTTCGAGAGAAACGAAAGCAGAAAGGAAGGATCCCCTTATGTATCCTTGTTATATCCTTCTAGTATTTTCTCGGTCCTTTCGAAAGCGACATCCCCGCTTTTATCCCGTATACTCTTAGGTCATTTTATCTAGAAACAAGAATCGTGACTTAGGTTCAATACCTTGGATCTTCAGATCCATATGTTTTCTTACTTTTTAAGTCCCTATTGTATCTGTCTTTCTCTCAGATTAAGTAATCTGATATAATTAATAATACGTTTTAATATAATATTAGCAATATATTAAAAAGTAATATGTATGTGTAATCGTCATTCTAATTCTAAAATTTGTTGACCTAACGATTTTCAAGTCCGTCAATTTTTCAAAGAGAAAACAACAATCTTTAAAGTTTTACAAATTACGTAGTTTTACGATTAGAGTGACGATACATTTATTATTAGAGGGATATTAGAGGATTGTGCGATCGGTAAAATGCGACGCAATGCAATAGACACATATACACGAACAAGACACCGCCGCGTCGCACGCGCGGGATACAAAATGCTTGATCGTTTCAGGAGGTACCAACCACAATCTCTCTACGGGATTGATGGTAGTGATCCTGGTGGGTGTGGTGACGGGCGTCTTCCTTTGTTTTGCACTAATGGCTGTTTGCTACAGGTACAGTAACAGCAAGAACAGATTGCCCGCGATCACAGGCCTGTCGTCTTCGTCTTCGTCGTCGTAATTCGTGGCTAGCTGGATGATATGATAATGATGATAATGATGATGATGATGATGATGATGATGATGATGATGATGATGATGATGATAATAATGATGATGATGATGATGATGAGGAGGCATCGCACGCGGCCATCAATGCTCTATCATAATGTCGATCACTCTTAGCCTATTCTACTCGGTGTTCACTTATTACACGTATAAACACGAGAGTTGCAGAAACAAAAATCGCTGCGTTCAGCTACGACGATGACAATGGGAGAAGTCACTTATTAATATTAATGTTCCTTACTCATCTCCGATCTTTTTCCCTTAGGACTCTCGAGCAATAAGTTGCGAGCACACTCTGTCGCCGTAGACAATCACTCGAGTCTTAGATCTCTCGGATCCTGTTACGTGCTTTGCAGTTTAGATTGCTTGCGTTCTTAGATCCCTGACGCTTTAGCTCTCGGTTCAGCTTTAGATTCTAGTTACCTCGCATCCTACATTCCCCACTGAGACGTTCTTTAGAAGAGCATAGTTGTCCTCTACATGCAATGGATTCGAGATTGTTTAGTTGTTATTACGATCCCTCGCTTTATAGGTTCCAAGTTATCCAAGTCTAAGACGTCTTGAGATTATCGCATAGTCGAAAGGATCCTTGAGACAATACGTTGGATTATAGTATTATCTGATATTTCGGCTTCCGTTTAGATTTATCAAAACAACAGCTATAAATTATTCAAATACCTGAAAAGATGATGAATTTTTGAAAATACGTGTTTTCTCCATGAACATTTTGGACGCAGCTGGTTTTGTGTCTGTACCACTCGTATACTTGACAGAATATATGTATATATCCTTTTTTATATATATATCTATATATATAAATATAATATTGTCACTATGTGGTGTGCTATGGATGTGCTCATGGCATAGTGATTTATGATCGTGATTATGGTGTTCCAGCAAAGATCTCGATCTTAGCAATTGTCGTTTTTTTGACGGACAACAGATAAGAACAAAATTGCTTAATAAAGGTTGGATATAAATTTTACAAACTAAGAATTGATTAGTATTAAATTAGTATTATTAATACAATATTAAATGCTTCTTTCTGAACTTACCGCTAACATTCGTAATATAAAAAAAGATGCCAGATAATTTTATATGTATGTATAAATGTATTTTATATGTATATATAAATTATGTTAGATAATAAAAAAGTTTACTTTTTCACAGAAAATCTGGTTGTCCCTCAAAAAGCGACGTCCAAGAACCTATATAATGTGCCAGCTGCTTGTATGCCCTATAAAAGCATGAAAGAAGCTGATTAGCGAAGAACTTATTGGACATCGTTAATTACTAATAACTGTGTGCAACCTTGCGGACGCTTGCAAGTTAGAATTTCTTTGAATTAACAAAACAGGCTCTTCGTGGAAGATTGAAATTCTGATGAGCTATGTGATACGATTAACTCTTTCGGCAGTTATTCGTAAAATATGTAATACCTTATACTTCAACATTACATTTAATTTATAATTGACTGTTATTATAATGAAAAAAAGAATACTTAAAGTTAAAAGGATTCACAGAAGCTGCCTTTTTCCAGAGAGAATACGAAGATAGATCTTTAGGATTACACGATCCTTGGATTTTCAATTCCACGGATCAGCGCGTCTTCGGATCCTTGAATCCTTGGATACTGAGATCTACAGATTTTTATGTCCTTGAATGTTGACTTCCTCAATATCTGAGATTCTTGACATCGTACGGATCTATGGATTATTCATGTGATTCTGAGATGATTAAGATTTTAGGTCCTTCAGTATTAAGATACACGGATTCTCAGATCTGAAAATCAAGATTCTGGAAATCTGTCGAACGTACCATTGCTCTGATTACGAAAATTCGTAACTTTGAACTTTCAGATTGACAGTTTTGTTGTTGAAGCAGCAGAATTTCGTAAAATGCTGATGCCCAGTCCGCATTTTTTGAGTTATGAGGTTTGGTAATTAGAGCAATAACATATAGAATATTCATTTCAAGACGCAACTGCAGTTTTATATTCTATTTCACAATTTACATTTTATATTTATTATATTGAAAAAAATCACGCAAAAATAATACAATATAATAATTATTACAATAATGATGGTACGAATCCAAGTACATATTTGTTGCGTTTTATAAATAAATACTCTATACCGGATCACAGTTGTTATATACGTATATGATAATATACATATAATATATGTATGTCTCTCTCTTCACGTGCTGATATTGGCTTCTCTGTTTTTCTGTCTGTTTCTGTCTGCCATCTCTGTCTGTCTGCATGCTGTGGGACGCTCGGATACGAAAATACCGAATCGAACCACCCTCCCGCACTACGTAATGGTGTAAAATCTCCATTTTGTAAAACTAAAAAAATCGATATAACAATCCATTCATGTCGGCGTATACGACGGCCCGCCACACGCCTCTGACGACGACGATGATGATGACGAATGCTAATGATGACGACGGTGATGACGACGAATTACATACACACAATACGCTTACAGAGAACTACCACGGCTCTAACACTGTATTTTTAGTTGGTATGCTCATGTCGGTGGTAGGGGGTGTTTTCGTAGTATTTGCTCTGATGGCTCTCTGCTACAGGTCAGTCGTAGTACATAAAAACTTCTCCCTCTGTCTCAGGTTAGTGTGCAGAAACATACACAAGTAGAACTTTTCTCTTTCTATGTCCTCTTTTTTTCTATCTTCTCTCTCCCTTTCTCTCTCTCTCTCTCTCTCTCTCTTTCTTTTCTCTTCCCTTCTGTACATGTGCTGCGAAGGGTGGAAGGAGTGTATGCGCGCTACGAGTGGCATGCTGCTCTTCGGGAAATTTGCACTACAGCTTCTCTCCTCAGCAAGCGTTTGGTTTTGTTGCTTGATGTTGCTTTCATGCTGCTATACATGCTACTCATTGTAATGCGCATTAGATCTTTTATAGAAAATATTATTTTATTATTGCCTTTCATATAATTTGATTACGTAATCCATCCTCCTGATTTGATGATTAATAATAGTTTAATTCATTCATCATATATCCGATAGAATTCAGTATAACTTTCGATAACGTTTAGGTCCTTTAAATCTTGAATCCTTAAATCTCAGTAGGCCTCAGTAGCTTACGTATCTTGAAAGTAAACTTTTGTAAACAATCGTTTCTATATAAATAAACTCTTTTGTTATGTAATAATTAATTAAAAGATTATTATAAGATTATTGTAGCAAAAGTTTCGTATAGCACGCTAAGAAATCCAATTTCAAATTCCTCGAAGACTGAAGCTTTACTACTAGCATACGCTTTTCTCGCGACCTTCTTTATGCATGTACATGATAATTATACGTGACTGACATGATTATACTCAAGTGCACATATATACACATGTACATGCATATATTCATATCATTAGATCTGAAATTGAATAATACTCTATATGCCTCTCCTTGACTCTCTTTTACACTGATCTTTGTATATCTGTTCTTTCCATTTTCACTATCTTTTCTAACGATAAGAGGAGTTGCGTATACAAAATATAATTACGTGCGCGTTCGTGTTTTAGCACAATAATTAATTAATAATTTGTTTCAAATAATAAACATCATGTAAAATATTCAAACATTTTCTATACGATTGAAATCACGGCTTCTTTTCATTTTACAAAAAAAGAATTGTGAGTTGAATTTTTACCACTCCGAAAAGAATAATCATCTCCTTGTATTTCATTACTTTACTTTAAATATGTCTCTTATCTGTTTAACCCTAAACAAAAAAACAACGCCTTTTTAAGGAAATTTCAACAAATTAATTTTTCTTTTAATAATAATTTTAACAATAAGTTATAATTGATATAGAGTATGGTAAAAGTGATAACAATCACAAATATTTGTATAAATTTTCTTACTGCTGCGCTTAATATCGTTTAGGGTTGAAGGACTATGATTTATCTTTTACTGATTGGTTAACAGGTACCGCAGCGGAAGGCTAACTTAGTAAGCCAGCTGCGAATGTACCAATTGGCTAATTGTCTGTTTTGCTTCGGAATTGACTTTTGCATGCTAAAAGGACTCGTTAATTTTTGTTCGAATATCACAAATTTTACGAACTCGTAATAATTATTCATATCTATAATTATTTTGATGTATAATTATTTTGATCACAGATAATTATGTAAACTCTGATGAGCCGTTCACCAGCTTAAGAGAGATCATCAGCGCCACGTTTACATCGATGAGAGAACTTCGTTGTGAAAATTAATTAAAAAGTGGACAGAATATTAAGAACATACTTGGATTGATGATTATGAGTTGAATTGTAAAAATGCCACGTATCAATCAAATGTGGATTAATATTAATCATTATGATTTGATAAATGTTATATTGGTGCAACTAGAAAAAAATAATTTCATGTTTAAAAACTATGAAAATTATGTGTATTTAAGGAATTGTTGCAAAGATTTAATTTATTAGAGTCATTGTTTTTGAATCTGGATTGTTAAATTTTATTAATAAAATTCTTTTTATCAATTTTAACATTATTTGTTATTATTATGTTTCATATTTGACATTTTTATTCGATAAATCAAGTACTTTTTTTCTACACAAGTTACTTCAGGTAATCTATAATAATAATTAATATAATTAACACGAGATTAAACCTTTCGCATCTACTTTTAAAATTAATTATACAGCAGCAGTCATGCTAATAATTAATAACGATACTAATAATAATCCATGCAGCTGGCGATCCCTCTTAATCTTTAAATCTAAAAATCCCGGAAATTATTTGATACTTGAAATAAACCTTTTGCTAGTTTGCATGCGCTTTCCCACTTTTTTCTACAATATGAATTGACAAACTATGTGTAATTGGCGAATTTCTCGCAGAAGGAAGAGCACCGTCCAGAAATACGATCTGCCATACTCGAAGAAGCCGCCGCAGAAAAGCTACAGCGGTGTTTCCGGTAATCATCATGCGGAAGCTGCAGCCTTGGAAACCGTCAACAAGATCCTCACCTTCGGCAGAATGCCTCAATACAGGTACGACGGTCATTTCATTGCTTATTTTGCAAGCCTATTGGCTATTACGGAATATTTTAACAGAAGAACTTATCAGCAACTGATGGATTTTGCAAGAAATGGATGAATTGCATAAAGAACTGGTCAAAATAAACTCAATTAAATCTACGAATTTATAACATTTAAAACAGAATATTAATTTGAAAATAATTAATATTACAAATAATATTAAAATAAATTAATGTAATGTATAAATATTTGGAATTTAATTATGAAAAACGCGTTAAAATTTCTTTTATTGATAGAAGGTATATTAATATACCTAGTATATTAATATATCATACAGTAGTTACTTATAAAGATCAAAAAGCTTAAATAAAATTGTAACGCAACTTTCATATTTTTAATTTTACCTCGACATTGTTTATGCTACATCAATTTAAGATTACGAGAAAGTAATGCATTAACAGGAATGTACATCAGTAATAAGACCATCCCACATTACATCTTACATCTTGTCTCATATCTCATTTTATCTTTCATCGTTTCTTGCAATCGGCAAGTCGGACATGCATGTTAAACATATCTCTTTATTAAACCGTTGCCATGTCCCAGAATTCGTCCCACAGATGTCAATAGGTATCAGGCATTTATCGATGTATGATGTAGGATTGACTGCAGCTCGAGATGCTTCTGTCGTTCGATCGTTTTCGATAAACATCGTCATTACATAACGATGAACGAAGTTTGTAGTATACATATTTGTAATTTAGATAGCTGCAGGAGGGACCAAAAATCATCGATTATAAGTTACAATTTGATATAACATTTGTAATATTTTGTTGTAAGAATAGTAGAATTAATTTCTCCTTTTGCAAGTTAGTTTTTGATGATTTTTTTGGCCCATCCTGTATAACGAGTTAAGCTTACTGTTGAAGATGCGTGAAAAGCTTTGTAAAAGGTGAGCTGAAGTTTGCTTGAATCAATAATTTTGGAGTTCGATACCTTCCTATTTCAGGTAAATCTCGACTCCTCAATTCGATATAAGCTTTAGTGTGCGCTTCGTAATGATAATCTTCCTGACATCGTTAGTTGCATTAGATCCTTTAACGTGAGGTACCGAATTTTTAAAGAATTACGAGAAATATAATCTTAGTTATTAAAAAATACAGATTATTATATTTTATAACGTGACATGATCCTTTATTCCGCTTTATTTTGTAATTTGTTACAAACTGAGAATTTTAATTATAATATCACACAAATTATATAGGGTCAATTTTATAAAGTTGTAGATTTTATGATAAATTTTGGAAATTTTAAATTGCTGTCTGTTTGACTAAATAATTCAAGTTTTTTTTAAATATTTGATAATTATTCATTACATCTTGATTATTGGCAATAAAATCGAAACGCGCGAACGACAGAAAATTACGAGCATTGCTCGATCGATTTCTTTCCGCAAATAAGAAGGTGGAAGATGGCATTACAGAATTTTATTAACCCTCAATCGTCATAAAGATTGCAGATAATTTTATTTAAACATAGTACAGAGAATATCCATTTCATTTTTACTACAAACTCATAAGTGTTCGCTCAAATATTTCTTTTTAAATAATTAAAGATTCCATTGATCAAAATATTTGTTTGATTGTCAAAATAATTCACAATGATTTCTAATACAACATATTTTGTATTTAAGCCATTTAATTTGAAGATAATTTTGACAAATTACTTGCATAGTTTTGTAAATAAAAGAAATATCTAAATAAAATATATTTATTATAAATGTTTATTATAATTTCGACATATTTCTCCTTTTAAGAATTTTACTTTATAAAATATATTAGTATTAGGCACATGGTAGATATATTTATAAAGATCAAAGGACAAATGGGCGTTTTGTTAACATGAAAATTGTGAACGAAGAGTAGACATGATAATTGAGGGTTAATAAGGATAGCCGCGGCATGCCTATATTAGTATATTTCTAGCCGCGGCGAGACCCAGCGCGTGCTGTTTCGACCCCCGAATAACGTCGCCGCCACCGACGGGCCAAGACTCAAGTAAGTCTCATGTGTCTCGCCGTTTTCTTTCACTACCATTTGGTCTAATCAAGGAATCACGTTTTACCATTGATTTTGCCGATTTTCTTAATGACTCAACTTAATCAGAAAGAGGAGAAATCCCAATGACATTCTTGAGCATTGACGATAACAATTTATTAACAGTTATTCCCATTCTTAATTAATCGTTACAAAAATTGACAAATTGCCAATACAATGGTCGTTATCAAACCCTGGCGGAAATTTTCTAAATTAATCAATATCTTTAAATTACAATATCCTTAAATTTTCATGTAATACATTTATACAATCTATTATTCCTTACTTGGACCACTATCAAGGATTTCGATTGGCAGTTCGTATGCGTTTTAGCAATACAGAAGATGGCAGCAATATCGCGTTTCGGTCATCGTAATCGTAAAATGCCTCGCGTTCAAATTTTTGGCAATCTTCTTAACCCTTCTCTGCATCCAGTCACGCTTATTAATAGTCTGGTCCGGATTCGCCTTTTTTTTTCTCGATATTTCTCGCACAGAATCAGTTTCTGCACATGTCGTAAACTCAACGACGACGCTGACTTTGCAACACACACGCTGCGGTCGAACCAAATGTGGACAATTTTATTCCTGCATGCCTATCCGTTGCTGTCGATTGTAATGCTTATTATTTTACTTCGCTGCACTTTCGTTTATTGCATGATGGGTGCGTTTATACAGATGTCCAGTATCGTTGTAGGATCTATCGTTCCTTTCCTGTGTTCTGCACAAGAAGATAATCGCTGACTCTGGAATACGTATATAGCTGCTGGATAGCATATGGTTAATTTTTCATTATATATTGATCGCAAACGATACTGTACATGAAACATTCTCCTGGAATTATTATTTCTCACTATGCATTTCATTGCAAAAGCATCAAGCATCACTAAATATATTATCACTATCCATTTCCGCAATTACATAAAAGCAGACAATTATAGAATATTTGCAATTATTGCAAATTTCCAATGGTCTGGTTCCATGGTTATAATAAATTGCAAGAGTTGCATTTTTAAATATATCATTATAATTTGTTATGGCATAATCCTTCAAAATTTTTATTCTTGCCAAGATTAAAAGCATTAATTATTTTATCAAAAGTTGATCCATTTCCATTTTAAAATGTTATCAAATTTGAAATCTTTACCGATTGAAAACGAAAAGAAAATATATTAATGGACAATAATTAAATTAAAAGGCACATGACACTTATTAGTGATATCATTCTCAAGAAATTGAAAGAGTTGATTCTATTTTTCCATTTTATTTGTTTCGCACTTAATATTAAATAAATATTTATATCAGAATAAATATTATCTAATATAATCTAAGGTTGTATTATCATGAATAAGCATTATAATGCTGAACAACGTAAGAATTTAGGCTTAAAAGTCTTCTTTATGGCAAATTCTTTTAAAGGATCAAGTTTCTGCACATCTCTTTCCGCAAAAGCAGAAAATAACAAAAACTATCGATGATAATAATAATAAAAATAAACATCGATATATAAAATCCATCTGTTTTTCAGGGATAAACCGCAACCGAAGAGGCACGGCGTGGAGGAGGAAGATGGAGGTACGGGAGCAGAGGAGGTTGTCTCTTTCATTGATCTCCCACCAAACAATCTCACAAAGTTGCCTGAGAAGGGAATTTTAAAGAAACACGGTGGTTACGGTATTGTAATGCCTGATAGTTGTAACACAACAGAGTGGGCGCGATCATTTTGATATCATGTGGAGAGTAGTTGAAGAAAGCTCGAACTTTGGTATACTGAAAAATTCAGCACAAGTTAACCGAACTTGTAGCTCAAGTTATATGAATAATTATATGTCGTATCGAATATCCAAAAGTTTCCAGTAACTGTAGAAAATGGCGAGAGAATTGGGAAACTCTTCAATCATTGTTTTCAACTTTATCACTTATTCTGTGAAAAAATTATTGTAAATAATAGACAATATATATTAAATTCTGGATTTCCTTTGGAAGGAGCCACACAATATGATATTATATCCGTGATCGCTGATCGCATTTACGACACTCTCTTCACATACTCACTCACACTCGCGCTCTCATATATAATAAATAATTAAATTTATGTTTAACGTAAATAATCCTTTTTATTAACCCTGAGCTAGAAGAACTAAAAGATAAAATTATAATGTAACAGTCGTGTTTTTTCAAGAAGATACCACAGCCATACACAATTCGAAGAGTTGACTAAATATTTATTAATTTAATTTAAAATTTAAATAAGATAAAAAAAAGAATATCTTAAAAATATCCACTATCTTGTGCTTACTGCATGCTTGGTTATCTTTCGATTCCTTGCAAAGTCGAGCTTTTAACACCGACCCTTCACAAAAATTCGCGCGTTAACCCTTTATAAATTAATGATACTCACATATTTTTTTCACACATTCTCATCCACCAAGAAGAATATAATTATCAAGAAACAGTTAAAACGAAGAAACGATTTCAACACATACAATTGTAGATATTAACACACTATCAAAGTTCGAGAGATTCTCTTTAGGAGATTTAATATTATATTAAGATATATAAAGGGTTAATATACAGGGCTTTTAAAAGGATTTACTGAAGGATTTTATTTACTTAACTCTTTCATGTGCTAATTAATCTTAGATTATAAATTCGTATTTCATTATGTACAAGTAAAATATATTAAAATAATTTTCAATTTCTATAAAAAGTAATCCAAAACGAATAATAATTATTGTTAGTAATAAAATATCAGTCTGTTAATATACAATATACGAGAAATTCACGAGTTTCGAAAAGTTTGACAGAAAGATGAATTGCACATGAAAGAGTTAACGCGAATTGCACCATCAAGAGTATCTTTTATGGAGCGGTAACTCGAGTCACATGCTCGCCAGGACTAGGTGCAGGCGCAATTGAGCACGTGGAGAGAACTCTGAATCAGCTAAACGGCTACCATGAGGATATACTCGAGGTACTGAAGAACGCAGCAAGTCGTCGCGATCTCGCAGGCACCCCGTCTGGTAGCAGCAATCTCTTGGACGACGATGTCCTACGCAAGTCGCTTGCAGAGGTTGGTTGGCACCCCGACGTATACCATAAGGACACTGATGGTCAGGACAATGGCATCGACAATGGACAGGAGGACGAGGAGGAGGATGTGGAACTGCAACCCCCGTGCGGCACCATTCGTATACGTACTCTCGAAGATCTTATTCGCCAGCTGGAACATCGAGCAACTGCGAGGTAAAGATTTCTTCAATGCTTTGGAATTTTATGCTGCCAAACAGCTAGATCCGTAAATTTCTGAATACTTGAATATCGATAGTCCGAATATAAATAAATTTATTTACCTCTGATCTGGAGATTACTGTAGGAAACATGTAGATTTAATATTCTTGAAAATTTTTAAATTCTTTGACACTTGTCCGACTTTTCTAGAGTAGCAATTTTGAGTTTTCTTCATTAGGAAGATATTTAATTGATAATTGGTAATTGATGTTTCATTGATTTATGTCGTTAGACCTTACCTGCCTGGCCAGATGAGTCCGAGTGGTTCCGAGGAGATTCGAATGTCCGAGGGTGAACCGGACCGACACTACAGAATCGATTCTTCTGTTTGTAGCGAGTCATCTCAAGGGTAAGAATTTGTGAGAGAAAAACACGTGCGCTTATGTCAGACAAGCTTTCGAATTCAGTTGGAAAAGAGCCTTAAATATCGAAACACTATCGAGATAGTAATTTCGACCTATGGTGATGTTTATTACAAGATACAAGGAATATTTCTAGACGATTTAGTAATGACTTGTAAATTAGACATTTATCAACAACGTATACTTACCGAAACGATCAACTAAATACGTCTGAGCTTTTTCATACTTTGTTAACCACAATTATTGTCAGCAGATATTTCACACGCTGCCATAACTTTCACTGTGAATTGCTTACTCTATCTTCTCTTTCGCCAATTTATTATCTTAACCCTCTCATATGCTAATAAATTGCATAGCAAGTTGCTATGAAATTTAAAAAAATATTCTCACGTAAATGACAATTTCATAAATTTACATCATTTTTATCTTTTTTATTAATAATACATAATTATAATTCTCTTGTATATTTTTTGCATATAGTTAATAATATTTTAATATGAAAAAGTAAGTTCTCTTTGTTATTTTTAATGTTATTCAGTTTTTTAATAATGCTACTATACAGAATCAAGTTAAATTTAAAATTAGATTAAATTTTCCACAGAGAATCCATTGTTACATGCATCAAAGTTTAGTAATATATATTAAAATGCACGTAAAATGAAAAATGTATAAAAATGATATAAAAATCTAGATGAATTAAATTTTATACTAATTAGCAGAAATAGCAGAAATATTCGAATAATTAAATAACGGAATGAGAGGGTTAACTTATTATCTTATTCTGCTTTCTATCTTGCGCATCACAGAAGGCTGTAAAACTCGACGCATTTATTTATGTATATCAGACATTATATATTATTCGGTGTATTGCGAAACTGTAGATTACAGTAAAACACGCGCAAGGATAATGAGAAAGGGATACACACTTGGTAATAAATCATTAATGCGTATTTACACAAAGAATTTACTTAAGGTAAAATGCGGAGTCTGTTTATACTAAATAATCATAATGAGCTTGACCATATATTGCTCTCTTTGGATAGTAAACCTCATAGTAACAAATTCATTGTGATTTAATCGAAATATAAAGCGCCGAGTAACAAAATAGTTCTTTTTAGCGTCAAATAAAATTTATTTACCGATACCAGGTGTGAATGCCACCATTGTGGCACCCTAGAAAACAGAAAAAAAGATAATTAGTTACATTATAAGCATATAAAAATAATTAATTAATCGTACAAAAAATAGGACAAATATGGATAAACGTTTCGAGTATCTTTCATATAAATATTGATTTAAATATTGTAAACGACTAAATTAGAGTTTCAAATGTTAAGAGGCGGCTTAGATAGAGAAATTTTCAATAAAAGTCACACGTAATCGCGGACTTGTGCAGAAATTGATTGGTTTTCCCACGTAGAAGCAGAAGATGTAGCCGCGGCCGCGACGAGGATGCTAGTAGATTCGTCTACGGTAGATATCGTCAGCCAACGTCCCGAAGTCCTTACGGCAATCATCAACACACTCATCAACACTCCCATCAAATACACCCTGAGGACGAGGGTATCTATGAAACTGCCGATCCTGACAGAGGCTCAAATACTAGGGGTGAAACACCCGATTGTGAAAGGTATTGCAAGAATCTTGCATCACGGAAAACCACATACAGCTTCACTAGTAGCGATTATTCACCAATATCGACTTTACACACTTATATATCATTCCCTCTCCTACCTGTCACTGATTCCATGATAACTCGCGCATATCTCAGATAAGGATGGTGCATGTATTGTTGTTCGCAAAATTGAGTCCAAATATAACAAATGTCGACATGAAAGCAATTGTGTATGAAAGATATGTGTTCTATCGAAGATTAACGAAAGGCGCAATTTGAAAAGAATTTGAGAAAAACATGATTTTAAATTTAGACGAAACTAGATTTCTAATCATTAGAGATAGTGGATATTCAAGAATGACAAAAACAGTGTCGCAAGAATTAATACTGCTGGCTAGAATCTAAAATATCTTTCTCTCTCTTTCTCTGTCTCTCCCTTTCTACGTAAAGTATAAATAGACTCGGCATATAATATTCAATTTATAATTTCGCAATTGCAGCATTCGCAATTGCACATTGCATATTGAATTAATCGAGCAAATAATCGAAAGTAATATAATTTACGAAATTCCGAAGAGAAAAATAAAATGCACACAAAAGTTGCATGCTTTTTTGTTTGCTTCTGCGTTGTGTATGAATGTTGCTCTAACAACGATACAATAACAACATACATCTGACCAGTAAAGCCAGGTGTAAAATATCTCAAATTTATTAAGTGTTTTTTTTTCAGATAGCACAGAAATTTTGACATCTTATATATAATTTTTTAAACTTTTAATTTTATTTTTAAGCTTACTTTATGGAAAATTGCTTTTTATAGTTTCATGAATTAATTTCCATTTATGACGTCGACACTTTATAGATTTGAGATACTTAATAGAGCTTACGTACAAATAAGATAAAATCTCGCGCATGCAGCTTGTAGCACTTTACATAATAAAGCTTGTGAAACAAAATGGTAAAATCTCCGAGTTTTCAAGAAAGCATAAGAGATCTTCGTCAATTATTTCTATGATCTCGTTATAATTGATGTAGGCACTTATCCTTATCTGAAGTTTTTATTCGTTGGTATGTCCGAAAATAATATAAGAAATGTTAAATTAAATAGCAATCTTAGTGACAAACTGCAAGGCTTCGCACGCGCTTTAAGTGTCTTCATTAATTTTTCCGTTAATGTGTGTACGTGACACTTTCTCAGTGTTAATTTCGAGTTAATTCACATTTAAATGCATCAAATTAAATTTTATTAAATAAAAAACCAATTTTTACAAAATTCTTTGAATATATATAACTAATCAACTAATTAATCGAAGCTTACAAGAATATTATGAAAAATTTGATAGTGTACCAGTTTAATCATATGATCTTCTATCAACCCTCATCTATTCGATGCTATTATATACTTCCTGTCGCATTATACCCAGCTACAAAAATGTAATTTCAACTTGGGGAGTAATCACGTACGCACCGACAGCTCATCTTCCAGGTCAACTGGTCTCTTCACTTACTGAATGTTATTACGTGGTTGTCCCGCGTTCGAATGCAGCATTAGTGGCGGTGGACTAGATCCAATGGGCTCGTGTAATCTTATTATTTTCTAGTGATGCATTTATTCAAGCTCAACAACAAGTAGCCCGGTGGACTAGTGAGGACGGAGGAGGAGTGCAGCACCGGCCGCCGCAGCAGCCACCTCCACCACCTGCAATGCAGTTGCCGGTGCAGCAACAGGCACAGCAGCAGCAGCAGCAGTCGCAGCAGCAACCGCAGCAGCTGCAGCAGCAACAGCAACACCAACTGCCGGTGGAACAACTGCCAATCAAGCAGCGTGGCTATTATCCATCCCCCCCGACCGAAAATAGTCTCGACGTTGGCAACAACGCCGAGGCCGAATCTGCTCAATCCCAGCAACAACAGCAAACGCTAAGCGACGTTCGTGGAATCGATGTTAATCACTTGCCTAATATTAAAAAATGCCCACTAGACGATAACTTTAGTCTAGACTGTAATATAATGAATAATGGCTCCCCCAAAGAATTAACTACCAACAACAATAGTGATAACGAAAATACTGCCCTACTGCCCCCCACGCATTTTCCTGAGTACAAGCATTGATAATTAATTAATCGATGACAGATAGTGTCCGAGGAAAAAAAGAGGAAAAGGGAAAAGTCGTAATAATAATAATTATTATAATAATAATAAAACATAGTGATGTGACAATGATGATGACGATGACCCATGATGATTTAATCTCGAACTCGCATTTTATACCGAATAGTGTAAATAACGATAAACTGTAATTGCGACGATTATAACAACAACATGTATTAAATTACAATAAATTCAAATAATCTATATGAGATGTTTAATAATAAACATTAGTAAAATGATTTACTCAAATTCCATTGTGTAGTTATTTCATCCCTTTGCCTCAATTTACTAAATATATTGTATGCTAAAGTTAAAGACTTACACACTCACTGTGAAAACTACCTCAGAAATGGGAAGAACACAGTATATAACATGGTGATGAGGCACACCAGTAATTGGCAAAATGTTCTTATTAATCCTCCATTTCTGGTGTATAACAACGATAGTGTAACTTGTTATTATTCTATTAGTAACTCACATAAACGGATGCAAACCCTTAATTAGATGTTTCAATAGCTAATGTATTCAATACACCATATATATATATGTATATATATATACACATATATATATTACTATTACTATATATTACTATTATTATATATTACTATGCTAGGCGCGTGTTGTAATAATTTTTAGAAACACTAGGGCAACAATCCAGTACAGGTGAGACAGAGAATATAAGAACAACAATTAACGTATGTAAAAACGAAGGCCAGAGCAAGTGTTACCTAATTGAGGCCAAAATTCGTTCACTTGCACGTAGCACCGTACTATATCAAACGCCGATTCGAAATATGAAAATTTCTTGGTGATAGGTTACCAGCCTATTGCGGAAGGGACACGAGAACCCACCGTAAAATCTTTGTATTGGGAAAAGACGCATATCTGAAAAAGCGTATAACGTTACGCAACAGTTTAATCAAGTTAAGCCGAATAAGTCGAATTCAACCGAAATGTTTCGAGCAAACCTTGTCCTTCAGTCGTTGGCAAAGCTGTAGCGCAATAGTAAGAAGTACGAGGGCGTCGTTTAACCACGGTACGCTGCACTCCGCTTGCTGGGTCTCGTACTTTACGCTACCGTGAGCGTTCTCTAATTGGTAAATAGCTAACACCAGCTTGTAGCTTTGAATGTAGAAGCTAATGGCCAAATTCTCTGGTAGGTTCGGATTCAGAGACTTCTGTAAAACAAGGATCTCGTATAGCAGTTACTCTCGGAATATCAAGCAGCGTAATAAAAAAATCCACTTTGAATGCACACCATATTGCGACTCTTGATGAGGTCGTCGATCGTCTTCTTCCTGGGTACGATTAAACTGGTTCTGCTTCTCTGAAGGCAACCCAGGATATTACCTAACACGTGCATAACTTCGTCGGACGTTTTAAAAAGGTAGTGTCTGTCTACGTTATCTATGTGGGCAATTCCTTGCTGCAAGTGATTGGCGGCATCCTGGATCTGTTGTAGCTTCCACGGATGCTCAGTTTGAATACTGGTCCTCATGTTAATATTCTGCTGTCGTTGTACTTTGAAATTCACTTCCTGTGGAAAAGATATTTCTCATTAATTCAACAAAGACGAGATTCCAAATCTGAATCAGAATCTTTTAACAACGCGATAAATTCATTACCGCATTCGTGATACTGTCACCGGTCAGAACAGCGATACACTTGACTTGGTCATGCGGTGCCGCAAAAACAAATCTATCAGTTTTATTGTGCTGATCATTACCGAAAAGAGCTAGTGGAAATCGCTGGGCACATTCCTTGAAAGAAATGTGAAGAATGAATGGATCATATGCATATATATCTTATGTATTTATATATAATACATAATAAATAATTTTATCGATATATTTAAATGTACCGTAGGCATAGAATTCACCTACGGTAGACGTGCTGTGTGTTAGCATATTTATAAAAAAAGAAAATGATTGAAATTGACAAATGTTCATTTAGCGTAACTGCTTGTAAATAAATTGATTTATAGGCATAATGCACCGACAGTATGCATTATGTGTGACACATCATAGTTGTATAACCAAAGTGCTTATTACATACCATTAGAATGTTTCGAAGTTGCGACAGCGATGAGTGCACTTCCTCGTGGAGCACCCATTCAAACTCCATTTGCTGAAAGCAAAGTTACCGTTACATTATCGATTCAAATGTATTAGCGTACATAGAGCATACATAACGTCAAAGAAACGTCAACGACATAACCTCTGATACGTTTCCGTCATGTTGAAGCGCAGCAGCGGATTAAGTGAACGATACATAATCCCTGCTATCTTGCAACAAGTGAAACGTAACAAGGTCGTCTAATTGATTAGATAAACGTTAAGTAAATGTAAATAACTTACGAGATTGTGTGCCTCCTCCTTCTCACAATCTGCCATTTTTCAGTGGCATCTGAATCTCAACTATCTGAAGACTGAAGCAGTTTAGTAGCGATGATTTTCATGCGCATGCGCACCGACAAAGTCATAGCCGTGGCAGACTCGTGTAATAAAAACGCTTTTGCATATGTAAGGTCTTTTTTCACAAAAGAAATAGATGGCCTTGGCATTGTCATCTGACTGTTTTACATATGTAATTTTACAAGATTCTTTTAATTATAATTATAATAAATTATTAACGCAAAATATAAAAAAATGTAATATACTTTAAATATTAAATTTATATACAATAATAAAATTATTGTTTATTATTAGTGCAAATGTAATATATGTTCTTATTTCCGTGTTTTATTAAATATATTACGTTTTTATTTACTTTATATTTTTTTATTTTTAGAAATATATTTTACAACATTTAATAAATTGGATTGAATAACTGTCAACTTTTATGTTGTTTTATTACATGTGATGATATGTTCTATTGAATGTGTATTCTGCTTTTTTAACGTTCACAATTTTGAAATAAATTTGTGACTTTTTATTATTTCTTTTTTATATTTGATCAATTATTACATATATTATCGTTTTTTACTACTCTTTTGGTACTAATAAAATGCTTCAAATTTCATGCCTCCGTTATATAATTAATCCCTGCAATTGATCCGTTATTTGATCGTTTCGATATACCCATACAGCACGAAAAGATTGCATATATATTGCAGGAATCTTCCACCGCAACGTAGCAACATTGCAAATTCACTGCGAAATGTTTCTGCAGCATTGCTATGGGATTGCAGGAATGTGAAAATGTCCGCTTTTCGGAACATTGCAGCGAAACGTCATAATAATATTGCAATGTAATGAATTTGCAATAATTATAATTATTCATTATTATATACTTTAAATATTTTTATTTATATAACTTCAATATTTTTATTTATTAACATAAATAGACAATTATATGTAATATAACAATAGTAATAAAAAATGAAATAAACATTTTCTCTATTTTTGTTATAAAAAAGTAACTGTTCGTTATAAAAAAAACTTAAAAATCCTCTTCTTGAGATATTATTTTTCCCTTAATTATGTTAAAATATTTTTCCTTTAATTAAATAATTGAATTTTCTTCGTTTTTGTTTGTATGTTGCCTGTAAAAATAAAATAGGAATTAAAATTCATATATTAGCATAAAATTACATAAAAATATACATACTGCAAGTATGTATAGAATTATATGTAAAATGACATACTTTGATCTCTCAATCCTAACCGGAGCTTGAGCAAGCCACTTGGAAATGCATTCAGCAATTTCTGCATCAGTGGCATGATTGTGTATTTCACGAACAGCTTCTATAACAGAAAAAGTTATTAAAAATATTACAACTATTAATATGCAGTTTTCTAATGAATTTCCATAATTTTGAGGTTATAGTGATATAAACCGTGAGATAGGCAAATAGAGTGATTCTCTATTATAATTAATAGATACAAGATTAACAGCACACAAGTGCTATAATTAGACATAATATTATAAAAAAGTACTTACCTTTTTCTTTTACGTAACTACTTTCTTTTAGAATGATGCTCGCGTCGTACACCCACCATGTTCTTTAGATAGTCGAAAGAGACAAACACCGCATGCATATATATATTACCGAGCTCAGATTCTGGTCATCACACATCATTGGTCGAATAGATTTGGACGAATCTCGTTAGGATAGGAAGACTCCAATGTTTTTATAAAATGAATTATTAATATTAATTAATTACAAATTTTGATTGTGCAATGTTTCCGAAATATTAATGTCATGTTGCTACAAGTGTGCTGGTATTTTGCGGATATATATCTCTGCAATGTCTTTGTACTGTTGCATTGCAATTTGCAACGTTGCAACGTTGCTGCAATGTTGGTGCAAGCTTCTGTGCTGTATGGGTATAGAGAAATTCGCAAATAGTGAATTTAATTGCTTTCATGCTTTTCTGCCTATCTCTCGATACTATCGATTAACGCTTGGACGCAGCTGTAATTAACTGTAGTACACATATTACTCGTTAATTATAATAATTATTATTTTGTTGCACGCGATATTCCATGTAAGAAACACTCTCCTACATATACCGTATGTATTCGTAGTAGAATAGTTTAATTGTTTAATATCATTACAAGGATTTTGCTCGAGATATCAGGATCGAAGCTTCAAAAGCTTGTTGACGTTCAACAGTATTTTGAACGTATTCAGTATTTTAGTTTTTTAGTATTTACAAACAGGCGGCAGCCGCGGCTCACGGCTCATGATAGGGAAAGGGAAGGAGAGGACACACGCAAGCGAGAACCGAGTACGTGTGTCGTGTGCGCTTAGCGCTTCACTGATTGGTTTGTCGCTTGGTGCGTTATCCCCTCCACTATCGTCAACCGTCCCGGTCCCAAGAAATGGGATACGCGATACCGGCGATACTCGGAACTCGGTAGCATACAGTAGCGTTGGGTGGGGATGGGCGTGAGCCGCGGTTGCCGTGTGGCACCCCCGTTACTAACCGTTATCCCCTCCACTATCGTCAACCGTCCCGGTCCCAAGAAATGGGATACGCGATACCGGCGATACTCGGAACTCGGTAGCATACAGCAGCGTTGGGTGGGGATGGGCGTGAGCCGCGGTTGCCGTGTGGCACCTCCGTTACTAACCGTTATCCCCTCCCCTATCGTCAACCGTCCCGGTCCCAAGAAATGGGATACGCGATACCGGCGATACTCGGAACCCGGTAGCGTTGGGTGGGGATGGGCGTGAGCCGCGGTTGCCGTGTGGCACCTCCGTTACTAACGTTATCCCCTCCCCTATCGTCAACCGTCCCGGTCCCAAGAAATGGGATACGCGATACCGGCGATACTCGGAACTCGGTAGCATATAGTAGCGTTGGGTGGGGATGGGAGTGAGCCGCGGTTGCCGTGTGGCACCTCCGTTACTAACCGTTATCCCCTCCCTATCGTCAACCGTCCCGGTCCCAAGAAATGAGATACGCGATACCGGCGATACTCGGAACTCGGTAGCATACAGTAGCGTTGGGTGGGGATGGGCGTGAGCCGCGGTTGCCGTGTGGCACCTCCGTTACTAACCGTTATCCCCTCCCTATCGTCAACCGTCCCGGTCCCAAGAAATGGGATACGCGATACCGGCGATACTCGGAACTCGGTAGCATACAGCAGCGTTGGGTGGGGATGGGCGTGAGCCGCGGTTGCCGTGTGGCACCCCGTTACTAACCGTTATCCCCTCCCTATCGTCAACCGTCCCGGTCCCAAGAAATGGATACGCGATACCGGCGATACTCGGAACCGGTAGCGTTGGGTGGGGATGGGCGTGAGCCGCGGTTGCCGTGTGGCACCTCCGTTACTAACCGTTATCCCCTCCACTATCGTCAACCGTCCCGGTCCCAAGAAATGGGATACGCGATACCGGCGATACTCGGAACTCGGTAGCATACAGCAGCGTTGGGTGGGGATGGGCGTGAGCCGCGGTTGCCGTGTGGCACCTCCGTTACTAACCGTTATCCCCTCCCCTATCGTCAACCGTCCCGGTCCCAAGAAATGGGATACGCGATACCGGCGATACTCGGAACCGGTAGCGTTGGGTGGGGATGGGCGTGAGCCGCGGTTGCCGTGTGGCACCTCCGTTACTAACCGTTATCCCCTCCCCTATCGTCAACCGTCCCGGTCCCAAGAAATGGATACGCGATACCGGCGATACTCGGAACTCGGTAGCATACAGTAGCGTTGGGTGGGGATGGGCGTGAGCCGCGGTTGCCGTGTGGCACCCCGTTACTAACCGTTATCCCCTCCACTATCGTCAACCGTCCCGGTCCCAAGAAATGGGATACGCGATACCGGCGATACTCGGAACTCGGTAGCATACAGCAGCGTTGGGTGGGGATGGGCGTGAGCCGCGGTTGCCGTGTGGCACCTCCGTTACTAACCGTTATCCCCTCCACTATCGTCAACCGTCCCGGTCCCAAGAAATGGGATACGCGATACCGGCGATACTCGGAACTCGGTAGCATACAGTAGCGTTGGGTGGGGATGGGCGTGAGCCGCGGTTGCCGTGTGGCACCTCCGTTACTAACCGTTATCCCCTCCCTATCGTCAACCGTCCCGGTCCCAAGAAATGGGATACGCGATACCGGCGATACTCGGAACTCGGTAGCATACAGCAGCGTTGGGTGGGGATGGGCGTGAGCCGCGGTTGCCGTGTGGCACCTCCGTTACTAACCGTTATCCCCTCCCCTATCGTCAACCGTCCCGGTCCCAAGAAATGAGATACGCGATACAGGCGATACTCGGAACTCGGTAGCATACAGTAGCGTTGGGTGGGGATGGGCGTGAGCCGCGGTTGCCGTGTGGCACCTCCGTTACTAACCGTTATCCCCTCCCTATCGTCAACCGTCCCGGTCCCAAGAAATGGGATACGCGATACCGGCGATACTCGGAACTCGGTAGCATACAGCAGCGTTGGGTGGGGATGGGCGTGAGCCGCGGTTGCCGTGTGGCACCTCCGTTACTAACCGTTATCCCCTCCCCTATCGTCAACCGTCCCGGTCCCAAGAAATGGGATACGCGATACCGGCGATACTCGGAACTCGGTAGCATACAGTAGCGTTGGGTGGGGATGGGCGTGAGCCGTGGTTGCCGTGTGGCACCCCGTTACTAACCGTTATCCCCTCCACTATCGTCAACCGTCCCGGTCCCAAGAAATGAATACGCGATACCGGCGATACTCGGAACTCGGTAGCGTTGGGTGGGGATGGACGTGAGCCGCGGTTACCGTGTGGCACCTCCGTTACTAACCGTTATCCCCTCCCCTATCGTCAACCGTCCCGGTCCCAAGAAATGGGATACGCGATACCGGCGATACTCGGAACTCGGTAGCATACAGTAGCGTTGGGTGGGGATGGGCGTGAGCCGCGGTTGCCGTGTGGCACCTCCGTTACTAACCGTTATCCCCTCCACTATCGTCAACCGTCCCGGTCCCAAGAAATGGGATACGCGATACCGGCGATACTCGGAACCCGGTAGCGTTGGGTGGGGATGGACGTGAGCCGCGGTTACCGTGTGGCACCTCCGTTACTAACCGTTATCCCCTCCCTATCGTCAACCGTCCCGGTCCCAAGAAATGGGATACGCAATACCGGCGATACTCGGAACCCGGTAGCGTTGGGTGGGGATGGACGTGAGCCGCGGTTACCGTGTGGCACCTCTATTACTAACCACAGTAACCGTGTCGCGGCGACCAAGGTAAGTGTGATTTAGTCGTTCCGCGCTTTTCCGTGATTATTGCCATTTGCAAGTGAATCAGGTGCAAATAAATTATTAGTGTTTCGGAAAATATTTACTCGTGACATAAATGGCATATACAATCGTAATTACTTCGAAATTTGGTGATTTTGGCATCAGCGGTTCGATCACTTCTGTCTTCTCTTCTGTGTATCCGACATCGATTGGAAATCTCGTCATGTACTTTACGTCTTCGCCAGGAGGGGTGGAAACTGCAGTCGATGGACGATCGTCGTAAGGTATGTGCACGATTATCATCATTCCTTTAATATCTTACACGGTTTCGCTTTCTTCTCGTAATGAATAATTTATTATCCTCGATTCCATTTTCGATATTTGATTAAAATAGTTAAAATTTACGCCTCTGAATTAAACAGTAGCTCTGTCGATTTTAGTCGCACTTTCTATGTTTATTTTCTTTGTCGCGAACCAACTTCGTTGCGGGAAGAGCAGTTGAAACAAATATTGAGATCCAACCGTTGCGATTGATCCGCCATTTTGGCCGTATCGATATTTCGAGAAACTCAATATCGCAGTTTGACAAAATTCGTCAGTCAGGTAGTGAACGTGTCGCGATGATCTCCGGAGGCGCGCGTTCGGTCGCTCCGTATCATACATTTGAGGTAAATCTTACGCGTAGGGGATTATCAGAAGTATCTCGCAAAGTGTTTATCATAACGCGAATATCCTGTGCGATCCTCCGTATACATTCGTTAAAACAATAAATGAAAAAGTTCTAGCCATTAAAATTTTTTCTTTTTCTGAGGAGTTCTGGGATATTTATATTGTTACCAGTATATTACAACACAGGCGCGCGCTATTTTATTTTTCAATATTAATAATGTTTTCGAATAACGATATTTTTTTTCCACAGGACGAGAGCGAGCGAATTCAAAATATGGGTGGTGCCGTCCTACAGTGTATGGGAGTCCTGCGAGTAAACGGATTCCTCAGCATATCCCGCGCCATAGGTAAGTCGATTGTATAATATTGATTGTCAGGAGGGGTCCTCAGAGGGTAAGATGACTCTTGTGGATAATGAACTAATATATTTTAACACGATACAAAAATAAAAATAAAAAATACGGATTAACAATAACTTGCGATCTCGACTTCGATCGAACCGCCGTGATTCCGACTTGAATCTTTCGGACGATATTTGCCTCTCTCGCTGCTCGACAAATAACTCGCTTTGTATTTCGTTCCTGGCCTATTTATCCTCTTCGGCCTATTGACGGTGAGGCCCGACTATCGGTAGCTGGGGGGTATTTTGATCATTTGTTCCTTAGATCCTTACATTACTTTCTCGCTCTTTCTTACACTTTTCATTGAATAAAAATCAGATATAATTTTTAGCTTTCGTCGAATAAAAATTCCGTAATGTAATTAATTGTTGTAACTATCATTTTTTAAGTAACATTTTTAATAATCTTGAAGTTGCTTCAATAAATTATTGAATGTTGAAACATTGCGTAAATTTACTCTTTTCAACATACTTCTACATAACTTAAAGAAATATTAATTATTTACAATATTTGTAAGTACTTTTTTAATCATACTTTTTGAACTATTTAATCTTTAATCCTTTCCCTACTGTTAAAAATGTGTGTATACAAAATGCCTGCATTTGTATACTTGTATTTTCTCTGATAATTTTAGTCATTACTATAGCAGTTACAAAAATTGTATCCCATCATTTAAATTGTTAATATTTTGCTTAAATATAGAATCATGTGTATTACACGAAACACATCAATCTATTGTACTTATTGGCCGAGTTTACACCCTGTTTCGTTCGCCACCTGACCTGTACTCTGACCTAAAGTAAGCTTCCAAGTAAACGTTTACATCGTTTAGACCTATAATATTTTATAAGTGAAAAAGAAACCTCACCCAACCCAGATTAAGTCGCTTCCCAATTTAGGTCAAATATAGGGTATAGGTAGGTAGCGGCCTAAAATGCACGGTGAAAATGAGGCCATTGTCTTTAAATAATATGTAAGAAGTAAGACATTTTCTCTTCAAACATATAACATTTGTAGAAAATCATTGCATAACCATCATTAAATTAGCATGTCCTTTTAACATAAAAAAATGACAGTGTGTTGCATTTGTATTTTTATATTTATTAATATTCTGGAATAAAATCCATCGTTTTAATATGCAAATATATATTATTGCACATATTAATAGAATATCGAATTTGTAAAAATAATTTTTCACCCAGAGGAACTTAGAAATATTTCCAACGTGCAACTTCAAGACGCTGCATCTTTTTAACTTTTTATTTCCGAGCTTTGATCCTTAAGAATAATCGATAGTACTCGTCGGGGGGCTACCAGTACTCTCAATAGAATATCGAATTTGTAAAAATAATTTTTACTCAGAACAACCTGGAAATTTTTCAAAACATTTTCTCGGAACTTTGGTGTTTTCTCAACAGTACTGGTACGTTTCACGTTACTTTTTCGCTGAAGTGCGGTGATTGATTCAGCGTTGTTACCAAGTATGCTTAATATATTATGTTTAATATATATGTATGTCATTATATATTATGTTTAATATATATGTATATCACTATATATTAAACATAATATATTCTTCGACTCGATCTCTCCTCTACCTCACAACAGTAATAATGAAAAATGTGTACTTTATTGTTTATATACTGTTTATATAAACGATTTACTTCACAAGACAAGAAGTTATTTTCAGCTCATTCAAAATAGTCAATGATAAAAAATAAAGGCGTTAGTGATTAAAATATTATTGAATTAAGGGGATCCTGGAGTGGCCAGTGTTGCTCCGTCGCGGCGTCTGTGTTTTCGGCGGAATCGGTGATTTTCCTGCATTTTTCAAGAAATGGATCTTTTTATTGAATTCACAGAATGAAAAATCCTTTTCCACGATGAAAGTACACACAATAATGTAGTGTGTACTTTCATCGTGGAAAAGGATTTTTCATTCTGTGAATTCAATAAAAAGATCCATTTCTTGAAAAATGCAGGAAAATCACCGATTCCGCCGATAATCCAGACGACTCCAGGATCGCCTTAAACTTTTACACATTAAGCTTTATATGATAAAAAGTTAATATTACAGCCATCTATTCATATATCACAAAAATGGAAACTATCGATCCATCGATAACTCGTCATGTAATGATAACACAAATTTCTACCTCGTTGATATCATTAACTACTATATTCATTAACTACTATACCGACGTGTTACCGACAATACATAACCAAAAAATATATTTTATTACCATCCGCGCTTGTTTCGATTCATATTCAATTGTTTCGACCAACCGTTCCTTCGACCTTTCTTCCATCTTTCAAACAGAAAATAAATTCTCGTTTTGCAAAGTAAACATTGTGTTATATTATTTCAACATTTTCTCCTAATTTTTATAATCTTGACCTACGTACAATAATCAAATAAAAAAAAACTTTAATTCACTAGCGAATTCTTATATTCTTCGAATTTTAAGCTTCCTAATGGGTTAGTTAATATATCCGCCGTTTGATCTTCTGAGGGACAGTATTTTATTTCAATGTTGTTGTTCTTAACTTGTTCGTGTATGAAATGATACCTGACATCTATGTGCTTCGATCGCTTGTTAAATACACTCGTTTTTATCAGACTGATCGCGCTTTGATTATCTATATTTAATGTTATTTTGACAGTCTTATTTTCTAACTGTTCTAACAATGACTTTATATATAATAGCTCTTTGCAACACTCAGCTGCCGCTATGTATTCCGCTTCGGTGCTTGAGAGGGCAACTATGGACTGTTTCCTTGAACTCCATGCTATTGGTCCTCCGCCGAATATGATCACGTATCCAGTCGTGCTTTTCCTGGTTTCCTCATCGCCAGCAAAATCTGAGTCGCAATAGGCTGTCAATCCGTTTTCATCGCCATCAGCTCTGTAGACAATACCTTGGTCCTTTGCCCCATTTAGATACCTGAAAATACGTTTTGTGTCTATAATTCTTTGTTTAGTACAATTATTTAAATCTCGACTGCAGAAGTTAACAGCGTATGCTATATCCGGTCGTGTTTTGGTCGTCAAATATAGCAAACTTCCGATTATTTCTTTGTAAGGATATTTTTCATTTCCTGGTGTTCTGCAGCTTTCGATCTCCTTTTATCATTGGCGTATCTACAGCTTTGCTATCCTTCATGTTGTACTTTTCCAAAATTTTCTTTATGTAGTTTTCTTGTTTCAATTTCAGGCTTCCTTCCTCTTCGATTATTTCCATTCCCACGAAAGAATTTGGTTTGTGATTAACTTTAATTTTGTAGTCTCTTTTCAGTTTGTTCAATAACGAATTTATTTCTTCTGGTCGCTGTCCAATGATTATTCCATCGTCCACATATATTCCAAGTATTAGAGAACCTGTTATTGATTTAAAGATGCATCGCTCAGTTTTTAGTTGTTCCATTCCTTCCTTCTTAAGTGAATCTGTCAGTTTCTTATTCCACGCCATTGATGCTTGCTTCAATCCATACAGTGCCTTCTTCAATCTGCATATTTTATTTTTGTATTTGTATCCTTCAGGTGGAGATAAATATATTTCTTCTTTTACTTCTCCGTATAAAAAAGCTGTTTTAATACCGAATGTCACTATGGTATAATTCCTTTTAGTAGCTATAGCAAAAAGAATCCTTAGTGCACTGCTATTTACTACAGGACTAAATGTTTCTTCGTAGTCTATATTTTGTTTCTGTTGATATCCTCCGATCACCAGTCTTGCTTTGTATGTGCCATCCTCTTTGATTTTGAAGATCCATTTTGACGTCAATGGTTTTTTCCCTTTTGTTTCAGATGCGTTTACTAATTCCCATACATTGTTTTCCTTTATTGAATTCTTTTCCTCTTTAATTGCTTGTTTCCATTTTTCATTATCTGGTCCAGATAGTGCTTGAGCATAGATAAGATACACGTAGTCGCCATATCTTGTTGGTGGTTTTTTTTTCCCTCGTCGATCTTCTAGGGGTTTCTGTTATAGGTTGTCTTCTATTTCATCTTCGTCTGTTTCTTCGTCTTGTTCTATTATATCTTCGTGATCTGTTTCCTCTTCTCTTTCATCCTCTTCTTTATTTTCATCTTCAGACTGTGACTCTTCATTATCATCTGTTATCTTGAATTTGTTTGTTTTAAGTATATTTCTATCTCGCGTACTCGTCTTAAATTTTACATCTTGCAGTACTGATATTTCTCTTGTCCGGATTCCATAATCGGTAACCATTTGGAGCGTATCCTACAAAGTAGTATTTTCTGCTTCTATAATCCAATTTTTTAACGGTCCCAAAATTTTCGCGTGAGCTTCGCATCCAAAGATCTGCAGATTTGTCAAGGTTGGTTTCTTCTGTTCCCATTTTTCAATTGGTGTTACATCCAATGATTTTGTCCGACTTCTGTTGAGTAAATATACTGCGTTGTACACCGCTTCTCCCCACATGTATTTTTCCAAGTCTGAATCAAAAAGTAAAGCTCTTGCTTTCTCCATAATTGTTCGCACTAGCCTTCGGGCGGCTCATCCCTTCCTAAATATCTATCTTATATCTAATATCTAATCTAATATATTCGGTTATGACGCGCGACATTCCAAATGTAAAATAAAAATTATATTATTTCAACATAATCAATGTGATGTGTCTTGGTGAAACAAAAATTTAAAACGAGAAAATTGAAACAGATATAACAAACAAAAGATTTTTAATTATGAAACTTACTTTTAAGGATATTAAATTATTATTCAAGACAACACTGTTTTTCTTATGCATATATTTATTTTTAATAGCAGCATCTTTAAAAAATTATAATTTTCATACCCTACTTCTAGTAATTGTTTGAACAGTGCAGCTTACGATGCAAGTTTAAATTTATAACACAAGTACCTTATCAATTCCATACGAAAGGAGCACGGTTCTCCATCTTCCATCAAATTAGGATAGACATGTTTTGCTGTTCTAATATCCTGATATTTTATATATCGAATAAAGCTGAGGCCGTTAAAAGGCGAACTTAGGTCCCCGTTTAGACCAGCCACTACTCATCGTACGCGAAATAAGCGCGAGCGCTTTATGCTGAAAACCGCGGGCGGCAATCCCGTAAATGCGATTGGCCGTTGATGCCAGCCCAACCTAGACGGTATCTGATTGGAGTAGAGCTCGTAGCTCTCATCCGTACTTTCCGCGGACGCTTCGGAAATCGCAGACGAAACCGCAGAGCACGAAACATCGCGGGCGAGCGTGGAGCCTGCTCACGAAACCTGATAAGCCGGTGCAATATTTTTCCTAGATGCATCTAGGACGCTCGGAATTCTATTTCTGCCTGGGCGCTCCAATTTTTATATTTCATACGGATGGAATAGAATGCGGACGTATTTGCAATGCTATTTAATATGTCCGCTGCCTTTTTGATAGGGAAAGAAGGGAAACAAATGTATTGAAACATTACTTAACTTTGTTATGCACGTAAGAGAATATTTTGTGCACAAAAAGTTAAGATAACTATAAAAGTTGAGATAACGCAAATTTAGAATAAATATTAATTGAAAATCTATTTCATTCTCGACATTCTAATTTTGATATTGCGAGATATTGTTAGAGTTTTGCAGTATTCTACTATAATTAATGTTAATACAGTCACCAAATATTTATAACTGAAGCAAGAGAGGAAATTACGCTCTTCTACAAAACAATCTCTTGTCTAAACTATGTCTTGATGTTAACGAGCCTTTTATTGTCTTCTAAAATTGAGTAATTTACAAAAACGTACGAGGCTAACTATACTCTTAACTATGCTTAACTGTATGTCGAGACGGAGGTTCGTGGTTATCTGACTTACTTAACCTAGTTGTCCGATCAAGACTCGCTGGAAACTTATCTGAAAGAACAAAGTTTTCTACTAATAATACTCGATTTTATCAACTCGCGTTCACAATTAATAAAAATTGTGCATTTATTTCGAAATTTTTATTCTTTTTAACTCATCATTTTCATGCAAGGTCAATATTAGTTTTAACATAAGGTCACAACAATTCTATCTTTTAATATTATGTATGATATAGCTATTTCAGTTACAATATAATAGCGACGGAATCATCTTTATTGCGCTGTAAAAAATAGCATCCATTAACATCCGACAGATGTCAAATTATCGAAATTGGAATGTATGTAATGTTCTCCCTGGCGGATAACAGCTCGATATCGTTTTTCGCGATTACGTGCCATATTTTTCGACGTTTCTCACGAGAGTTCACTTCTAGTGCGGCATTATCGCAAAAATGTTCTGTCGAATATTTCGGAAAAAAAGTCACGAGAAAAGCGACGGATAAGCGACGGCGAAGGCGGTTACGAGAAGCACCTTAACGAAATTCCGCTCGCACTTGGATGCACGGCCTGGCAAAGTGACACTCCTCCGACGAGTAATCGAGTTATTTCATGTCTTTCCGGATCCTCCCTTCGTCTTGCCACCTTTTGCGATCGCTCGCTAGTACCGCTCAGTGATTTACTGATTACTTAAGAAAGAGCAAGAAGAAGAGAAACACACATGAGCGGAAAGACTAAAACAAAAGAATTGTTCTTTCTTTTCAATTTGTCATTTTGATTTTTTATACGTTCTCAGATGTATAATAATAATCTCTTATATAATTATCATTTTCTTATTAGCTTGAATTATGTTATGATTATAAATTAAATTAGGGCAATTTATCGCCAATAAATGTTGAATCAAGAAGATTGTGAAAAAGTTTCTGCGATGTTCCTCTCGTATACGCACGAGGTATATTAATTATTTGTGATATTTATCAGCGATGTGGGCGCGAACGTGTCTTATCTTCGTCATTGAATATGGCTTCACTAATTGGACAAATCTTTTCGCCAGCTGCATGACAAAGCATTAAGTTCCCAATTACATTACCACTTATTGTTAGCTTTCCACTTCAAAAGCGAAAAGCTATCAAAGCTAAGGTATATTGAGCATAGCAGGAGCAATATAAGAAAACATTTTAGATATGAAATAATTATCCAACGTTATTTCTGCTAAAGATGATACTTTCTGAGTGAGTGAGGTAAATATCTTTTTAAACGTACACAAAAGAAAAATATCTGTAATTTTAATTTCTGATACTACACATGCTAGTAATTACCAATTTATCTCGTTATAACATGATCTTGATAAGAATGTTGTGGGATGAATTCTCTGAGGACAAATTAAATAAAAATTTTAAAAAGAATCAGAAAGCTCGTTCAATTGGTCGTTGAATGACACGGTGAAAGCTCGATACGATGCAAGCGTTGGATGTTTAGTATGTCTCACTACGAAATATGCGGCTGATTGAAAGATATTCGTTGTTTTTAACAATCGCAGAACCTACAGGATTGAGTTGCCAGGGTGGGTGGGAGGAGCGGTTGGCTTTGCAGTGCGGCCCGGCCAATATTTCAAACGGCCAGACATTCGGAAAGAATTGACAAGGTACGCGCGCATTCTCTCCTCTTGCAAAACAACCCTTTCGTCCGCGGGCCAGGCTGGCGTCGCGGCGCACCCCCTGACAGCGGGGGGGCGCCGGAGGAGTCCCGCCAGCGGCCATCTTGTTGTTTGTGCAACCGCCGTCGGCCGTCACACTCGCGCCCGTCGCACGGCGCCAGCTTCCATCGCGTCCCATTGGCGCATTTAATCGCTAACAACCGGCTAACATCGAAAAACGGATTAATCTTTAAGGATAATTGAAAGAGAATCGTCCCCACTATATTTATGTGGAAAAATAAGGGGGCGGGAGGAGGCGACGATCTCTGGACAAGAGAAGCAAGCGAGTCATTGGTAACGCGCCAACTTTCATCCCTTTGCGTTGCGACCCGCGTGTTTTTAACTGTTAAACGTGTAACTATATAGCTATAATAATGTCGAGAACCATTTCCTTACGAAAAAGTACTGGCTGACACGTTCTCAAAATTAAAATTGTTCAATCTTGTCATACAGCTGTAATATTTTGATACGTTATAATGTAATGACACTATGTATAAATTGAATACAAGAATAAGCGGTAACTTTTATGATTTTAATTTTAATAAATTGTTATTTTTCTAGAAAATTTTTCGAATGTAATAAAATCAATTACAGAATCAGGCATATTGATCGGATTTCGACTTTCCAACATCGAAGATTAAATTTACCCGTTACCGAGGATCTTGATAGGGGAACAAATTCTCACACTGGAGAAATCCTCGCATTCTGATTGCGCGATGCGAAAAAATATTTTCGCGCCATGCCGGGATTGTTTTCGCGGTCGCGCGCGGATTTAACGAAAAATGTCCCCGGGGCGTGAAAGCGCTCGTTTTTAACACATCGAGTGCAGCTCGTGACTCGTAAATCCGGTCGCGTCGATTTGAATCGCCCGGTAGCGCGACGGAGGGCGCCCGATAGAGGCCCCCCGATAGAAGGTAAGGGGTCAATAACCCAGTGTACCCGTCGCGCTTTTTCCACAGCCGCGAAATGGATGTGGAGGCCCGTTGTGGCCGGTAGCCGAAACGCGCAAGTATTCCTCCGACGGAGATGATCGAGTTTCGCCGCAATTGAAATTGATATTGATATTTTTTTGCGCGACCGCCGCCGCCGCCGTCCGCGTCGCCGTTGTTGCGTTGCTGTCGCCGTTTCGGCGCGAGAGTCACGTGCGAGCAACGCTTGTGAGAAAAACCGAAATATTTGTGTCGTTAAATGTTCGACGGCTGAAAATATCTAATACTTTTATTATTTCATGTGTGACAAATACGTCTGTTAAGTTAGCACCCCCACTTTAATTTTTAATTGCTAATAACGGATTATGTAACAAATTTGGAGGAAAGTTTGGTTCACGTTTATCACCAATTGAAAAATAAATTTTCTAGTTGATATTGCAGCTGCCTGATAATAAGAAATAAGGCTTTTTCCACTTCTGATCTTAAAGTTTAATTCGCTTTTGCAAACGTTGGGAGAAATGAACGCAATGAAACACCATTCTCGTTTTCGGTCCTTCTCGGCGATAATATCGAATTGGAACGATTATGCCGCAATGTGAACGACAAAAAAAGCAGTTCGAAGGAAAGTTTCCTCGGCGAGCGTGCAGCGGAAACGGGCGACTGCCACTGTCGTTTGTTTAACTTTTGCGACGATTCTCAGCGTTTTTGCATCGGTTAGGAGAGCTCCTCTCCGCCCCTCTTTCGTGTACTCTCTATTCCTCCCTTCTTTCGTCTTACTATCGACTTCGTAGCGCGATTCCTTGCCGTTCTTCTTTCTAACTTCGGTCTTTTCCCTGCTGTCGCAAACAAACAAGCTGCAGGCCGAACTTCAGTCTCGAATGCGTTTGGCGAGACTTGACGGAACCTTCGGCAACTTTCAAATGTAATTTTCGAATTCGTTTTGTAGCAGTTTTCGGGGTCCACGACGTTTGGACTGATCGGTGCATTCGCGTAATATTTGCGAACATGAATCACGCCTTGCGCAGTTTTGTTTCGACACCTTTGGCGACGCAAGTATCATTGCGACAATTAAATTTTTAATTTAACAAGCTCTTAAATTTTGTTCTCTTGGAGATATCTTAATAAGACACACGCAATGCCAGTTTGTAATGTTTAAAGAATTTTAGAAACTTTTCATAACGTTTGCATTCCCATTGTAAATTATTAGTCTGCTTTTGGTCTATGATATATTTATAATTTACGTTCTTATGTTCGAAATTCTACATGTTCTACATTGTCGGTTCACTCCATCGCCGATCTTCATCTTTTCAATCTTTGGACAATCTACTTTGACAATCTTTTCAATTTCGATGCCACTCGCCCGTATTAAATTTCATAAATGTAACGGCAGACACACAACGTACCGAGAGAACGCCGGATAAGAAAGAGGAAGAAGCAGCCCGCGACTTGACCGAACCCCGATCGAAAGAGTACTATCGTCCCAAACTCTGAGAGGTCGTGCGCGTTATTTATGGAGGCGGCCGATAGCGATAAGGACAGCAAATCGAGCGAACTCACAATCGGACCAAGCTGTATTCAATTCCAGCTCATAATTGTTAAAGTGGAAAAGTTTCAAAGCACCGTATCGGGCCACCCTCGTGGCATTCTCTCTTTTCCCCTCTGTCCTCGCTTCACGGCTCGACTCACCCCCGCGGGGGAGCGAGTGCTCCTTTTTCTTCTTTCCCGAATCCGCGTCCCGTTTCCGCATTCGTTTCTACGAGCTCCGGACTGTCGCACGATCCTCTAGCGAGTTTACGATTTCCGTCTACACTGTCCACGCTACAAAGGTAAATTTCCCCGTTCTGCTTCAGCAATCGACGAGCAGTCGATGGTGAAGGGAGGTACGTCTTTTAAGTTACCTTCCATGGATACAAAAATAATTCCTACTTTCTCAATCATACAGAAAAGTACGGAATGTATCCTATAATTTCCATTAGCATTGTCCCACAATCTTTTTACCATTTGTTAAATAATATAATTACATAACTATGCTAATACGCTGATAAGTAAAAGATATCTCACACAGTTTGGAGACTTTCAAATTTTCACAATTGTGGTGTCACTATTTATATGCAATCACTCACCTCATTCTCCGCATCTCCTCCTCCTCCTCTCAGTAATCCACTGATGATTGCCCCTTTACACACACATACACTCGCGGAAATACGACACTCCCGATACGGATACGATATTCGCTCGCAAGGGTACGGTAAAGTCGTACTGTGAAATATAGCATTCCGAACGCGATTAATTCGCGCGGTAAGACACGACACTCCCGACACAACGCGCACTCGCCAGGATATGGTTATTATTACTCGTACGAAAGAACGATACTCGCTTACAAGAATACGATTCATTCGCGTATCAATATGGCGCACTCGCGACATATCAAAAGATATGCTGATTCACGTGGCCAGATATAATACCCCATGCAGCGATTCTTTCATGAAGATTAATCGTTAATTATAATTGCGAATATGATGATCGTCCATTGATGAAGCGAATGCGATACTCATAACGCGCGCATTTTTCTCGGGCTCTCACTTCTCATTGTTGCCACTAGAAACATAAAAATGAAATAATTTTAGTCATGAGTTCGCTCATAATAATATTAAACGAAATAATAAACAAAAACCTATCCGAGAAAGAGATAGCAAAATAAATCTAATAAGAACTAGATTTAATTTCACGTGCTTTTAAAAAGATTTAACATCAATATCAAATTCAATTTAAGTCCCCTTCAATTTATGATATGTATTAGTCGATTAGATATTACATAATACATATCAGGTTATGTGTATATCGCTCTCGAGAGAAACTTGATCTAAATATGAAACTGTTCCGATCTGAGTCGATACTGCTTTACTAAATTTTGCCAGCTCTAATAATACCCCTAATACGATTCACTATTGGAATTTCTGAAATAGAGCTCTTCCCGGTTTCGGCTGCATCATTGAATCCCATATGGTTTATAAGATTTTCTAATATTTCAAATCCGAGTATCAAAATGTGCAGCTGTGCACGTTACATTTTACCATGATATTTTTTCAGACGAAAGATTCTTAATTCTAGCTATTATTATAAAAATGTTACATTTTCAAGAATCGATACGTTAATTAGTTACTCTGTAAAATGTACAAATACAATTATAATGATAAAACAATGTTATACCATTAACAAATTATTAACTTGGCAATTGTGTGAACAAAATACTTCAAAAATTTAATAATTTTGCTTTTCGCGATTAAAAACTATTGATGTCCTCAAGAAAGAGAAAGCAATTTGTCACACGATAATTTCCAGGTGCCGCGCATTAAAACGGGACGAAATGATATTATGTAAACGATATTGCGACATCGCCGGGAGCGTTGCATTTCCTAGCATTTCCCGCTTTGATACGATGTCCCGAAGCAAATCCGCGATACCTAATAAAGCCGCGTTTTTGGCGAGAGCGCATCTCGCGTTTCGTCCCGCAGCGACGGCCGAGCCCGAAAGCTCCTGATAGTGGCTTAGCTAGGATCCGCCAGTCAGTCGACGGATTAGGGTATCTCTCGGCGGCCGCACGTAATCTCTCCCCGCCACCGGACATTTTCGCCACCCAAATCGTTTATCGTCTCCACGCTTCCGTTACGTCGGCCGTTTCGACGCACTATCGTACAACCGCGCGCGTTCCGGTGTCGTCATATTTCTCCTCTATCCCGCGTATCCCTGCAAAGCAGACTTCACCGTACACGAAATAACTCGTATGTCAAAATAAATCGATTGTTTTTTCCCTTCCTTTCTTCGCCTTTCGTATCAGGGAGTTTAGCCATGGTGACTGCTTCCATTGTTGAAAATCTAGATAAGTACATGTATCTCCTCGATTTACAGATTTACAAAACTTTTTTTGAAAAAAGAATTACTTGAGCAATACTTGTGTCTGATTTTATATAATATTTAGTGATTATATTCAGGGATTTTAATCCTCCGGTACTTCCGGTGCTCAAATGTTAGAATATTAGATAATTTGGCATCAGCCAAGGAAGATCGTGTTGCTGCACGACATTTCCGACATAAGGGCATAACTTTTCCCCAACAGCGCGATCGACGACGCTGTGGCATCGTGGTTGTTTTATGGCACATCTCTCACGTTCACCCACGAAGCGCGCTCTTCTCCTTCGTCTACGTCTCCAGAAGACTGAAGCACGGGGGGGATGCGCATGAGGGGTGTGTATCGGGCGGATCGCGAGGAAGGGTATGGCGGCTTCTTGCCGAGTTGACGATAAACTTTCGTACAAGTTAAATACGAGCGGGATGAAGATGCATTACCCAGGCAGCGGTGGACGCTAGCAAATTGAAGGGAGAGATTCAGTTCTGTCCGGAAAACTGAGGAAAAGTGAACGAGCGAAACGAGTTTCGCGATTTCTTTGTGCAGCCATGATTTCGAGGGATTTCCTCCCGTCCTGTTGTCGCGTTCATCCTCGAATCTCCGACTGGCCGTAATGCCTCTCCCTTTCTTCTAGATTGACTGGATCATCAATCCCTTTCAACCGAGTACGTTCTATATCATATAATAACGGAACTATAAGATGAATCTCTATCAAAAGCGATATATACATGAAGCTTGTAAGATATTGAACATTAAACAAACTGCTTTTTCTACGATTAGCAGCGCAATTATCGATAGAGTTCTGTTTTTTTTATTTAAAAAGTTGCTTTCTGTTAACTATACTTTTTCTGCAAACTGGTACAGACATTTATCAGCATATCTGTAGCAGCAGTTAAAACCAGCGATAATAATTCTGTGCAAAATATTGGACAGAAAAACTTCCAGTAAATATTTTTTTATTTTTTTGAATGTTATGGGAATTTTATACGAAAATAATTGTTTGATGTTTGCAAAGTTCAGTCCAAGCAGGAAATATATAAACTGCATATGTAGCTTTCCCTTCCATCGTGAATGCAAATGTACTATTAACATATGCGAGTGAGGCAATCTTTTAACGTTTAATTCATCCCTAAAAATAGAACAATAGCTTGTAACGGTTAAGCGAAAAGCTGTATTTCATTCTCGGATGTAACTCATGAAAACGCTGACGTAACTTATACCGGAATTATAACCAGGTCGGACAACGAGATTGCCTTTGTTTCCGGAAAAAGGATAAATGTCACGTTCTATTATTCCTATCCTCGTAATTAGTTGACTGGATATTGTACCGAGGATTTTAACGTACTACAATATCTTGACCCAGTATACTTTATTTAGTTTGCAATAGCATTTATATGTCGTTAAATCGTATTTTTATATATAAACTGTGTATGTGAAGACCGTGTTAAAATGAAAAAAGACACGTATAGGAATCATCACTTCGATTTTCGTCTGTATTTAAGAGTTAAATTTATTTCATCGATTATTTCTCGCATATTACCGCGGAATCTTGCCCTTTAGAAATTCCACTAAATCCTTTCACATTTCTTCAAACTTTCTCAACTGACTTTATTTCAATTCGCTCCATGTTCCTCCTCGCTTTTGCGTTCTTACATCCAACTATCCTCCGGTGTAAGTTGATTAACAAGTTAATCAGTCGACTGCTAATGGACTTATCAACTGGATACCGCAACTTTCTTCCGGGTGCTGGTCAATCCACGAGTTTAGATCGAGTCAGCGGACAAATTAAAAATCAGGATACGTCGGCGAGCGTGACGATGGCATCTCTCTCGAGGTCTCCACGCCCTCCCTAGCAGCCACCGTGCTTGTTCGCGATGGTTGTGACACAACGTGTATTAGCCGGCGTGAGGGATGCAGGTCTGCAAGGCCTGAAGGGCCTGAGTTGGCAATAGTGAAGAGCACCCACTCGTTGCGACACTCGTGAGCGGCCTCATTGTCTCTCAAGGGTCTTCTCCAGCCTCATCCTTTCCCCATATCCCCGGACCTCGCGGCTTGTTCCTCTCGCCCTGTATATATTCTGCACTTTCACAATCCGCGTCTGTTCCTCCCGCTTTCCCCTACCGCGCACTCGTCCCCCTTTCTTTGACATCGTTCGCTCGATGTCGACGAGCAACCCTCTCGGGACACGTCGTCGGTACAGTAGGTCCCGTTTTTGCGTCACGCGAACCTGAGGAGGGTCGAGCGGAGGCTGAGACACGAAGAGGCCTGTCCTGTCTTAGCTTGTCTCGCCTTGTCTTGCCTTAACAAGCTTATGCAGCACTCTCCAACTGCATCGGCCACCACCTTCAGTCGATATCCTCGTCGCCGCTTCTAGAAAGATGCTGCGGAATGCTGAAGTAACTATCAGATTTCTAGTGTACGTTCATCTTTCAACTTGAGTTTCGTGCAACGTGTCAATACGTGTGATCTGCCCCTTTTATTAACGAAGGTTACGCTCTCATTAAAATTTGGATGCAGCGTTTAATAAAATCGATTGATTGACAAACTGGTTAATCTGTTTAAGAGAGATGGGACAAGAGAATGAGAAACTTCAGTTAAAAATATACGAGACGATAGATTATAGTCTACGTAAATTTCTCTTTAAATAGCTGTTAGCTTCGCGGTTTCGCATTAATTGAGAAAAGTCGAAATCGGTGCATTCGATCTATCCGCACAGATGTTAGATCCGTGCATTCAGCTTGGCGCTAGGAGATCCGTTCGTGAACGTTTTATCGGTTCATTATACGCAAGATCGATGGCATCTACGAGACCGTAACATTTTTCGGATAAGACCAGTCTAACCCTCCGTCGCTTCCTTGGTCGTTGTCTGTATGTGCGTGTGCGCGCCCCGCAGACCCGTCTTATCTTAGCGTTTCCGGTCCAGCGAGCCGGAAATGCGTAATAGAGGGAGTAGACGAGTAGACGCGAGGGACCAGCAAGGCGAAACGAGAGAAAGAACGCGAGCACGTGCGGAAAATGGAGAGGGAAAACACGCGCGAACATCGCATCTGATATAACGAGCTCTCTCTCTCTGTCTCTCTTCTGAGTCTCGCAAACTAATTCCGACCGAAAATTCCAAACTCCTCTTTGGAAATTACAAACCAGGCTAGTGTTTTTCAATAATATTATACAGTATTTCGTAACTTTATCCGCGTTCTGTCATGCGTTTTTAAGCGGTAAATGTTTATTATTTTGAGAAGAACAATATGCATATAGTTCATCATTTATTTATTCAAGATACAATTGAATACAATACATAATGTTTATTAATATATGCATACCTAAAAGGTCTCCGTGTGCTAGATAAATAATCTGCATTCACCACAATTTAAAATACTTTGAAATTATATTCAAGCGGTGAGTATATTTATACTGTTCATAAGATATCGTAATTATTTCAATAGCCTGTATAATAACGTCGGATCTAATCAATGATCCTTCCGGTCTCTGTTGCTTTTTTATATCTCACGCTTGCATTAAATTAAATTTGCGATCCTTTCAACATCCTCGTTTGAAACTTGAAGATCGTTTAACTGGAACGCTTTGCTCCTCGTAAAGAGAGAACGACTTTTACCGTTGACAAGCGAGGATCAGAAATTGAAAACGTTCGAGTCAAATTTCTGCGCGAAGAAAATGATTTGACCGCCTCGCAGCGTGATCCTGGAAATTAAAGGTGCGAGGAGAACGTAGGATCTCTTTAAGCCGCTGCTTCGTATAAATTAGTCCTGAAGCCTTCACACTCGTCGGATTACGGAGATTATCCGGATCATAGGGAATCCGTAGTCCAATTAATCTGAATAGGACTTTGGAATAAACTCGGTATGAAGAAGCAATCGCGAATTCGCGACGGCCATTCACATCGCGAACAAAACTGAAAATTTATTTATCCGGTCGCTCACTACATTGAAACAGGGGTTTTTACCTTCGTGAAGTTGACACCTCATTTTTTAAAAATCGATTTTTTATTAAAGTTCTGGTTGTATCCCATTGAATTCTAAAGTTCTTTGCTAAATTTATCAATAGTTCTGAGGAATAATATACATATATATATAATTATTTATTATATTTTTCTGTTTTAATTAACTGTTTTTTAAATAAAGAAACTGCTCCAAAACCGATTTTTTATGCTCCGGTTCGTTACCGGAGCGTTTTACAATATAATCAAAAATGGTTCGCTCCGGATCGGAGCGATTTTATAAAACAAACGGGTCGGTTTACAATACTGTTCCAAATAATTTACTCCATAAATTCATCCGGTTTTTGGAGTGGTTTTTGAACTCGAACCGGTTCAAAAACGCTCCAAAGAGCGTATTTTTGTTCCGGTTTACAACCCTGATTAAAACCGTTGAAAATACTGAATTTGTTATAAGGATTTAAGAAATTTTCAAGATTTCAGAAGATACAGCGATTTTTCGTGTCACGAGCCAAAAAAATTTCTAAGTCTGAAGGAGTAAAAAATTTTTTTGCGAACTCCGACGTTCCGTCGACAGTTCTGTATAGCACCTCGAGAGTTCTAACAATGACTCTTAAGACTGGAAGCGCTGAAAGTAAGATGTAAGAAGATACAGCGATTTTTCGTGTCACGAGCCGAAAATTTCTAAGTCCGAAGGAATACATTTTTTGGGAAATCGGACGTTCCGTCGACAGTTCTGTATAGCACCTCAAAAGTTCTAACGATGACTCTTAAGACTGGGAGCGCTGAAAGCAAGATTTAAGAAGATACAGCGAGTTTTCGTGTCACGCGTCAAAAAAATTTCTAAGTCCGAAGGAGTAAAAAATTTTTTTGGATATCCGATGTTGTATTGAGTTCTGGGTAGCACCACAAGAGTTCTAACAAAAATCCTTATAACAAAATTCAGTATTTTCAACGGTTTTAATGTTATTGCTAATTTTGTGAAGTTAGCACCTCCAAACTTCAAAATTTATTTTTTAGCTTAATTCCCCAGAACTATTGATAAATTTAGCAAAGAACTTTAGAACCAGGGTTGTAAACCGAATCGAACCGTTGAAGTTTATACGTTCCGAGAGAACGGATCAAAATTTGAATTATAAAATCGTTCCGCTCCGGAGCGAACCGTTTTTGATTATATTGTAAAACGCTCCGGTACCGAACCGGAGCACAAAAAACCGGTTTTGGAGCGGTTTCTTTATTTAAAAAGGAGTTAATTAAAACAGACAAGTATAATAAATAAATATATATATATGTATATATATATAAAGTATTCAGATTAATGGATCACCCTCCGATGTCAATAACCTTGACATATATTATCATTAGTATCCTCCCTAAGTAAAATGCAACACCCTGTATTATATATATTGTTCAATTTGCATATTAAAAAATATAAAAAACGAAAAACTAAAACTTGTTGCATTTTACTCAGGGAGGATACTAATGATTTATGATGAAATATTTGTCAAGATTAATGATATCGGAGAGTGGTCTGTTAATCTGAATAATTTATATATATGTATATATATATATATACATATATATATTTATTTATATTTTCTGTTTTAATTAACTGTTTTTTAAATAAAGAAACCGCTCCAAAACCGGTTTTTTATGCTCCGGATCGGAGCGATTTTATAAAACAAACGGGTCGGTTTACAATACTGTTCCACATAATTTACTTCATAAATTCATCCGGTTTTCGGAGCGGTTTTTGAACTCAAACCGGTTCAAAAACGCTTCAAAGAGCGTATTTTTGCTCCGGTTTACAACCCTGTTTAGAACTTAATGGGATGCAACCAGAACTTTAATAAAAAATCGATTTTTTAAAAAATGAGGTGCCAACTTCACGAAGGTGGGGTTTTTAAATAAATGTAAAGATGCGAACTTGAAATCAAGAAGTTTTCGAGTAGTTGAATCATTTCGACTGAACTACAGCTTTCTTCGCATTGTTCAAATCTTTTATGTCCAAAAAGCATTGAACGTTTAAAAGTCTTCATTATCCTTACATATTTATTTCCATGTATTTATTGAAATTTTACTTTTTATTAAAGAGAAGCACAGGGAGCATCGATTAGCTACAAGATTTTTTATCTCTGCATACCTTCGCACAGCTAAATAATTGAAAGTATCCAGATTTTTAGTTCCTCCTGTAATTCAGGAGTGATCGATATATTTCCGTGAAGGGATAATTTGCTCAAAGAAAATTGATCAAAGAGTAGATTATGCATATGTATTACGCATTTATGTGTGAGTTATAGTAGTTTAGTATAATAATGCAACAGAGGTCTCCGGCGAACTCGGTGAAGAGACGTCCGCTGCTTCACATCGGCGAATTCGAGCACCATCGAAGTCGACGAAACGCCTGACGCTGCAGTCGCTTCGCGAGTTCGCCGTAGCGTGAAGTACAGCAGGATACGCTTTCGCCTTTCGCTCCCGTTCCTTTAGCCCTCTTTCCGTCTCTCCCTTTTTATCCCGTCGCCGTTGACGACTCTGGGAAACGCCAAGCCGCCTCGTCCCGCTCCTACCGCACCCTCTGGCAACGGGTATGAATATCGTCAGCTCTTTTTCACCCTCGTCGAACATATTTCAACGACAGTAGGCGTCGAGAGAGAGTCGACTGATGCCTCGGCACAATTCCGAATACGCCGCGGGGTGGCTCAATCGCTCGTTCACTTCGATTGGGATTCCACCACTTCCGGGAGAGAACGTGAGGCTGCCAAAGGACGAGAGGGCTGAGACGGTGGTGAAGTTTGTCGTTCCTTGTGATGGCGATCGCGTTCAACAAAGCTTACATATCGAGATCATAAACCATGAATTTTTTATATATTACGTATGTTAATCATTGTTTAACATTGCTTCACTTAAAGATGAAAGATTAATAATTAATGTTGAACTTAAGGACATTAGATTCAACTATTTAGTCTGTTTTAAGCAATTAACATCATTTCATAGTTGACGCTTTCATCTATTATAATATTATAAATTAATTCAAATATATTATTATAGTTTTTCAATGAGAATTAATATATTGGAATAATGTATCCTAGATCGTAAGCATCATAAAATGATAATTTGCCATTGATATCATACAGCGTAAAAGAAAAATTATTAAAATAAAATAATCGGTTTATCTCTCTCTTCTTTGTCTTTCGGTGGAAGAAAAAGTTTATATCATTGGCTTGATATTTCTTGAATTAGTTCTTTTGCTTACTTTATTTAATTCTACCATTTGAGTTACGAACGCTGCATGAGTTAATTATCTGTCGCAGTTCTCGCAGAGATTCTATTGTTAGTCTACACGGTTAATTAACTTGTGTTACTTGAGCTAAATAGCTGAGTCTCATTTAACTTAACCGTCGATTTAGGTAGATTTACTTAACTCGATTGTTTAACTAGAGTTACTGAAGATGTAACATGCAAATAAACACGGAAGAATAATAGTGAAATGTAGCAGCACAAATTCTAGCTGAAAATATCAGACGAATTAGATTTAAGATTGAAGTAAAAAATCGTTTTACTTAAAGGAGAATTTAACGTGAATATAATAAAAATTGAAAAACATTATTTTCCAGTTCCGATAAATTTGAATATCAATTTTTGCACAAAAGATAGTATTGTTAAGAACCGGAAAAAAGGAATATAATAAATATAAAAATTTTTTTTATAAAACATTTGTTATTGTTAAAAAATATAAGCTTTAACTACATACATACAGTATAATATAATTTTTCAACTTTATATTAAAATCATGAAAATTAATAAGACTCCCCTTTCCGCACTTATCATTTATCAAATGAACAAATCGTTGACTAATTCCATTATTGATACTCCATGAGAGTGTCGACACCTCATACCAGAAAAATTGGGACATCATCCTCACAAAATTCGTATGGCGATGTGTCAAGGAACCGAATCCCTCGGAGTCGTTCTCCAGAGAAGTGGGTCGAAATTCGTTGAAGTACCAAAAAATATATCGCCTGGATGTTGCCTCGAAGATCGCGGAGAAGAGCTCCGGAATGTCCGTGGGATCGTCGTCGCCCCTCGAGAACGATTTATAAGCCAGCCGTTCCGACGAGCTCGCCCGGTCCTCCCGTTCTCTCCTCTTCGAGCAGCCCGGCTTCCTTTTTGCGGCTTTGAGCTCCCGATTCTTTACGCCGCGCCTCATTTTAAGGATGAATTTGCGCGAAAACTTCTTCCGCCAGTTCCGCGTCTTGCCGCTCGTCGTCTCGACGTCGAGAGAAATTGCGGCGGGACACGAAGAGAAGCGGCTTCGTCTTATCGAGATTGAATTTTATTCCTTCACGGTGCATTTTATTAATGTAGAGAAGAAATGATTTTATAAGGGTTTCATCGCGTTGTGTCTTAACATCTCCTTTCCTGTGTGAGTAATGAGCTGGCTTCTAACAAACTTCCTACTCGTTTATTTGCTGTTACTTTGCATGTAATTGATTATTTCCCATGCTTGCTTTAATGCCGAAAAGTCAATAAAAATCTCTCTGGAATGAGCAATGGTTAAAATGTGTATAATATTTGCACATTTCATTATTTAAGAACAATTTTGTCTTTATTTCTCTTTGTTTTCATTTTGTTTAAATATAGTTGTATAAACTATAATAATACAGAAAATTTATTTATAAAATATACTCTTTTTTTTGTTCATTTTAATCTCAAATTTGCTTTATTTAAAGTTGTATAATATTTTAAATGTTAAAGTTTTTAATAATTGAACTTAATTGATTATTAGTGCTTAATTTTTTACAGGTTTGTAATTGAGAAAATTATTATTTCTCTTCTATAAAATGTTATCAGTAGAAAAAAATTATAGATTCTATCCAATTTTGATTGAAGTATAACAGAACAAGTTAAAGTACTTCTTCACACTCATAGATGGTAGCACATGTTTACACGAGCGCTTTATTCGTTACATAAAATTTTTCCAGTAAATATAATAATATGCAATTGTAAAACTTTATGCTTTAATACGTAATTTCATTCTTCTCGGACAAAAATATAGTTTTGTGTAAAAAAATAACAATGCAAATCAATGATTCTTAGGAATATTGACAGATAATATATTTGAATACTATATTTGAAAGCAAAATCATTTCCAAAATAAGTAGTAAGATGTATAAATATTATATACATTTTAATTATTTCTCATTCCTAAAAATATCAATTTTTGCGGAAATTAGTGAATAATCTCGAATAATTCTACAATGTTGATGTATCATCAATCAATATAAATTCTGTAATAATGGAATTATAAAAATGATATATTTATGCATGGTTATCGTGAAAACCGTATCTTCGAGAGACATTTTTCAATTTTATCAACAAGAAATATGTCGGCTGATTGCGACGAAGGATGTTAACGGAGACGGAGTCTCAGAAAGTTCAGTTTTGCAAGAACCCTCGAGGTCTAAGGGCCATGAAGTGGCTGTGTTCCACGCGATAACCGTTTCTAATCTACTTTTCGCGCCTTCGTAGCGCTTGGGAACACCTCTTTGCGTCGGTTAATGGAATTAAAGTTCGGCCTTGGAATGCGGTTTCCCACACAGACTTGGGTATGCGATAAGACTAATTGATACGCTCTCATGGATGAAACGTTGCTCGGAAAGACTCGTTTAACTGGCAATCTTTTGAGTCTCTTGAAAGGACGAAGGAAATCCCTCTCGAACGCTTCTAAGGATCTCTCAACAGTATCGCATCTTCGCCTGATCTAAGCCTAGTAAGTTGTCTTTCAAGCTGTAGCTATAACATAAGCGGAGAATATAATACTCAAAGGACAAGGAGATGATATTAATGTGCCAGGCATCGTAACCAGGTGTATCTCGTAATCTTGGTTAACTAACGTTGCTTAATCGATTATTCAGTTAATATTCCACTTAACATTGTGTAGTTCTAATTAAAATATATAGATATAGAATATATAGAATAGTATTAAAATAATAAATGTAAGGATAATAATGGATTACTGCAATCTTTTTGCACAAGGATGTAACTTCGATAATTAAAGAGAAGAATGCAAAACTTATAAACCTACATAAAATTGTTTTACCGCTATATTAGAGTGTATCGTGTATTTAATCTGATAAAGAGCAGAAAACGTGAATAATGATGCAAAGATTAAGCGTTGTTAATTGTTGACCAATAACAAACGGCTTTACATCAGTAATCGCTAGAACTTGCGATGAATAAAGGGAGACATTATGTCTCCTCTTGCGCTTCCTTCATCTTGAGAAGAAGCGCGGTCTTTGTGCTCGAAACGACGTTGCTGTCACTCTCAGCTATTCACTCGCTACCGCGTGAGAGTTGCGAAGTTTGCGCGAAAGTTTCGCCGAAAGTCAGCAGGCCGAGTGACGCCCGTAAGAAACTGCGGGGGAGAATGGGTGGCATCGATTATTATATATACAAGTAACCCACGATCTGCGGAAATTTCCCGTACGAAATTTTGCTTTAGTGAAACTCCGTTCGCGGACAAAACTTGATTGAAATCATGTGTTAGTTTGCGTTAAATAGTTTTTTTTATAGCTACATAGTATAAAATGCATAGTATAGTAAAGAGAGACATTTTCATGTACTTTATGTATTCTAATAATCAAATTTATTAGCTTTTTGATATGACTTATCACATTTTTACATAATTTATTAATGAGCTTTTATTCATGCTATAATAACGCAAAATTCTGTGGCTTTTGTACATGAAAAGAAACTTGCCTTGATAAAGGATTTTAAAGTACTTTCGAATTTACTCCGCGTGTATGTGTATTTTATTTCTTATTAAATTAATACAATTTGTTATACGAAGTTGATCGCAGAATCGATTTTTTATTATAATAATGCCAGTAATAATGTTTAATAAATTGATATTGTTATATTATACGTGATATAGCACTTTAAGATGCGGGAATTATATCGTTAACAAATAGGAAGGGTGTGACTGTTCTTTAAGGTCTCGATGTTACTCTTGTACGGTGAATAGCAAACGTATGTAAGACCGGAATGCGTTTTCTCCGCCTGTCGATAAATTGTCGGGATTCCTGTTATTCCCCTTTCGTCGAAAAGTTTTCATTCAATGCAAGAAGTGCAGGCAAAATATTTGGAAGCAAACTTTGTGGCACGACTCTTTTATCTTGCTGTCACGTTTACTTGAGCGTATCTTTCTATCATAATATTAAAGATCCCGAGAAAAAATTAATTTTATAGTGACACCGAATCAATCAGCATTATTACCAACATTTTTTGAAATTTCACGGAGGTTATAAAATGAAATATTAACTTGAGACCGGAAAGTCCGTGTGAATTGTTTTTCGTAAAGTTTGCACGGACTCTTGAATCAACCCAATATTAGAATCATAATACATAACTTGTGGTTTCTTTCTCTTCACAAATTAAAATGTTTATACATTATAATATTACTTCGCACGTGTGCGCACCCATCTATTACACGTTATAATAAACCGAGAGAACATTTGCGTAGGAAATTTTATGGAATCGTCTTACGAAAGCGAAATCGACTTTCGGTCGCGTTCTCTCATTTCTACAATTATTCGCGCAATGAATTCTCCGTGTGTTTTAACGCGCCGCGTCCATCGACGTGACCCTCCGCATCGCCAGCCACGCCGTTTAAACACCTGCGGGTGTTTGCTCAGGACGAGCGGCGGCACGAGCTCGCTAATTGACTGGTTTCGACTTATTAGAGTGTCTGCGGAGCATTTTAAAACTGGATTAACTGTGCTCTGTGCCTTTGGTCGCGTCGCCCGACGTGGTCCTTCTCCTCGAACCGTTCGTCAGGCAGTTCCCCAGTAATGAAATCGGCAAATTTGCCTTCGTTTGGACGAAAATGACGAAAGAAACCGGACCTGCTTACAATTAGAAGACTGACTAGGTGAGCGACCGTCCAAGTTAAATCGCCTTATCCTGACTAGTGAAATAATCTCCGAGTTGCGAGATACTCACGTAAAACGGTAGACGAACGCCAAGTCGCGAGATAACTCGTCATGAGCGTTAGGAGATTAATTACCCGCGAAAACCTCGTCCCCCGCGTCTCTCCCCGGTATTTCGCGTTCCAGAACACGCGTCTTTGTCGCGCGCGGTCCTTTGTCGACGTGGAAGCGCCTGGGGCTGGCCGTGCCGTGTGTACACAGGGCAGAAAGAGAAAGAGAGAGAGCAAGAGCGAGCGAACGCGAGGGGGACGCCCCTCAATCAGACGTCGAATCGGGGCGCGTGTCGTGCGAACGAAATCCATCGATCAACTCAATTAACTAATTGCCCCGCGGCGCCCCCGTTTACATCCCCCGCGTTGCTCCCTCCCCCACGTATTGTTGTCTCCCTTATTCGCAGCCAGCACGCCAGAGGAAGCCAGACGAACCTCGCGTCGAATTTCGTCACGCCGCTCTTCTCCGCCGTTTTCCGCTCCGATCGCGCCTTGCCACGCTCAAAAAATGCCGCGACTGCCGGTCGACAGCGGAGTTTATTGGTCAACAGTGATTCGCACCGACGGACTTTTCCGTTGCGTTATTCCGAGGCGGATATGGAAAGCGATTGAAGCTCGTTTTGTTTGTCTATACGGTCGTTACATGTTTCACTGCGCGGTCCTTTCTGGCGCGTTACATTGTTGACGTAAAATGTACGTCGAAGCTTTCATTGCGGAGCAATTGTAAAAAGTACTATATGAGAAAAACGGATGAAAAATTTTAAATCTATTTTTCGACAATGTGCAACGGAATTTGGGACAGGTATAATAATTGCCGTGGAATATCTTTTTTGCGTAGAATCAGACAATAGTATCTGAGATTGAAATATATGAAGGTATTATATTTTTTTTTTTACAGAATACACACTAAATGTATATCATACTTAACATAAATCTAATAAGCATTAAAAGGATAAAAACGTGATTTTACATATACAGGGTGTCCCGGGTTTTAACCGACAAACTGCGGGAGCATATTCTACTAGTGGAAATAAGAAAAAATTCTTATATCGAATTTGCTTAGAAATGCTTTATTACAAAGTTATAAACCAATATTGAAAAGAAATATGAGATAAGTAACAACGGAACATAGTGTAGAATTTGGAAGGTCGAAGATGTCTATGTTATGTGTATTCACGTGTATTCATGTTCACTATGTTGAAACGATTCAGTATGATTGTTACTTTCACAACAGTAGCTGTTAGATTTCAATCGTCGTGTCAACTAGCAATTACTATCAGAATGCCAAAAGTGTTTTCAAATGAGGAATACACCGATATTCATTTCGTGTACGGATTCTGTGACGGAAATGCACGAGCTGCCGTACGAGAGTATCAACGTAGATTTCCTAACAGGAGAGTACCAGATAGATTTAAAGCAACGAATTACTAATTCAGTTACTGAGATGCAACAAAATTTTCAGGAATGTCGTACTGTAACAAATTCTGTACTACGTCGATGTCTAGCTTGTATCGATGTGCAAGGACAACATTTTGAAATGCGTCACTAAATCATTGCGTAGATAATTTTTATTTTTGTGAAAAAATCCGTTGTTACTTATCTCATATTTCTTTTCAATATTGGTTTATAACTTTGTAATAAAGCATTTCTAAGCAAACTCGATATAAGAATTTTTTCTTATTTCCACTAGTAGAATATGCTCCCGCAGTTTGTCGGTTAAAACCCGGGACACCCTGTATACTGATAAGATGACGTTTAATCCAAACCTACACTGTTAAAAATTGTGCGTCCATATGTTAAAATTTTCTTGTGTTGCCATGTTTTGATTACTACTTCAATGTAAAATTAACATACAACTGATATGTTATTATTTTTATAACAATTTTATATGTTACATTAATGTTAACTTCATAACTTAACATTTTGTGTATGTCTCTTAGAAATGGAATATTATTTGAAATGCTTTTAACACAATAATTTTAAACAATCAACATGTCACAAAGTCAGTTTAACATTCTAAAAGAAGTTAAAGTAAATCTTCAAATAATCATGAACTTTGACATATAAAATAATCAAATTTACTAAAATTAAATGTTTCTATCAAAAATAATTTAAGTTGAAATAATTACTATTATGTGTTAATATAACATAAAAAGTAAATGTTCATATTGTATGAACGAAAATGTTCTATCAACTTTTCTGATGAGTTATTGTAACTTCTCTTCCATGTAGTTTTCAATTACTTTGTATGTTATTTTTACATTGCACTTAAAGTTACAATAACAAAAATAAATGTAAAGTATTGTGTTAATTACTTAACATTTCTAGTTTGTCAAGAAGTAACATATGACGAATGAGTTACTTTAACTTAAAATTTAGAGTGGACTTTCTGGGACATGCAAAAAATGTTAAAATTAACATTTTATTTTTTACTGTGTAGACAAACATGGATGTAGAAATAATGATATTTAATTAGAATTGTATTTAGAGATAAACAATTTGTGAAGGAAATTTGTACGTTTCAATGATTTTTTGAATTTCCACTTTTACGCTTAGGAGACCAAAGTTTTTATTACTTTGCTTCTACTTTTCCATATGCTTTCCACTTTGCTAACATTAAAGATAATTCATTATATAGGGTAAGGACACGCATACTCTAAAGTTGATTTCATAAATTTGCCGATAATATTGACAGCAAAATTGTCCTTATAGCAAGGGTCTACGTGCAAAGCAAAGTATGACGAGGTGCGGGAAGTCGATAAAAATTTGATCGACGTCCTTACGGTCTGCTTACGACACTATCATCTTCATGGCATTCTTTATTTCGCACTCACGAGCACGTGAATACCTCAAAATTGACACTTTTGGCCCAGGATGACATAAAGGTTGTCAGCATCAAAGAAATATGATTTTATCTCAAACAGGTAGCACAGTCTAAGACTATGATGAAGATATCTTTGAAATCTTACTGTCCACAAAGTTCTTCGATCTTTAATGTTAATGAACTCCGCCATGATAGAAGTGATAAATGATCACAGAAGATAGATTATCATTTAACATTTATCACAGAAGTGATAAATGGTGATATTTCATATATACGCATTTTTAAAGAAATTATATATATTTTTATATTAAAATTTTATACACAGAGAGAGGAATCTGTATATACAAATTATTATAACAATAAGCGCGCAATTATTTCTTGATATATTGAATTTATTATTTTTACCTAAATTTGTTTAATTTGCGAGTTTATAATGGCACTTCGCGCGTTAAAGCTCACGACGTTCACGACACATGCAGTGTTCACCACGTGACAAGTGCCATGAAATTGCGTTTCTTTCTCTCTTCTTCCTCCTTTCTCATTTTCTCGCTCTCGAATTATGCAAATCCGTCGCAGCGAACGCGATCACGGACCTTTGGCAAAGGATGCGCTACAACCAGTCAGGTCATGGCTTAGGACGATTCTGTATGAGCTACCGTGAGGTCACTTCGGGGACGGCGTAAATCCCCGAATAGTGATTGGCAAGTTCCCGACGTTCCCGTGGGATATATCATCAGGAACAGACGTTCACGACTGTGACAGCGCCAAGCTGGAAAGTCTTCACAGCTACTTATTGTGAATACAGATTTCTTGCAATTGGTCCGCCGTTTATTTAAACTTGTGAATTTTATGAATATCTGATAAAGAGTTCTTAACAATTTATTAATATGTTCAAATTTCAACATTAAAAAGTATTAAGAAATTCTCGCATGTGATACATATATTATGAGACACATTATAAATTTATATTTGCTAAAATTTAATTTTAATGTAACACATCAACTGCATCGGCTTTAGCAACTGTATATACAGTATAGTGTTAGAAAATACATTTGTTATGAAACGGCTGTTTCATAATATATGAGACATTACACAAACCTGTTTAATATGTAATACGAATTTGATTTCAATTAAGATAATTATTATCGAATTGGTTGTAGTTCAGCATATTTTGTTCCTTTTGCTTGCTTAATGTTTTGCTAGACAAGAGTACAGAGAGAAAGAACGTATTTTTATGCGTGCTAGAATCTCGTGTGATCATCAGTTATTGTTCTGCGAGTGAGATTGTGAGAAGAAATATTGCACTGGAATGGTGTGATGTAACTGACAACCTGTTATCTTAAAAGAACACGCGTGCAGATATAGCCCATTTTCCATGCCGGAACCTTGCATTAGTTATGAACGCAAAGAGTGCGAGATTATCAAGTAGGATAATCGAATGTAAATGTGCAATTAATTCAATGTTGATGACAGCAGAGAACATTTTAAATTAAATTCACAATGCAATCAGCTACACATTTCCTAATTTTTATTTGCACTATTTCAAAGTAGTTTTACACATTTTATATATTTGTTCAAATTTCACATCATTTTTGTTATTTAAATCAATCGACTTGCTTCAAAACGATATATAAGGTATATCGACAATATGAAGTTTCAATCGATAAGCTGACCATCAACGATGCAGAACATTGCTGCTTCGGATTTATGTCATGAATAATTGTAATTAATTGATCACTGGCCATTAAGTGTAAGATTCTAAGAAGCGTAATAAGTGCAATAAAAATAATAACGCGAGACACACAATGTGACACGTGTCGATACCATGTGTTAAATTACCATTTCCACATAATGCGATGCATGATGCCCTCTCACGAGTTATTGAATACGGTAATAGACCAATACAGATCGTGAAAATCGTTTACAGAGACCGTGCTAATTTAATTACACCTGCATACGTAACATATTGCTGAAGCGATACGTTCATTTACGCATTCGTATATTTATCTTTATATAGGTTGTATTAAATTCATCATTTAATCTTATATTTTACATTTTTATTTAGTGTTATAGATTTTTCTTATACTTTTAGATACAATTAATTCGATTATTGAACTTTTGACAAATTTATTTATAAACTTTTATAGCACTAAAAAGAATAGTATCTAAAAATATTTAAATATGTTATATCAATCATATGACTAATCGATTAATGCTTGTTTTATGCTAATAGATTAATTATTCTTATATCTTTATTTCAATTTACGTGTCACGAAATTTTCTAGCTAACTAATTGACTTCAATTTTTGTTCGAAGAGCATTTATTTGAAATTAATCAGGTAACAAGATTGCATTAGCAATTTGCATTTTCGACGTTCAATTCACTGAAACACCTTTACATTCGGTTATGTAGTATCGACTTCATTAAGTCTCTGTTCAGTATTTTACTAAAAAAACTGTCGATTGCGAATTATCACGAATGATCGCGTTATCACAAACGTTGGATAAATCGTATGATCGCGTTGAAAATTCGATTAGGTCGACGTCAAATCGAAAGGCAAACGACTGGGGATGATTTGTTGCACAAACGAGCCGCTCATTCGACGGTTCTATTAAAACTAGTGGAAACACGCGGTCCGATAAACTTTAGAAGCAAGCAAAAATTCTGCTGGAGGTTTCAGCCGATCAAATCGATAATCACCGGCACTGCATCGAAAGGCAAATTAATAGACAGGGGGTGAGATGTACGTGAACGAGCGAATCGTGGGGCAACTATTAACTGCATGCTCTCAATACTAGTGTATTAAATCGACAATCACTTCCGATTGTTTCTGTCATCTAATTAGGTAGAACGCAGTATTAACATCCTAAATATCGTTTTATGATTAATATAAATGATAGATATAATCGGGAAATGAAAGCGTATGAGATAACGTTAAATAAAAAAAAAAGATTTATCTACAATACGCTTGTCACTCGCGCGAGGGTTGCGCTTTCGACGGTCGGTCACGCGGAGGCGAGGAAGTGGAGCAAGTGGTGCAGGCGCGCGGGTGGTCGGGCTTTTTCGCGCGAGGATCGCATTCGCTCTCTCGCCCGTTCGCTCGCGCTAGCTTCAACGCTAGTGATACCGTTAGCGAGCGAGCGAGCAAACGAGCAGGCGAACAGGCCGCAACCGGAGGCGGGTACGCGGTCGTGGCATTCCCTTCCCCGTTTCGCGGCTAGATATCCGGGTGGGGATAGCGCAAGCGCGATACTGCGCGATTCCCCCGCCGCAAGAGTGCTGGCTCTTCCCCGCCGCCGCCGCCGCCGCCGTCGTTGCCGCCGCCGCCGCCGCTGCTGTTGCCGCCGCCACCGCCGCCGTTGCATGCCCCTCTCCCCGCGACGCCCCTTCCCCCCGCCCCGCGCCGAGAGCGCAGTGTCGCGTCGAACCTCTCGCAGAGCGCGTCGCACGTCCGAGTACCGGCCGCCGCCCGTCATCAGTAGTCGCCGTACCGCGCAGCCACGTAACCTCTCACCTTCTCCTTAGTTTTTAGTAGTCGGTAGTGTGAGGAGAGTGCGGAGAGAGGAAGAGAGCGGAAGAGAGAAGGAGAAAGTTATCGCCAAAGGGAGGCAAGAGAAGAGTAATATCGGAGCAAAGAGAGCGAGCGAGAGGTCGACAGCCTTTTTTCCTCGTGTACTCTATTAGTCGTCGTCGTCATCGTCCTCGTATTCGTCCTTCTCATCGTTGTCGTCATCCTTGTCGCCGTCGTCGTTGTCGTCGTCGTTGTCATCGTCATCGTGCGTCGTTCGGCGCGGCAAACCTGCGGGTGTCCTGATCCTCAACCCGCCCGCGCGTCTCCATCAGCGTCAATAATCGCGCTTTTGTCGTAGTGTCGCGCGATTATCAGTCAACGCTACCCTCCGTGATCGCGGAGTGGCCAAAGGGTAGATAGAGGCAGAGAAAGAGAGAGAGAGAGAGAGAGAGAGACAGAAAGAGGAAGACGAAGGAAAGGTAAAAAGTTACAAGTGGAAGCTCCAACCATAACTGGAGCACTGGGACCGTTGAGGGAGTCCCGAGGGAAGTCATCGCGCGTGTCGTGACACCACCCCCTCATACGTCACGAGCATTATCGCGACGACGCTCGCCGCTGCCGTCGGCGACGAGATTATTGCCGCGAGCACCGACCAGGACAGCAACAACAACAACACCAGCAACCACTGGCACCACTCATTCGGACGGATACGTGAACAGTCGGACGCCGTCTTTCCACCCCGGGCACGCGAGAGCCTCGACGACGACAACGAATAATCGTGCGTCGCGCGCCGCTATGGAGCCCCAGAACCAGGAGATCGTAGCGAGCGGCTCGCCCGCCGAGGTGCCGAACGATCCAGGGTATGGAGAAAGAGAGAAAACGAGGGTGCGGGAGGTTGTCACCGTCCACGTGAACGGCGGCCTCCGTTTACAACTCCCAGGCAACCCCGAAACGTTCCACTACATCGACCATCAACGATCGACCACACGAGAGAGGAACGGATAGAGAGGGAGGGAGGGAGGGAGGGAGAAAGAGAGAAAGCGAGAGAGGATGTATGTATGCGTGAGTGCGTGGGTGTGTGAAAGGAGAGGGTGGACGCAGGAGCGGGTGGGAAAATGGGGCGCTTTCGTTCTCAGTGCGTTGATACGATGCCGCGCGACGATCGCTCGTCTTCGGAGCAGCTTGTGTTTCTGTTACCCTGTTCCGTGCTCAGTGCCGGTTAATGTCGGTCGTTTCCTTCGTACGGATCGGTGCTTGTCATGACCTCAACCCGACCAGGTTGCCGTCGACGCGACGGCGCGAATCCCGCGACACGCATGGTGTTTATGTTTGCGTGAATATGCGTGCCTCTTCTCGGACCGGTGGCGCCCTTCTTTCAGCGTTTGCTACCCCTTCCCCCTCGCGTTAGCGGGGGCGGCTGCGGGGGTGGGGGAGAGAGTCGGATGAATGGAAAGAAGGAGGGGGAAAGAGGAGATGCCGCCACCTTCGAATTTGCCGCCAGCCGGCACACTTCACGGGCTCGAAAGAATGCGAAATCCTGGAATGCCACACGTGAAGACCGTGCCTCGTGATGGCCACGTGGTGGACCGAGTCTTCTGCCGGAATTACGCGTGCCCTCTTGTCACGTGATCATTCCAGATGAAAGCATGACCATTGTTCCCCGTAAACGACGCAACAGTCCCAAATTCAATGGGATTTTGGAATAGCCTCTTTGCGATCAGCAATTAAAACTTGTTCAGTTGATGCACTTAGGATGATGAAGAACGCAAAGGTCTTAGCTAGCTTTGATTATGTTTGACAAACTGACGATGTCATGTCTCTGACAGAAGTGATAGTAAGGTATCGGTCGATTTTATTCGTTGGATTATTTGTGCCCGATTCAAACAGTCACCTGATACTATCTTTAATATATGAGGCAGTACGTGATGGTTTCGCTGCGTTTCAATTGTGGTTGACAAAATTATCTGATCACGTTTCTGCACAATGATGACGACTGTGAGAGATCAAATCGAGTATTCAGTAGCTCGCACTGTGAACGACTTAATGTTCATTTGATATCCTCAATGCCCGATCATAGTTGCGCTTGCTTCGTTTGTGATTGCACTGATCAAATCATGTTATTAATCGTTAATAAGAGAAGGGTGTATCAAATTGATTAAATTTTTACCAGATCATTTAGTATTCATTTGATGCTGCCTAATTTTGGTTGACAACTTTATAAAACCATATTTTCGAGTATATTCATAACGATAGAAGTAATAAACGTTTCACGTTCTTTTCCGGAAATCCTCTGAATACGTATTACTGTCATCTGTCTGATTACTGTCCATATGATGAGGAATCGTGAATTTTGAATTTGATGAATGTTTAGTTGCTAATTTCGTCTTTAATGATACTGAAGAAGCGGAATAACGCATATTATCTCCTTATGTTCTCCTGAGTACTTGATAGAAATCTATTTGCAAGAATAAATTATATATGAATTTATTATGAATACTCCAAGTGTTCTTTAAATACTTAGCATGTGTCAATTCTATCTTTTTAAAATTATAGGTGTATAAATAATATACAATCACGTAATGTCAAGTTGTCTCGTTTGAAGAATTCAATCCTTTTCGATGTGTCTAAAGTTTTAAAAAATAATATATATTCAATAATAAGATATCGAAAGATACTGAGTTTATTTGAATCTATTTATCTGTCAATACAAAATTTACAGTCAACCGAAGATACATACATTTCATTTCAATCTCGAAAGAAATTAGTTTCATAGAAAAGCGTAAACATTAAGTAACATTACTATCGGAACAAAACAAACAATTACTAGGTCAAAGTCGCGATGATAATCATTTCAGATCTAACTTTCGCGATGATTACGAGCTAGGAAGCGGTAGTCCACTTTGATATTTCCAATTGGGAAGATCTAGATAGATAGGTGATAAGATGAATAGAGATAGCTGCAGAGGTGGATAGAGCTACAGAGAAATGGCGGGGAAAGGAGTGGAGGGAGGGGAGAGAGCGCGTGGGAGGAAGACGGCTATATCACGGCTCGGAAAATCGATGTTCAAATGCGCCACCACGTGATTACGTCCACCAAGCGGGAGCGTTATCTCGCCGTGTAATAATACGAGGCGCGATTATTTGCGACGGCGATGATGAAGAGAACCGGCAGAAGTGGGGACCACTTCGCCCGCGAAATGGAAGGGAAGGGGAGATCATGAATGAAAGGATGGGGAGGTCGTTTCCTTATCGACGCATGCTGACGGATACTTAAGTCGGCTAATTAATGACGCGTACGTGGATCGATTATGGTCGCTGCCGGCTGTGCGGGAAGCGTAATTCGCTTCCTCGGAAACTGGCGATTACGCCAGCTGGTGATGGTCTTCCGATCAGCCGGTTTATTTACGGACCGGTTCGCGTCACGCTCACCGCCCATCTAGAAAGCTTATATGCCGTCGTTTTTTATTGTTTCACAGGCTTGATAGAGAGATAGTGATCTTCATCTAGAGCTTTTCACTGTACCAAAATCGTATCGTAAGGCTGTAAGCAAATACATGTTGTTGAATCATAAATTGTTACTTCACAGTCATACGGATCATTCATCGATCTTTTATGACAACGTCGTAAAATAGCACGCGGATTTTCCGCGTTGGCACAGTGATCGATAAGCGACACGTGTTCATTCTAGGTTCCTTGACGAGAAAGTTCCAAACGAACGTAATTAATTTGGTCGTCAAAGTTTCTTCGGTTTTTGTGTTCTGTCGGATTCGAAAAGAAATCTTATGCGGACTTAAAGGCTTTCGAACTTTAAAGATCGAAAGATGCAAGAACGAATTCTAAATTGGACCCTTTACCGCATTAACTTCTAGATGCCGGATAGTGATTAATAAGTGATCACGCTGGATTATCCACTTAGAATATTGCACATTGTTCAGAACTAATTGTATGTGTTATTTACATCCGTCGAGTCCTCAATCAATTCATTTTGATAATTTAAAGAGAATAAGCTGTATCACAGCTGTATCGTTCCTTCAGCAGAAGTTTCTAATGAATGAAACCTCTTGATGTATCATAGAAAACAAATAATAAATAGTGGACCAACGCATTAGTGGATTGATCGATAGTTATCAGTGTGTATGGAATAGGAACTCGAGCATGCGAAACGGGAGTGCCGGTCCGAGGAGGGGTTGCATAGCTCGCGTTCTGTCGGAACATCCGGTTTTCGGACGAGTCGCGACGAAACGTGTCCGCGAGAAAAGAAGAAACGGGTGTTGTTTGGTTGTTGGTTGATGTGTGGTGACACCTGCCGCTGAGGGCGGGAGACTGCGCAGGGGGTTGCAAAGTAGCAACCGGAAGTTACCCTCTGCTGGCAGTCTCCTCATGTCCGCTTCCTCTTACGTCAACGACCCGCGGCCGGACGACGAGCCTGATGGAATCGTCTTTCTTTTCTAGGAAAATGTTCATCGGCGGCCTATCTTGGCAGACCAGTCCAGGTATGTGGCAGACACGTAATAGCGATCATACCTCACCGACTGACAAACCGCGATGCACTCTCGCGATGGCGATATTCATCGTCCGCACGACTCGTGAACCAGTCCCGTTCGTGAGAGCGCGCCTTGTCTGACCGTTGTAGGCATTATCCCCTTCCGCGCGTCTTCACGGTTATTACCTACTGACTTGTATACTTGACGACGCGTTTTTCTCGCGATGCAGTGGCACGGTTGAGGAACATCGTTACCAACAAGCTGAACAGCGACTTACTTGCGAGAGACGTGCCATCATTAACGGGAATCTGACTAACGGATTCCTCGATGATCGAACTCTTCTTTCGTAAAGTTTCGCAATCTATTATGTTGCAAATTTTGTTCTGTTTTCATTGAGCGACATCCCGTTGATTATGCTGATAGAATCACCTTTTTTGTAAAATGAAATATGGATTTTAATTAAGCAACAAAGTAAATTTCGGCAATTATTTCAAAGCTTTTAATTGTTTTATGCGGATGTTTCTTTACTTCGTGGAAAATATCGTCCGAAAACATCTGAAAAGAGAGTTGGAAGGTATACTATCTAAAAAATTTTAGAATGTAACAAAATTTTACATTTTGTACTGTTTTATAACATGACATACTTTTTTTATTTCATGACGAGGATGCCACATTCTGTCTCTGAAAAGTATCTTTTTATGCAAGAGGAGAAATCTCCTACACAAAAAAAAAAGAATATTGCAGAACTTTGATGCCCAGTTTTATTATATAGTGCTGTCTATATTTTTGCTACTCACACGGCTTTGTAAACACTAAAACCTATTTTGCTTTACATTCACATCTCAAATAATGAGGTACGGAAAGCTTCGTTTCATCTACATTCATCCCCTTATATTTTTCCACGACACGAAGCATTTTTAAAAGAAATGGCTCCTGACACTGGAAAGGCGTTGTAAGAATAACGAGCAAACTGGGATAGTACAACTCGATTTTACTCTACACGTAAGATAATATAAAGATGTGAAAAATATCATGCATGTGAAAAATGAGGCAAATCTGTGTCAACCATCGTTGCGTGACATTGCTTAATATTTTTGCAAATACGCCGCATCTATTTAAAAAACTGAGGATGCTACGATACATTCTCTGATACATTTTTTCGATATTTCACGCAGTTATACATATATAGCTGTATCATCTTGTTATACATATTTTTCTTATTACAAAACATATAGCAAAGAGAACATATTTCTGAGATGTCGGAGGAAAAATATGATAATGGCGAGAAATCCAAATAGTAGATCCTGACTCTTATCTTCTCTTCTATGATAGTCTGTGTACGATTATTACCTTAACACTTTAATGATAGGTAATATTTCGTCATGATACCATGCGTGAAGAAGATACGCTAAAAAACTGGCAGATGCTCGGAAATGCGCATTTCGTAGAGCACTTATGATAATCATGCATTCGTATTCTTTTTTTGCGACATTTAATCGGTCTGATGATGCCCGCGTGCGCGTGCCAATCATCCTCGTTACCTGCATCCGCTCTGTTCACAAAAGATGTTGCCTTGCGAATTAATTACACATCATATATCGTGATGCTATTTGCTATAATAATAACTTTATTGGATAAGATTGATTATTATCATGAATAATAAGACATAATATATTACTATTTTTTAATTTATTTTAAAAAAAGACAATATTATGTTACTATCTTTCATAATATTTAAGATATACACATACAACATTATCGTATTGAAGAACTAAAATATAATACGTAATATGCGAGAGGTATAATACATAATAAGATTACGTTGCATGGTTTGAATATCGATAGTTCTTCAGTAACGAGTTCCTTTCAAGGAGAGCCTCGCCGCTTGAAAGAAGTACGAGGAGTGAACTCATTAGCGTTATTTGCTGCTATTGCGTAAGTCATGCCTTCATCTCGCCTGTTTCTCGCCATCTCGCTCGTTTTCCCGCTCCATAATCCGCTCTTTCTCCGCAAGCCGTCAGGATGTAGCCCAATAACTTTTATATACTTCGTGGGCGTGTAAAGCGCCGATATACCTAACTTTTCAAGTGAAACGTAGGGTTCGCCTAAAACCCCATGCTGGCGTTGGCGCTGGCATAGAACGATAAAGCTGCCGGTGTGTAAACATGAGTCAGTAGATCAACTTTCGTTTAATTTACGCTCTCTGCCGTCCTGTTTTGAAAGGGTCATGTGCTAAATTGCATCAAAATGAGGTCAGATAGCCAAGGCTCTCTCTGTGTGTGTGTGTCTCTCTCTCTCTCTCCTCTCTCGCACCAGATTTTATGCCGTACAACGCAAAGTGGAGCCGCATAGAACTCATGCCTCACTTTGAAAGTTACTTGTATTGAATGAGCTGTTTGTGCATTACCTACACATCCTACATAGTGACAAAATTTATCGAAGAATATGAATCATTACGTTCACATTTAGCGTAGTAATTGGAAAATACGCAATTAAGGTTTCTTATTTTCTGCTTTTTATGTTAACAATGTGGAAAGTAATCATGAATATGAACTCTATTTACCTTTTGTAATGAGATCGATTAAACTGTATGTAACCGTACTAATTGTTCCAATCACATTTTATGTGCCATGTGTTAATATTATCTCATATTATATATATTATACTTATAATATGATATCGAAATAAAATGAAACATATTAATATAATAATGCTAGTTAATTGGAAAAAGCATCTTTTAGTTAGATAGAAATTTAATTCTGGTTAATGTACTTTTCCATTAATTTAATTTTTTCATATATGAGTGAAAACGTTATTTCATTTTACGTTACTCGACAAAATACATGTATCACATTAATATCGTTGAATGTCATCGGCTAGAACGATAGAATCTATTACTACGTAATAAATTAACTCATGAATGATTCTAAACAATTCAGAGATTATCCTAATTAACATTCATAATGTAATCTTCATTTATAATGCAAAACTCTTCCTCACTATGATTGATTTTACATCAAATTAGCAGAAATGGGATTATTTATGAGATAGGTAAATCGGAGATGACACTGCGAATTAATTAATTCTGCTGCATTAATATGATTATTATTATTCGAACAATATGACTCATGTGATACTCGTCTTATTATGTCTGCTGAAAATTGGGTTTTAGGCGTCACGTAGGTTCGTTCGAGAGCATTCACAATCCGTGGTTTTGTATAGCGTTTCAGCGGGCGCCACGACATCTTCGACGGATCTAAACATTAGACTGACGCTTTGGGACTGGTCCAGAGCTTGTGGAAACAATGTACACTACTCGAAGCTTACAAGCACACGTCAGTTTACGCCTGATTTTCGTCACATCTCGGGCGAGTAATGTACGAGCTTTACAACCCTCGATGCAACCGCTGATGTGAGAAATTCCCGCAACAAACGCAAATACGCTTCGCATACTTATTTCCGATACAGAGCAGTTCATAATGTCTTTTCAACGGTAGAGCTGTTTTGCTATAATAATTAGATAATTAGAGAATATCGATTTTTAATGAGCAATTTTTTTCACTTGGGTAGCAAAGGGATTAATATCGACCTTTTTGCATCATAAATTATTCACGGTAATGATATGCCAAACATGAAGAAACACACTATCGATCCTTGCAGCTGCCGCAAGTCGATCGCAAATCCAGACGAGCGAAACCTCTGACGTCTCTGTCGTCGTCGTCGTCGTTGTCATTGTCTTTTTCATCGTTGTTGTTGTCATCGTTGTCGTTGTTTTCGTGGTTGCATCTTTCGCTGCCATCCGCTTCGTCGTCGTCGTCGTCGTGGTGTCTGATGCAATCGAGCGCAACAGACTACTCTCGACTCTCTCGCTATTTTTAAACGTAATTGCACCCGGCCGTTTTAATGGGCGACCAGGCATAGTGACGGAGATAGAGCGACGAACCAGCATAGGGAAATAACTCGGCAAAAATTCGCGAGCGAATTTCGCCAAGCGCGTCAGCCGTTGAATTTCGAGTGCAGAGTTTAATACGTGACCATTGTCAATAGAAATGATGCTTCAATCATTTCAAGTCTTAATTAACTGTCAAAATTTCTCTATTGTCTTTGATTTATAAAATTTAAAATTAAAAGTTCCATAAAAAACTTGGTCACATCGAACATTAATTGATGTTAATTGTTATTGTATTTGATTGTTAATTTGCTAGAGTTGATTGTTCTCCTTCGGCACTTCAAGATGATTGGATTGATTTTTAATTAATTTATTATGAATTATTACATTTTCTGATAGGATTATAATGACAAAGCTTGTCACGCGCCGTTGCGCATGTACGAGCTTAATGTGGGGCGAAACGGGACACACGTCAGTCGATTAGACGCAGAATACCGCCGTCGTCATCCCTAAACAACGCCAATTAGTACCACTCTAGAGAGCGGATTATAAATAGTACGTTAGGTAGGTCTGGGTTGAATTGGACGAGCTGTAAGTTGCGTATTAACGCGAATGACGCATTTCGCATGGATGTGTGTCGTTTGATTTATTTTTAGTCCAATTTCGATAAGTGCGTAGTAAGTTGTATCTATAATATTTGTTAATTAATTTCTCTTAGCGGTATCAAATGATTTCTATTATAAATTGTAGCTATAAGTATATTATAACACAGATACAGGAGCAAAACTTAAATATCAATAGAAATTGATATATTTAATTTCGTTATTAAAAGTAATTTAATACATGAACCAATATCTCTTTAATTATTGAATTCGCAATCAATTATTTTTGTCCTTTTTTATATCATGATACGTAATATGTATACATATCCTAGGATATGTGTATTAATTAATTAATCTATAGAGAGAAACGATTTTAATTAAATTAAAATTGAACAAATATGCAACACCATGGAAACAATTTTTGACTATGAAGAGATACTATTAGAGAAGCAAAAGTTTACTCAAATCCAGTGATATTCAGTGTATTCAGTGATTCAATTTCAATAATTTGTACCGCTTATTTTCGCGATTCATGAATATTGAACGATTTTATATCTATAACTGTACTATTTTTAAATCATGCAACGAGTAATTGTGACGAGTATGAAGTTGCATCATCTATTACGGCTGGATATTCCAAATATCGATGAACAAAATAAATATTCTTCTATTTTACCCCCTTCCGCTTCTATTTTTCTGAAATATTAACGCAAATCGAGGCTTGTTTTGATCAGGGTAAACTATATTTCCACTATATTTCACCGAAACATGCAATCCGATGCGGTATGGCAAATTTTCGCTCGGTGCAATGTGCATCCGTCGAACACACGAACTGTCGTGGCATCAGAAATATTATTCGCAGATGGGTGCCGTTTACGATTTAACGGATGCTTCGATAAATATTTTTCACCTCGCGGCAGTTTAATGTATCGTCGCGTCCTTGCCGTTAGCTTCATCTGCGGACGTTTCTACTGCGAAAAGTGTGCACTGATAGTGTACAGTTGTACACTGACACATATATTCCCGCGAAGATATGCTTCTATAAAGAATTATGTCAAATTCATTCTACAAGAGAAGCTAATTTATTGTTTTATAATTTCATAAATTTAATGACACGATACGATTGATAAATAAATAATTCGCTCCTCTGGTCACGCGATAGTGACATACTTTTTCACTTTTCGAAGAGAGATAAGAGGGAAAGCAGAAAGAACTTGTCATTCACATTCTTCTGATAAAATATGAAAATATTACAATTGAAAAGCTCCTGAAGCTACACTTTCTTTTGTCGAAATTCTATGATCTCCGTATTTTCTAAAATTCTGAGAACTGCCGATACTTCAACGTTGAGACAAGTGTTCCGTGTTTCAGCTCGACTCTTAGAACAGTGATGGAGAGAAATGACGGTAGTTCCGGGACATCCTGTATATCCTTTTGCATTTCCGCGTGTAGATCTTCCTTCGGAGGGAACGGATGGGTCGGCGATGGTGAACGTGGTTTTGAATATGTATGCACCGGTAGTCGCGTTCGCACGGTCGACGAACACTCTTATCCGCGAGCATCTCGTTTTGCTCCGGCTCGCAGATCTCGAACAAGAGGCGCCTTGTGCCGATACGCGTACGTTAGAAAGAATCTCATAACAGTCGGTGCCTCTTCCCTTATCAGGCAAACCGTCGTCACGATCGTTCTTTTTTCTCTCCTCCCCGTTCCTTCTTTCTTTCTTCTGACCTCGTATGCGTCGGCGAGAGATAAGCCAAAGCTTGGCCAGAGATAAAAAGGAGCACTGCGTGCAATGCCGGAAGTTGCAAAAAAGAAAAAAAAAAACACTTAAACAAATGAGAGAATTGGTAATCTGTAAAATCGATTTTACGTTAAAAATATATACCGGATATCCGGACGAAATTGGAAATCTGATATGGATATAATAGTGCCTGTTTAAATAGATACTCTGATCCGATATATTGCTCGGTTCTTTAAAGTTCCGATAAGCCACAGATGATCGCCGCTGCTCTCTAATCAAACAAATGATATGACGTTATAATGTCTATCTTGTGTAGTATTTTACATTTATTGGCCGATAATATTACATGATAGTAGCTTTTTCTTCCGTTTAAATATTAATTTCCTTAGAATGGTCGGCGATAGGAGATGTAGGTCGAGTCACGTACTTGACCTGTGTTATAATTTATGACGACAATTCTTCGATTTGTTATCGGCCGTTTCAATCGTGGAATATGGAAAATAGAGTTTCAAAAGAAGAATAGCATCGCGAAGGAAAGTATATAACTTTTAGCAGTATCAGTATCTCGTAAGAATATGTGAGAATACCATCACGAATTCCAAAGTGAAAAATATATCTTTTGAAATAATTTTTAAATTTAATTTCTACTGCTATCTAATTCATATAATTCTGTTTTATTTTATTCCCACTGCAATTTTTTCCATTACACATTAATTCACTCTCTCCTTCATTTATGCCACGTAATTGATATGCTTCGTGCACGAATTAATGTAATGCGCCATGGAGTGAATCGATTGTGCATCGTAGAATTGCGTTGCAACCAATGTCATGATTTCTCTTAGATAGCGCGCGATAATCCTCGCGGCTGGTATTTACGACACTTTCGTTTCGTGAAATTGAGATGCTTGCATTTAAGATATGCTGCTGTTGCTTCGTATGCTCCAATTCACCGTAGTGCCTTTGCCGTGTGCATCTAGTGCTTGAGCAGCAGTAAGATTTGTCTGACGTCACTTAGCGCAATAGTAATTTCTCCCAGATTGCACATAGCGATCTCTCTGCAATGCTACCGTTTTACGAAACAGCAAACGCTTGTATCCCAAATGTGCATTAACATTTCCGTATTACATTAATGCTTGCCGGAATGCAGTCGAGAGTTGCGCGCTTCGAGTAGAACAATTTCTCATCTAATGTAAATAAACGTAACGATCTTTGCCTACAGAAACTGTCATCTTTTCTTACAATTCGTGCTAACATAAATGACAGTGCGAATGTAGCAAACAGAGAAAAAGGGAGTATATAAATAATAATGCGACCTCGCGTCGACGAAGGAAAGAATAATACCAGATCCGGTAAACGCGGGTTTTCGCGTTATTATCAGTGCGGTTTTCCATAACAATTAATATCAACCGCGATCACTTCTCTTTTAACGGAACGCTAAAATTATCCTCTCCAACACATTTCCGTTTCGCGATACCGAAAACTACGCATATAACAGTGGCATCCAATGCTTTATACGCTCCGAATCGCGGTGGAGTTATCAGTGCGGTTTTCCGTAACAATTAATATAAAATTGTATTTCCATAACAATTAATATAATATTATACCAATCACAGTTGCTTCTCTTTTAACGGAACGCCAGGATCATCATTCTGTCCGACACATTTCCGTTTCGCGATACGGAAAGCTACAGAACGTAGAACAGTTGTAAAACCAATGCTTCATACGCTCCGAATCACGCTAGAGTTATCAGTACGGTTTTCCGTAATCAATATAATATTATATTAATCGCAGTCGCTTCGAATGGAACGCCAGGATCATCCTGTCCGACACATTTCCGTTTCGCGATACGGAAAGCTATAGAACGTGGAACAGCTGCATCCAATGCTTCACATGCTCCGAATCGCGGTGGAATCCGTCCGCGACGACGGACGCCGAGTGGTGCATCGTGGAGTGCATCCAGCGCATCGTTCCCACCGTTCCTGCCTTCTCTTCGTCCCGTTCTGCCGGCGGTCGTTCGCGCCAGATGCTTCGTCGTTTTCTCCTGTCGGACGCACGTGCCGCTCGTATCGTTCTGGCACCGGCGGTCGAGCACTGCAAGGTGGAGCGGCAGGATCGACACGAGACGGGCGGAGGATCGCGTTGATACGAGCATAAATGTTTACGCTACGTGTCGCTCGATAACGTTCGTTATCGGCGGTCTTTGAGTCGTGTGCCTTGCAGTTCGCCTTCACCGAGTCCGATGCGCTTTAGCCTGCCATCGTGGGGATCGCTCGAAGCGCCAGCGACGACAAATTTCGAGCAATCGCTCTAAAATAGAACCGGCTCTCCAAGCCGCGATGTGATTCTCGGTGTCTTCTGATGGAATTTTGTGCGTGTGCTTTAATGCTTTAATGATTGCGGGCGCGTCTTGAAAGATTGAATTCTTGCGGAACGATGAGAGAAATAGATGCGAAGGATGAATGAATGGAAACGTGAGGTCTTTTGTAACGCCAAATGGGATGTAATATCAGGATAATGATGCGGTAATGATTGTTTCAGTGATGGATCGCGCGTAAGATTCGGAACACATGGAAAATTACACATGGAGTTATAAAAAAGTAATAGGTTTTGATATATATTGTAAATATATATGTTTCATGTACGTGAAATGTATGCATTGCTGGGATATTATGACAATTAATTGTTTCATTGAGGAATATCGTGTTGTTAATACACAGCTCAGTTCTACGCTTCTGCAATGTCAGGTTAAAATTTTCGACATTTAAATCCGACAATTTTGCAGTTTTTGGAATTCGCGGATTTGAGATTCTGAAGAATGGTAAAATTGATAGAATATATATATAATTATATCTGAAAACCCGATATTTAACATTATCGTCACTAAGTCCCTCAATCTCTTGATCCAATAAGCAGCACGTTCGAATTGCTCGAAATAATACCATTAAATGCGCCACAAGCGCTGAAAGCCAAGATACCGAATTAAGATTCACGTCGTGTATCGTATTTACGGCGACTAAGAGATTCAATTAAACGATTCGACGACGATAAGAAATAGCATTAATCGGCCGTAATTAGCGCGCTGTCTAAGAGGAAGTCGGTGCACAGTTGTAACTGACGCAAATAAAGGATCTTCTCTCGTCAATTGCATCCTTCGTTCTGATTATAAGTACTACACGTTTAATCGCGTCATGCGATATTGACAAGTTTTTGAAAAACGCGTTACATTATATCTTGAATTATGTTACTAACATGCGCGTTACATATTACTAGTTTTTGATTTAATAAATTTTAACACTCGAAAGAGGATAGTTGATGATTGTTTACTTTCTTGCGGATTATATTCAGAAATGTACAATCTCGCTACTGCGCATATTAATCCTAATCGCTGCCGGCGATGTATTTTAATGCGTTACAACGCGAGGCTGCAATTTCGCACCTATATCGCGCCCGTTGTTCAAATCCGAACTCCCTCGTTGAGGGATGGGGAAGTTTTAGCAGTTTTGGAACGGGAGGCACGGCAGAGTTGCAGTTAGCGGAGCTGTACGAAAACAAAAAATCGTTGGCGAACATGTGAATGGTGGCGATGCAGGAGCGCGGGTGGCTGCGCGTCGCGAGGATATCCTGCATGGCATCGGAGCGCTACAGTTTCCGACAATGGCACTCATATTGCCCTGCCCCGCGTTTCCTCCCCCTCTCGCATTCCCCACAGCAGATTCGAATTCATTCAACGTTTCCAATTAAGGGGTTAGCCCACTTTGCGTCGGCGGTGAGGTGTGACTTTGTGCCGCGGATGCGCGCCGCTCTCTCGCACGTTCTAGAACTTCATTCGGCCGAAACGCTCATTATCGGAGCCGCGCGATTACATGCGGGCAAAAATTTACATCCGAAAGCGTACGTCTGAAAAAGGATTTTGCAATCTGCCTAAGAATCCGCAGGAACTTTCCAATTTGTTGGATCTAAAGATTGTCCCTTGCGCGATATGGCATTCACGAATTCTGCTAATGCCGATATCGACGGATTCTAACACTCGGAGAATCGCAATACTCGGAGTCTGCACGGGGAATATCAGTTTCTAATAAATTCTAATAAATTTCAAGTTCGCGCAGTTTCAAAGTTTTAGAATTCTAGATCTGGAGATCGTTGAATCGGAGGACTCTCCATCTAATTTTCATGTAACTTTAGCTGTGATACTTTGGGAATATCAGTTTCCGAGATCTCTTGTACTTTGGAATAACTTTTGCTTTCTTTGAAGCTACTTCCTTCTCAGTTCTTGAAGCTTTCAGTTCGTCCACGTATTGCTGATATAATTTTCATTTATAAAAATGTATGTGCGAGAGAATTTTTGCTTTTTGAGGTATTTGATACATATTATTTATATGTAGCTGCACCTAATCGGTACATGATATAACCATACCTACCTACACGTTGCATAAGTTTGATTTGTCGCGTTACGTAATCCGATCCGACTCGCTGAAGTAAATAAATGCTTGTCCACGTGGAGCAGAGCACAACTGCGTCGCTCTCTAATCAGCTGGCGATTAACTATCTGATCATTCATCATTCCGTGCATTGCATTGTTAACCTTAATCAGTATTTATCTCTTTCAAGCTGATATATTAATTACTATGTATAGTTGTTGTGCATCAAAATTATACAGTGCGGATCAGTTTTCAAAGCGACGTTTACCTGCGGTGGCCGCAGGCGCAGTTACGAGTGAAATGGTGCATCTAACGTGTATTCATTCGAACGTAACGTTTAACATGTTCTCATTCACATGCACATTGAACAAATCTTTTGAATGCCAAGCGGCTTTACGCTTATTTTATAATATTTATAAATATTAGTCCGGTAGGAGAAAAACATGTTGCACATGTAACAAATATTTGCAAATATATTCATAACATCTCGATCATTCTGTTTGCTTGCTTTAATAAAAATATTTCTTACATTTTTGGTATAAATTGTGCAATATTGTGCAATAACGACCAACAATTTCCTTTTCTACAAAATAAACACAGAAAACCTGCGCAAAACCTTGAACAAATTTTCGAAACAAGATCTGTAAGGCGAATCTGAATTCGCGATCAGGATAGCGAGAATTCGTGAAACTCGACCGACGACGTGCACGCTGATCGCGAAAAATATTGAGGCTGAGAGCCTCTTCCGCAATAGGAGCGACACGGTGCGCGCAAGCTTATCGGGATCATCCGAAACGAGCTATTGTCAGCACGTGGTTAACCGTGACTATCTAAATTAGAATCGGTGTTGACGACGCATCGGCCTCCCTGGTACCGGCGTGTCAGAGTTTGCGGCCAACTTTTACGTCCATGCCTTTTACGTCGAGTGAAAAACTTCCGCGAAACTTGCGAGACAAAGGCGAATTTATGTGCCTTACTTCGACGATCATCGAAGGAAACGTACGAATAAAATGTGCAAATGTTGAAACGAATGAGCTTTCGTGTGGTCTAAAAACTGACACACGATTGCCGCATTCCCATAAAGACCTATAATTTTAATACTTTTTGAGAGCGATTTCCACGTTAAAAACCTACTTGGTAGCACGTTGATCTTTTTACAATCGATGTTTTTTTAGTCACTCAGAATAGATAGAAGGAGCTCACACGAAAATGAGAAAGAATTTTACTTTTTTCTTTCTACGATTTTTCGACTATTAATTATTGTTGCGTAAACTATGTGCATAAGCACTTTCCTTTATTTTGAGCGGTTTGTCTGTAGCTTCGGTCCAAAACGAACCGTACTCGTCTTAAGTCATTCCCGTGGAACTTGCGAGTGCTTTCCGTGACGTGATAAAAGGCGGTCGGATATAGATAGAGGCGGGTAAGGTGATAGGTTTTTACGCTGACTCGTCGCTGACACGAAGTGGCTTGGGTTACGTCGCGGCGGTAAGGATGATCGTCGAAAGGGAAGAGCATGCTTCGGAAAATGTCATGGAGCGAACGTGATGCACCTCGAATATGAGTCCGTTCTTAGCTTATGAAACTGTACGTATATATACATCGCCTGTCTCACGTAGATGATATTAATTTTCACAATTTTCATATAATTTTTAAATATTCGTCATGAAGTTGCGCTGTAATTTTAATACCTGATACTTCGCGTAGTCACTACGCCGTAGTGGAGCATCTAATTTTGTTAATACTCTACTTGAATTTTCTTCGGTGTGAGTTGGATGAGCATCGGAAACTACCATAGAAGTAATACAAAGAGCACCAAGCTTTTAAGAAAAAATTTATTCATGAATTAACAATACGTAAGGGGGAAAGAAATGGGGAAGTTATGGACAATAGAAAGTAGAGAAATTGTAAAACACCGTGAGAAGGAAAGTTCTCTTCTACTTGGCACGGTATCATTTTATCCAGTTTAACATTTCAACATGTGAATGCGCCATCCCATGCACGCAGCCACGATCGGTTATAGAGCAACATCTTATGTCCCCGATACATTCAGGGATTTATAACGATCGATTAATGTTTAGCGGCAAGTCACCGGTACGGTCTCGAAAGTGGCGCGCAGCGTTTCATACGGAAGTCTCTTTAACCCTTTAACTGTCGTGTTGCTTTCCATAACTCATGCCATCAATGAAGAATGAACAGATATTTCCGCTTTACATTCATTTATTATGTAATAGAAATGAGTATTTGGCACATTGATTATAATAACTTCTGTAATATTCCCTATATGCAATATAACTAAGACGTTTAATTGGAAGCGAAGATAAGATAATAACATATTCTATTTTATTTTATAATAATTTTATGATGAAATAAATAACATTATGAAAAGTTGGACGTATCATATATTGCGCAAAGTAGCGTTCTGTTATTATAAGTAACGTGTATTAAAAAGTTTGGTGTATGCTGAAATACGATGAGAATTAATAAAAATAAAAATATAATTTTCTTACTTATATCTTTAGCTTGCTTGTGATTTCTATATTATCTCTTAAACAATGGGAAAACATATACACTCTCTCGTAAAGCTAATATTGCAATGAAATGAGTGAATCGGATTAGTGCCTTAAATTTTTTCAGAGGAAAATCGTTAATGAATAACGAACATCTTCTCTTTTGCATAGAAGAAAACAATTTTCTCTGTACTCCAACTGCGATTCTCAACTCCCGACATAAAAAAACGTAAATTTCTGAAGATCCAAGAAGTATAGAAGAGATAAGTCGTTTTATAACAGACAAGTCAGTTTTTGCGTGTTCCCGTTTTTATTGCAGGCATGCATGTAGGCTCACTTCTCAGCGGAATTGTGCCATCCTTCTTCCATTGCTCGTGCACTATAGGCTAGGTCAGGCTCTAGATAGGGCGCTATAAGCACGAGATACAGACACACGTACACGCGTGCACGCGCGCATACGAGTGGATAGACCACCCCGTATCGAGCCAGTTAGACGAACAACGGTTACTTCTTAATGGACTCGCCATGCTCGTCCATTACCTAGCCCAACACGCTTGTATCCCCCCCGTGTACACGCACGCATCGTGCAACAGTTATGGGGCATACGTGACACCATTGTCACGTGGTTGTAACTACTCGCGGGCTCTAGCTGGCAAATGCGACCCTTTATTCCGACATGCGACTCTAATGCGAGAAAATCACTGGAAGCAACGGTGAAGCGCTTTAGCTCTTCAGTTTCGAGTCTATATTCGTGTTCCGTATTTACTGTGAATTACGATGTTACAATTTTCCGTTGCATTTGTCCGTGGGACCATCTTATATGGAGCTCGGATGTTGCAATTAAGGAACTTTGTTACAATTAAGCAACATTTAGTTTCAGATGCACAACGTGCACTCTTTGTAGATCGTTACGTTTGGAATCTACGGGTCGCGAGGCAGATTTTAATCGATTTAATCGTGTAGATTCCGTGTGTTCTTTGCAGTCTCTTTCAAGTTTAATACTACTCGGCCTTTAGAAGCCTTGGGGGGTACCATTGTGGTTTCAGAATCTAAATTGAGATGCTAAGGAATGCGTCCATTTAATAATGAAGAACTAGAATAGCTCTGCAGTTATGTATCACGAGCTCGTAAATTATCGCGTCTGGAAACGTATTATGTCACACTTCCCGTATTATTTCACTACGAGTCTGTTGTTCGCCAGGTCTTTCTGAAAGAATGCCACTGTGCGGCGTTTACATAATCCGGCACGAAGCTCGGCGTGCGTGCGGGATCCGTCACATGGTTCTCGCAAATTTGCGGCTGACCACGTGGGCGGCTGATATTTTCGGGCGCTTTCATGTACCACGAAGCAGAAATTTATGCGGACCCCTGGGAATGCGTTCGCGGAAGCACGAGAGAAAGTGGAAGGAACACGACAACTTTAATCCTCGGTCGTTAGCGCAGCTTCCGCGACGCGACTGCTCGCGCGGAGCATTATATACGCCACATTAGGAGGCAAAGTGTTATTCTCAAGGAATATCCTTCTGCGTTAAGTTCTTACATTTCGTAAAGCTGGATTGCTTTTTCAAGTGAGCCGACTGAATTGTTGCTCTATAAAGATGTTACTTCGAAAAATAAATTAACCTGTGCTGAGATTAACACTAAATGCGCGATTTGATTAATGTATATAATTCTGACTGCATTACAATTTCGTCAAAATTCAATTAATATCAAAAAATTTTATTTTTTAATATTTTTAATATTCCTTAGATAATTTTTAAACAAATTTTGTTTTAAATAAACTCTAATAAAATTCAGTTATCTTTAAATTTAATTTAAATGTAAATTTAAAGAAAATAAAATAAAATAAAAATTTAATTTACTTTAAATTAAATCATTATATAAATATGAAGCAATAAGTATTTAAAATAAATATCACGTTTTAAATATCGTAAGAAAAATGATACAAAACTGTAATATAGAAATGGCATTTAAACAGCTTGAGAGAAATTAATCTTGATCAAAGAATTGATGGCCGAGAAAGGCAAGATTATAATTCTGGAATGCTGAATATATCTGCAAAGAGGGCTTTGGGAACAATGCGATAAATGTGCCGTACGGGAAACGCCAGTAACTAAGAGTTAACGGAATGAAGATACTTGCGCCGAGTAACACTTCCCTACAGTCTCCCTTTGCCTCTCCCTTTTTCGTCGCGTCATTCCCGATCCCTTCCTCTGCGCTGCTCGTCCGTCGAACTAAGTAGATTACTCAACAAGTGGCTGCCAAACCCTGCACGGTCACCGACCGCCGCAGTTTTAACGCCGACCGTCTTCCATCACTTCGCGATGGAAATCAAAAAGTCGTCCAACTTTCAGCCTCCGCGTATCTCTAATTAATTTGCGGCCAATCATATTAAATCGCCACGAAGGCGATGTAAATAAGTAGTTTGATGAATAACTTTATTAATGCCTAATTAATGCAGGATGAATGCATTCTACAGTCTCAGTAGTTAAATGCCATTTAAAAATGAATGCTCGTTTTTTTAAATAATATTTTCAAGAGTTTCCAAGTTTTTCTCTACCTTTTTCTCTTTCTCAATTTCAATCTTAATTGGACATTCTTTGCGTTTTTCTGACGTTACCATGGATCTCTAGACACGCTGAATTATCGTGTTAATTGACGCGTCCACTATTCTTTGAACGCTAATTGGTGATTAAGTCATTTATTGGAGGCAATAGACGCCGCCGCTAGAGTTTCGCGAGTTCTTCGATTCTGTAATTCGGTCACTGGGAAAAGGGCTAAACGCGCGGAAAACGAGAAACTCAGCCCGTGTATATATATATATATATATAGTCGATCAAGTGGGTTACTAGAAGAAAATCATTCCCCGCATCGTGGTGGCCTAACAGTCGCGAACGCGCGGCGGAAGTTTGGTCGTGAATATTACATACCACCGGCCGCAGACGGTAACGATTTCTTCCAGGGGGCTGCCGCAAACTAGGTAGGTTGTGCATTATCGGTCTTATAGACGGAGGGACAGACGCGAAATGTCATCAGAGAACGGCAGTAGACACCATGATGTAGGAATACTAAATGCGACAGTCCGACGAAACATACTTGTTTCAATCCGGGCCGAGTGAAATTCGCTACGAAATCTCTCGACGAATCGATAGCCGTCCGCTGCTATGCATGTTTTCTTACGAATAACAGCATTAAGGTGATATTACCGTATATTGTGCCGATAATGAGAGGTTTTGCAATACCGTCTTTTCAGATACGGTGAACGCTAAATTCACGTTATTGGTCGAAAGACGAAATTGCGCATGCGTATCTGAAAAGACGGTATTGCAAAAACTCTAATATGAAATCTAATGTATTGAATCGAATTACATAAAAACAATTTATGTAATTTCTATTTATAGTAATCCAATAATCCAATAATTATATTCTTCGAGCTTTGCATTTTTAGTTCACATTTCGAATTTCCAATTTATGCTATAATATTTTCACATTGTGGTATATGTAGACCCACGATTTTCTGAAACCAGTCTTTCGTTCTCCACCTTCTCCAGTTTCTTAGTTTCTTCCAACTGAGAACCTCACCAGACTCCTTGTGTTGTCTCTTTTTCTTCTACCTGTTCTTTTCTTCGTCTTTCTCTCACGGTGTTCCGTCTTATTTCCCTTTGTCTTTACCTCTCTTCTCGTCTCTCTCGATCTCCTGTCCCTTTCTCTCTGGCGACTAAACACCCTACGAACCTTCGAGGCCGCAGCCAAAGGTACCAGTCGAAGGTACCAGTGGCCTTGCACACCTTTTTGCTGTAAGTCTTCTTCCGGTACAGTCGCCATCAACAACATATCCTGGCATTATAACTTAGAATATGTAGTCAAATATGAACTCTATAATATTTTTCTCCATTACAATTTAAAAAATTGTTTAATTGACGTTTGATTGTGATTCTCTTTAATCATTGTTCAACTTTTATATGTTTTATAACTTTTTATATTATACAAAAGTAGCGGTGTATTCATGTTAGTTCCGAAAATTAAGAATTTATTATATAAGACATGCAATACATACGGTGCTATATATTATAAAATAAATGTCTTGGATTAATTTAATTCAGCAAAAATAGAAATTGCATGATGTGATCTTCGTTGGAAAAATATTTCAAGATATCTGAAACTATCTAAAATTATTTCTGCTAGACAAATGCTCAACTTTCTAGAAATAATGTGAGGCTATTTTGAGTTACATCATTGGCTCCGTGACTTGACATACAACTAGTATTTGGAATGCACAGTGCGGATGCATTTATAAGCCGCCGCTAAAAATAAAGCACGCGAACTTATTTTGGAACCCGCTTGTCCACGCTTGACATATGCATCAGAACGCATGTAAGCACTCGCGTGTAATTACGCCTATGCAAACAGGGATTGATTAAAAAAAATAAAACTACCGAAAGCGGATACATCGCGGCGTGCATGAAAAATATCAACGATAGAGAGACTGATTGGAAATTTCGATGTGTACAACATCGTAGGCTGATGAGTTTTGCAGAAGAGAGATTGTAACGGTTCAGAGGATTGTCGTCAACAATCTAGCTACCTTGGAAATCCTGAGGTGCAAAATATAACTCATTATTAAAATATCTCGTTATATGTTATTCCGTAGGTGTTCTAGAATTATTACGTATAAACTGATAAATGAAATTTTTGCTTTAATTTAATATTTATGAATATGGTGTGTATAAAGTTATATACATGCGTCAATCCATTTATTTATATTAATCAAGATATATCATGAAAAAGTTTTTCGACTAAAACGTTCTTTACTCAATTGTACACAGATTATTATCTTCTAATTAAAGAAAACATTATCAAGATCTGTAGAATGTACTAAAAATAAAACGCACCGAGATTTCAAACATATATATAATATTTCACAAGTGATACACACACCCATATATTTGTGAGCTCTTTCCGCCAAAAGCTTAATTTTCTGTAAACGCCGCGGCGTCGCAGTTTGCAAATTAATGGCCGATGCGTGATTACCTGTATTTTAGTTAAAACCTGACGGATGACCGTCAATTACCGCTGCAGGTGGGACTGCAACGCGGCGCACGCGCTCACGTGCGTCATTACATTCGCGTATGCATCCTGCACTCGTCATACGCATTATTCCGCGGTTTATGCATCCCTTCGTATTCGTACGTGTGCAACCGTCCCCGCCTGCGGCTACGATATGCATACGCATGCACAAAACCCCCATTTCCTTCCTATTTGTCTAATGGTACGTCCGTGCGTTTCTCGCTGCGACGGGGTGCGTATGCGTGCGAATTCGTTTGACGGGGGCGAGAGCGGGGGAGCGGGTGGACCTCCACGCGCTATGGTAACTGAAGGGTTGCACATTGCGGGGACCGGGACGGGGTTAGGCGCATGTGTAAGCGACGTGTTAATGACATTACGTAATACCGAGCAAGCCAATCAATATGGCAGACACTGTGTGCACTCCGGTGCACGTCATGTCCTTCCGCGCGTTATTGCATCGGGCAACGTCAGTGCCGCATCCGAGTGCCGGGATGAGTGTCCACGTGCGACGAGATTCGTCATCTTGATCGACACGACACGGTCGATCCTCTTCCGCGAGTCGAGATTTATGACGCGCCGCCGGATTTTATGCAAAGTTTCTCTCTCTCCGCCGGACAAGGAATTCCGAAAGCGGCGCGCCATACGGAGATCAACTATGGGAAATGTATTATCGTCATTGCTGACTTCAACACTCGAGTAACGCGATAGTTTCACAAATACGCAAATCTTGGAGAGTATTTTTACCTTGTAGGTCCATACGGATATTACCTAGCTGCTATATTCTCATATTTTTAACTTTTAAAAGCATTATAAATTTTTGCATTCTCCGTTTTCATGTGATTGTTGCTTGTGTTGCTAGTCTGATGTCCCCGAATCTGTTTCTGTGTATCGCCAGTTTTCAGATTCATACAAGATGCATGTCGGAACGGAAAAGCACCTTTATTGCTAATTAAAATCTGTGAAAAGTTCGTAAAATACACGGACACGAGGGAAGTGTTCGTCGCGAAAGTCGTAGTTTGATGCGTAACGACGATTGCAAGAAGAACCTTCTCGAGGAAATGCAGAAATAATTGCAAACGAGGCATGTCCGGTGTAACGAAGTGACAGTCGTGGCAGGATGCAACGGTATGCACCGCTGCACGACCATGCGCACTGGACAGGACGAGGGGGAACGATCGCATGGTTGCGCGATCGATCATTGCGTGTTAGGGCTCGTTTCTACGTGACGAGGTGTCACGACATTTGCTGTCATGTCCAGAGCCGTAACTAAAGTCGAGCCGTACTGGAATAAAAATAAATTCACACGCTTGTTTAATAAGTTTGTTTTTCTAGCGGAATCTAATTCACGATGATGCTAATAACTTTGTTAATAATAAATCATTAATTATAAATATAACAAATTTGCAGGAGCGTGATGATTCGATGAAATTTTTAAGTGCATTATTTTGGAAAGTGACAAGATTTTTATAATTTTAACCTGCTATATTAACGTAATATAAACAATTGCATAATAATAATAATAGATTGTTTCACGAGAAGCTCTTCACAGTTGAAGAATTACTGTTCTGTCGTGGAAAAATGTGTTTGAAGTTGATCATCGATTCCGTAGGTGAACGCAACAATTCTGGGACGCTGCGCAAATGGAAGTTTACGGGCCAATCGCGTTATTGCATCGGTAATTGCGCATTACTACTACCGCGAACCGGGTACGTTCGTGTTGCGTTGCACAGGATTGCGTGCTCGATCACGTGCTGCGGCTTACGCACATGTTTGTCATGCGACGGAGCGGAGAACAAGTTCCCGCGGTTTCAAACGCCCACGGAGACGATCAGCTGATTCACGTCGGGCTTTTAAACGCGCGATTGCTATACGCGCGCGTATGCGTGTGTGTGCGCGCGCGTGTTGTATTGCATTACATACACGGAGGCCTCCAATTACGGTCGCTCGCGTAGGCGATTCCATGATACAATTTTTTACGGCTTATCTTGAGAAGTTCTTATACGGAATCAGTTGTATCTGCTCAGATGACGGAGGTGTGCGTTTCGTCTTTTGTATTATTCTTCCAATCACGAAAAGTAAAACGTTTTAGTGAAATAAATTCAGTATTCCAATCGAAATTTTCTTCTTCAGCGAGACGTCACATTATATTTTTTATGAACGATCAATTTCCTCTTACTCTGTGTTATGATGTAAGTATTAACTTATTTAACGACTGCTGGAATTTCGTTATTGTGTATGTCGACGCTATTAAATATGACGAACCGTGCATTAAATTTGACATTTTTTTCTGACGGAGTTTGTTGCAAGTGTTTTTTAAATGTTATAAACGTGAAAGACTCATTATACCTCTTGTAGCGTTAATATTTACTCTTCTGTGATCGTACTAAAAGAGCACCGCTTAGAACGTTTCTCTAGAAAAAACTACACGTTTCTTGGAGCTGATAAAAAGATATTGCAAACACAAGAATGCTATCACAAGTGCGATTTAATGTTTCTTTTAAATGGATAGATAAGATAACCGTATCTTCTCACGGTCCGTTAAACGTGAGCTAGACTTTCAATATTATTTCGCGCGAGCAGGAGAAGGGGGGAGCAATTTGGCGACATAGAAAAGAAATCAGGTTACACGCCTTTTTGCCCGCGCACGTTACGGTGTCTTTGATGTCATTTCACATAACTATACCTGCAGAGATTACTTAAACTTGCCGCGAGTGAAACGGGAAGCGGAACGTTCTGTCACGCCTCCCTCTCACGAATATCCGCGTAGCTGCGAATGTGCTCGCGCGGTTGACCACGTCACGCCCTTTTTCCATTCACGTTGTCAATTTGCGGATGCGGCAAACAGGGTTCGTTCGCGTGAGCGTACTTTCGCTTGCGCACGGCGGGACGTAATAACAGGTAGGACGCTACGAGCGCCTGCGAGCGTGCTTGCAGGTGGAGAAGGCACGTCCTTCTTTCTCTCCACGTTGCATCGCGTCCCTCGAGCATTGCGGCGGTAAATGCGTCACGCGTACATACATGCGTGATCGATCGTCGCGTGCTGTTGCGTCGCGCCGCGTGCGCGGTCACGTGCCGCGTCACGGGGAGAAAATGACGACGTCACGGGAGAACTTTGAAGAATCATGCGGGACTGCGCGTTACCGCAGCGTTTTAACGCATTCGTGACGACACGTGCGGCGGTATATCATAAATGGTAAATGGGTTTCTCGCAAGTTACTCACCGTTCGTTACGGGATTACGGCGTACATGCAAGTAAGATTTAAGGAAACGATTCTATTTTGGTCTTTCTGTAACATCATCATGAACGTTCTGAACATGTTAATTATTTGTAAATGTAAACTGGAAGTTTTGGGTACTGGAGTATTTCGAGTATACCGCATTGACATTACGTGAGAGTATTTGAATCCTTGGATTGAATTGTCTCTCTCTCGTAGCTTTTGTTTATGATATTCTTTCTGGCTGGAGAAAGAGAGGAAGCGACGATGATTATTGTGGATATGCTGTTTTTCTCTTTTATTCCGAATGATTCATGCGGCACGATCGTCAAGAGTGAAATTCGTGCGAATTTGCCTTAAGGAACGTCGGGGTACGGCAGCGACACCGAGGACGTAAATCAGACGAAACTGTACCGCGGAATTAAAGGACTCTCCACCGGCCTGCGTCCTTAATGAATGTACCGCCGCCACTAATTAGACGTCCTTAGTGCCGCGCGCGTCGCTTTATACCAGGGGGAAAGAGAACGGAGAGAAAGTGTCGTCGTAACCGCTATTCATAAGCGATTTAGGTTGCGAATTACGAGCTGAGGAAGCTCCGGCATTATCGATAAAAATTAAGGGGCGTATGGACGCGAGAGATAATTGAGTGCCTGCAGAATGAATTCTAATTTTCAGATCCGCCAATTGAAATTCCAAGAAACTCTCGTTAACCGTCCAACGCAAGTTAATTGATATGAATTAATGTATCTCTCTTTCTCTTTTCCTTTCTCTCTTACGTCGACTTAAATTATCGAAATAAAACGTGCACGAACATTTCTCGTACATCGTTTTTTCTTGCTTAACATTGGCGTTAGAAAGCGTCTTCCAGATCTCTCGCGTGTCCTTCAGAAACATCCATGGGACTAATATTATCCGAGCGTTTTCTTCACAGCAAGCATCTAATTGCAAGATGTATCCGCGAGGGCGAGTATTCAAGTTTCGAGAATGTGAATCGCGAGATGTCCATTGGTTTCTCGTCTATCAAACCGCTTTTCGACCGATCGGTCAATCACTGTAGTCAAACGTCAACGTAACAGGTTGCACCGTTGAACATCGTTTGAGGGCTGGTTGGTAGTTACCTACGGCCCAAGCGTTCCCCCTCAGGGGTTGAGAGTGGATACGGACTGCGTGCAGACAGTCAGGGTAGAGTAATTTCTGTCTACGAGGGTCATTGGAAGCGGTGGTTGTCTCTCTGTCTCCCTCTTTCTATCCTTTTCTCGTCCGAGAGGAATCTGGGTGAAAGGCTACCACCCCCTTCGATGGCTACCGACCCTCCGCCCTTCAGCCCCCGTCGGCCACCGTCCTGCCTTCGGAGACCGATTATGTATAATTATCCGCAACCTATTACGCGCTAAAATCTTGTCACTGCGATTATCGGTGGAGCGTGAAGGAACTGTCCTCTCTGCGACGTCGCTATGTCGCGACGCTGAATAGAGAGCACTTGACGCTCTCTATTCGCCTTCGATGGTCGATGTTGGGACTTAGTACTTGACGTATCGGGTCTTCTTCGTATTGTAAGGCTTTCTTAAAGGTGTCGAAATGAGAGTACGAAATAAAAGTATTTTTGTATAGTGGTTTTATGGTATTCTTGGTTTTAAATGAATCGATAATTCGATGGCGATTATTAGTGTTGCAATATACGAGGATAGTGGACACTTAGCATGCATAACGTACGTCGAAGCAAGTTTCCTTCGAAATGTGTGAAGTGAACGTAGAGTAGGAGAAAAGTCGATTTAGAAATTTTCAAACTTTCGTGATTCCAAAGTTCCGGAATATAGAATTGTTATCATGTCGAAGCTACTTTTGGAATCTGGAGATCTTAAAAGTTCTGAGACTTTCGGATCTTGGAATTTTACAGCTCTAGAATTTCTATATCTTTGGGAATCGCGCAATTATGACACGTTAAAAACTTTAGATTAGAAAATTGTTGATACATTTATTCTTTCAAAATTTCGAAATTTGAATTTCAAAGTTCCAAGGTTCATATTCTAAAATTCCAAAAGTCTGATTCTCGAAATTGCAACGGGATACCTTCGAATTTCGTTTAACTTAATATCATGACCTCGTGATCACGTCCGCTGCGCTTGCGTGAGTAACTGAAGAACGTACAGACAAATCGTCCAATGTGTCTGTTAGATGCGGTCTGCCTACTTTTTGTCGCGGTGCAGCCACGAAGGTGTCATAAGCCAAGGAAAGCCTAGTTATCCATCTAGACAGCTGTTTTACAATACGCAATGTAGGGCAACTAATCAGCGCGGCATTATTTCTGCGCTAAGTCACGGCAGTCGGAATATTATATGTGCGGCGAAATTATGCCATCCATCAAAATACCGATGCCTAGGATAATTGATGCCATCGGAACGGCGACGCCAGTCACGCTAGACAGCGCATGGCGTAAAATTGAATATCGATTAGACGTTCGGAGAGGGCTCGAAATGGGGCTCGCTAAAGTTATTAATTCCCTCGCAGGCAAAATCTCGCGATTAAATGGCAGCAACAACGGCCGGTTCGCGTATGTAAATTCGTCATTAGTTGGTCTCCTCCTCTCGAATTAATCTTTTAATTTCGGTCAGATTAATTGGAACGTGCCGTTGAAAAATGATTAAATTTGAAGATCTTTCTGTTCACCTTTTTTAATCTATTTTTCCATTTATTGTTCCATCTTGGGATGGAACGCGAATACGTTTGCGCAAAACGCGTCTTCGTGGAATGGACCGTAACTTATCAAGTTCGATGACATTTCCGGCGGCGGCGTTTTCATCATAGTTTTTGCACAAGTGTTTACGCTCTTCGCATCCCATACTCGCATACTGGCCCAATCGTAGGACGATTTTATTTTTACTTTTCTTCGCAGTAAGATCCATTTCCGAGCGCTCGGAGAACAGAGAGGAAACGACTGCTTCACTCGCTCGATCGATATTTTAACGGAGAATGGATGGACGCGTTGCGCCACCCTCGAGGGTGGAAGCCTTTACGTAAGCGTGCGACATGAAATCGGAAAATGAAACTCGCATCGACCTTTGATCCTTTCGTGTAACGTCGAAAGAAGGATGACGCTTGGACACGCCAGAGCTTTCTATGTAACCCTTTGGGCATAGAAAACATCGTAGCGACGACTACTCCTTACGTTATATGTGTTGCATTTGAAAATGTAAAAGAAACGCAAATTTAAACGACTATTATTCTCTAAACAATATATTCAAAAAATTAGTTTTGCGACATAAAGATAGTTGTTTGTTATGTCAGTAGTTGTTATCAACATTATACATGAAATTGCATAACATGATAACTCATGTCTAAAATTTATCAAAGCGTATCTTTCACGCGCGCGTAAATGTTTATTATTAAATGCCTCGACATTAGGATTCGAGATAGTGCTCACTGGAATCGAGTCAATACGGTAAATGGCGTCACGATTGTTATGCCAGGATTGCGGAGACGACGGTATCGTCTTAATGACGGTAATGCGCCCGGCAAGTTGCAAATGTTGCCCGTAGCACATACAATATTTGCATTTTAAAACACCGCTGCGCGTAATTAAAGGGTTGCAGATGGAAGTCGTTCGCTTCTCTCTCTCTCTCTCTATATATATATATTCTCGGTATCATGCTTGATTTTCAGTTATCGAATTACACGCATCATGAAACGCGCGTTTGCCACGTTAATTTCATGCGTAACACGAGCGAACGTACAAGCTTACGCCGTGTTACATCATCACGAGGCAGCGTATTTCTCAAATACGCGATAGAGCGACGATAATAAATTATAAATAAACGCGCCATACAGCCCTTGATAAATTTCTCCCTATTTCTCGCACGTCTCTTCATGATTATTGCAAACGTCAGAAATGAGCTGGTGCTAGCGTGCGCGCGCTCTCATGATCCCCTTTTTTTATGAGAAATGCTTCGCATGCAGGACACGGATTGCCAGGCAGAACGGTCGCGTAAAAAGAACGTAATTTCATAGCCGAGCGCGAGCGAGTTGATCGCGATCGCTGAACGCAGGCAGATGCACTTGGTACGCATGATGCGCGTAATAAAGGAAGACAGGTTGAAATTATAGGCTGCAAAGTCGGCCGGCGCGGAAGGCCGCGGAAATTGGGAGCGTGTTGCATAATATCGCCGAGCTTACACGTGTTTCCCTGGCTTAGGGCAAGGCCGTTGCGTATAATAACGACGCGAGATAAATCACGCGGGATACGTTGCGTACAAAGATCCCGCGAAGTCGGCACGCCGTGCGCAATATCGCGCATTCAAGGCGCCAAGGCTTGAATCCTGCTTATCCCTTTTGAACTGAATATTAACGCGATACGGTGCAGCGTGCGTTAGATAACGCGTAAATCTCATAGATAGTCATCACTGATGAGTAAAACGTCAGATCCGCGCACGAGTGCGCGCTCGTCTGTTAAGCGGATGTGGGAGGCGACGTTTATTTTAATTCCCCGTTCGGTAAGCCCGATGTGGATAACGTAAATAAAAATAGCGGTCGCCGCTAGTGGTAATTCGGTCTCATAAACTGTTTCGGGTTCGCGAATACGTCGATCTCGCTGGATTTCGCCATTTACCGTGGAGAACGTAATGCCAGAAGGCAAATACGGGAATATCCGCTTTCATTGAAATATACGGTAATCCACAAACAAAACTACGCGGATGTTCATAGGATATTTTCTGCCCCACTGTACTACATCGCGCTGTTTACATCTGTGCATTGTGGTATGCGCCCTCCGCCTTTATGAATATTCATGAAAGCTGATCGACACATGAAAGCGAATGAATGATTTGGAAAAAGGGCTACGTTCCAGAAATTTTAAAGAACGTTGTTTCGGGGCAACGAAGAATTTCAGGTACGCATTGAAGTATTGCACGTGTTTGCGTGCGTTACCGTTAGCCGTGCTCTATTTTGTTCGTTTATTCTACGCAGAAATTTACTTTTACAATAGCAATGCAACTGTTTACGAGAGCTTATCCGTGTGATTTCTTTTTCTTTTACTTTTCTCGAATATCGCAGCATCGTTCATCGTTGATATCAGCGAGTCGTGCGCGCGGAAATCAGAAAGCGTTACGACGCCACGGCGCGTCGCCGCGCGAGCGGGTTAACGAAAACTGATGCGGAATGACCGACCGTTTCTCAGTATCTCGACGTGAGAGGATCGTATATTTAGAACGCCGAGCGGGCCTTTACTTCGCGAAATCTTCAAGACGTTTCCGCGAGCGGAGACAAATCGTCGGCGCTAGTCACGTTGACGTTGGCGTTTGAAAGAGAAGAACTGCTGATCGCGTGCGCGACAGTTAACGGTCGGCTGTCGAGCTTCTCCCATAAATAAAACGTCTATTTTAAAAACGACGCATCTCATATTTCAAAAATTCTATTGGAATGGACGTACTGCACGCTTAGAATAGTAACTCAAGTCGTCAGAACCACGATAAGTGCAAATTAAACGGTGTGTTACTGATATAAAGTTTGAGAATTAAGAACTTATATCTTTGCTTTACTATCAGACTTTCCGACGAAAGCAGCTTCTTCGTTATTATTTTCTATTAATCCCTATAAAATCAACTGTCGCATCAGTTATATTTATTTCTGCATCCTGTCCTGACTTTATTTTCAGATTTGGGTACATCGTTTATTTTATTGCGGTCTCGTCGATAGTAGATATCAGAAGTTCACGAATTTGAAATTATTTGATTTCTATGGCAGTTTGTGCGATTGCCGGAGCCAGGTAAATCCCTACGGTGGAAATAACCGATGGTGTGACTGAAGTTTAATTGACGTCGGGATTTGCATTCGCTCGTTGTTCCATTGCCGCGCCGATAAAAATTCAGGGCGGCCCATTGTATTCAAATTCCTGCGTGGCGACCTCGCCAGCTGGTATCCTCGTCCTGGTACACTTGTAAAACGAACACTGTAGAAAGGAGGCTCGCCGACATTCACTCGTGCTGTCGAATCGGTTCAGCCGTTTCGAATCCAAATTCAACTTCACCTTTCGCAGTTGCGCCTTCCGAAACTCCAGCTTGATCGGACGCAGTTGCAGAAACGAGAAAATTGCGAGAAAATTGCTGGCGTAATGCATCTGACGAGAAAAAAGCAGTTGCTAAATTACACATGATATTGCCATGCCTCCTGTACATATTGTAAGAATCCCATTCAACTCTAGCGAGCGTTGCTACGCGTATGTTCGACCACCAATACCAGTGGTATCGTACCCCGCGTCACGCTCGAATGATGCCGTGTATCTTTCGAAGATACGAAACCCTCAGCTCCGTCACGGATGTCCCGAAGGACCGCGTTAACCCTGACCTTCGGTCTCGTTACGTGCGAGAGCAGAAGCGAGAAATCGGCGGTGAAGGATTGATATGGGGTGGGAGGGAGAAGGATATGGAATTGGCGAGAGGGAATAAAGTTGGGGGGCGAAACGTTTCGGAATAAGGCGAGTACTCTTGTTTCGCCGGCTCGTGCAGTCTCCGCGGTATGCGATTTCCGCGGAGGCTCGAGGGGTCTATCGACGACGCAGGGGGGTACAGAGCAGGGGAGTGGCGGAGGGAGCGAAGGTCGGAGGGGGGGGTTGGAAGAGGCTTGGTACGCCAGGGCGGTCGTGTGGATGCGTGGGCTCGGGTTCGACCCCGCGAGAGCGACCGAGACGGAGGGCATGCGTAGGCGCGGGGAAACGCGGGGAGGGTTCCGAGAAGGTACGGGGAGGGAGCGAGACAGGAGAAGAGAGAGGCGAGGAGAGAGAGGAACGCGGAGGGGTGAGAGAGGTGAGAGGGTTGGACGGGTTGGATTCGCCGGCTCGCTGCTATTGATTTTTCCCGTCAGACTCGCGGCCTCTTCGTTCCGCTCTTGGTCCTCGTCCTCCTCCCCGCCGACCCTCCCTCCATCGCTCTCCCGTTTCCTCTTTCCCTCCTCGCCATCGTCTCCGTCCCGCGCATCCGGCTCCCGCCGACTCCTCCGTCCCTTCTCTCTCTCTCTCTCTCTCTCTCTCTCTCTCTCTCTCTCTCTTTCTCTTTCCTTCCTTGGCCTCTTGCTCGTTAATGCCGCGCCGCCCTTCGACTCTCGATCCGTGCTCTCTTCTTTCTTTCTCTCCCTTTTCCCTCTACGCATTTGCATCCGGATATCTTTCTTTACGCTGCTCTTCCTCCGTCTTGCTTCGTCCCGCTCGTTCTCTCTTTTTTCTCTTTTGTTCTCTCGCTCTTTCCTCCTGTATTTACCATCCAGAGTTCTTAAGAGATTTAATTCCTTTCTCTCCCTTTCCATCCTATATATGCAGATCTTGTTATTTCTTTGTATCTACATGTATTTTTATTTTTGATTAGTTCGTTATCTTTATAATTCTCGCGTAATTCCGCGAGAAACCTTTTTGTACGTATGAATGAAACGACTCTTGTATAAGTTTCCCAGGATATGTAATTACTTCCATTCTCTATCCTGCTCTATATAAACTACCTTCCTCCTCTCGTTTATCCTTTTTTCTAGCCTCGTTTTCTTTATCTGTTTCTCTCTTTCTTTCACTTAGTCCCATTCATTTAACTTTTTTTCTTGTTTCTCGCTATCCTGTATATGCATGCATGTACGAATCCACGCGATAAAGCGGGTTACGTATGTTGCGAACGCTGTTAACGAAAGGCTTTTTGCTTAATGTCGGTTGATGATCCCGACTCTTGCGCAAAATAACCCGCTTCCGATTGTCCCGCTTTCCACTCGTCATTTTTCAAGCGCTCAATAAAAACTCCGAATTACGCCGATCATCGGTTCTTATCGCGCTGTCACGAAGTTACGTTTCTGATTAATTAGTGGGATTTCCGCAAGAAATTTAAGTTTTTGGCTAGATTGAGAAGTAGACAGTCGGGTTAATGAACGACGCTCTCATTGTACTAATTTATCTCACACCAGGCAGCAATCTTCCCCGATATAACGGAAGAAAGGAAAATTATGTCCTGCTATTAACTTCACAGCCTCTTTGGAAGAGAGAGAATTATTGATATCCTTGCAACGACGTAATTTATGTACAGCAAACTCCAAATTCAATGCTACGTACAACCGCAAACTGCCATCTTCGTCTCACACCTATATTATCACTCATCGTATAGATGATTTGAGGCCGCACTATTTGTTTTCAGAACAAGCAATCGTAAAAAAGTCTTAAAGCACGAGCGAGAAGATCTTAAAGCAAGATTAACGTCATGAATCGCAATCAGAAGTATCCCTTCCTTATCCGGATTTCATGTCGTTTATCCACCATACGGTTTGCGAACGTTTGCTGCCCGAGATTGCCCGGGCATCCCGCCGTCTCGCAACAACGTTTTCTTCTTACGGTAGTTATACCAATCGCGCGTATTTCCATATCTCCATCGTGAATGCTCTCGTAAAAGTTTTCACGATCCTCGCGAAACGGCGCCATCAGTATCTCCGGCGCTCTCTGCGATCTCGAGTTCCAGAACCGATTAAACTATTATCAATTTTGTATCTGTTACTTCCTGTTAGATCGACGGCGGAAATTGCATCCGTGCAAGACACCGTGTAAAATCGATAATCCTTAACTCTTTCCAATTCGGTAGTTTCAGACAAAGTCGTCGGTTACGTACAGAATACGTTAATTTGCTCGTCCATAAAACGGATATTCTTTTCCGAAATGTTAAGATCTAGATGTACGATTATTCTCGGTTAACGTTTTGTTGGTTTCGTTTATAAGTTCGTGGTTTGCGTTGGGTCATCAGCAGAGTTTATCACCTTCAACCTATTCGCGAACTAATCGTATCGAGTCTAGACCGTTTATCGGCTTCCTTGGCCTTCCTCTTCGATGAAGAGAAAAAGAGAGAGAGACAGAGGGAGCGAAAACAAGAGAAAAAGAGAGAGAACAGATACAAAAGAAAGAGAGAATGCCCGCGAGATTTACTACTCTCCTTCGTTACTTCGAAAGTGGATGACAGCTTCGTTGCGCACGATCTGTGTCGTGCTTGTGTTGACATAAATTTAATCAATCTCATGATCAGTACTTTCATTTCGATAATTGTTTCTGTAAAAGTTTTCGAATATGTCAGTATCACATTGGATAAATATTGATATTTTAATGGACAAAGATTAACGTCGTTATACGTCAAACGTTAAAGCCTGATAAATTGTGAAAGAAGAAAAGTGCATCGATTATCCGATCTTTTATGTACAATTTCTTTCTCCTAATTAAAATCTCAAAATGTCTCTCGTAAAAAGAATTCTTCTACGAATATTAATTACGGACTGCTGAATTTCCAGCGCTGCGACATTTTCCTCTCCGAGATTCGGGAAAGTATCCACCTTGTTGGCTATACTGTTCATGACTATGCTTCGAGAGTAATTTCCATGAGCCCGTACGAGAGCGTTCTCATACATAAACAATTTGCGTTTCCCGCTCGAAAAAGCGAAAAAAAGATCTATCGTAAAAGCGAGTCTTTCGACAGCGACGATTATGGATCTGGGACGGTATGCATGCGAATGGGGAACATAATCTCGTTACTTGGACGGAGATGCATAAAGATACGACGTGATTAATTACGTAGGCGCCCTTTACGGGGGCGAACAATGCGTGCCAATTATTTTCTTGCCACGGCAATCCGTCAATTGCACCTAATTAGTTGAAATTTCCAATATTAAGCGGACCACCGCTTGCGCGAAATCTTCTAATAAAATATTGGCAGAAGTTTCTCTGACGCTAATTTCGTGCGACCGAAACGCATTCGAAAGTGTTTGGGAACCGGGCGTTCCGTTAATATCGTGATTGCAGTGAATTATATTTTCACGTATCTTAACGTACTTTTAGTTTTGACGTACGTTATTTCTGCAATTCGTTTTGCATGCCAGTGCCCTCGCGTGGGGGCTGCTGGAAAATATTACTTCCATGTTTTATGAACTGCACACTCGCTCTGCTCCTTTATTACAAAGCTGTGAATGTTAATAGTCCTACATCACGCGCGATTACTTTGATAGATGTTTGCACATCTATCCGCACAAACTTGTTTAAGGCATTCTGGAGAGTGATGCATTTTTCAAAATGAAAGTTGTATTCAAGTTTCTCTCTTTTTGTGTACATGGTTTCTATTCTTTCTTTTGTGTGTACGAGGATATTGTAGGATAACATCTAAGAATTTGCCACTATAAACCTGTGCTTTGTACAAATTTTTATAACTTTGTTTTATTACTCTTTTATTACGTCACCATTACTTCCTAGGAAATAATAAGTCGGTTTTTATGAAGCAGTTGTCCCGTGCATTCTTTTATCAAGAAAAATTAACTTATCCTTAGTTTATCTATCGGTTTTCTTCCACGCGATGAGCAAAATTATGTGCGATTTGCAAGCGATGTTTGATTCCTTCGCACGAATGTTTCGGTAATAAAAGCCGATCCGATCGAATATATCTTCTTTCCATCTCGATGCCGCTCGTTCACTTACTTTCTTCATCTCACCACGAGACTCACCACCATGGAGACGACGAATCTCGGTTGCACGGCAACCGCGTCTCCTTGCGAGGTGGATAAGCGGACTCTTCCGGAAAAGAGAAATTGGAAACGGATATATACACACGCACGCGCGCGTACACACACACACACACACACACGTATATATGTATATTTATACATGTATGCATCCGTACGAAATTGCGCGAAACTCGCGAAGACGAGATTGGGATGGAACAACTTTAAACTGCATTCCAGTGATCTGCTTGATTGAATAGCAAATTGGTATACGGTAAAACGTTCACTCGCGGCCGCTTGTTTCCGAGGAGAATACGAAAGCAGCGTCTGGTAATCGCTATGCTCCGCGATGCCATCGATCTTTCCCATCTCACGAAACGATTTCGGGATGAGGTGCGCGTAAACCCGGCATATTTCATTCGCGATATAAGTGTTCAACGAATCGTTTAATCCCAACGTTTGCTGCCTACAAAAATTTACATTTTTCGGGAAATCAGGGAACCGGATAAAACACGTCTCGGAACACATATTATACATATTTATTTATTTCATTTCTGTTTTGTTGCGTGCGCGTGGGTCTGTGTGTGTACTTCATTTATTATGCTTTTTTTATTTAGAGATGTTATGTCGTTACATGCATCTTGTAGCAAGCTACAACATCATATTTCAGTTAAAATTAAAAAATTTTGTATATCCTTTTTCTACATTCCGGATTAAAACTCGAACAGGGATTATCCATCGAATGATTTATTTGTATTGAAGATTACGAAGGACAGGATGTTTGTTCAAAATACAAAGTATTGTCGCGTTGCGAGCATAAGGTCTATTTGTCTGTCATAAAACTGTGATTCCGGTAAGTTTGGAATGGAATTTTGATGATAAATATCAGAATATAGACGCGAGACAGGAAAAGCGGGAGCGTCTCGTTCGAATCGCGGCGGCGTTAACAGTCTGGGAATAAAGTTTCCCTTTGCGACGTTTGCCAAATCCAGTTCGCGTTGTGCGTGGGTCGTGAGAAATGCGAACGATGACAGTAAGCGGAATTCGAAGGAGCTGCAGCCGAAGATTGACGGTGCTCGGCGAAGGGCAGAGAGGCATGGAAAGGGTGCCAATATATAGGGTGTGCACAAATTGATTCTCGCGGTTCTCGCAGAGATCTTTTTGAAGAATTTTATCTCTACGTGCTGATACGTTCAAATATCGACGTTCGGAACTGCGGAATATTTGATCGCTTTAATTTGAACGAGACAAACTCGTGCAATTAAGAGTTTGAAATAAGTAGCACGACACAAAAAGTTCCTAATGACGACATCAATAATGAATAGTTAACAGTTTCCAATCTTATGGTCTTTAGTAATCTCAACTCTGGGTACAGCTTGTTAATAATTTTGCAGCGTTATTAACTTTATCGTATTAAGGCAATTATTACGTAATTTAATTCATTTTATGGTTTCAATTATTGCGTCCGACATTTATTCGGAAAGCGGCAAGACAGCGTGTACAAAAATCGGCTACAGTTCTTCCTCTACTTTTATCGTTAAATGCGATTGTTCTGGCTTAGAATGCTACTATTTTTCGTACACCCCATACAGGGGCGAGATGCAAGGTGCAGCGGGAATAAGGTAAACAAAGTGGAATAGGGATGGGAGGCTGCGGCTGATTCGCGGAGAGCCCTCGTAAAACCGGTGCACTTCGTCGGGAATTCCGTTGCGTCGTTTTTCCGCGGCTGTTCGGATTCCGCGGGATGGGATTTCTTTTCGACATCATCCTACCCGCAGGGTATCTACAAGGTGTCTTTGGTACATTAACTAAACAGCTCTGACGTTCTAATATCGAATTTTTAATTTGCTTTTGCGCGCCAGCCCTGTTACGGTTGATCTAATTAAGGGATTGTCGTCTAAATAAAGGTAACTTTTGCGATGCCACACGCATAAAAAATACCGTAGACTAAAGTTAATTTAAAAATCACCGACATTACTCTCACAAGGCGACGAAGAGCCCGATATCGAGCACAAAAATCCTCATACAATCAATTAAATGCAAAAGAAAGCGAACACGACGAAATATTTTCATTAATTACGACGTCGCGATTGTGTCATCGTTTTTTTTATTCCGAGCTCCATTCAGCATTCGCCGACGTTTCCATTTTTGTCCGTCTCGATTGTGGCGATATCGGCAACTAGTAATTTTTTGTTCGCACACAAGAGCGCGTCATCGATCCCAGCTGGGAACCTGTTAGCGCATCGGTGACACTTTTAAGGGATGTGCGGGGTTACGAAGCACGTGCCTTCCTCTCTGTTACAGAGTTTATTTTTGTCTGTTTTGATTTTTCAAAAAGAGTATATTATATGCACATATATTAGATATAAATTTACATGTGTATCACACATTCATAAATATATTATATTTATGCATGATCGTAGATCGTGCATGCAATATACTAATTTGTTATTTGGGCAATTTGAGAAGTATTAATTCAATTGGATGCATTAATTTATACACATATGTTATTGAATTTCATAATATAATCGTTTAGAAAACCGAGATCATAGATCGATGCAGAACCAAAATATAATACGTGGTCGAGATAACATTTTGTCCTGAAAAATGTTGTTATATCGCTTTGTTAGATTTCTCTGTACACGCCAGTTGCAATGTTTATACTTGTCTGAGGAGACCCGGGCTCATTTTCGCGTACTGCACCGAATGATTTATAACAGCCCGCCGATTCGTAACGTTATTAACTCGCATGATTGATTTCCGGCGCGGGAATGGCAGGCGTGATTATACTGGCCGAAGGACGCGCGCGGATAATCACTCTTGTCAGATCCATTAAGGGATTAAAACCCCGACGAAGCCGATCCGCGTAACAGATTCCTCATCGTCGCTCGAGGAGGTCATGCAATCTGCTGAAGGAGATTTTTAAGTCGTTATGATAAATCGATATCTCGGACGTAGAACGACCGATGTGTCGCTCCTCGTGAAGGTAAAAGAAATGAAATATCATAATGTCCCGAAAGTCGGATAGTCCTTTTTTTAATGCAGTTAGAAGGAAAGGAATCATGGTGCATGATGGTCTTTTAAGAATGTAAAGGACATAGAAAATAAAAATTAATGGACTTTGCTGGAACTTTCGGGTAAAGAAACGTTTGAAGCACGCAGAGCTTCTTAGACACAAATTTAGGACGTTTTTAATTTATAAAATATTTTATAAAATGAAGCGTCCGAAAAGTTTCGAAAACTGTTAGAGAGATAGTATACATATACTTTCAATAACTGATTGCCATTATTTATGACGTTGACAAGAGTACGAATAAAACGATGAATGCTTCTTCTTCGATTAATTTCAGATGGTTTTTAATCTAACAAATTCTTTCGTGATTGATAAGGACAAGGACCGGTAACGCGCGTTAAATCGGCGCATCGACGGTATCAGCGATATCTACAAACAGTATTACCAAGATATTATCTGGCAGCCTCTCGACGTCGGCGGTTTAGATTTCCCATTTCGAACGGAAGAAGAGCTTCATTCGAATCGGGAATCGCCGACGAGATCATCTTGTTTAACCTCGTCCAATTGTCTCGCCTAGCATCCTCAAGTTCGATCCCCCCCGTAGTGGATATTCAGATAACGAGGAAAGAAGGGTTAGAGAAAGATGGAGAAAAAGAGCGAGAGAAAGAGAGGAGAAGGGAGGAGGAGGCACTCCTTTCTTTCCCACGCTCGAATCGTTATGAGTCGTATAGGTATAAACTACCAGTTCGATCAGATGTGATGGCGATATACCGGACGATATTGCGAGAGGATAGCTCGAGCAGGAGAGTATCGATATGGAATACACCTCCATCCTCTCTGCCACGTTCTTGTCCTCCCGTTCCTCCCCTCGCCGCTATCGCAATTCGCCGCTCTTCCTTTTACCACTTCGGAACTCGCGGAACGCCTGGGAGGGGGTCAACGATCCCGACGGGGATTTTCAGGGATCTGCCAACTGAAACCACCGACGGGACTCGTCACGACTCAATTCCAATCGCCGGGGCGATAGAAAAAAAAGAAGGGTAAAAGGGGGTGGCACTTCGCGCGGGAATCCGAACGCACGCTACGCACTTTCGATTCGTTGCTGCCGATTGTGGAACGTGCGAATACCGCGATGTGTTATTTGGAAACCGGAAATGCAGGAGCGTTATAAACGCTCGGAAATATTGTTTTTGATAAATCGATAAAACGTTTTTGGTGCAATCAGCGGTACATTAATACGTGCTTGCCATAACGCGCGAGATACATTATATGGTTGCGCACTTTTATATTTTTAAAATTATTATTACTTGTCGTGAATTTGTCATCTGTCAGAAATAAAGATACATGCGTTCCCAGATCTCTATGCATTCTCTAAAGCTTCTGAACTCTTATATTCCACAAATAATGCTCTGCTGAAGCGCGACTACAGCGTCACTGAGACATGACCGTTTCCATGAAATAAATCAAGCCCGAGTTGTCGAAGCGAGCGCAAAGCGAGCTCATCGCCCGCTCTATTTCGGAGCCGATGTTCCGGAAAATGCGAAGAAATTCGCGCTGGAATTTTTCCACGATTGGCGAATCTTTTGGCGAACGAAATTTCGATGGGAGAAATGATTTCCGAAGCGTCGCGAGGTGCGTAAAAATAATCGTCGAGAGAGAAGAGGCGAGGGATAGGAGTGAGCACACGTACTTTTGTGCTGTTTTATAAAATGTTTTAACTACCCTCAGTGAGATCGACGAAAATTGTGTGCGATGTCGGTCGGCGCGCAATTTGTTTGCGAAGTGATGTCAGAAAAAAAAGAAACGCGTGTCTAGAATGTCGAAATTTTTAAAGCGGAGAGAAAATTTAATTTGTGGACGGAAAGAATTTTCAATATCTCGTATTACGCGCGCAATTGCTATTCTTAATATAATATCCGATTGTAAACGTTTCCGCAATTATTCAATTGTCGCGATACAACGGAAACTTTTCGGGAAAAAGTATGTAATCCGACGACGGCTAAATTATCGAATGTTCGCACTCGGTTCGCACTCGGTTTGCACTCGAGTTGACTTGTTCCTATTCAAATGGAGAATATGGAACACTTTAAAATATCGAGTACTCGCATCCTCTGATACCCTCATTCTTCGTACGAAAGCTAGGATCGATCAGCGTTTGCCCAAGTAATCCTGCACGACGTTTATTCAATTTGATCGTGCTAGTACGGCGGCGCGACGTGTGCGTTACGTCGGACGATCCAATTAATAGTTCAATTAAATAAACCGATAATTGCCTGAAAATGGAATATAGCCGCTGAATATTGGATCTTCCGGTTTCTCATATTCATTATTCTCCATCCTCGGCACGCCGGTATCCGCGGAGATTGCAGACACACCCAGCACGAACGCGTAGGTACACATGCACGTGCAGGCGCACACACGCACACGTATGCATATAATCCTGCACTGTACAGATACATGGCTCTCTCTTATTTCCCGATGCCTGAGTTATGAGTGAGTTATAAGCAATGTGTCTCGATAGCCTTTGCCTTATCGTCCTACAACGGTTATACTCGTTTGTTTGCCACGATACGCATAAATTAAAGCTTAGCTGTTCTAGCGAATTTAAATGTCAAGAAAGTTCATTAAACTGACACGAGCATCTTGATACAATCGAGCGAGACACGCAGGAATTTAGTGTTTTCTTGTTGCTAATTAGACACTCCGCCGGCATAAAAAGATAATGAAATGTTACTTATCATCAATCACTTTAAGCAGAGGTTTATTTCAATAAAAATTATGTGAGATTAATCTATCAATGAAATATTAAATAAAAAAATAGAGTTGCAATATTTTGTCAGATTTGTCAAACGTGACGGAGAAAAGATTTTCCTGTTTCTCGGAAAACCAATTTTCACAGCGAAGGTGAAACTGGAGGGGAACCGTAGGGACACCCAGTACAATTGACGCTCTAATGCGCATATCCTCGCATGGCCGTGCGTCTAAACGCGGACGGAAGACGCTGTATAATGTGTGTGCCGTGGCAATATTACGTGTATTAGTCATTGCAAACAGGGACCGTGCCGTCTACATCGGACGTGCGCACGCAAGCACGGCACACGAGTACGGAGAAACGCGCGTGCACGCGATATGCATACACGACGTAAGTACGTGCGATTACGTAAGCTTGAGTCACGACGCATTCTCGGCGCGGTGTCTGCCGCGGTTCTTTAACTGCCGAGATATTTACCGGTATAAGCGATTTTTCCTTCGGAAGTGCCGTAAATCAAACTTTGGAAATTTCAGCGATCCTCGCGAAATCAATTTCTTTCCCACGGGAAGGACCGGGTGGCGAAAGTCATTTCCGACAATTTGTCTGAAACTGTCAGGACAGATACACACATACACACACGACTAAATAGGCAGATGAAAGATGGAATGTGCGTTAGACGTTGATAACTCTCCGCTGAGTGTAAAAGAAAAAAAAGAAATTGATACGTGGGTGCAATGTTACTTTGAACTCGGCGATAACTTTACGGCCATGAGACTCGGCGCTAATTGTTACCAAATAAGTGACATGCTCTTTTGAAGAAACGTGGACCCGGACTTTCCTCCAGTCAAGCTTTTTTTTCTCGTTATCGGACCCGGCAATTTATCATAATTTTTAATTTCCGACATTTATTATGTCTCGGCGATGCGTGTTTTTCCCCCGAAGGAGTCTCCTCTGTCCTCGCAAAAGAGGCACAAACTTCGCTGCCACGCGCTATCGCGCCAGCCAGCGTTTTGTAAACGCCGGTTGAGCGACTTTAAACTTTTATCTCGCTGCAATTTTCCGGCCGCGTCGCGGCGTAAAAGGCGCCTTCGAGGAAAGCGGTGTGCTCTCCTGAGATGTGCAAAAAGTCGCTACAAAAAGGAAGAAGCGCGGAAGAGAACGCAGTGCGTTTACAAGATTACGTTGCGGCGCTCAGGAGTGGCGACGCAGAGGGAGAAGAAAAACTGTCCGATCGTGGGAGTTAACATCTTTCCTTCTTAAACGAGCCGCCGCCGCCGCCGCGACTTTAAGTCGTGGATTTATCACGATAATCGTCGCTGATGAATAATCTAAAATGAACGCGTATTTCGTTTGTCATATTAAAAGTGTAGATCCACTGTAGTTTGTAGAATATTCGTATTTGCGAGTGCATGAATGAACTCGAATATAATCGGGAAGATTTATGAAAATTTTATCATGTGCTAATATTTATGTGCGTTACGATAAGATTTTTAAACTCTTTCGTTAAACTGGGGAGGAACTATTTTTGGCAAAATCATGTTCGATGCTGTAAAGTCTTAATAAACACACACACACAACTTTAAGTACCTTAAATATCTTTAATATTACACACAACTTTAACTACAGACGATTCTTATGTTAAAATTCTGATAAAATAATTCTCACTTTTTTTAAATTAAAATTAAGAGATTAAGAAATTAGAAAAAGAAAAGAATTTTTTATTTTATATTATTACAGTTTAATTTGTAGAACTCTGCGATTTTCGATAGCTTGCGGATAACTAAAAAATGATTGGTTTTGATGGAATAGAAATGGACTATAGAGGATCCGTAGGCTAAAAAGATTCAGTTAAATTTAACTCATCTCATATACAATACATATTACACACAACTTTAATATATCTCTTTTATTCCCACGCATGCAATGGAACGTAGCAATCTTACGAGTCATTCAGGAAACACTATTTACACGTTACAGCTTATATGATTCGACCGTGATGATCACATCAAAGTAAATTTGATTGGACGTACATTCACAGCTCCCACAGTTTACACTTATAAAACGTTACATACGCCGAAACGCTTTAATGTCCAATTACTTGTAACCCAACGTTGTGGAAAATTGAGAGAAAGTTGAGAGACATTCCTTTTTTAAACCTGCTATCTATCTCGTTAATTTAACCGAGAACATATTTAATACAAAAAGTAAATGTCATTTTTGATTTCTACTTCTCATTTCTACTTAATTTTTTCGTGACTTATATAATTCGCGGTGTATCTTCATTCTACATTACACATTCATGTTCTGCACAGGCTTACGAGGCTAAGCAAGGCCTTACGAGAGCTAAACTTTTTATTTATTACTACTCCCGGGCGGATCGGAATCGCGTGAATCGCGCATTCGCTGTACGATTGGCACGTGCGACCAGAGAAAGCTTGCATCTCTCTTTCGTTGCAGCAGACGAGACCGTTTTCTCGCTCGTCATTTCAGGCCGGCCCTGCCTGAGCGCAGCACGCATCGTGCGCGCAGCCAAGAGATCATTTGTGTGTGCGGGGGAGGAAAAGCGCGAGAGATGAAAAGAGACGAGGCCGACAAAGAGAGATAGAAAGAGAGAGAGAGAGAGAGAAAAAGGAGCGAGAGGCACATGGTGCAGGATGGGGTACGGGGGAGGATCGAAGCGGCGCGCTCTCTTGCCTCTCCAGTCACGTATTCGCCCACACTCATTCATTTGTTTCCCGGCAGTGATGCTCAACCTCCCGGCGCGGATCCCGGCGACCACCCACCTCGTGTAGCTATTCTATATGTATGTCGTACTCGTGCTCGTATGTGGGTCGCCCTGCATCTCGCATCGTGCATACACGCGCGCGCGCTAATGCGGAGCAGCGGTTCTCAACGTTGCGGCTGCAGCTTCAGGTCGGCCGCCGCATTATCTTGTCACCGTTTCGCAAAAATGCGCGCGTTACGTAATCCCGCTCCCGAGCCACCAATGACCTCGTTGCAATATTTAAAGCGTCAATGCTCGAGGTACTTGCGAGAGGCCGGATTCGTTTCGAGCGACATCAATCATTTCCGCCAGTTCGTTCTTGTCTAATTGCGCATGTCAATCTTGATGACAAGGTAACGTTGATAACGATATATGTGTACTTAAAGTACTGGTTTAAACAAGGTGTAATGTACCGATGCGACTCGTGATTCCGCAAAGTAAGAAAAATCTAAAGGAAAAATAAGAGTAATATAAATAAAGAAAAAAGTAAGAATTACTCCTTTTCTTCATGTTTCTTCTTTTTCTCCATGGTACCTTTTGTTCATTAATTCTCCCCTTTTTTGATCTTTTTCCCTCCCATTGCGGAAACCGCTCGATGTCATGTTTCTTCGCAATACGAAAAAACTGGCGTGCGATTACTCGAGTATTACGAGAATGACGGAGCGCAAGCAAATCGACTGGATAATCTGCAACATAAAACATGTGATAGTGTCACGCGGTATCGCAATGGAGAATAACTGATAGGGGATACGTATATCGCGATTTTTACAGCTGACACGCAATACAGTGACGGTTTCAACAAGAGAGAACGTAAGAAACGTAGCGGCAATACCGTAACCGTAACACATCAAGTATATGAAACAGATGAGTCAACTCTAGTATAAACAACGATAGAGTCAGCATCAAATTGTGCTACGTAACGTGATAGCGTAGAAATGATTCAAGGTCCGACACCTCTAGCGTTCAACGAGAAGCTAAGGCGATAACGGCAGACCAAATAAAATTCTGAACGTTCATCACACTAACTGTGCGTTCTCTCCTTTTTTCTGTGAGGTGAGTGATCATTTTCGTAAATCACTGCCACACGGACAACGACGCAATCTCGCGGTGAGTCTGTGTTTTCTTCTCGCTCCCGTAACGCGTAGCGCAACGCCGCGTCGTGAAATCGACGTTACGAAAGTACAGAAACATTAGGGAATAGCAGCCAAAAGAAAAAAAAGGCAGAATGGAGGACGCGTTCTCGTGGGAAATGACGAAATAGATGGCGAGCTTGTGATATCGCTCCAAAAACGCGCGATCGAGAAGCGAAAAGGAGAAGAAACGAGCTGCATTATTGAAGCCGATGAACGTTAACGTTAATCGATGAACACTAACGTTAGCTGATCGAGTTCAAGTACTTTCCTGCGCGATATTTGCACTTGCATAGTCACTTCATGTGACGTCGTTCTCAGGGATGACGTATCGCGAATAACGCTGTCGGGATGAGAACAAAATTCTCGTTGGAAGACGATAAATTTAGCCGTTATCTTCCGGAATAGAATCGTGAATTTGCCATCGGTGTGATATAGATAGACGGGCCAAAATTTCAGATAGCCAAATTTCTCTCATATATCTCATAGTTCGTCACATATAATCGTATGTGCGTTTTGGTATATAATATTCATCACGGATCTATCGACGTTTCTACTTTACGTTTTGAACCATCACATTGTTTTAAAATAGAATGATTTCTAGATCCAAGAACTCATATAATATAGCGACCATTTGCATTTGAAATGAGGAAATGAAATTGATCCTGAATGAAATGAAGCGATCATTTAAACATCAGTAAGAATAAGGTTTTTTGTATTGTAATGTGCTGAAAATATCGAAACGATTCACAGAAGATTCATGATAGAATCTTTTAGAATTACAACTAGATTAAAATGTACGAAACGGTAATACGAGGTTCACGACTCTCCATCTTGCTTGCTCAATCTCCGTCTCGAAAAACAATCCCCTCGCGTTACTTATCCGAAGGTGTTAGGCAAATTTGATACATGTACAGCAAGGAAAGTGAAGAAAGAGAAGCGTACTAAGAATAGGGCACCTTCGTGGGTCTTTAACCTCTGCACGTGCGCATCACGAAGATACCAGCGGCGAGTGCCGCAGATTTCCGACGGCGATTGCGGCTGCCCTTAAGCCACCATCGTCGTGGACTGAAACTCGTGTAATGCGAGACGACTCGTAATCAAAGTTAAATGGGGCAAAAATCGTTCCGCGGGAAACACGATAAAGGCGCTGTGATTCGCGGTCCGGTATATAGCTAGTTGTTTGAGATTTCGACGACGACGACGATGACAACGACAACGATCGCGGCACGGAGAGATCTTCACTAGGCGCTGAAGCGGAAGCTAAAGATGTAAAGAGAAGGAGGGAATAAGAAAGCGGAAGAGATGGGAAGGGACTCACTTCTCGAAAGGGCAGGGATTCCTCTGGAGACCCTTGATCGGAGGAACTCTGTTGTTCTTTCGAATCACCTCTCGTCTCGTTCGGGAACGGTAATGGAGTTCCCCCAATTTGTCGTATCGGAAGCTGTGCGATCAGCTGTACGTTGCGTGTATCATTATTTACACGGCTATTCGCGAGCGAGGATCCTTCGGGATCGAGTCCTTTTCGGGGTCTCCTCCATGGGGAACGTTATAGTCTTTGAGAGTTTGCCTTCCGTTAAGAGCTTATCTAATCTTTGCACGAGGCATTCCGGAAGCATCGTATCTTGTTTCGCAACTTCTCGCGACAAGAATCATCGGTGATTTTCGCACGTTTTTTTATCAGCGCAAATGAAGATCAGGGATCGGCAAAATATTAATAATAAATTAATATTACTTGAGTATTTAATTATTTATTTAACAGGAAAAAATAATTCCCGATTAATTGATTAATCAGTAATCAAGATAAGCAATTTTTCAATTGCTCGGTTAATCAGTAATCAAAAAGAACAATTTCTCAATTACTCGATTAATCAGTAATGACAATAAACAATTTTTTAATTACTCCAGTAATCAGTAATTAAAGTGAAAAATTTTTTAATTATTCGATTAATCAGTAATCAGAACGTAATAATTTTAATTACTTGATTAATCAGTAATCAGATCGAAAAATTTTTCAATTATTTCATCATTCAGTAATCAGTGTCAGATGTTCCTTGATTATTTAGTTGATTTTTTTCTGGATTATTTTCTTGATTATTTAAGTTTCTTGATTATTTAAGTCATCAGCGTACAGCAGCAATTATGTACAGAAAAAAATTAATTCAACGCAATATTTTTCTAATAAAATTAGTTGAAGTAGGATTTTTTATGACTGATAAAAAACTAATTTAAATAGTGAAATATTGCGTTAATTTCATTTTTTTCTGTATGGAATTGGTGCTGTACGCTGATAACTACTTAAATAATCAAGAAAATAATCCAGAAAAAAATCAACTAAATAATCAAGGAACATCTGACACTGATTACTGAATGATGAAATAATTGAAAAATTTTTCGGTCTGATTACTGATTAATCAAGTAATTAAAATTATTACGTTCTGATTGCTGATTAATCAAGTAACAAAAATATTTTATACTATAATTACTGATTAATCGAATAATTAAAAAAAGTTTCACTTTGATTACTGATTACTGAAGTAATTGAAAAATTGTTTATTTTGATTACTGATTAATCGAGTAATTAAGAAATTGTTCATTTTGATTACTGATTAATCAATTAATAATAAATTTCTCGAAGTTGATTACTGATTATCAAAATAATTGTTAATCAAAGCTGAAAATATTACTGAAAATATCGTTGATGCCGATCCCTGATGAAGATCTCTGTGTGAGAGAGAATAAACAATTAAATCGTTATTTACAATCTTGGCTATTACATTCAGTCGTTCATTAAATTAAATGTTGTCTCAAGCCAGTATAAAAAAAAACTGTAGGACGGCGTTTGGTCACGAAATTGATCATTTTAACACATTTGTGTCCCTGCGTCGCATATGCGTGACGAAAAGAGCAAGACCACACGTTGAAATTTGCATCAGTATCGTGAGTTATATTTCAATGTGGCGTTTTGGACGAGAAACACGACGCTCGCGCCGCAACTTAAAATCTCGCTTTAAATCACGTTTCAACAATCGCCGTATCACGAAACTGTTTTATGAGAGCTCGGGTTTCAGGTTTGCAGGATGCATGTTTTTCGTTCGGAGCGAGAAACCTCGAAATGCAATTCACGTGCGACATCGATGCCAATTTTAAGGCGCGCACGTCACATACCACGCTGTATTAAAAATAAAATATTGTCAGAATATTTATATCTCTCCACATCATGTAGAGGAAATATTATCCTAATTTTTCAATTCGAGCTAATCTATGATGAAAGACCTATTGCATTTCAAATGCGGACGTATTACGTGAAATAAAAAATAGCCATTGTTCGAGTCGTAATTGTGATCACACAAAACAAGTAACAATCATCTTTAAATATTCCAATTCACTCGAATCTAACGCGCATATTGCATACTTCATACGAAAGATTAAAACCGATATAACTTCATCGATATCAGATTTCGATGGAGAGAGGAGGGACAAAGAGGAAAACAGACCATCTGCACGCGGAACCTTAGCAATTATTCGCGAAGGTGAAGGCGTAGCAAAGGGAAAGAGAAAGGAGATTTTCTCGTTTCTGTCGCATCGAGATCAGACGATGGTATCGAGGTGTTACGAAGAAAGATGAAAAATTGAGTCTCCGTTTCGCAGCGACATGCGTGGCGTTGTGCGGTTCTGCTTTCATGTTCGACGACGGTCACGCGCGAGGCGCATCGCGGTGAGTGCATACGACACGCCCACGTGCACGTGCGTGCACGCGTGTATACGCGTGTGCACGCCTACGGACGTGTGCACCGGCACGCCGGTTGCGTGCATATCTGATCACGCGGAACGGCAGCATGCATCCAAATGCGTTCCGTCTTCCTTGTCGCCGGCTTGCCTGGATTGACCCTCTGATGCGCTTGGAACGATCATCGCGTACTAATACTGCGCTATCGCGTATACATCGACATGAAAACTTTTCAGACCCTGATCCACTTACATTTTCCTTTGCACTTGTTTAATCTGCGCGAGCGAGGCGTATGAAAATTTCATGTAAATGACGGTATTAATATGATAACGGGAACTGCAACACGTGATTCTTTCGTTGGCCAAGAATACGAAGACACACCGGCGTCGGATTAAATTATTCAAATTCAAAAGTTTGCGAGTGCGAGTGAATCCGAATGCTCTAAAGTTTAGGAATTAAACAATCTGTTAAATCACATCTCTTCGATATTCCAAGAGAAACGATTGCTACACGATACGCGATACTTTATCCAACTTCCGGTGTTTTATTGTTATGATATTAAATGAGATTGAGGATTTATCGCGGCAGATGCACACAGATTTTGCAGAAATGAGGTCGTGTCACGTGACACCGCGAAACAAAGACTTATCAGCAATCAACAAAGAGCATGCCGCCCACGCGTACCGTGTTGCTTCTCGACTGGAAAACAAACGTGCGAGGCGCACATCGAGAACGCTCCCCGGCTCTCCGGATGCACCACGTTGACCTCGAGGGAAACGTGATGCACTCGGTAGCCATTATAGCGCGATGAACCGCGGAGCTGCTGCGGGGAATACCACTAAATAACTCGTTACAGCGGCGAATCAAAGGAGCGCGCGGGTGTTTTCGCAGCGATCATCCGTCCGATCTTGCGCAGTCACTACATTTCCTTCGGCGAATTAGTCTTCGTCAGAATGCAGCGTAGCAAGCATGAGAATCGTCCTTCGTTCGTGAATCCCTTCCCACGTAATTCACTTTCAAATCGCAATACTGTCGTTTGCTTTGATTTTGTAAATCGCGCCCGAAACGAAATTTCGCTACGCTTATAAAGGAGTGGAGGGTATTTTGTTGTCATGTGCGTGTGGAATATCGATATTATATCAATAATTTTCAAATTTCGAGAGATACCGATGTAAAATTCGTATGTAATTTTCGGAAAATTAAATGCATTTTATTCAGATAATATTCGTTACATTCTTTACATTTCGTCGATGAGGAGTTTCATTTCATAATCTCATTTCAATAAAATCCGGTAATTTACAATTTGAAACTAAATTTTTAATCTGAAATTAAATTCTCTTCGACGAAATTTATTCCGTTTTTGCAAATTGTATATATCGTAAACCAAGTTTTAAGTATATTAGAATTTCTTTTATATTTTGTAAATTTTCGAATTTATATTTTGTAATATAAAGTGTCAAAAGAAGGTAAAATTAATGTTCGAGAATTGGACGATTTTTTATGAGAACTGTTCAATTCGCATAATTATTACTATTTTTCTTGATGTGTGTTTTCTGTAAGTAAAAGATTTTATAAATTAAGAGCCTTCTGTTTAAAAACTTTTGCCGTATGAGTATCTTTCGACAACATGGAATACATGTATATCTGACATTTTGATAGAGCAAGTATCACAATCGCGAGTTCTTAAACATTCAATAACGATTTGAATGCCGATTGAAAATAAAATACAGGTATTGACGTTACCATGTTGGCGGGATCGATAAATTAACTTAATGGCTCGAGTTATGAGAAGGTAGTCACTCGAATGCGAGTTCGACGTCGACCTAAAGAAGGGCGGGCGTACACTCGGGCACATATCTTATTCAGGAAGCATCGTAACTTGCCGCGAAATGTCCATTAAATTATGGTCGCCGCAGATGTTGCATACTTGAATCATAATTCTCATTGGAAGTAACAACTGTTCCCACCGTCGCAGAGAACGTGAATTTGAATAACCAGATTGATTTATATAACAATAAAAACAGAGTCGTATACAAAGCTACCGTCTCGGATTCGTCATACTTTCTTTCGCGAAACGCTACTCTGTAATTAATTTTACGCGCGTTATATCCCAGCGGAATTTCAAATTGCCTCTTCTCAAGATATATCTTGCGCCAAAACTTACGGAATTGTCCAATCAAACTTTTACCGAGAAGCGAAATCGGGGTTAATAAAAAATTTTGGGGAATAAAGGAAACTGCGGAAACTTTATTCGATCGAGGAGACAATGAACATCTCAACAACCTTGTGTGAAGATAACAAATAAGAAAATTGCGCGTATAATGAGCATTATTAAAATGTGTATGGATTCAACCTGTCAGTTGATCCAACACCCTTACGTAAGTCAGGTAGTACCTAGTGTTGTTTAGTATTGTAATTGACATTATCGATCCCCTACCTGTTCAATTCAGCTGCCATTTTGTCGTTTACGTTTCCGTGCATTTGCTGCATTTGTTCGACGGGATTCGCACGGCGGCATTTACGAATCAGAGCTTTGCAAAGTAAATTCTCCGTAAATCAGCGTTTGCGTGGCTGATCGACCGCGCGTGCAAACGCATCGCGGCGCGCGCGTTGGAATTGTTTTCAGCGACAATAACATTCTCGATTATTTATTCACCGCTGGAAAATGAATCGGCGTAATCCGTCGAATTTTATCTTTCCGGACGAGCAACGAGATTAAATCGCTCTTTGCGCGTTTTCGCCATCGCCGTCCGCTATTGTTTAACATACTGACGACCGCGCGCTACGTATGATAATCGATAGTCGCTTCGGTATGATTAATATTCCGTTATTAATGTGCGTGATTAATATTCATCCGTTGTTAAATGTATCTAGTCGCAATATCGACCATGGCCACGCAGTTCCGGAAAGAATACATGGACGATTAAAAAATAAGTTTTATATATTTCGATGTAATTATTATCAATCATCGGACATTACGTTGATATTCATATAATAACTCGGTAATATCATGTCACTATGTTTTATGTATTACAGTACCGGCGATATGTTGCAAGTAATATTATTAATAACAATTTTGAACGGGCTATTTTTTTCGAGGAACACGATCACGATGCTTTTTCCGACGTTGAACATTGCGAAGGAAGGGCCATATTGCGATCGATGCATGGCAATTACACGGTACACGGTTCTTGCAATAATTTCCATTTTTGAGCGGATAATCCATATTCGATAACCACGCGAGTTCCAATCCGTTCCGATATCGTAATGCCGATCGCTCCTCGCTCGAGGTGGTATCGATCCGACCAGGTACTAACTCGTTTCTTGGAACTATATGCTGCGCGTATACTCGAGGAATTCCTGCCAGGAAGCAAAAGGAAATGCTGGCTTCACATGCAAAACAATACTGTATAATATTGTTTCCAAGATTTTTTACTAACCATTATTATTCTTATTAATTGTTCTAGCTAATAACGAGAATCAGTGATAATCGAAGATACCTTGATGCATTATTTGATAAAAATATTTCGCGCTAAATTATTGACACGCACGAGACGTCTCGATAACGCAATATGCAAGTAAAAGCGATCGCCTGTTACACTCGCATAATTAAATCGCGCATTTCCGGCAGCATCCTGTGGCAATATCTATCTCCAGAAATACGCTCCCTTATCCTCGCAGTTAATCTTTATCGACGAGCTATCGGGGAGCCGCGGCTTACAGGACGACATAAAGCGGCGCGATAAAAATTCATCTCGCGTTGCATAGGAGAGATTGGCAGCGAGAGGAGAGAGGGAGAGAGAGCACACACCGACCGTTATCCCTCCACCGGCGCCGCGGCGTCATTTACGACGTTTAAAAACTCGTTAAAAACTTGGCCGATGCGAGCATAGATCCGTCGGTGTTTAAGGCAACCCCGCACACCCCTCTCCACCCCTGCTCCTCCTCCTCCGCATCGGGATTATGAAAGTTTGATAAGGCGATAAATAATTATCCGCTAGCCCATCGCGAGCTCCGACGTAACTTTTGAGTTACTCCAACAGTTTCGTGCCTGCCGCCTTATCCTCTCCTTTTCCCTCTCTGTGCCTCTTCTCCTTCTCTCACATCCTTCTGCGTACCTTACTTCATCCCTCTCTCACCCCCGCCTTTTTCCCTCTTTCACCCTTTCGCTTTTCTCTTTTCCTCTGACACTCTGCTCGCTCGCCGCTCCACCCTATCCACAGTTTCATCCGCTTCTTTTTCTTCGATCTCACCGTCAAACTTTCGAACCCCTGCACGGCTGCTCCACTTGATCGCAAGGGGTTAGCGGAGGGCACGGGAACGGTGGAACTCGTTGCACCGTACGTCCCGTGTCGACGTCGGCAATATTCGCTGTCGTATCCATACCGCACCTCGCCCCCTTGGAGCTTTACGGGCCGCTATCGAGCTTCGTGACCGGGAACCCGAGCTGAGCCGCGTGTGGATTTTCGGTTCCCAGTGAAGGGGAACGACCCCGGGTTCGCTCGCCCTCGGGCTGCTATCGTCCGATGCACCTTACGTACGACGACCGTACGTTCTGGATTTTTCGGAAGTGCCTCGAGTTTAGACGGGATCGAAACACTTACGGTTTTCTCTCCCTGCAAGCGAGTCTTTATTTCTCACTTTTTGCACTGCACTTGCGATGACACCTGATGATACATCGTGCCTTCCGTACGCGTTGGGCTGACGTGAACGATGTAACTGCCGCGCGTGTCTGGTGCAACAGTATACGAAGCATCAAGTATCAAATGATACAGAATTCCGAAGAATATTTAGAAGATTTTTATTTTTTAATCAACTGTCAACCAACCAGTGGAACAATCTGAGTGCAATTAATATCGTCACCCTCCCTTCGCGGCGTATCGGAGCAGTCATGTCGAGATTAACTTTCCCGTTGTCTGGACGGAACAACGGTTGGTGGGAATAACAATGCGGCCGTCTTAGAGCAACGATCCTCCAGCCAGAACACGTTGGCTTCGTCGGGAGAGGATAAATCGTTGCATCGGTAATGGCGGCCATTGTGGGTGGATGCGAGTCGTCGTCCTCGCGTTCGTCCTATCGTTCGCCATTCGGCGCGTATTTCGGTGTTCGCTATCGGTCGGCGCAGAATAGTAGGTAACTCCCGGATTATGCAGAGCCCCGGGGAGATGGGAAGAGGTGAACGGATCCCGTATGCACTTGTGCATGTGCATGCAGCCGCGCGAGGAGAAGAGATGATCGGTGCAGGCGAGAGCTCGAGCTCGAAGGCTCCACCTGGGAGATTTATAAATTCGTTCGCAGGGTGAGAAACAGAAGATCGTTGCAGTCTATTCCTCGATTCCTCCGAGTTTATACGATTAAAAAATTCTCTTGTATTTTGAGGAAAAATAAGAAAATAGGAAAAGCTTGAGACGCGTCGATTTTTTCCGCGTTTTTTCTTGAGAATAAAAGATGAATCTTCTTCGTGTAGATCACGATGTGATGATTTTAATAATCTTCTTATTTTTCAGTTTTGGGAGATAACAAAGAGCGACGACAATTTATAATCGCGGTATAATCGCGATTAGGTGTCGTCGCGCTTCTCGACGCTTCTCTGAAGAGATCAGCCGCACGACAGAATCGCCGTCGCGGAGTTTCGGGCGCGGGGGACAATTTATATGCTAATTTATATGCGCTTAATAACGATGTCCGACGGTGCTTACCGACACGCCCTGCGGGCGGTGCCTGGCGATTAAATCGATGCGAACGGCGCTATAGCCAATCCAGTTGTCATTGCCCCAATTATCCGCGTCTTGCATTCGCGACGAGTTTGTTTCGGTTCTCGAAGGGTCCGCTGCAACGACGAGCCGCGTTGCTGAGTATCCCGTTAGTAATTCCTTTCCCTTTCTAAATCACAGTTCTTGTAACATTTGTAACGGCAAGAGGTTCGCTTATACTGGACATTCGATGACAGATTTAATTACAGTGTTATTGGATTTATTTAATATTGATTCTGAGATGCTTGAAATTATATATGTCCTCTTTAAATACGAATATATTGTTAAAAACAGTTATTTTTGAACCATTGATATTGATCGCAGGGATGTTCTGCGATGCTCTATATGTCGTGAGTTTTAGATTTTGAATATAGATGTCTAAGAGATATTATCAAGAGAAAAATAATGGGAAAAACAAAATTAAGATTGCAACATTTTATTTCGTATTAGATTTGTCTCATATTTAATTTATTTTACATATGAATCTTTTAATACTTAACATACTATATAGCAACACAAATAAAAAGTAAACGTAACGTATCGTTTTAATATTTCTCTGGCGGATTTCTCGCGGGGCAGAGTCCGAACACATCTCGGTATCGAACTTAGGAGATCGAGAATCATAATTTATAACGCAGCAAGTACACGGAATAGCCGACGGCTGCAGCCTTCGAGTATACAAGCGCCGTCCGACTGTTATAGCAGGGCATAGTTTCATCAAGAGGTTTCCATAATGAATGCCGCGCACTGGAAGACACCGTTCTTCGAGAAGTTGTGAAAGTTTAACACGTCAGAACTCCGACTCTGACTGAATGGCAACACGTTCAACTCTTCTGGCTCCTTTCTTTCTCCCCTTTCCATAATACGTCTTTGACACTTTGGGCGGTATTTATACTTTCATGCGATTAAATATTGGTAAACGCGCTATTTAATTTGTCAACTTACTGCAATACATGGTCGCGAGTATGCACGAAGCGTTGAAACTCTTGCGTGTTCATTACTATTCATTTCTATTTATATCATGCTAATTCAACCAATTTACATATGTTTTCTTAATATTGTAACATAGCTTTTCATCTTATCTGAAAGTCATCTGAATATTCTTATAGTTTGAATTAATAAGCAAGTTTTCCCACTATACTTGCATTTGAAGAATATAAAATCAGGGACTTCCTCTATTAACATTTGGAAATCTGGAGAAATATATTTAGCAAACGCTACTAAATAAGTCGTACCACAATCTCGTCTCTATCAGATTAATTCTCCTCGCATTAAAAAATGTCACGTACAAAATACATTTAATGATTCAAATATTCTCCTGTTTTTAGGCCAGCTATTCGCAGCAGAAACGAATAGTAATATTTAAATCATGTACACACACACACACACACAACACACACATACATTGACTCTCTTCTCTCTGGATCGTTTCCCTTCGCTATTTTCCCAGTCTGCCTGACCAATAAGCGGATCAAAAGCATCCTTTGACTGCGCCAGTCGCGCGTTTCCTCGTCACTCGCCGGTTTATTAACCACGATCGAGAAGGCGAGAGGCTCCGTACTCGGAAGTGACGAAAGTATAGCCGTTAACCCTCTCTCCCCATCCCTATCGATTTCCTATCTCGCCGACGAGACCGGTCCTGACCTCGGGACACGCAGCACCCCGGCGTCGATTTATTTAAACGGTGCACGTCCGCGCAGCGTAAAATATCTCCGCGCGGAATGCGCGGGGTATCCTCGATAACCGTTTCTCCTTGCGTTTACGCGGGATTCGCGGTTAGAGCTAATATTTTCGGGGATTTCCGTGTAAAGCGCCCGCGCCGTGCATCGCGCGCATTAGAACCCACTTTCCCGCGTTTAGGTCTAGCTGGCAGTTGGCCTGAAATGCTTTTGGAATAAATGTTTATTCTGCATGCGCCGCCGCGATTTCTGAGAAGAGCGACGCGTTCTCTGCGGTCGGGATTTAAATACGGCACGCATTGCATGTTATTCTTCAAGTAAATAAATAAAGGTGGATAATCGATAGAAAAGATTACTGATTATTTGTGATGTAAAAAGTGTTCATATTTCGGTGAGAAAATTTGGCGATTTGGTATGAATACGTGTAAATATACGCAATCCCGTAGTGTGTAGGCGCGTTTGTAAAAATGTTGCTTGCCATTTTAATAATAAGCAGGAAAATTTTATCCCTTCATACTTTACTCGTGTGTTTACATCTCGCTGCGTGGAATTATTTTTCGTACTCTTCTGTCAAAAATTCGCTTGATCACAAAGAATTAACAAAAAAGAATTAATAATAAGCGTTGGACACAAGAGAAAACTGAGGTTTAATGCTTTCACTTTGTACAGTTCTAAAAATTGACTTTTATTTTTATTTTAAGACAGAAAATATTAAAATGAATAAATATTGGAAATATATATTTTTGATTTTCACGTTATACGTATGCGTTTTTGAATTTAGTTTTTATTACTCTTTTCCATTTTTGCGGTTTCCATATTTGCAGTAATTTTATACAACGCGATCTCTTTGAAGCTTTTAGTATATCATAAACGCTACTAAAGTTTTTCTGCGAGGTAAACTAAATACTTGTCAATGATTTTTTTATATCTCGACTGTATCTACGTGACTCGTAATGCGGAACGCGTAGCGGTTTCCAAAACAAATCCACGTGTGTGAAATAATACTCTTTTATCCGTTCCGACTGCTCCTTTGCTAAATAGCGCATAATTAAAGTTGAGAAATTTTACGAGATACATAAAGTGTAAAGTGCCGTGGCTGAGCGAGAATGATTTGCAAAAAAAAGAAAAAACAATTCGGAGAAGTCGCGTATTTCATTCACATTTTTCGACACGGTGACGCGATTTCGGCATTGATCCGCGCGGAATTGCAGCAACGTGCACCTCCACCAGGGCTGCACTGCTCGCGCAGTTCTGTGTAGTATACACAGACGTTTCTCGCGTTCAAAGAATGCTGAGGATGTTTGTCGAGACGAGGCTGAGCGCGAGCAAACGGTGTACCTAATCCATCGGCCGTGAGACCTTGCTCGATGTCTAGGTGGCTCGCGTTCGTATGTGCACGTATATACGTACGACCGCGGACGCAGATAATACACGGTGTTCGAGTGCACGCGAGAAAACTGGCCGTGGGTAACCGAGAGAGTGTGATGAACCCTGGACGAAGAGAGCGTACGAACAGCTTTCCCACCGAATCAAAGACGCGGAAGTCGAGTGTCTCGTATCCTTTGCCGACGCCGTGAATTTCATTTCGCCGTGATAGATTAGTACGTCAGAAATTAACGCGACACGTGTACAGGTGTGGAACGACCTGTAATCCGCATCTTTCCCGAAGCCGCTAGTTTGCAACGTTTACTTTTTGAACGAACGCAGACGTTCCGACGTTCGAGTGTCGTTCTCTCGTCGACTTATCGAACAAGCACCGCAGAATTTGTTCAAGTTGTTTCGTTCATTTAATCTCGCGTCTTCGCAAGTGAAAAATTGTCGGTACCTAGACAGTTTCGCTCGTGATTACGAGACGTATGGAATCTATCCGTACCCTAGAATCTAAATAGAAAGTACAAGAAGGTGCCGACAAGAATAAACGCACCGTTATCGAACGCGATAAGCGTATTATGATATCGTGTGACTATGCGAACGCATTCGACCTCGCAGATAACGTTCCATCGTTGATATAACTGTAGATTTTGTCACGTACGAGACGACGCAGCGGTCGACCGTAGTTTTCCAGAGCTTGTCCGTTGGGAAGGGTTTACCGGTGGGTTATCGCATTGGGATCATCATGGATCTCGGTCAAGCTGTCCGTTTTCCCGTGATTCCATTTCCTCGGACGAAAAATGTTTGAATCGATCAAATTAAATACATAAATTTTTATATATATATATTATATACATAAATTGGAAACGCTCATCCGTTAATCCGGTAATTGCAGATTGGCTGGAACGTAAAGCGGATTAGGTGATTAGTGCTCAGAGAAAGGATAATGATTAGGCGCAACTGATTTGCATGTAGCGTATTATTAATATAACATAATGAAGTCGCAAAAGCTTCACAGGTGTTGCTGTCTTATTTGCTAGTGCGTTGACGTCTGATCATTATTTCCCTTGATCTCATTATTCTTTCCTCGACTCGCTATCTCTTGTATACTTTTAAAATGATTTAAAAATGATCTTTTCCATCTCTTTCGTATCGAATCGTTTGGTATATTTCTTCCTTTAGCGTGGCTGCTCTTCTCTCCTTTTCTTTTTGCATTTATTTTTCTTTCGTTAGCACAATGTAGCGTCTACTTCGTCTCTTTCGACGAGCTCACTTCCCGTTTCTCCTTTTTCAGCGTGGTTGCGTAAGACATACGCATTATTCGGACTAGAAGCGTTCCTCCAATGGTCGTTCGGGCACCTCTCCGTCCGTTGAAGCGTATGATGTAACGCGATGCAACGCGTAGCGCCGCAACGCGCCAATCCGCCTCCGTAATCTCGTCTGTCTCGCGCCGGCGAGTTCCGGCGCGAGTGCGAGCACACATGTTTGCCGGATAGGATAAATGGCAGCACTTTGAAATACGACACATTTCCATTGTCACCGTAGCGTTGTGGATTGAAACGACTTGGCGGTTCGTGAGTTATACGCCGACGCCGAGAATCGGCCGGGCGCCTCGGTGTCCGATCGCAGTATCGTCCGATTACAATGTAAATGATTGATTATGCTTACGCGACCGTGACAGTCGATAAATCTCGAGGAGGAGCACGAGGTATACGGCGCGTGCGCCTCCGCGGGTCGCCGGGGTCAAAACAGGGCGAACAGTGCGAACAGGATAAAGATAGAAAGAAAGGAACGGAAGACGTCTCATTAATTTGCATGTGTAAGTCACACGACTTCCGAGATTACTGAGGCAGCTTAGCGAGGTATTAAGTTAACTGTATTAGGAGCGAGAATAATAAAATAACGCGCGAGAAGTTGCGAGCAAGGAAAAAAGCGCAAAAAACGTTAATAAACGGTCGTAGGGTACTTAACAATATATGCACATAAGAGTCTGAATTCGTCTGTAAAATTTGTACAAATTATTCGCGACAGTTGCGGTCGAATTGTTGCCCGCGTACTATCTCGCACATTATCTCGCAGATCTTGCAGATGTGCGGTACCACTGACCTGTTTTACGATATCACGATATTACGATCGAATCTGTCTGATTGACGCTTCGTGTTCTTGTTATCTTATCGTTTATTAGTAATGCTCTATGGAATGCTGTTCTATATATCTATATATCTGATTACGTTTTTATGATCGAAATTTGGAGCGATTAAGCCGAGTCGTTATACTTCGGCACGGACTTGTGTCTCGTTATGACAGAAGTGAGATTCTGCGTAGACGCACTCTGATGTACATGGCGCTTAAAATAATATTAAAAATATTTTGTGGAATTTTGTAAAATAATATTCAGCTCTCTAGGGTCTTTACAGTGTGCTTAGCGCGGTTGTTTTGCATTCACCTCTCTAATCGCATAAATAGAAACTTTAACGGTGCCATCTGCGGTGTCGCTGTGTTTGTAGAACGCCCGCCGCAAGTTTCAACAGCGTCAGCGTGATATCAATTATTGAAGCAGCACATAAATATACATTGTGGTTTCTCTGTGTAATGGAGCCGGGCCACTGGCGTCTCTCGCGCACTTTAACTTTCGTTCGCTCGCAATTATGATATGCAACGCGTCGGGCGTAATTTTTTCAACCGCTCGACCGGCTGCTGCTGCTAGTCATCGCAAGTCACGTTGTGACGAAATGTCACGAGTGTGAGAACACTGGTAATATTTCGTTACCGCGTCGTGAGCATACGTATTTCTACGAATGATCACATTAGCGAGAGGTCCGTGAGGCTGTAAACGTAGCCAGGCTCAGCTTTCAACGTTGTCGGCGTTACCACCGATCACCTTGGTCAAGATGCGAAGTCCGACCGTGTATTTTATCAGCTTAGCATCCCCTGCACTTTCCGCTGCGCGCATTACCAGTCGTTATAATTATTCGCGCTACGCTACGGTACAATATCTTCGGCGTGTCAGACTTCTGAAACACAATATTACGTTAAAAGCCAAGCTATCCGGTTTCCCGGCGCGAGCCGCGCGCACTCCGCGAAATCCAAGTCGAATCTATTATTCCCACCGCGTTATTCCAGTAATTGCACGAAGAGATTAAACTCCGAGCCAGCGGTCGAAAACGGCTCGCGAACGGGACGAAGAAGCAAAGAACTGAAATATGGGTACGCGAGAGCGGCCTGCTGTTTCGCCCCGTGGAAGTTAAATTGCGAGGTGCATCATCAGACTCGACCACAGTTTCTCCCAAAACGTCGATGTTGCCCGTCATACCTGATAAACCCAAAGAAATCACGCAATCTGCCCCGACTTGGTGCAAATACGCGTGTGGCTGACTGTTAACGACGTATCTCTATCGTATTTTCTGAACGCCTCTCGATAATGCACGCGTAATTGGAATTTTGCATTATCACATGTTGCAGTAGCGCGCGCGCGCTTAATTGATTTAGGAAGAAAACAACACGCATTTTATAATAAACTCGCCAATTCTGCATTAACTCTGCATTAATATGCAATGCACGGGCGATATTCGAAAACTTATTCGGACAATAATTCGCAAACATTATTTGTTGAAGCATGAATAAATAATCCATTAGCCAAAATAATCGCGCATCGATGCTCATTAATGCTCGTTACTTAATTCAATCTGATTAACGATTTTTCGTCCTTTTCTGAACGTAACAGCCACGCAAAGCGCTTGGTCGCTGGCATAATCATCCAGTTCTCGCTTTCAGCGTCCCATCAAGCGGATAATCCAATGCAGATTCCTGTCAGTCATCCAAGAGAAGAAATCGATCGACTCGAGGGTATTAGATCGATTTCTACGCAGGATGAGCGTGGAATAATAAAACGCAGCGGAAGCTCCTTTCGCATGTATGTGCGCGCGTTTCTACATCGTGTACTAACTCTTTGAGAGAGGCATGTCAACGAGCGCTGATCGGAGCTTTCTGCTGATCCCTTCCGAGCCGCGAAGCCTCGCCGTGACGATCCAGCGCGAGCGACGACTCGCGTCGTGCCCGGTAATTGCATCGTGCCTGCTCGCTTTTCTGTCCGTCAGGCGGGAGGAGCGACTCCGACAACAAAATGCCTTTCGTCAAAGTAGAGCTGTGCCAGCTTTTTCTAGTCGGCGATGGCTACCCTACTCCACCCCCAGTTTCCTCCACCTCCGCTTGCTGCTCCTCTGGCTCTTCCTCGTCTAGTGTTGCCGGTGTCTCGCCCACTAGCTTCATCTCTCTAGAGAAGTCCGCTCGATGAATGTCAGCTTGCGCCTCGGGGCCCATGCCATTAACAGCGAGTCCTTTAGCGGTGGCGTTACCTATCAGAATTGCTCTGGAAACGTGACGAGAACACGGTGCACCGCGACGTGTCTGTTCATTTTAATCTTCACGTAGAATCGTCATTGATCTCTGACGAGACATTTCGTGCGGTCATCGCTCAAAGCGGCTTTCACAGGCGAAGCGTTCCGGTGATAAGATTAACAATCGACGACTATTCATTTTACCAACACATTGGATTTACTTTCAAGTCAGAAATTGCGTTACGATCAAGCCAGAATCGTTTAAAGCGGAACAAAGTAATGAAGCAAGCGATCTTTCAGCTTGACTTTGAACGATTCGCGGATCATTGCTGCTAATTAACCGTACAAATTCATTTTTATTGTTGTACGCCGCAGGGAGGAAGCTCCTCGGCCGGTTCTTCGACGTCTGTGGGAAGGTTTCTCCGAGTGGAGAGAAAGAACTCGCGCCTATCTCGGCCGTATATCGGCGCGCGAAAACCGCGTGCGGTGGTTACGAATCGTGGCCTGCCTTATTTACGATCCTCTTGAAAGTGGGGTACCACCGCATCGGCTCTCCTCTTCGGCGGGTTGGTTGCTTGGTCGCTTGGTTGCTGCTGATGGCCGAGCAAAAATAGCTGTAAATTAGGCGCCGTGACGTTTACGTCGCGGTTGGCTTTTGCGCGCGGATAGCGACGAGCCGATTGCGCAAATACTATGTTCCTCCTCCGCCCTCTCTCCCGCGAAGACAAAGAAAAAGTTTATTCTGGTGTAGAAAACGTCCCGCTTAAGTGAACTATTAATTAACAGAAAAGACGCCAACGTCGGAACATTAACAAACTTGATTTTTCCGAGAATAATCCGAGTTGTCTTTTATCACAAGTCGCGTCATTGTGTAGCCATTTGATCTCAGCGCAAAAACTTGCAATGCGAACGCGACATTAAAATTTGTTTCTGCAAATACGTGTGACGCAAATAAAGTTCCAGTTACGAATAATCGTGTTAGCATGGGTTGCAGTTTTGCGAATTAAGCGATACATGTGGGTTGTGTGTCATTGATTTTATTTATTATATTTCTTATATACGCTATTGGGGTGGAATCTCTTTCGGTACCTTAATTACCTTCTACAGAAAGGAAATCGTTTTCGCACAACGATCCCTCAACTCCATACGACCTCGTGAGAGATTACCGCGCCGCGTGGGACGAAAGGTAAAAGGGATCGTAGCCGGGTGATCCCTGGGAAGGGACTCAGGTCGAGCGTGACGACGGCGACCCTCGCGAAGGTCGGACAATAATTCCCGACCAGACCCAACGTCGATTGAGCCTTGACGAGGCGGAAGCGCGCGGGCCCGGTGATCCGGAATACGCCTGTACGTCCGGGCGCGTCCTAGACGTTCAGTCCGGCGGCAAACGACGGTCTCATGGCGCATCCGCGACCGGAAGACGAGACGATCCGGCGCGGAACGAAGCGCAGGGGTGTGGGGCAGGGTGAAGAGGACCGGGAACGGTCGGCATCAGGGAGACAGGGACCGTTTGTGCGTCTAGACGCGAGTCCGTATTCGCTCTACCGTGAATCGAATAAATGGCCTCGATCCTCCTCGGCTATCCCTCCTCGGCTTTCCACCACGGCGATGGCTTTCCGTCGCCACGATGCGATTAACCTTGAGCACTTCCTATCCGCCCCTGCTTCTTCTTCTTCCTCTCCGTACGCGATCATCGTAGGTGAGCGAGTCACCTAAGAGTTGACCTCTTCGAGCCACCTCTTCGTTGAGAGTCGAGAGTCGCTGGCATCGAAAAGCTTCGCAAACTACTTTGGAATCGAGTAGGAACGAGTTTTATGATGGACACTTAAGCAACGTTCTTCAAGATTTGTATTTATTTATTATATTGGAACAAGCAATGTTCCAAACGTGGAAGCTCGTACTTAACTGATTCTCTACCAACAGTAGTAAAAGGGAGATTTTACTTAAACATTAATTAATGTACGAAACAAAACTGAGGTACTTTGAGAAAATGAGGACTCGAGTATTCGGAAGTTTTCCGTGTATTTCTTTTAATACTCTCCATTCTGTTAGCATGTTTTTCTCGTTTACGTACTTCCGATCGTACTTGCATACGACGTTCTCAAAGAAGTAGCTCCGAGTCGATTATCGAGTCCGTGCGATCTGTATGTCGGGGTGCGGTCACGATACATTAATTAATAACACCTTGCCGATAGCGTCTTAATTGCCCTCTGTGGTGACGTCGGGGTCTGGCAGTGCATTTAATTAAATTAGCAATTAAAATGCCACCGGTACGACGTTCATTGGCCGTTGACGCGATTTACACGTATCGAAATGCAGAGTATCGGTACCGTGCGTGCGCGGGGCTCCACGCAATCGTTCCATGCTTTTAATCTGCGGGCAGATCGATTCGATTTGTGCTGCATGAATCGAGTGTATATGGGGTGTCGCAGATTCATCGTTTCTCCGCTGTCCGGCTGTTAATTTTTCAAGAGCGTCAAATTCCTCTTACGGATTATTTTATTAGGTTTTGTTTCACAATTCGGCCAGTACACAGCGTTGAATACTTGAGTGACTGACAACGACGATTTCGAAATTAAATTTCGGTTAAACGCGCCGCTTCCAAAATGAATAAAAGCTGCGATACTTTTTATTTGAATTTCTGAAAGTTTTTTGTTAGTTTAATTATTGCTCACTTTTTAATAACTCGCTAATTTTACTCTCATTGGCTTTTTGCGTAAATGTGTACATACATTTTTTTATTCACACCCTATATACCCTCATGTGTTTGGTTACCGTAAATCAGCTCGGTGATTTGTGATGAATGTACCATATATTGGATATTAAACCATACTACCGCGTTGGTCGATCATCGACCAGGGTTTATTTTCTGCTGATCGGTTTCAGTTAATGACCAGTTCGATATCGAGTTCTGAAGTGAGCATATCAAGTGTCCCAGAAAGTGCATTTTATTTCAGTCACCGAATACCGGAAGTCGAGAAAGAGTACGAACTTTTTCTGGCATTATGGGTCAACAATCGGAATCCAAGTAGATTAATCTCTTAGCTCATTAGCGTTTTGTTCGTTCAGTATTACAACGTTATCGCGTAACTATGATCTAGAAAGTTAATTTAATTAACTTCGATTCTAATGGTAATTTCCCCCTCCGAGCCCCGAGAAATTCAGGCTTCGCCGACAAATCGGCATCATCATCGCAACATTGTCACCATGACGTGGCCATTATTATCGTCGATTTACGGCTTTCTAGCTTTATTATTCCCGACCTTAATCATCCGCAGTGAATGTAACACGTCACTCTCGCGCTCGTCGTGTACCAGGAAATGTTTCCATTATCCCGCGCGCTAAATCGGTTCGTATCTCGGTGCGGGATCACGGACGATCACCGGATCTGCTGCGATCGTTAACGTCTGCCCGGGAAAACACGGGGACGAGTCGTGCGAATATCGCGATTTCGCTGCGGAACGATGTCGCGCTCGCTCCGTTCCGTCCGCGCGAACCGTCTCCCCCGGGCGACGCTTGAAATTGAGATTAATTCGAGTCTTCCGGGTGTGCGTGTACGTGTGGCACGGTGGTGAATTAACGCGCGAGTCCGTCGCTCTCTCGCCGCGGGAGCGAAAGATTACGATTCTATTAACGCGTGAACGCGACCATTGTCGGCCGGATTTTACTTCGCGCAACGTAATTCGCGTCAATTCGCGATTCAGGGCCTCCGCTTCTGTGGCTACCGTAGCTCTTCGCACTTCCGATATGACGATACGATGGATTCAGAGTTTTCATCGTTCAAACCATGGCCTCTCTTGCTCCCCGAAGCGTTTGCTCGACCACGTTGATCGCGATCAACGAATTTTCAATTGAATTTCTGAATCTTTGAGGACGCGTGCAATTTTTAGTTGCATCACGGTTTCGTCGCGATAACAATTTGGCAAACAGAGGGACAGTAACGAGCGGAATGTCGATGAAGAGAATTGACATTCTTCTAGCTCTGGCGAGTGGAATTGTAGTGCCATTGGAATACTTTCGTTTGCGCTTAGAACCGCGAGTGATTCGGACGGTTGCACAGGCACGCGCGAATTAACGAGCGATTTTGCCACTTGCCACGTGTGCAAAAGCCCGCGTCGATTTAATTATCGGACGAAGGCTGACGCTATTGTTCGTCGTAGCTCGCCCTCGGTTTTGCGCGTTTGAATTTGTGCTGTTTGCACTGGCCGTTGGGATGATTTCTCGACTCTCGCGGTCCGATACTCGCGCGAAAACCCGCGCCGGGGCGCGAATAGCTATAGTCTCGATTCGTTTGTAATGTTTTGCTTTCATCAGCTCGATTAATCTCCCTTTTTTTCATTCATTCCACCACGTTTGATCCGTCATCGATTGTGTTTCAGATAAACTCGATATCCTTGATAAGACACATTTTTTGATATTTCCGATATCGATCACGTTCAGTTGCGCCAGAGTAAAGGACGATGCGCTCCAGTACTTTGTCGTTAAATTGAAATGCGATTTAATAACGTTGCCACGCTAGTTGACTTACGCGAGCGACGTGCATCCGTCGACATTCGTGATGGTGTCTCGTCACCAGGCGATAAAACGAGAGTTTCGCGGGGAAATGTAGCATCTACGAACGAACTGTCGAACGTATAACTCGAAAACGTAAGCGTTAAAATATAAGACTCATGGAGGCACTCGGTGGGTTACGAGAAATACGAGAGTTCCGTCTCGCGACGCGGATTCTGCTCGCAGCATCCAGCTTCCGTTTGAGATCCGAGATATCGAAAGTTGCGCGCCTACGCGGTCGCTCTTTGCTTTTATCGGGTTATTCACCACCCGTGCAGCGAAAAAGGACCGACATGAGGACCGATGCATGGGTGCCGCCAGAATTTTTCCGTACAACGTACGGAGGTATCGAAGGAATCTGTTCCAGTCGAACACGGAATCTCTTCGTGCGGCATTTATCCTACATATTTCATTTCGAACAATATATCCTTCGTATTGAAATTCTCACGTCCCATCGTCGAAATGTTCCATAAAATTTTATTCTACCCATGAAACGCAATATATCGCGCGTTATTCTATGAAATTTCACCGCATGAAACCGGATATTTTTTTAAACGAATTTTTCATTTCCGCTTTGATAAGTCTAGAGCGTGCAAATGCAGCCCGTGGCAATCGGATTGTAAATTTCTCGCGGCGCCCATGAACAACAACGGAGCAGGATTGCAAGCGAGACGAGAGGGCCCGCGGACCCCTCGGGTGCACAGAGCTCTTCGTCGACGGTAATTGGTGTTCGGGCCTCATTGTGTAACTGGTATCGCCGTGTACTCGCCGGGGTATCGTCACGTACGATCTCGGGATGGTGGCGAGCCTCCCTATGACGCCGCTTCAGCGTCGAGATAAGCCGTCGTCGGTGTATATGTACCTCAGGACCGCCTCCAAGTAAATCTTTACGGAGCATCACGGATCATCGTGGATCGTTTTGTAGCCTTTCTTTTCTACAGATAGCACTTGGGAGATTTTTGCGAATCCTTACTAAATTTGCTATTTGGAAGGAGGTGGAGGGGCGGGGAAGGGTTGCACATGTTGCTGTCACTCCAAATCAGATCAAAAGTGAAAAATAAAGTAAAACATTTTGAATTAAGTTGTTTTCGCATACGTACGAAGTACTATTTTGGTTCTACTTTCTCTCTTTCTTAGTTTGAAACGGATGAAAGAACTCGAAGAAAGAGATATGTAAAAGTACGTAAAAAGAGCGATGAAACATTCATTTACTCTGCCAGAAGACCGGGATTCGACCGGCCCTGGAATCTTACCTTTTTCTTCATCGCCTTTGGCAGCAGCGGCGTCGTAACTGTCGATCTAGAATTCGAAACCTTTCGAACGCCCGTCGTAAATTGAATTTATGACCGCCGAGATAAAATCGTTTCGTTAAGTCATAACACGCGGAAACCCATCGGGGCACGGAATACATTGATAATTCGATAACGGTCTTTATAGACTGATGCTCGTGGAAGTCGTTTGACGTGATGCTGTGTTGTCGACATTACGCTGCTGCTTCTCCCCAACACGAAAATTTTGATGCTTCACGGTCTAACGTTCTTCAAATAATATTTCATATAACGCGTATTTCTTTAGAAATAAATGGACGCAAGAGGAAATTGCGTTTTGTGACTTGATATAAGAGAATTACAATTATTTTTTTAAGCGTGAGAATGTGTAGTTATATCGTTATGCCAATACTTTTTGAAAGTCTATTTTACATTTAATATTTGTCTTCTAGAGAAAAGTTATTGCACATTACTGAAAGACGATGGACGTCTTCATATTTCTGTAGGAATATACACCTCAAAAAGAGTATCACCTGTTCCGCTGTACAAAGTAGCGCTGAGAGAACTTTCCGGAAGTATATCGGCTTTTCGCCGGTATACTCTTACAGCGAAAGTGGAACCCTTTTTCCTTTTCGTCCGGCACAGACACGGTCCACTCCACGTCGACCATTCTCGGGTTTATTTAGGGCAGTCTGTAAGTAATCTGTCGTTGATGGGCGTACGGCCTGCTTCTTGCACTGGAGGCCCCCGTGAGCGATTGTCACAAAAACTGGTCTTTCTGCTTGCGCGAGGCCGAGGACGTGGCCTCTATGCTTGTTAAGAGAGCACGGCTCTCCGCTAGTTTCCGACTCATAAACTGTCAGATCCCTATAAAGTTTCTTCTTGCATTTCATCGGGTATTGCTACGTTTACGGTAATCAACATCAAAACGGAGACACGGTCGGCGGATGAGTATACAATTTGCTAAACTTCTAAATTAACATATAGGTATCTAAATTGGATAATTCAATTCGAGCTTTCTAGTTCGTGTTCATTATGATTTTATTTTCTGTAATAAACGTTGATTATATTAATAGAGAATCGCGAAATTGATTTGTACTAATATTTCTTAATAAAATATACGCGGATGCACACGCGGTAAAATGGTAGATGGCGGTTTGCCCGGCGTGGTTCCTCCGTGATATCATTAAGCAGTGAGACCAAGAGTTCGCGCTTATGACCGACTGATTGCGGATGGTTGCGGACGAACACTCTTCAAACAGCATCGCGTAATTATCATAAATCACTTCTGCTCGCTACGTCGCGCGGTCGGCCACTATACAAGTCCTGTTATGTCAAATATCGCCGAGAGAGCTCGTTCCGTGCCGCTAACTCCAGAACCAATACCTATCTTGCACTTTGCAACGGATTAACGCAGACGCTCATCCGCAACATATTGATATAGCATTACGGCCATCACCAATATCTTTCCGACAGATTGCGAGACAAGAAAAGAACATTTACTAATAAATTAAATTTAAGCTGGATAGAATCCATAAACATGTTATATAAGAATGCTGAGATAGTATGTAACAATTTTGTTAGAGATTGCCAATGTAGAGAAGTCAATACGACATGGAAAAAAGTCGAATCTGTAACATTTAATAACATTTTATCTCGCAATTTGTTTTATTGATATTTTCGCAAAGATGTTATTATAGTAATGGCCGCAATGCGCCGCAATATATCGATATGTTGCGGATGAATATCTGCATAATTACATTGGAGATATTCAATACGCATCCAATATACATTGTATAATATAGGTATATTATATACGGAATGCACGATCCACAATGCACTAAGAGAGGCTTTAAATTCCTATGGTTTACGCAGTGCGCATCCTCGCACTTTATTTCCGAAGCAAACACGGTCCATGGAAATGGTACAAGAATGAGCAAAAAGGCGCGAGCAAGGAAATGCAAGAAGCACGCGACAATCATCTCTCTTGTTCGGTGTCTCGTTTAGTATCTTATCAATCATCTCACTCCCGTAACGAGTCGATACTTGGTCAAGAAAATCGATATCGCACGCAAGGCTGTTGATTACGTCGGGCAACGAGGGTAACTACGCGAGAAACGGACGCACATGTGCAACAGGATATCCGACATCTCGCGCGTAGGATATCGTTGCCATCGCTAACGGCTGATAGCGCATATACCGTGCTCGCGATGCGGGGCGATAAATTTTCCCGAATTAATTCGCCTTTTGTGCGCCGCTTCCCTCGCCGTTGCCCTCATTCTCGTAAAATCGCGCGATTAATGGCGCCCGCCGTACGCTCGGCGTCCGCTAGTCGCCCGCTCGGGGACTCGACGTCGATGCCGCCGCGATGCTCGTAGCTTAAGTTAGGTTTATTACTGATTTAGTACACTCCGGGCTTTAACTCTCGGCTACGCCAGCTCAATTTGCGTAACACGATTATTTACGTCTTTTTCAACTCCATCCTGCTGAGAGAAGATCTCGCGTGCGCGCTATAAAAGAAAACCGTGGCCTTTCGATTACCATCACTGATGGCGGGGTACTTCAGAAGCGAGTAGCTGTTTGATGTATGTATCTATAGACAGATCGAAAGTTGATTCTTCACACTTTACACTCACACTGAATTGATTAATATAGCGATGTGAATATATCGTTGAGCGTTAGAGACGAGTAACACTATTTTCTCTATTTGTTTCGTAAAGCTACATTCTAAATGCCGATGCGCCAAGGCGCACGTTTGCTCCCAATATCCCGTATCCTAATTCGTAGCTATAATATGCGGGACGTATGTTCCGGCATCCCGTTAATCGTACTGTCCATACGTCGTGATCTAATGCCCTCAGGAACGGGCGATCGACTGAAATTAATTGCAAGATTATGCAGAGCGAGTTACGCAACATGAATACGCATATAATTATATGAAACGCACGAGATCAAAGCTGAATTTGGTCTTTTAGATTGTCCTTTCCAGGAGACCGATCTGTTTACTCTTCCCAGTCGATATTTCTCGCTTCCTCAACTTTACGGGGAAACGTACGTTGCTTTGCTAGATTTCTAACGCGATTTCGTCTTATAACGCGTAATTCTAGCGTAATGTGCAACCTTGCTTGCAGCAACGTGCTTGCATGTTGCCTGAAAGTGTTTAATCCTTAACGGTGTTCCTTGTTATCGTCAGGCACTTATGTACGAACCCGTTTATTTTTCATAAAGTTTTTCCGTCAGCGTATTGTTTGCAATTTTAATTAGAATTTAATTTCAAGACTGAAATTTGTTCCCACTAAAAATTCAAATTGCATTTCAAAATTAAAATGCAATTTCACGCAGAATTTAAATTTAATTCCGCGTCCTTTTAAAAGCTCGCGGCCACATCACCAGTTACGTCGTTATGTGAAGCGGATGGAACACTTGTGGTGTATTAATTACTGTTTTATTTCACACGTAACACACGTAGCAACGTGCAGCGCACGATAAATAACCAGGAAAAACAGAAGTTCTCGAAAAGTTAAAAAAAAAATATTGCTACATTTCAATGGCTGCACACATACACGCATAGCATTAACAATCAGAGTATTTATGTTATTAATTAAAACAGAGTTGGAGTTGAAGCTTTACATATGAGTTGTATATCGGATGCTTTAAAAAGTATTCGTCTTTATTCCATTAATGAATTTGTTCCAGCCAGCTTCGGTTCTGACTTGCTCTAAACAGAAACCTCATTTCATTCTTTTATATAATTGTTTAACTCTAATTAAATTCCAGACAAAGAAATAACATGAATTCCACTAAATTGAAACTAATCAAAAATAATATAATATTTGATTATTACTTAACTTGGATTCAAAGTTTATACATGCTTTGTTGAATAATTTTTATCGCATTGTTACATTGTGTGTGCGTGTGCTCTTAAGAGTATTTATTATTGTTACATTTTTTCTAGAAAACTCCAAAAGATTTGCAATCGAAATCTTCTTTCATAGTGTTATTTAGATTCCCATTTATTTATTTAATAAAATATTGAACGATATTATTATATATCTAGAAACAGAATAGAAAATGATTACTTTCCGGTGACTATTACTCAACGTCAGTTTAAAGCGAAAAGGTTGAACATTATTTTCGGTTTTCACGTAGAAACGCTTGGTTCCTTTTATATGAAAAACTATTCAATTGCTCGGCAGCGTCGTGTCGACAGACATGTGATTGGCAGGCTCGAGTCCAACACGTGGGCTCTTCCAGCATGGCGATTCCATATGGGGACCGACTTCACGCGGTTCCCCATGCTCGTGTTTCACCGATCGCGACTCCGGGAAAACACAAATTCGTCGTGGAAACGGTCCTGACAGACAGGATGCGCTAGTACGCTTCCGCCGTGATCTGTGCGTCCGAAGAGGCATATTCGTCGAGTTTGCTTAACGATGTATTTGCGGGCGAGATGTCGTACATTGACACGCTCCTTTCCCGGATAACGATTTTTCCCTTTCTATCACCGAGCGTCAAATCACCGTGGTCTTCGAAGAAATCTACGCCAAGGTGGTAATCAACGTGATTCTTGGAGACGTGATATTAATATGCAGATCTACATGAATAACGAACACTCAATGGTAAATCGATAATTGAAGTTTCAGAATAACAAACGCCGTTGCAGCTGACGCTTCAGTTGCTGACGCGTCCGGTATTGTCTGCTCTATTGTCCGTTATTTATACTGTATTTTATTTTCAATCTGCAGTTTTACTTGATATATTTTTAAAATTCGCGTGTGCTGTAATGTCTTGGATTTGTCACAAATAAATGAAGCAATTTTAATAAAATCTAATTGAGAACACTGGATAAATATGATTTTTAATAATATAATTAATACTTTTTCTTTTTTAAATTAGTCTCTAACTGATCAGTCTATCCTGCTCTTAATGATTTAATTGCATTGAGAATTTTAATTTCTCAATTAAGAAATTAAGGTATTGCTCATTCAGTCTCCGTTGCTGTGCTTGACATTATTGACCCTTGATTAGAAATATATTTCTTACGCGTATACGTACATGTACGTGTGTATTTCGATATATTTAACTTAATGTAAAATTTACGACGCAGGAATCGGAGAAGAGTAACGACGCTAATTAAAGGACACGAAAAAAATGTCGATACCTAAAAGTGTCGTTTATATTCCCGGTCGTGAAAGAGAGCGATACTCAACAGCGCGCAGCACGTAACGTAGCAGCGAGTTGTTCGTGATAATTGACGATTAGCGGCGAGCTCCGGCGCGCGTCGTGTAATTAAAACAAATTAATAACGGACGTGAAATAAGATGGCAAGACCTCACCGAGGTCGTTAAGGATGCGCCGATACCACGGTGTAAAAAGGATGAACAAGGAAAGAGATGAGGTGAACGACGTAGGATGATGTAGAAGGAAGGGAAGTTTGCGGCTCCTTCGCGGCGAAAATTTGCGGTTCGCGGAGATTTCAGGAGAAGAGAGGAGGGGCGCGGGAGACCAGGCGATACGATTTAATTAAAGACTCTCTTCTTCTAAGCCGCGACTTTCCCTCCCGGCCAGTTAACGAATCTAATTTTTCCTCGGATTTTAGATTACTACGGGGATTCATCCGGACTCGATCTTATAATGCAGCTTTCAGGGAGAAGGGGAGGAGGAGAGAAGGGAAAAAGAGGAGCGGAGAAGGATATCACGTTCGTTAACCGGAACGAAGCGGATAACCGAATCTTCTAATCGCACGCCGCGGTCGACGTTCGCAAATCCGTTCTTCGATATATCGGCGAAGCGTCTACTGAGAAAACGACGAATCTTCTTTCCGTGATATATAGTGCGTCGCCCGATTTGAGATGCTTTAGCTCAATTGTATATTTCTGAGTGAGACGAAGTCGAGAAGAATAGCAGGTATTCCAGAGAGCGTGATTCCCAAATTGTGGATGTGTGTATATTATAAAATAAAATAAGCAGAGAGAAGTAGCAAGAGACTATTTTTTTAAGAAATTGCGCACGGATATAATTCTGAACAAATTCCTGTTATTTAGCGTGTACTGAAGATATTTAAAGCTGGACATCCAATTGTTACAATACAACAGTTCAAGAAACTTTTTAGAGGACAATGTGCTTTAGGAAGAGTTTCTGGATTCAAAGATTTTGAAGTCGGAAAGAACTTAGGAATTTTGAGAATTTCAGAAATTGTTTAGTATTTGAGGACATTAAAATTCAAGGAATATTTTCAGTTTCGCGCGTTGCGGAGAAAAATGTTGATTTGGCAATTGTGCATTATACATTCGGAGATCAGCATGCATATAAATTATATATCAAAATTAATTTCAAAGTAAAATACGTAATCGGACTTGGAAATGATATTTACGCACGATACAGAAATATAAAATATAAAATAAATATTATTAAAATCTTGTTATGAATAGTTATGAATAGTATGAAATGTTTATTAATATTATATCATCTCACACGAAAAATGTTTTATAATAATTATGCGCATAAAACTTTAGCTTTTTCGTTTTGTATGAACGTATTGTTTGTACAATGCATAGATTTCATCTATATGTTCGTCTATATGTATTTGTCAAAGGAATAGTACGTTTAAGATTAATGAAATGTCTTATTTATAATTCGTGCTCAAAGAGGATGCCATTCGCGTCACTATTGAATTGCATTCTGCCGTGCGATGTGGAATTGGACGGTCGCGGTTTGCAGACGCGTCAACTAATTAACCAACAAATTAGTAACATCCCGTCACTCATTCTCGAACTTTGCAAACGTTTAGCAGCTCGCTTCACGTTTCGCACCACATAGGCAAACTTTATCTTTTGCCGGGAATTAGTTCTTCCGTGCAGCAGCAACGCAGTATTTATTATATTTAACGAGTAACGTAAGCAATATTGTTCCGCGATTGCATAATTTGGTATACCGAGATTAAAGAGAACATTGAATAATCAATAAATGTCAGACATTTAATCTTCAACAGTTTGGAGGAAACTTTTGATTACAGTAATAATTATAAATTTACTTTCACTAACGATGTAAAGTATAGAGTACTGAATAACTAAAGTAACTGAACAATAAAACCAGAAATTAAAGACATAATTATCGCATTTTTGCGTATCACATATAGTTTTATCGTTTTATACAGTTTACACTTTCGTGTTTTTAATATACAACTTTAATACATTTTCAAGAGGGAGGATTGAGAATCAGTCAATATTTAAATGTTTAATTTATAAATATTAATTAAAACTCTTAAAGATTTACAAATTATTTATTATTATAATATATTGGAATAATGGTTACTGATTCGTAATTCATTAATTTTCGCTATTTTATGAAACCAGATGAAGAGTTTACGATGTTTCACGAAGTACTAATAAATTGCTGAATTTTATCGTATTGTTAATTAATGCCGTGTATCGACGACAAGCTACGCGTGCTATTTCATGTATTGTACTATCGTTCTCAATGCCACTCCTAATTAGCCAGTATTTTTGCCCATTGCGTCTCCAGTGATGCGAAATGGTACTATTTGATTCGGGCGAAGGGTGTCTGATTGAATCGAGGGAGGATTCCATGGCAACGACGTCGCAATCAGAAGTTAGGGCAGAGCGTTAACTGGCCATGGACATGCTGTTGAGCGTGAGAGGTCTTTGCCAATGATCTGGATCGTGAGTTTTCACGTCGTCCTATATAGTTTTCAGAATGCACACATTGCTGTCTCCACATTGCGTCATTTTACGTCATGATAGTTACTGACGATTCCAATTTTATGTAAATAATTAGATATCGCTTTTTTGAGAAAAACGGTATTCAGAATACTTTCATCGTCAAAAATATTTCATGAATAAAATATCCAGATTCATCAATACATATATCAATATATTGTCGTTACATAACATTTAGTTACAATAATTATCATAACTATTATTCAAACTATTGTAATGCCCTAATCATATGTAATATGATTAGGGCATTACGTATATGTTACTTGCAATTTCTTGTTATTGTTACTTATTACATTCCAGTTATTTATAACGACAGTATATAACTGTGTTTGCTGAGAATATTATATAAATATAGTGATAGACAGATATTCCAGAAAATTGAGGTTAAAAATAGTATTATTATAAATACCCAGTTATATTCAACGTGACATATAATTTCAAGCTAAACTCAAAGTGATATAGCGTTTAAAGTTTTCAAATTAATAAGATAGATAATTACGTAGATACCTTGGCCGTTGGCCAGGATCGACATCACTCTCGCGGTTCATCTACGCGCGTGGGATAAGGCGCGGCGCGCTTTGTAAATCTTCATGTTGGAGGCGGTTTCTCGGCTTTTTCATTGACGGTGCAGTTTCTGAATATGCATGAGAGACCGGCGATAGCGCGCCGCGTTCGCGCGGCCGCGCCATAAACTTCGCATAAGCCGTCGAAATCTCTCGAGCGCTTCCCGCGCAACTTCGTCGTCGGCGTGAAGGCGAACCGCCGACCTGAAAACGGAAGAACGAAACGAAGCGGATGAACAAAAGAACGCATTCTCCGTCGCCGTTTTTCTCTCTCCCATCGCCTTCCCTCGCCATTTTTCCCTCTCCGTCGCTTTCCGTCGCCGAGAACAAAAGCGCCTTCGTACTTTCGCGGCGGAGTGTAAATCGGATTTTAATAAGAAATACCAGTGAAAATAAGGACGCGGACGGTACGCGTTCTTTAAAGCCCATTACCATGTGGCACCCTGGGCACCGTATTTCCCGATGTACGTCCATCGCGACATATATTCTCGCAGTAGAGAGTGAGCACAGTGAGTGCACTGTGACGAGCAGATGTTACGTCGCAATGACGGATCGAGGCACTTGGATACTCCGAGTGTGTCACTTTTATAATCTCTCTCATCTAAAATACTATACGAATTGCAAATTATAAATGAAACTTTGGAGACTTCTAAAAATTATGAGATTCCTAATGATTAATAAAACTTGATAAAAACTGTAGAGGACTAAAATTTCGTGCGTTTGAAAATCACTGCGAGTCGTGTCTTGGAACTTAAGTTACGCAAGTCGAATCACACGAATGACATTTTACTAGTCAGAGAATATTATAAAAAGGTTAATTCGTGCTGATAACGCCTATCGCGATACTAAGTGCCGTTATTGCGACAATAGGCTTCGAATGACAACGATGTCACGCTGGAAAGCTAACTTTGCTTTCATTAATTAACTCAACCGCTGTTTCGTAATCGCGCGCGTCGGGGAATCGTTAAACTGGGACACCGTGTAACGAGCGAGTCCGGAGAGTTTCGGGATGCTAGCCGTTTAACCCTTTCGTTGGCAATGGCGGGGCCATAGTCACCCCTCCGCAAAATGTTCACCTTGTAGCAACGACTGTGGCAGTTGAACAGGAACTGACATTTCTGTGCTTTCCACGATTCCCGGTTGCAGTAATTTGTCGCAACATTGTTCTCGCTGCTATGAGGATTTATATGTATATTATAGAAGATATTGCAAAACTCTCCATCCGTTTCCACAAGAATTCAACGCAGGAACTAAGAGAACAATTCAGTTCATTTCAATTCAAATAATAAGATTTTGCTGTTTAATTGCTATATTCCATAGGTTTAACTCGTGAAAACCTTTTGCCCACAACTAAAATATTTAAATATCATTGGCATGCCTAGACAGAGATGTCAGCTAGAAAAAATTTGTTATTTAAAAATTACAACGTTATTATGAGAGTCCTGGCCTACTTCTATTCATATTCACGCAATATTCTTGACGATCACCGTCAACTTTTAAATCACGCGATAAGATAATATTTATAAAATTATAGATTTACAGAAGAAAATCATTTGCGAATTCCTATGTATATCTTTATGCTCTTTGTTCCGGTTACGCGGTACCTACGTTTCTTCCCGTCACCTGCGCAGGAAAGGGTTAAGGACATCCGTGCCCTCGTGTGGTCCGATTTAAAGGGTCAATAAATCGCGCGGTCAGGAGAAGGGCCCCGGAGGGCAGAAGAGAAAGAGAGAGATGGAACTTGTGGAACGAGGCTCGGGCGCGATAGTTCGCCGCATTAATAACGCGGGTGGGACACGATTTCGCGCTCTTTATTGCCGGTCGGCGTTGGGTCGGCGCACATATCGGCGCGGCCATCCATCGTCCAGGATCTCTCGGGCTTGCGCACGACATATCCGCTTACGGGATATATCGCGCCACGACGACGACGACGACGACGACAGCGGCGCTAAGGTGCCTCGTATAACGTGCTGCTAGTTTATTGCTCGGCCCGAGAACAGGCGTGAGGACCTCGCTGTACTAGCACGGCCACGTTAATGAAACCTACGGTTAACGACCTCGTCCTCGCCAGATGTACAACGGCGTTTTTAATTGCGAAGCGTAAAAATAAAAATGATCGCGGAGGACAACCAACCTCGTATTGCATCGAGTGCTCGGAGAGGTTTTCGTCGATTCTTCTGGGAGATGTGTACAATTTTTGAGACAGTTTGTTGTAGGTAGAAATGGATATTTTATTGCGGACACAATCTGAATAAGTAAATGGCTTATCTAGGAATATGTTGCCTGAGGATTTCATAGCTAGATTAGCGTAAATTACATCGTAAGACAGAACAGTTTCACAAACTGTTTTTCATTTTATTTTGAAGCAGGGAAAAAGATTGTATAAATACTTGACGTAGAATTCAGTTGGTTTATTTCAGTATCTCTTATATTTTCGTAAAGAGTAAAATATAAAATTTTATGAGAGAGGTATATTATTTTTCTGCAATTTTTATGTATATTATTTTTGCCGTAAAATTAATGTGCATGAAAACTGGCACGTTTATGAATTTTAATTCAAGTGATACATGTATGTTACATAATGTACGTATGTACATATGTGTATATGTAAAATACATGTGCTTGCAAAACTTCGTATGATAAAAGCTATTTTTATTTATTATTAGTTACAATTTATGAGATGACATGTAATATTTTAATCAAAGTATTGGTCGTTGCTATCAATAACCTTCTGCCATCTTTCGGGCAATAGATTGATCTTCCGCCGATAAAATAACTCATCTTTTGAGGCAAGCTATTCACTTGTGTAAGATCTGGAAAGATAGTCGAGACTGACAGGTCGTATAGAGGATTGGAATGAAAACAAGTTGATCGCAACAGTAGGAGTATTGGCCGTACAGTCTAAGACCTAGGCGTGTGAACCAGGGATCCCGGAGAGTTCGAGTTCAAATCTAAGGCAGTCTCCTAGTTATTTTTCGCCTCTTACACTTGTGACCTTATGAACTTTTGCAAGCATCTAGATACAATATTTCCAAAACTGTTAGTATATCTAACCATTTCACGTTGTGCTAAAAATAAAATCTTTCCTGTTCCTGAAATTATTCTGTTTATGGGAAAGTGAATCTGGAAAGGGAAGGAGGCGTTCGCATGTATTGGGTCGTCCGGAAAGTTCGTGCCGATTTTGAAGGAAAATTCAAAGGCAACATTTTTTTATGTCGATAAATATTTATTGACTTATGTATGCACCGTTTTGTTTCACAACCTTTGTCCATCTTTCACGCAACTGGAAGATTTCATTCTCCCAGAACTTCTTAGGTTTCTCGGCGAAAAACTCCTCAAGGTGGTTTTTTATGTCGATCAAAGAGTTGAAGTTCTTGCCGCTAAGAGAATTTTGCAAAGACCTAAATAAGTGAAAGTCTGAAGGTGCAATGTCTGGTGAATACGGTGGGTGAGGTGGCACATCCCAGCCAAACTCCAACAATTTTTGTCGGGTAGTCAAAGAAACATGAGGTCTGGCATTGTCCTGATGGAACACGACGCCCTTCCTATTAGCTAATTCTGGACGTTTTTCCTGAATCGCTGTCTTTAATTCATCCAGTTGCGAGCAGTACTTATCTGCATTTATCGTTTGGTTGTGTGGTAGGAGGTCATAATATAGAATTCCTTTCCAATCCCACCAGACACAGAGCATGACTTTTTTTGGATGAAGGCCGGCTTTCGGAGTGGTTAATGCTGGTTCATTTCGCTTACCCCAGGATCTTTTTCGTTCTACATTGTTGTAAATGATCCATTTTTCGTCACCCGTCACTAATTGCTTCAAAAATGGTACGTTTTCGTTGCGCTTGTACAGCGAGTCGCAGATGGAAATGCGATCCATTCAATTTTTTTCGGCCAAATTATGCGGAACCCATATATCATAGCGACTTACATAACCAAGCTCGTGGACAGTGGTTTTCGATATTTTCAGTATCTCTGCTAATTCACGTGTCGTGTAGCGCGGGTTATTCTCGATCAGTGTCTTAATTTGGTCATCATCAGTAGTAGAGGGTCTGCCCGAGCGTTCTTGGTCTTTAAGGTTAAAATCACCAGCTCTAAACTTAGCGAACCACTTACGTACGGTTCTTTCAGCTAAAGCGCCTTCTCCGTAAACAGAACATACCGAATTTGTTGCTTGTGAGGCATTTTTGCCTTTCCGGTAATAGAAAAGCATCAAGTGTCTAAAATATTCTTTGTTTTCTTCCATCTTGAAAAGAGTACAAAACTGACACGAATCAATTAATCTGAAACAACTTTTTTCCTAAAGATGCGTTGAAATGTCACCTTTAAGCATATGTATATAAATCGTATGTTTTCAATAACATTGATATATTGAGACATGTTCCAACGCCATCTATTAAAAATCGGCACGAACTTTCCGGACGACCCAATAGATAACAGATCAATTTGTGAGTATACAATAAAAAATAGACGAATTAAAGAACAATATGGAGGATAGCTCTCATTACACACAAGATGCGTACATCGAAGTACACATGAGAAAGAGAGCACGTATCTATATCGGGGCGCAATTTTTCAACCGTTCTCGCATTCATGGACAAAAATTAGCGCACAGGTAAAGCACGCAGTCATAATCCCGCTTATAAAAAATTTCCACGGTAAAGTCGTATGAAAAAAAGCAAGAGGTGCATACGAAGATTGACGCAAGGTGTACGTACGTACGCACACGATCGAGCATGCCGCCCGCGCGCTAACGACATCGACTTTACTCGCCCGTTAAGCTCGAGACTTGAACGGAGTTTCATGCGGCCGGTGGATTCGATAATAAAAGCTGGCAGGCCGACGTTTACGACTGCCTACGTTGCGCCTTGCTTGTATTTCCTCGGCGTAATACGTACGTATCACTTACGCCGACAGTTACGCCTTTATTTACGACGGTGTGACGTTGCGCCGCGAGCTGCGTCGCGATAAAAATCGATGCGTATCGACGCCCGTAGCGCGCGACGGCGTAGCGCCGCTCGTGATTTCGCGCCCGGCTCGATTTCTTATTAAGATACCGGGGGCTGAACCTATGGACAGTCTCGACACGGATACGTCTCGTAGATAGAGATCGGCCTCTCCACAATGGTCGCCCGGCAGAAACGAGCTTCTGCTGTCGTCGCATACAAAGAGACGCTTTATGAATGAGCACCTGCAGCTGCACGCCGTGGCGGCGTCGCGTTCTGATAACGCGTCGCTCGGGAAGCTTGATTAACCCCTTGCGGGATACGCCGTTTGTTCAGAATATCGCGATTGCCGCTTGCGCCGGGCAAACGCGTCCGCGCGAGGAGCAACTTGAGTAATCTCGCCGCGTCAACTTTTTCTTACTCGTTGAAAAAGAGTTGCGGTGCATACCATGGGACAAATTTCGCGCAGCGAGTAACGCGGGCTCGCACCGACCGCATGAACGCGTCGATTAATTGTTGGCTTGATCGGAAGTCCGTGCCGTTCCCTTTAGTTCAAAAATTCAAATGCAAAACTTTGTATTAATTAAAGCATTAATACAAAGTTCTGCGTCTGAACGCTATCAAAACATGTGTAAGGTCCGCACGGACTTTTCAAAATTCTAGATTAATTCTTAACGCAGAGATCTGCGTTTGAAGTTTGCTAAGCAGGTCGGCATGGACTTCCGAATAATCCAATAGATCGTCTCGCATCATAATTATGTATCATAATTTTTATTCCACTGCCATTGTAGATAGAACCATACGATTTATATTTACTCCACGCTCGAAACGTCAGATTAGAGTATTAGACTGATTTGCAATTATTCCCTTGACATTAAGCGCTGCCTAGGTTTATTCGCACAATTGATAATCTTCGCCTATAGTAGCAGAAAGTAAAGACCTGCAAGTCCAATTTAAACTTTGTTGCTGAGGCAGAAACTTCCCCCGTCAGAGTAACTACACAACCGCGCAGAGCTATCAAATAAAAAGCTATACATAATAGCGCAGACTACTGATAAGTAGTTAATCATTGCCGCGTGAGATGCAGCAGCTGATCATCGTGTCCACATCGATGAGCCGCTTTTTAACGCTGAAATATCTCTTTGATGTAAAAAAGTGAGCTTATGGAGCTTATGTCGAGGACGTTCTTGTCGAGTAACGATTGGCTGCAAATTCGTCGAAAAATACAGTGGAAGGCAGGTTCGACGATTGTGCTCGGGACACTCTGTACACGAGCCAATCTCCGGTGCGCGGCTCTGTTCCATGCGACGGATACATGTCGCATTAATTATATCTCTGTCAATGCGCCGTCGGACCGAAGCAGCGTGTCAGTAACCACAGTCGGCCATTGTTCGCCAGGCTAGTTGGATACCTGGTGGCGGCCACCGCGCGGGAATTGTTGCGCTTATTAGCCTCGAAGTGCCTGGCGAACCAACGTCGCCGTCGAAGCTGCAATATCAAAGCGTCCGGATAAATTAAACGCGGTGGCTCGTAAAATAAAATATCTGCATTCGATTACGGATAAAAATACCGGCGGTACACCGCGTCTAAATATAACTACTCGATATAACGGCGGCTAATTACGGACGCATTATACACTGTATGAAAATTGCCGCCTTTCCTTGATATTTCGGGGCTTTGGTATCCCTTGGAGTATTGACGCGCATGAACTTTTATTTCCAGAGGATGGAGTGAGGTCTTTGAATAATGTGGATGATTAAAATTCGATTGCGAACGAACCCTGTTTTAAAATGTTCTAACACATTTCGATGAATTGCAATAGCGGTCTGAAATTAGGAGTGGTAACATTATTATTGGAGACATTTTGAGTTTATTATTACTTAAAGGACATTTCTCGATTTAGTTAATTCAAGTGACCTTTTGAAAAGTCCAAACGTTTTACCGATAATCAATGTATAATGAGCAAAGTGCTATATGTGCAATTGCGAAGCAAGGAGATTCATGTGGCGCAATTGACATTCAAGCAGTTGATTGATGCGCGACGGTAATAGCTAATATTATTTACTCAATCATCTCTATCTGATGTTACATACAACACTAAGAAAACAAAATCTCAAAATCACGTTAAGTAGACTTTCGCTGAAAGTAAGCTCTGTTTCTAAATCGTTGAGCGGAATTTTAAATAAAGTATAAATATTAAAATAAATTTAAATTTATTAAAGTATAAATATTAATAAAATATAAATATTAATAAAGTGAATTAAAGTTAAGTTGCTCTTTTTCACTCTGATGAATTTTCATAAATCCCAATCGAGCACTTAGCAATCACTTCCACGCATACGTGATTCACCCTAATAAATGGATGACGTTTCAGTACTCCGTGCGTGTGTGTCATAGGAATGCATTACCACGTTCGTTCGGATGTGCGAGCTGGTATAAGTCAATACTCGACCCAGGTACCTTCGCCTCCGCGTTCTGAAGCCGGGGTGCTCCGGCGTCGCGTAGTAATTGAAAATTGTTCCGGCTAGCGCAATATTTTCCATGGTGCAGCAGCTCGCCGGGGCCAACCGACCGACCGACCGGTCCGACGACCGGATCGGTCGGTCTTTTGTAGCGCCCGCGCCAAAAAGTGCGACACAGAAAGATGAAAGCCGGGAAAAAAAGAGTGCGCGGTATGATCGTGGGAGGAGGAGGAGGAGGACTGCGGATAAAGAGAGAGAACGGAGGGTAGGATCGCGAATAAAGAGACGTGGGGGGAGAAGGAGGAGGATGACCGCGACTAAAGAGGTGGAGGTGGAGGACGAGGACGCGGCAGGCTCTCTTCACTTTTCATCCAATATTCAACAAAGGTTCATTCAATTCATCCTTACACGCTGGCGCATGAAACACCACGCGACATATGCAAATGGCTGGTGACAAATGATCTTGTTATTCCCGTCGCTCCTCTCGCTCCCGACCGCCGTGTCCGTTCAGGCATTATACGATGTCGTGCGTCCCTTTGAACCCGGGCGCCGGCATTTCCCCTTGCGCGTCGTCCGCTCGATGCATTCGCGCTCGCGCCCAAGCGTTGTCGAGCGTGAGCGAGGAAGGGAATTTCTCGTCTCACGTGAAACGCATCACGGAATCAGTCAATGATATGATATAAGGGATCAAGAGCGGATTCAAGTTAAGTTTGCGGCGTATACCGTTTTCGTGTGTTCTCGACACAGCATTACAGTGAAACGTATCTTTCGTTTTATCGGAATCGTCGTATCGTACTTGACAATCGACATGTCTGTGACGCACGATTTATTTTAGACGTCCACATTACGTATGCTGCGCGCTGTGTGCTGTGGTAGACAAGAGTATTTTCGGCGCAGTTTGTCGAGCGCGTATTATTATGTAGATGAGGCAAAATAAGTCCCGAAGACTGACATTAACGGAAAAAAAGGAACGTGCTGGTTACGTCTATCAAAAGGAAAGCGTTAAATTGGGACGAAGTGCCTACGCAACCGACGTCGTAATCGACCTAGCCCTAGACCTTAGCCCCAGATCGAAGGGGAATTACAAGGGAAACGCCGAGAAAACCGCGACACCGAGAGATCGCACCGTTTGCGATTCTCTCGTTTCTCTTCGTCTGGTTTTTGCGTGCGACGTGTAATCTTCCAGAACGTGACCGTGGACGCTGTCGGAATTTTTCGTAAGATGGCCGAGGGCAAAAAGACTTTCGTTCCTTGTCAGAAAATGCAGGTTACAAAAAAAATCGCAAGATACATACGTGTACACTTCGATTTGTATTTATATTTCTATTTGTGAAGGACAATAATGGTAGTGTGGGACATAGTGATAATCTGGCAATTAGAGAAAAACGAATTATTGAATTGCGATGTAAAATATAATGAAAAGACGAATAAAGAATTTTTGCACAAATATCACAGAAATATGCTCCACAAGCCTATTTAAGATAATTATGATAATTACGAAATTGTAAGAAATTATGACATAGAAGATTTAGAAACACTTTAAATGTTTAAAAATATACACGAAAAATTTCGCGTTTTAATTAATATAAAATTGCAATATATTAAAAATACTGAGTTTATTATAAAATTTATTACTCTTGAGATATTCATTTTTCTTGATCCTGAGTGTCACGCAAATTGCAAAAGAAAAATAATCTCAAAAGAATCGACTCTGACGCGAGTCATATGTGCTCGCCGATATCGAATCTTTCTTTCCTTGGTATTTTTTTACACTCCTTTTTATTTTATTAAAGTTATCCTTCAAGTGTGTGCACCAAGACCTCTGGCACAACTTTTTTAATATTCGCTGCGTCTTCGCTCGGTGGAGAGCGTTTCTCGTTATCTGGAAAATCGCATGGATAACCGCTCTCTCTCCAGTCCCTTCGAGTGAGAAATTTTCTAAGGACGCGTGCGTATATTTCAAGCCAACGAAGGAGCACGATGCGGAGAGGGGAAAGGAAGAAAGAAAATTATTTAGCCTCCATTAACGTCAGTCGCATTTACTCGTCGAGATGTATTCCCTTCGTCTTTTCCCTGCTGCCCTTTCGTTTTCACCTAAAATTCATTTCTCTATCTCTCGCTCCACTTTCCGTTCCTCCTCTTTTTCTCGCGGCTTTGGTTTCTCTCCTCTTCCTTCGGCACCATCGATGTCGGAAGCCCGCCGCAGCTCGTTATTTAAGCTCCTCGTTGCTCGACGATGACGACGACGACGACAGGGAGCTACGGATTTGATTTCATTCGTTTCGCGGAGAAGGATAATATTATGTTATTCTCGTAACTCTAATAATAACGCGGCTACTTGCGCTAACGACCTAAACGCTTATACTAGTTAACCCAAAGTGCCTTATATACGCCATGGATATAAGCCCACGCTGGAGAACGTATATTAGTTTTCTAGAAGCGTTGAGAATTCGCTGGCTAAATGAAGGAAAAAATACATCCCCGGCGATTTGCCTTACCGAATGTTAGGCCGTTAACATTTTGGCGTGCAATTTTGTCTAGCATTTATCGTTAATTTTACAACACGAGATAGATTTGAGTGTCAATTTTTATGTATCGGTTTTTGCTGTTAAAAACTTGATGATACTTTAGCACGTTTGCAAGGATGCTTGTTTCAGAAAAATTAAAAGATTAAATCTGATAAAATCCTCTCGCATGACGGTAATGATGAACAATCCACGTGTGTAAGTTCCCTCATTGCTTCTTACTGCTTCTCACCGTTAAAGTTACTGGAGTAACTTAAATACGGAAAGTGACGAGACATCCACTGCTAAATTCCGAATCGGTCGAATCCGGTCCATTGCAGAGGTAACTCTGCAACAACCGCAGATATTCCAGTCGCGTTCCTCGCAAGTCTCCTCCTCCAGCTCTTTTGCCTTCTCTCTCTTTTCTTTCCCCTTGTATTTCTCATTTCGCAAGGCGGTGCAAGAAACAATATTTCCTCGCAACGTCCGCATCCGGACTCGAGGAGCGAACTCCATCGGCGCACTCTTTTATAAATATTTATCCTCATTTGAATCCCCATCGGGGACCGAAGTCCTCCTCACCTCTCGTCACAGCCTTGCTTCCTCCTATCCGTTCTTCTTCGCACCCTCCCCGTTTCCGAGGCCAAAGTACCCTTCCCCTCCGCTAGCGTGTATTTGTTCTTGCAAATCTTTTATACGTTTCGTACGCGGATTTGCATCTATAACAGCCGTGAGCGACCCGAACCGGCTCTTCCATCACGGCGTACTCTTCGTACTCTTTTCCGTCCTATGTCGTGCTTTCTCTCTGCTTCTCTTTACTTGTTCCCCTTTTTCCGCCCCTCGTAGTGACGCGTGCAAAGTTCTCGCCGATTCTGTTTCTGCTCCCCAAACCCGAGGCTTTTCGCCGAAGCGAAGCGGGGACCCTCGCGTTTTTGTTACTTGTACCAGTTCGTTCTTCTTAGCGCTTTTAGCGTGTCACGTGAAATGAACATATCACAAATTGTCGCACAATCACGTAGTCGTGAAACAACGTGGTTGAACGTAATAAGAGAATAAGAAAAGCTTTCTTGTTAGTGGCTGACGTTTTCGATTTAAGTAGTTCAGACGGCGACATTTCGCGCCATCGATCGATCTCCGAAAAAATGCTGAAGCGATAGTCAAATTCCCAGAGCCGGAAAGCAGACTGCGATCGATGATGGCGATGGACGAAGAGTCGTTTCATCTCGCCTCGATCTGCGCAATTGATTTCTCGTTCGCGATCACAGGACGGAAACATGGGGAAACATGCGTTTTCCCATACGGCTCTTTCTCGGGGATATCACCTCGTCGACCTCGGTCAGCGACAGCGAGCGTTCTCCCGGTCGCGAGCGAACAGTTGCTGCACTATTACTGTCTTTCCGAGAATATTAATTACACGACGACGAACGAGATGGGAAAAGCCATCTCGGGCTTCGAGGAAGCACGCTGAGGTCGACGAGAGCCGGCTTAACCCTCCTACCCGAGGTGGTTTACTTTTGCGTTTAACCCCTTCGCTCTTCCCCTGTCCCGCTCTCGCAAACGCTGCTGCAATATTTAAGCGGTTCTAATTTACCGGCTTCTAGCGATTCGCCGGATAATTACTTTTACATTTTTACCTCTATAAATTACAAACCTGCTTGCTTAATTCAGATGCAAATATTTCATTTTGCATTAACTTCTTGTTTCACGACGTTTTTTTCTCAGCGGCGAGTAAGCGCGATGTCAAGAGGACGTTGCGTTCGTAGCAATTAATATCACAATGATATTTAAAACGCATTTCTATGACCGTTGTATAAGGAATCCAATTTATTTCTCTCTCGCTCTCTTTCTCTATATCCGTCCTTAAATAAATTTATCGTTACATATTTCTTTCTTTCCTTTCTTGATACTATCCCAAATGTTAAAGTCAGCTACTCTACTTTGCCGTTACTTTCGTCCACCTTTATCTACTCGCAGGATAGAAGTTGAGTACCATCGAAGTCGAGGGAAGTCACGAATACGACTCTTCGTGCACTTTCCTCTGCTCCAGACGCTCTTGAGTTTGATTATATACATCGTGGCCTTTCGTTCCTCCCCCTTCTGCTTGCACCCTGTACCTGCCCTGTCGCTGGCTCGCTTCATCTATCCGGCAACCCTTTCGCGCCGCAGGTGCGTGCGTCCGATACGATACGCGTATTGAATTTGCGCAGATCGATCGATCTCGTTCGCGAAATGTCACGCGAAACGAAGATTAATCGCTCGTGGAATCGACCGCGTCCATTGTCGCGGGTTTTTCGATTTTGACGCTGAGTTGATCGACGGTGATAACACGGGGTGGGATCGACGTACGCTCGTTAAAGGGATCACCCTCCGCGTCAATCCTCAAGGCCAGATGGGACCGCGTTCTGTGAAAGCGGCTCCAAACATGTTTTCATGTCACATCTTGGGATATATAGGGCATTACTGGTTTAACGTTGCTGGTACCACGCGATGCAACAACTTTGAACCGCTTTCCTTCTGATTGCTCGATAGAGTAAGATGGAGTAGGAAAGATTATCACACGAGAGAGGAGAATAGAAACACGCGATATCCCAACGTGCTAATTCTTAATTATTGCATGAGCAATGTATAATTAACACGGTATTGTTTGTGCCACAATACATGGCGTTCTATTAATATCATTATTTCGGTATGCAGTATTCCAATTTCATTGTCGCCTATTGTCGTAACGATTGGCGATAAATGAACACATGGATTTCTCGTTGTTTCGCAGTTCCATCTCCAGTGTTCTGGTTTTTTGATTGCATGATATGGTTAAGCAAAGGACTATTTTCGTATTTTCCCGCATTGTGTGGAAGTTTGCGCATATCTCGTCGCGGTGTCGGACAGTGTGTCGCGAGCATATTCTCTACGAGCCCGAACACCGCTTTGCTCTCGTTGTTCGGAGTTTGGCTTCAGCGTTCTTCGACGCAACGCCGCGGTGCTACTTAGCGTTTCCGTTTCCGGGCGCGGGGCATCTCGTTAGAGTGGGTTGGCGGGTGTCGCATTGGCACGTACCCCCGAGATCTCGCGGCCTTCCTCGTTGCTGTTGTCCCATTCCGCGTCTGCGGGTGCGGGCGCTAGAGGGAAAAAACGGGGGAGATGAGTAGGGGGCGGCCTTGCACGTTGCCAAAATTCGAAATGAACCGTGCCTCGGGGGAAGAGCAATGCGCCGTCGACGGCGACGGCTGCCAGAGCCATCGTCATCATGGTTGTGCTGGTTTCCCAGCGCGGTCACGAGGCAAAACAAAAATCGTGTACATATAAAGGCAGTCGCAGGGAACAGGGAGAATCAGAGAAGTAGAGTGATTGCAAAGGGGAATAAGAGGGCCTAGATTTATTTAAGAACCGAGGGAAGAGAGAGCAGTAAGATGTGTACAGACAGAATGTGCGTGTAAGGAAACTTCCAAGTGTTCTAATCGAATGAATGCGGAATTACGTGGGGTAATTGCAGAAACAGGAAAAGCATTATAGATATACACAGCATAACGAGAGTACGATAACGAAAACGATAGAAAAAGGCATTAACAATAATAAAAATAATAAAGATAATAATGGTTAATGCGAGAATAATAGCTATGTATATATAGTTGATAAAAATTATTTCGTAACTTATGAAATATAAATTCGTGAATCGATACAGCAAATGTCAGAGGGAGGAAGAGACACGGGGAGGCGGAAATAAGCAGAATAGAAAGACTTTCTTTTTAAATGTCTCGACCACGTAATGAGCCGCGCCGCAGAGACTGAGCAAAGAGAGAAAGAAGGTAGAGGTGAAATCTAAAAGGAGGAAGTAAAATAAAAAGAATAAGCATAAGAGAGCGAACGGGATAAAATCGGAAATAGTAGAACACAAACGTAACATCTACAGTGCTCGAGCCCAGTACCTTTTTAAGGAGACCGTCGCTGAATTTGGGAACTAAAATTTCCGGCTGGAGCACCGCGCTGATTTTAGCAAACCCGTTAGCGAAGTGATGCTCTTGTCGTCGAGTGAAAGAAAATCCAAATAATCATAAAAGTCGCCTTTTGGCAGTCATGTGGACGCCATTTCGACAATCGTGTTGTTTTAGATGAGGTCCGTTATTATTTCGTCCGAAGAGTGGCTGCACAAGGATTATTGCGACAAATATTTAAGTTTCCGTGCTTGTGGCCTCTTCGGACCTGAGCGTCTGCTATCAAATGCAGGTTTTGCATGGAGAGACCGAGAGAAAGTTCTGTTAAAAATAATTTGGAAAGATTTTGCGATACGAAAAGCTTCCACATGATAGACATAAAATGTGGCATCTTTATTGTTATTGGTGAAATAAAACAAGACATTTCCGACATATTGTATCGATTTTCGAATATTGTGAGTGGTACATTTCTTCTTCGTAACGTGCAAAAAGATTATCTTGAATGTACATGATCTTGTTTCACGTCATCGTATTATCGATAAAAGGATAACAGTTTTGCGTTTTGGCAGCTCTCCTTTCGATGTAATTTTTTCTGTCGTTCACCGACAATGTTAGCGGTTAAAGTTGGCAGTCGCGATCGTCATCCAGGAGATTAGCGAAAATGGAAGTTTCGTTTGCCGCACTCCTAATTCGACGCGCCGTCCCGGTTTCGGGGATGGCGAAACTTCCGTTTAATGCCGCGACCGTTAGTTTTAACGCGCAATAAGGTCGTTCCACCGTCCCCGCTACCAACGAGGAGGACGTCGATGAGACCGAGAAGGGGCAGAATTGGTTGAAGGCTACCTGGAGATTCGAAGACGTCCCGGCGGTCACGGCAGCGACGTTTTAACGAGCCTTTTATGCCGGCGGCTTCATTATCTTCGTTAACGATCAGAACTCGGTAGTTTGGTATGCAAATCGATTCGGATCGCGGGACGTAAGACCGGTTGTCGGGTGTCAATGGAACTTCCGCGGGAGTTGCACGCGATTCACTTCGCGTGACGTCTCATCACATTCGCTGTCATCGCGTCGCAGGATAAAAAGATTACATGGAGCGAGACTTTCGCTCGTTTCGGCCCGCTAATAAAGCATTGCGGTAGTTACTGTTTCCGCGGATCTTGTCCTTAATCGCAGGGCGTTTTGAAGCTCATTTATTATTTATACGTTTCTCGACTATTATTTGATGCAATTGAATGTTTGCATTTTAACGACAGGTCTGTGATCAACGAGACACGCGTTGGTCCAGTTGCGCTCGCACTCATGGAACTCGGAATATTCATCTCGCACGAGTTCCGGAACGCGAGGCGAACGGAATTATGGTGGCGAGCGCGGCCTTCACCATCGAGGATCGTAGCGTCCACCGCATGTCGGACACAGAAAGCCCATTAAGAACGAGCTTGCATGCTCAATGCCCAGCTTCGCAACAATGCGGCACTTTTGCTGGACAAACACGGCGTATCTCCCCCTTCGGGATCCTTTCCTCTCCCGAAGTTCGTAGCGACAAAACGGTACAATCCACAAAACTCGTCGCCATTTGTCGTTTAGATACACAGCCGAAGCTGGAGGCTTTCAGAGTTGACACGAGGGGTAATAATGCAATACAAACAACGCGTATATACGTATGTATGTATGACGGATAACGGTCGATTGACGTAACATACGCGAAATATTGTTGCCATTCCGATGTTATTTAATCGATCGACGTTTGTAACTGTTTGGAATTGGTGTAAACGTAATCCCTCCTCAGGGAAAATTAAATTTCCTCGGTAGGTCTTGCGCTGTGTATCAATTCTCATTGGTCGCTGCGCATCGCAAATTGAATTTCTCCGATCTGAAAGTTTTTAATTGCTCCAAGACTTTTCCTAGATGGATAAACTGGAAATAATGAAATGGATTCCTGTCCCGGATGCGTCCCCATTTATTTCCATACCGAAGGAATCAACCATGCGGTGCGCTTGAAGCAAAGTCACAGAGCGACACGAGTCTCGCGATAATCAAGATCGGTCAAGTCCCGTCAGTGGGAGGGTAGAAGGCTCGAGCACGAGGACTCTGATATCAGAAAAATGAAAAGAGGCGCGGAAACGCAATGGGAAAATGAAAGGAAGCGAGCGGAGCAACGAGGAGAGCAGACGCGGAAAGAAGGGAGTAAGCGAGAAAAAGAAAGAGAAAGAGAGAGAGAAAGCAAAAGGGGGAGAAAAATCCGAGAGCTTCGTCGGCATCCGGTCTACTCGGCACGGCGGACTCATTAAGGGGTTATTTCAAAGTTTAACTGAATCGAGTCGGGAGGAAGAGATGATAAAAACTCGGAGCACCCTTCTCATCTCCCCGTTACCCTCCTTCACGCCATATAACCCACCACTGTCTCCTTCCAGTCCCGCCCGTCACCTCGCGCGCGCGGGCGAACTTCTTCATCCCTCCCGTCGACACTCTGTACCGTTGGCAATATTAATTAACGTCATCCTGCAGCCGCAGTTCAGGTATTTGCAGTTTGTTAGCCGGGAAGACGCTAAGTCGCGACGCTCTTCCTCCTTTAGCTTCTTCTCCCTCGTCCCCATCGCGTCATCCTTTGCCGCTTAGCAGTGCGTCGCTCTGTGCCGCCCGCTTTCATGATGCATTATTAAAGGATGTGACATACTTTCCCTTAAGTCAAAGTCGGAGATCGCGAAGGCGAGGGAGACGTTCCACGTTCAACTAATCTTGATAATCGCCGATTCAGATATTAATCGCGTCCGCTCCTCTTCTCATTTGTAATCGTAAATGTTTCACGTTGCTCACGTCGCATCCTGTGTGTAATTTAAGCGTTCTGATTAGCATTGCTTCGCGATTCGATCGCTTGATGGATGAACAAACTAATACGAGCCTCACGTGCAATCTCTACTAGTGCTCGATATCGCGATTCCACGATGTAAATTTATTACGTATCTTTATCGTAGACGTATGTTTTTCCTCAGACGTTCGATATCAGTGATGTTGTTGCGCGTCTCCGGGCTGGGACGCAGGCAAGTAGGGGAGGAAAAACAGCCGAGTCGAAATTTCAGAGGCGAAAAAGGAAGACGGGATGTCTGCCGCCAGTCGCCGTCGTTTCTCTTCCTCTCCTCATTCAATTATAAAGTGATCAACGTCCACCTCCCTCTTGGTGGCACGGTTAACGATTCCAGATGGAAAACTTCAGCTCCGCGTAATTCCCTTTTACACCCGGTGAAATCCGCTCGTTAGTGTGCAAAATGTAGCCGCACACGCTTACGTATTCGCGTATCTACATTTAACGATAAGTCTTTCAGGATAGCTGCCGCTAAGACTCGGTATTCACCGATGAAAATAGACTCTCTAGTTTCTTGAATTGGTATCGAGCTACGAGAAGCTATCGCTTGAACATAAATGATAAATTCGCCTGGAAATAAATTGCATTTGCAAAATAAAGAAATAGACAATGTAGAACATTCATCCGTTTGGAATAATATCTCGATGACGTCCTGCAAAGTAAATTTTTTTTTCCTATAATAGAATCGTACAATATGTCAAAAATCTCAAACATGTAATATTCTTAAATCAGAAGTTTGCATATTCTATGTGGAATTTCAATTTTAATGGTACCGTCTTATACAAATGTTACGAAGTAATTAATTAATTAAACTGATTGTTTCAGTTAATGCAAATATATCTGTATGTTTGTGGAATAGAGTAATTTGTAAGCGACGGAGATTTTGATACACATATCTAGTACCATTTCTAATTAACCTCAATACAGATTTTAATGTTACGAATAAGATTATAATACATTAGTGTCAGTCACATATCGTTTGACAAACATTCGCCTCGATTGATTGAAGAAAAAATATGATATGTATGCGACTTAAAGGAAAAATATGAGATAAATTTGAATTTTGTAATAGAGTTTCTATTCGCATTAGCATTATCTACGTGTTAGTAAAGAGTCTCGATCATTCGGCACGCGCGGTCTACGCGTTGCTTGTTGACTTGTACACTTGTAATAAATACATGGAATTCTCGAAGCGCGCGTTCTCATACGAGGTGGCGGCCACGTGTTACCGGTTATCCAACGGCGTGTAAACAAATTGGCAGTAATGATATTGCAATTTGTCAGATCGCCCGCGCGGTACGAGCGAGTGCACGAGCGTGTGTAACTGTTCTGTGTGCGCGTTGCATACCTATGTGACGTGCGAGAGTTAAGATTGGTGTCTGATGTGGCCGATCGCAGCAAGTACATGCCTTATTTGCATATGTACTCGCCTGCAGCAGGTGCTTCGTGCGAAAACTGACCGTCACAACTGCGTAATCGCATCGCTTCGGAATGGGTAACCGAGAGAAACTGCCTGCTGCTGCTCAGCTGTTTCTTGAAGTGAATGTATCGATTATGAAATTGCATAATGGGATAGATAAGTGACAATTTAATCTAAAAGATTGCTTCTTCTCTATAATTCTATGAAATTCAATAAAACTCAACTGCTGATTCTTTTGATCCTTTATCTTTTGATTCTTCCGGATTTATTTTTCTTGAAAGAAGTATTTGAAATAAACTTGATAATTTCTTAAAAGGAAGAACATAGAGGGAAAGTCCCCGATTATGAGATACCATATCGATTTTGCCGAATGTAAGGAATTTAAAAATGTAATACGTTCTCTTGAAGAGAATTTAATAAGCTTTAGGTTGGTGAAATGAAAAATCTAATTTAAATATTATTTTTTCTGAAAATTAAAAAAATTTGAAAAAAGCTTTACGCAAGATCGCGAAAGTGTGCTCCTAATATAAGATACCTTGAGAAATCGGTGTTAAAAGTGCAAAATACATCATTATTGCAAGTAAAAAACTTTATTAGATATTTTTATAAAAATACTGCTGCCACAGCCTTCGCCAAATCTTCACGATTCCACTGTCGACGCTTCCTCGTTTCTCTAACTTCCATAGTCAGATTCTATAAAAATTAAATACACAAAAATTCGTAATATAAATTCGTATTAACTTTTCTCTAACCTTAAGTAGTATTTTCTTTCATTTTATTACACTACATACTCTTCATATTCGAGCAATAATTATCTCATATTAAGAGTACCCTGAATATCTCATTATACGAGCCACACGCCTAGCGGTTCCGCGATCATGAAATCTAACCTCTACAATTAAGCAATTCAACAAATCGCGTAGTTTCCTGTTACTACGATTCTACTCTATCATTGCATACTGAATTTATTGCCAACCATTTCTTTATTATGTAATAAACAAGGTTTAAAGACTTACCTTAAGTTCCTTTGACATGTTCACAATTTCACAAACCTTTTCTTGCAAAAGCTAAACGCAAAAACGAACAATGAATTTTTCACTAAATACATTTTACACCAAGAGTAATAAGTTTATGGTGGAACTAACAGATGGTGCTCACTAGTTTAGCAGAAACTCCATTATCTCATATTAGGAGCATATCTCATAATAGGGGATTCTCCTCTAATGAATATTATTTTTATTTTTATGTACAAACTGTCTCAAATATGCCCAAAATAGGCCTTTTTGCACTTTTAGGTTAGGATATCTCAAAATCCTGACGTGCTAGGGCGAAAAAACCACCGGGATTGGATTCAGCGCACGAAAAACCTTCGGAATAACCTTGTCTGATTTCTGGGTCCAAAATCGTGTTGGCCTGTGTAATCAATAAATGATTTAGTGAGAAATTTCGAACGGAGGTAGTAGAGGTAGAAGAGAGGTGTAAACCGCGTTCGCCAGATTAAACATATCTTGGGTAGAATTGAACTTTCCTCGCGTTCATTTCCTGCGGCGGTAAGCCGCGTAAGGAAACTCCGGAAAAGTTAGGAATTACTTTACGAAAACTGATAACGAACGCGGGAGAACTCGGTCAAGGAACAAAGCGGCGGTAACGGTTAATACCAATGAGAGGAAACGAAAGCAGAAGGGTTGTTATTCGACTTGGCAAGAAGGGATGGGCGAAGCAGGCGGCATTAGAGCACGCCTCATTTGAATCTGGCATGGCCGAGCACCTCGTAAAAAGTGAACTTCACAGAAATCGCTAGCCAGCACCACCCTTCCCGCCGCTCGCCGCTCGCCCTCTCGCCAAACACGTGGAGGAGTTAATTCGAACACGCGGGCAATGAGCGCGAAACGCTCCTCGCCGTTTACTGCGCCACGCTGTGCGGTATTGCGCTCTAAAACGCATACGTAGACACCAGTGACAAATTCTCGTTGAGTCGGAGTTATATTTGTAATACCTGGGGTTAGTAGTCTCTAATTTCGCCGAGAGTTTCGCCGCATCGGTAATCTCCAAGTTCATGGTTTGAGAGTTCGGTAATAAGTCGACGACTACATTAACGGTTCCCGAATAAAGTAATCCCCAAATTTAGCCGACAGTTTCACCAAGTTGGGATTACATCAATAGCTCGAGTTAGGATTACTTGGTGCTAATACCACGTCCGGTGTTACCATTATCTAGTAATTCCACATTTACCGTTACTGCCGCTATTATTACTGCGGAAACGTGGCTTCGTGAATTCGTTTGATAATGGCAACACAGCGATATTACTACCGTGCGTCCCGCGCATTGTCCAATTCACTCTCCCGGCCGCTGATGATTCGCCACGCATTCGCCGCTGTCTTCTGTTACGCGGAATCCGCATTCAATCATGATGAGCTATTTCCAGAAACTGGAGACCGGCCGCTCGTTAGTGACGATCGACCGCGACACGCTCGCGTTTCGATACGGGGCCGTGCTGTTTCGACGACGGCAAACCGAAATTCCGCCATAACCGAAATTCCCCATCGGCCGGGGCCGGTAGCGGCTGGTAGCGACGTACTTTATTGGCCATCATATCTGTCGCTGGCAGGGGGACAGGCTTTCGAACGATTAATTATAAACAACCAGCCGCAACAATGGCTCTGCGTAATTAAAGCGACCGGTCTCGCTTTCCCCCTCTGACCTCGCCCCAAACACGTTCATCCGCCCCCGCGACTCCGGCAATATCAAAGTGAGGCACCCCATTTGCTCGATGAACATATCTCAGGATCAATCTCGTCTTGCCGGAATTAACTATGCTGCTCCTTCGCTCACTTCCAAGAGATCGGATTTGACTTTTCCGTTATTTTAATGATAACAGCTTCCGCACGTCGCGTCGGTGCACTGATATGAGCGAATAAAATCCATTAAGCCATAAACTGTTTCAAAACGATCTTGTTGATAAAAAAACACAAAATTCAGTAACAGATGCATATTGCCAAATGATAAAATATTCCGTCATGTAATGTGTTCACGTGCATTCTAGTCATATACTCTCGACATAAATAATCGGAGAAGTACGGTCCGTTGGTAATTCTATCTTTAGGAATCCAATTTTTGATTTAGTTATTGAAAAACGATATATATACGTAATATAATCCGGTGTCGCACGTGCCAAAAACTGCCGCGGGAAACTGCTATCACGGGAAATCGTGCTACGAGTTAAACGCGAGCGGGCGAGCGTAATCTTTTCCCATCATTATCCAGCCGCGAAATAATTAACACGGAATCAAATAATTAATTCCGAGAAAACCAAGGGAAGCGCGAGAAACGAGGGATACCCGGCGAGTATAACGCTCTGCGATAACGATTAGCGCGATTCTCGGAGCAGATAGCTCGGCTTCCCCTCGTTTCGCCGAGAATTTACGAACCCGCTCGTCGTAAGAAACGGTCGCCCTGTGTATGTACGTGGCACGTTGATTTTATTGGAAAAGCGATATACGGCAATATTATTTCAAGCATAAATGATTTTTCATGTATCAATTTCCTATAACGTTTTTCTATGCAATATACAGTAATTCATGAGAAGAAGAGACTTGTAAAATTGCATGTAAAATTTGTCTCGTTTTTAAGTTCAAGTTTAGAGTAGCGTGCACGTTCGCCATGATTGTGTTGCGTTTAATGCAATCAAAGTGTTCGCGTATGCATATAAAAATTAGTCGGACGTTAGACTAATGAAGAAACTTACTTTAACGAGTTACAACACAACGCTTCCTCGGCGAAGGGCCAATTTGACCACATGTGGACAACTTTGAAAAAAATATGTTACGTAACCATCGAATTTTTAACGCCTATGAAATGCGTGTGGAATGTTTGATATAAAAAAGCACAGCAACATTAAAATGTTTGTGTTTTAATATTAAATGCATTTATGTATCGTCTATTCGCAAATGCGTAGTATTTGTGTTTTAATATTAAATACATTTATGTATCGTCTATTCGCAAATGCGGAACGTTTGTTTGCGCATTAACATTATACCTTTTCAGGTACCTGTCGATACTCAGGAATGAAATTTCATATTGAAACGGCATATTACGGAGCGGTTATAGCATTCGCATTATTTAACACGGGTGACAAAATGCTTGAAAATTAATGAAACCAAAATTGCTTTTAAAGAGGGAAGCAATTAAGTTAGCTGTACCCAACAGATTGCAGCTCTCTCCCACTGAATTGAAATAACGCTTCTCTTTTAATCATACATTTTCACAATCTAGGCTTTCCGGACGTGGCTTTCATCACTATCCACTACTTATGAAATAAAGCATCCGCCGATATTGTTTATCTGAAAATTCTATTTTGAGCATTCTCGCTCGAAACCCCCTGTAAAGTCATTAAATTCAAAGTCTCCAGATTTAGTAACGAACCCTCGTCACTCCGTGCCGCGTCTCTCATGCTCTTTATTAACGTCGACGGCGCTAATGATCGATGGGAAAGAAACGAGCATCCGTTATTTCTGTTTTAGGTAAGCAGACGTTCGAGTCGAGATGCGGGCGAACGGAAAGTGCGCTCGCGTATGTTAGTCGTCATCCAAGTGAGTGCACACCCGCCGCCCTCTTCCTGTATCAGCCCGATAATTATTATCCGTGAATAAAAGTGTCCGCGTCGTCCGGAGCGTCGCGCCGCGGCGTCCGCGATGTTAATTCTCGCGTCGGTCCTTTTATCTCTTTTAGCCGGGTCCACCATTGTTGAATCAGCGGGCGTTAAATGACGCACGAGCGACGTTAAAGCGCTAAATTTCCAGCGCGGCGAGCGCCGTTTCTTCTTCTTTCGCCAGGAAGGAGCCAAGTCCCCTTTGTATTCCGTCCCCGAAGAAAAGCAGCCGGTTGTGACAGCGCGGATGAAATAATGCGCGAGTACAGGGCGGTGAGGATAGGGTCGATATTCCGGAGGGCTCTCCGAAACTTTCCGCAGAAGTCACTCGATAAAGTGATTAGGTAACTCTCGGCGAGACGACGGGAAGGGGGAAAATGGAGAGGCAATCGGTCAACGGCCATTACAAGTTGTTCCGCCATCAAGGAATGACTTATTACATCGCAAAACAGTTCGGATGACTCGCGGAGGGGGGAGCTATTAAAACGCCTCGGAACGAAGTCGGATCTCGTGATCTTGCGTTACGATTTTAGCGACTGACCAGTGACCAGTGATTATCTTTAGCTACAGATTGAGCATTAAATATAATTATTGCTGTTCTTGAGGAAAGATCAGTTAAAAATATCACAGTCGTGACGTTGTTCGACAAAGCGTCTTTAACTGAACCGGTTAAATGCTTCTAAGAATTCGCGCCTTTCAGACGCGGATACTTTTTTAACGAATCAGTCGCGCGTGGAAGCGTAAAAGTTTATTAATACAAAATCGATATTATATGCTAGAAATTGTTTATTTTTATTTTTATAAGTTTTTGAAAATTATGAAAAAAATCTGAATCTGCAATGTGTTGTTGCGTACGTTTACAAGGTGAATGCTATTGCGTCATGGAAGAAACGATAACGCGATTTGTTATGCGAATGACGTGAGCGTTCGGCAAATTTGTACGTAATTACTCATGAGAAATGAGCACGAAGCTGATAGATGCAGTTGTCCGAATTTGCGTATCGCAAACTGTCACTGATGTAAAGTCCGAGTTAGCCTTTGGGACATTATCGCACCTTGCTATGCTTTCCCCACGAGCACTGCCCAATTTGTGTACATTTCGACCGCCATTTTGGCACGGATACACGTGTAATATTACGCGGGCGTGAACATGACGGCGACAAGGTTGCACTTGACCCGTTGTGACGACTGCCGTTACATTCCACGTTGTTTTATCAACCGTACAATTTGCAATGACGAACGTCAGATAAAACAAGGTGCCGTGCTTTCGCTATTTGTCATCGCACGTTTCTCATCACATATCATCTGCACGTGCCAGTGGCGTAACATTCTACCAAGAAGATACCGAAATTAACACATGTGCAGTCGTGCACGAAACAATTGGACAAATAAAGTAGTTAAACAAATCAGATAAATCTCTTGTTTGAAAAGAAGATATGAATCTTGTATAAAAATGGAAGATTATTTCGCGCTGCCTGCGGTATCTTGTTACTATCATCTGATCTTATTTAATTAATTTGTTATTAATGTATCACTAATTTACTACCAATATTGCTGATTTACTTCGGATTTAATATTAAAATTACCAAAGAAGACTATAGTTGACATCACTGGCATTGTCAATTCTAATCAAATTGATACCCTCGGTGTACTCGACACGTGATACCAATTCCATTGTTGTGTACTGATATTATTTGACATGCCAAGTGAATTATTGTTCCGCGTGCCAGCGTTACGCCACTATTCCCATCACGCATTACGTTTCAGCTTGTGGCATTACACGCGAGATGAATCCGAATATCCGAAAGTCATCTCTTGTCCATGGTACAGTCAGCCTGCGTTGCACATGGATATTGCATCCGCATTCGCATTCGCGAAAGTCTCCGCGCTAACTCCGCGGAGCGTCATCGGAGATATCAGATCGGGCGAGGTGGCAAAGCGATGGATATTTGCTGCTGACTTGCTTGGAGATGAAGTACTCACGAGTCATCCCGGTGTGATGCAGCGAGTTTTGCAGTATCCGTACGCGCGTATTCATGTTGCATAGTACGCGCGTCGTGCGAGATGATTGTTCGTCACTCACCGGTCATGCACTCAGCCGCTTTGAACGAGGAAGCGCTTGAATCTCGCACTCTCTTTTTCTCTCTATAATTGCTCTGCTAAGAAAATATCTCGAGCGAATGGACGTCGCACAAATTCAGAGTTCACATTTCATACAGTATTCGCCATTCTTACGATCGGGACGTCCGACAATTCACCGTGCTCACGCTCGTCCCGAGTGAAATCCCAGATCGCCCACAGATTCCGATTAATCGAGCTTTATGGGGCGCGAGCAGATAATAAACCGTGCTCCCGTCAGTAGCAAACGAGCAATGCTTCAGCGGAATATCAAGCGGGGGACAATTACAAGAGCCGTGGAAGAATAGCAGTCCGAAATCTCTTTCTCGGACGAGATCATTCGGCCGAAGGGAAATATCCGCGCAATCGAATTTGGGGGAGAGAAATAAGGGCGGCAATGTGCGTTTCTGCTGGTGGACGCGGCTCTTGCGAAGCGCTCCGTCCGCTCGCAGATTCGCGTCATCGGATCGCGTACGCTCGCGCGTCACTCGCTCGTCCGCTCGCTGTAACGACGGCAGCGACAACCTTGTGGCCAAGGTTGCGCAACAGCGGATCGCGGGACGCAGCAGCAGCACGTGGTGTGTGCCAGGCTATGACGCACAGCTGAACGCACACACACGCACGCGTCCACGCAAAGACGCACGAACATACACGCGCACCGAAGCGTAACTAGGCGCGCTCGCGCGGCCCCGCCAATTGACTCAAATGCACATTTACCCTACATCCTCGCCGATTACATAATGGAGCTCGGCGTAGCTGCCGATTTTTCTTCCTCCGTCGCGCGCGGAATCGGCCGGCGAACCCTCGGCATTTTTCATCTCCCGACAGTTTCGAATTAATCGATTCATCGACTCGTTGATTAAAATTAAATACGAGAGTTGCCGCAGACGGACGAACGATCGCTACATGCGATTTCTTGGTAACGATCGAGTTGGCAGCGATTTTGACGCGAGTCGATGGCCACGCGGAGATCGGCGTCGAGCCCACGCGTGAGCGGGAGCTTTCCGTACTCGTTTTTCCTCCGATCCACTCGCTCGATCGATTGCTTTCGGTCCCTTTGTGACCTAATCGCAGGAGAAACGTGATTACGTAAAGCCGGCCACCGGCCGACCGGCTGGCTGGCGCGAAATGCGAACGGGGCCGGGGAATTCGCGTGTCCTCGCGGCTTAATCACACAGCGTGGCCTTAACTTTCGCTTACTGCGGCGCGGTTAACGCAGCGCGACGCCGACGCGACGTTTTTACGGCTTGCAATTCGCGTTTCCTAGGACGACGACTGCAGTGCACATGGTCGGCGGCACGGTCGGGTCGTCGATACGTAAATACGACGCCGCGGCTTGTTGCAGTGCGCATTGCAAGAACATACACGTACGTACATATGCGCTGCCGGCCGCTCGATCGGCATACGTAAGTGGGACAGTAAATGCCAATTGGGTGGCTTTTATGCCGCGGAGGGTGAACTATGCGGGAACGTCGTAAAAGTGAGTTATCGTCGCGAATCGACTTCAGCAACATTGATCCCGGGCTTACGCCGGCGCGAACTATTACAAACGATTTCAACGAAGTAGGCGAACTAGTCGCGCAGCGTCGTGCAACGCTCGGCGACGACTGAGGCGACAAGTGGAGTCGCCAACGTTATTTTAATTCGAAATCGAAATGACTCGGACGATGATTAAACGATCTGCCGGAATCGGGTCACGGACTGAGGAAGCCCGCGCGTGTCGCTCAAATAAACGTAGCGTGCGTCGTCGAGCGTCACGAAACGCGATTATCGATGGCAGAGGTAACTTTCGCAAAATTACAGGCGTCGCTACGCCTGTATCGACATTTGGAGATCTTTCCCTTCCGCCTTTCCCTCCCTTTTCTCAATTATTCGTGGACACCACTTATTTCGCGAGCGGAGATAATTAGCGGTTCGTCCTGAGCGGCGAGGCCTTGCACCGTAATTAAATAAATTACCGTGTGGATTTTAACGCAGGCGCTAAACGCAACGGACGTAATCATCGGCCACCGTTGCGCAATTACGATGTCATTATACGACTCACTGTTAATCGCTAATGACTTCTTGATCCCGTCCCTGGAACTGTTTAATGGGGCGACATCCTGTGCGTGGCTTCGCAAGCTTCTAGTGGGACTCGGAACCAGTTCGCCTCGATCGTTACGCGGATATTCAGAGATATGAAGAGATTTCCCTCGAAAATGAGACTCACGTCACGTATTGTGTAGACGATTAATGCGGCCGATTAATAAGTGCTATACCAGAATAATAATCCGACCGCGCGCGCGGGAATCTACTCGCCAAAATTCAATTCCCGCGCGATATTCCAAAGGGGATGAATAATTTACGCTACGAATATTTTATTGATACAATTTATTACGTGTTGCAATGTAATCTTTTCGATTAATTTTCAAACAGCTTTTATGCACGTTTTCACGTAATGTCTTTAAATTAAATATCTATTACATTTTATTTATTTCAAATGTATATTCTTTAAAATATTCTTCCTCTTGATTTCTTCATCTAGCATAAATATTTCTATATAGCTCTGTATATAGTTTAATATTCACGTTGATTCAATGTCTGATCAAGATAAAATTTATATTGCGCAACATACTTCTTCATCCGATAAAGACGTTAAATGGCAAATCACGTCACGCTGAACGATGCGTGCACTATCATTAAGTGACTCGTCGAAATTCCGTTCTTCGATCCGGATATTATCGTGAGCACGATTCCGCTGGTAACCGATCGTCGTGGAGAGGCAGACAAAAAAGAGGCCGCCGGTGATGATGAGAACTCGCGATACGCTCTCGAAGACGACGCGAAAGGGGACGGCGGCAAGAAAGAATCGCGTGGGAGGGGAACGAAGCGAAACGAAACGCTGGTAAATGCGTCTGGCGGTCTCGCACCTGGGTAAGAAGTTACCTGGATCGAGGTGCCGCTAACCGCCGTGCCGAGACACCGCTTAACGTCACCGGAAATCCGGTTTTTCGCTTGAACGCGATCACCGAACTGGCGTTGCTCCTTTTTTGTCATTTCCTCTCCTTTTTCTCCGTCGAGCTCATTATTTATCTACATTCCTGGCTCTTTTGAATACTTTCTCTCCCTCTCGCTCTCTCTTTCAATCTTGTCTGATAAATTTCTTATTTCGAAACAATAACATTCAAAGCGATACGATGGTTATTACAATTTCTATTATTTTTTATTTTCGAATGTATTGGGCTGTCTGAGAAGTTCGTATGAGTTTCAAATCCTGTGGATGACTTCTTTGCCTTTAAACCAGCCAAGTTCTTCGAGGAATCTTAAAGTTTATCGAAAGATGAGTTAAAATACTGCAACAAAATGGTAGATGAATAAAATTTAGTATATTTAGAACTCGTGTTTTATTTTAATTTAAAATCTTACACGAACTCCTCGGACAATCAACATTTGTGTGAGGAGAATGTTTCTTTATAAATCCAACGAATTATCCATTTTTTCACCCACACGTGTTTCCTAGATAAGAAAAGAACGTCACGCAGTATCCGATACGAAGAATTATGAAATACATTAAACTAATCTTTCGCAAATTGATTTCGGCCGCTTCCCGTTTCGCCCGTTTCGTGCAGAGGGTGATAGCACCGAGCTCGCTATCTCCACGTGCGAAATTTATTCGAGCGATCGAAGGTGCTCCACGTTGGTCCCGCCCGATGGTCGCCCGGTCCTCGTCCCGGACCACTCCCTTCCTGCGAATTCACTATTCCATGATTATTCCGTCGCCGTTCCCGGCTCCAGGGGAACGCACCAGCGTAATTACCAACGCTAACTGCCGGTACTGTTATTCGGCTCGCACCGTCCCTTTGTCTTCGGAGTCCTCCGACCGCCTGTACCTAAAGCACGAACACACACCTAAGCCACGCGTGTACGCGCTCCTTCCTGCAGTTGAATTGCCCCTCCTCATCTTTATCTTCCGCCCTACCCCGCGGTCGCAGTCCTCCCCCTTCCCCCATTCTCTCTCTGTCTTCATTAAATAACCACTAGTTCCTCCTGGACTGGTTCGAGGTAATGCAAATGGATTAGCAACTCCCAACTACCGTGCCGTCAGGGACATATATATGTATGCTCTACGTTTGCATTTTCTTATGGTTCTTCGCAGTTTCCCCTCCTGATGAGTTTCCAGTAACTTTTCCAGTACTTAAACAACAGTTAAAGAATTCGAAATCAATAACTCAGCGTATGAAATCCCTTCTATCCTGTCCTTTGTCCTCCTGTCCTTGAACCTTCGCCAAGTTTCTCTCTGATGCACCAAGCATTAAGGTATCATCGATGAGGCACTCGTAAGCCGAACGGATCATCCGCGCAATTAGTTGATATTCCTTCGCTGCACATTACTTTTGTATCAGTTCGCTAATTTTTAATTCGCCAGCGCGAGATATGTACGCAGATGCTCCACTTGTTTCCTGATTCGCCTCCGCAAACATGAACCGTGCTTGTTCTTGGGAGAATTTTCCCAGAACACAATAACTCCGCTTCCTCTTTCTCTGCCTTCCTGCTCTTTCCCTCGTCTCTTGTTCTTTCTGTAGTTGTACCCGGGTATTAGGTGAACGTGATTTTACGTCGAGCTGCATGTGTGTATGTGTGTGTATATGGGCATTCGCCGCAAGAGTTACGACGTGCTCCCCGCAACAGGTCCGCCGTGGTTTCCCCCTTGGCCACTACGCCAAGGGGAGAGAAGAGACGGCAAAACGACAGGGGGAGGAACGACAGGGAGGGACCGAGTGACGGTGCGAGGTGGAAATGCGTCTCTCGTTCCTCGTCTTGGCTCGACCGCGAAATCTCTCAGTCGGCTTGGCAATAACACTAATATGGTGGCAGCGCAGGGTGGATCGAAAGGGGGTTCATTTGCCTTGATCCCGTCCTGCCGCCTCCCCGTGCGAGGAGCACATTGCAAGAAGCAAATTCTCGCGCAACATTTCACGACACAATCGATATAAGAATAGGAATTATATACAAATCATTAAACATATTAAATTGATAATAAATGTGAGGGAGGGAGGAAGAATTTCGTGTGAACGAATATAAAACACTAGTTTAATTTTTGTGCAAGAATAATAGAAAAGGCAGGAAAGATCAAGTTTTAAAGTTTGATATAGACGCATTCGTGTATCCGCATATCAGATTGCAATGTTTCTTTACCGATTTGCCGTAACTTTTAACTTTCTGCTTTATTTACTATTTATTTATTATTTTAATATATAAATACTTCAGCGACGAATGACGTAATGTTATGTAATATGTTATGTAGCGGTACAAGAGCCACTTTAATCGCCGTACTGCTATATTATCCGATCAAGGCAACATGTCTTTCGTTTTTACAGACTGCATTAATGCGTAGTTTTGTTTAGTCCATGGAGAACACTTGCATGCACTCGCCCTGTACGTGCGTGTTGCGTGTCTGCTCCTTCTTTTTTCTCTGTCCAGTCGACTGTTGCTAGAGGCAGTGTATAAATCAGGAAGACGACTGCAGTCACCAGAGCGACGATGTATAGAACCGATGAGCGGGAACGACATGAAGGTAGAGGAGGGATGGAGCGAGCACGAGGGAGGGAACAGGGGCACGATCGGTCCCGCTGCTGCATCCGGTGCAGCGAAGCGACCTCGATGCATTGTGGGATATTCCGTGACTGGAATCTCGGACGAGCGTTACAGCCTCGCAGTTCTCTTGTTTCCCCGCTTCCTTCGTCTTCTGATCGCGCCTGTGTTTTCCTCCATTTTTCTTGTTAACGCTCACACCCAACTTGTTCTAGGTATATATATATGTAGAAGACGTTTAAATATCTCGACGATCTTTTCGTATTGAAAATTTGAAAAGTCTATCTGTCTTCGACTGAAATAAGTATTATATAATAATTTATATAATAATTTATGAGTTTATTCGCGAAATCGCGCTCAAATTCTCTTGTGTAAAAAGACATTTAGAAATCCAGCTTTTACTGAAAATAATCTCTGACTTGACGATGCAATAAAATCAGGGATGAATAGTAGTTTGATCGAAAAAGAGAGAGATTTCTTTGTTTTAGGTCGTTCAGTCTTTGGTTCGTTGAACGATGGTTGCTCTTCGAGCCGAGCATCGTCGACAAAAAAGGGTTGTCGTAAGCGCCGTATAGGCACGATCGTTTCGAGCCAATGACAAATCACGGAAGAGATGACCGATCCCATCTCCCGTCCGAATCGCCATCGCGTTCGATTGTTGCTTCGGTACAATAAACGCCATTGTGCACTGGAGTTGTCCACTGCGTTACGATTCCCACACACTCGAAATCCGACAGTGATGGTTCCGACGTTTCCTGCAAACAACCGTAACTCGATTAATCTTCTTTTCTCTTAATAATAATGTTAGCAAAATCGCTGAAGAGAAGTAAAATAAAATTTTTCGGCGATTTCAATGACAATGCAGGGAATCATGTAAATACGAGTGGACGCACATTGTACTTTGTCTTGAACAAAAATTTGATTTTTGCGACTTACTCTTTAGGAGTAGTAAGCTAGTAAGTAACAAGGTGCTCCGAAAATTCAAAGAACGTGAAACTTCGAGAGTTGAGAGATCAAACGACGTTGCGCATCGAGTTCGCTATTCTATCAACCGTAAGAATCGTAAGAGAGACACATTTAACTGTGTGTCCTGCTGCATCTGATGATTCGTTGCACTCGACACCGTAAAAAGAGGGACTATTCGCTCTCTCTATCCCCGACCGCGCGTTTCAGACGCATATAAAGGACTTCGAAGGGTTGACGACCGGGCAAACGGCGCGGAAATTTCCCTAAGCGGTAAAACATCACCTCGGTTGATCCGCCACGCCGCCGTATCGCTCGACATATATTTACTTAACATTCCTTCTCTCTCTCTCTCTCTCTCTCTCTCTCTCTCTCCCTCTCTCTTGTAAGGAATACTAACAAGATATGTTACGAATAGTATATATTGCACGTCTCTCTTTCTGCTAAAATCGGTTTATTTTTTAAAACAATGACTGAATTAAGAAAATTCATTGTTGATAGATATATCCTTTAAAGATACTTTCTTCGTACTTAAAGAAATATTGAATACTTGTAAAATATGATAAGTTTTTTGTAATATTTGAATAGTATATTATATCTTTAATTATATATTCTTTTGTAATTGTCAATAAAGGATCTGTTTTAATAATTGGCTCTCATAAATGTTAGCAAATTAAAAAAAGGTACGGTAATATTTAAAATATTTCGTAAAAGGACAGTGTAAAGAAATATCATGTACATATTTTTTATTTGAAATATGTCGCGTATAATAGATATGAACTCGTGGCGAAATATAATATCTCTGCATTGAAAGGACGAAATGCATGAGCGGATTATATCCGCGCGCGAATGCTGCCTGGGCGAAAGATATTATTTCGTGAATGGAAGGATGCGCGCGTTTCACGGTGCCTAAGACTAATCAAATCTTAATAGAGGCGCTAATGAGAGGGCATTCAGCGCAGTGGAGCGGCGAGGCTGAAGGGACGGCCGTTAAGGGAAGGGCTCGCCCTTTCGCTCCGAATTAGCCTTTGCGGTTTCGCGGGCCTGCATTCCAACATTCGTCTCACGTTCTGTCCGGGGCGAGGCAACAATTATTGTTATGCGCCAGTGCGACTATTGCAATTTTATTTTTCCCGTGCTTGCCTTGCATCCCTCTTTGTTTTCTTCCTCTTAATCGCTCTTTACGCAGTACGTCCCTTCGCAACTCATTTCGCCAAACAATTTGCTGACACAGATACTTGCTGCAAATCGTATAAACGGAAACCTGTTTCTACGTTCTAATAAAATTTATATTCGCGCGGGGAGGATCTGATTTTCATTTATTATGCTCCTGTGTGTGTGTGTATGTGTATATATTTCGTCTCGCGTGATTCGTGTCAGTGAAAATGGTTCGAGAATAATAAAATCATGCACTACCAAGTTCCTTCTTCTTGAATCATGACAAAATATCAGGGAATTATCGCTCGAAAGTTACTGTGGAAAGTTATTGACTCTCAAAGTTTTTAAGCGATCTCGTTCATTTCATTTCACGGCATAACTAAAGACACGACTCACGAACGAGCGAGGAAAACGATAAAACCCGACACGCGGTAATGTTTAAGCGGCTATAATTTTCTTCTCGCGATGCTGCCGCTACTTTCGAAAAGGACGAACGTCCTGGAAACAAGAGGCTCTCCTTGCTTATAATTATGAGCACGTGACTCGCTTAATTTCCTGACCGAACTCGACCAACCAATTTCCTCCGTTCTACGAGCAATGTCGATCGGATAACGGTAGCTTCTCGACTGCAAACGTCATTTTTTCCTCTCTCTCTCTCTTTCTCCATTCGAGGATCACTCGCGGACCAGCCATGAGAAAGAAAAAGAGAGAAGGAGAGTGAGAAAAAGAACGAAGCCGTTTCCTCGACGTGAAATATCGAGGTATCGCCGTTTGCTCGATGCTTCGCGCCCGAAGCTAATGAAATCGCTACTGCATTGCGGTTCGTTTCTTCAATCTCGCATTAGATACACCGAGCGGTTTCTGAACGTAAATTTGTGATAACGGGCAAGATGATTGATAATGATAAAAAAGAAAAAAATCTGCATATCTTGATGTTGAAGTTTCCCGCGTGGTCTTTTTCGCCCGTATTCTGACATCAGATAAAATGAATTAAATTGCGCTGTAAAAATAGTTGAGGTAATATAATAAATATTCTACGTGAACTCTCCCTTGACGTCAGAAATGATAATGGAATATCAATGTTCGAACAAGACTGATAATTCTTTTATCCTTTGAACGATCCGTGAGGCCACGGCCCCGGCGTTACTTTCTGCGAGAACAATACGAGGAATCTATCAAGATCTGATCTGATATCTACGTGCGCCGCGCGACCAGAACCAGAATCCAGAACCAGTCTCAAGTTCTCCGCCGCGGGAGGTAGGCATCGACTGGCCTTTGACCCAGGAATCAGGCCATCGGCAGCTTTCTCACGTGATGGCTACGAAACCGAAACGAACCGTAGTATCTGTCCACGCTGAAACTTTCGCGACGGACGAAGGATAACGAATCATCTTTAAAATTTACGTTAAATATCTTTTCAATGTATCATACGAGCGATAAACGCCTTTTTGCAATCTCTTCCGAGCGTAAAACTCACATGATACGTCCCACGACTCTAAAAGACAAAGTTATGAGGAAAATTTTACAAGTTGATTTCCACTTTAGCTTGCTCTTTAACGTGCTGCGCGGTTCCAGCGACAACAAACTTGCACTCTGATATAATTTACATATTCCCCAGACATTCGCTTGATATCTACGATTAAACGAACATAAACACGAACAGGTACAATAAAATGGGCAAGGGGTAGGAGAGCGAGTAGAGAGATAGGAGTAGAAAGAGTCGGGGGGGGGAGGGGGACAGAGGCGGCACGCCGACTTGGACGTGCACGGGCACGTCGCATGATCGCTGAATTATCGCCGGGAGACGCGGCATAAATATGTATGCGGTGGAGCAGCGGCGGTATTCCGGATTGCGGAATGCACGTACGGGAGCATGCACCGCGCGCTCGCGCGTCTGCCTTCGCTACCCTCGCGTTCTTCCCCCGTTCGCAGCCCCTACTTCTCGGTCTTTTCATGTCCCAAATGAACCCCCGCGAGCCCCGAACCGCGCCAACTGCTTCTTCCTCCTCGCGCACGCGTGTCTACGTCTAGTTAGTCACTTTTGCCGGTTAGCTATTTCCCAACTTTTAAGCGGAAGCTCGAACCGCTGACGAGCGAGAAAAAGAAAAGGAGAGAGAGGAAGGGATGGCCTTCGTGTTTTTGAGAGCCGCGTTCTATCGCCCTAAATTATGCGCCGAATCTCTCTCCATTCCTCTCGTTCTCTGCTCTTTTTCGCTCACCCTGATCTCTTTTCTCCTTATCCTTCTTCCCCCTTTCCGCCACCATGTGCACCGCTTCTGGTGATTAATCTCGCCGGGGGCATTCCCGAAGGATACTTAGCTCTGATCTACGAGCTACGTGTCGTACTACCGGCCGAATAGGGAGAAGGGGAAAGGATGCATTTACTTTTTTTGATCTTCTTTTTCTTCTTTGGCTCCTTGTACCAAAGATGCACCCGGCATAGCGGCGATTCAACCTGGACTGTCGATTGGATCTCGCGAAACGTGATCCCGAGGGGCGAGATCGTTACCGAGCAATCTGGGCTAGTTTGTTTTCCGGAACGAACTCGAGCCGAATGTAAACCTGCCACCTGACTTTAAGAGAGTAAAAATCCCGCCACACCACGCAACGTTCACGTTCGTATCTCGTTCGCGCTCCATCCATTCGCGTGCGGTGCGGTGACTTTGCGTTTACGTAAATTTATTACCGAGATCGATTGCTATCGTGTTGATTAACATCCTAGACGTAGCAGAGAAATTTCCTCGTTAATTTAAAGTGCAATTAAGGAGCCCGTAATCATAATGAGGAAATGCGTGATTTGAATATCGCGAGCCAATGATACCGACGATACAAGTTTCAACGATATTATAATATCAAAACGGATTTGACACAACAGAGCCTCACGTCACTGGAGGCTTAAATTGAAACCATCGCGTCGGAATCATTTTGATTCCATTCGCTTCTCCAGCTCTAGTTCCACGTCGCATCCGTCTTTTCGCGCACGGAACTTGCAGAGAGAAATATAACGTCCAGCATCTCCCTGGAGCGACGCGAGATCAGCCAGGAATGCAATTAAGACGTCCTGCTGGAACGATAATGATAACGGGTAACGAGCCTAACCGACACAAGAATTTTAGGTCGTCGCTCGCCCCGCGTATAAACGAGGAATTACACGATGTATTCTTGCAGGAGATATTTCGCCGTCGAGTAAAACTCACTTCCACAATCTGTCAAGTGTTCACGTGCTTTTCACTCGTATCAAACACACATTTTTCAGATTTTTTGTAATAGCACTCTTCTCAGCAGATTATTCTATTGTGTTGCTATTCTTCGAAGATTTTAGTCATCACAATTTTTGTCTAAAAATTCGGCAATCTTTATATTTTAAAATCTTGTCTGCAAATCTCAAGTTTTTTGAGACTGCAATATTTTAAGCACGCACCATTTTATACGCAATAACGTAACTTCCCGAGTCGAAATTTTAGTTCTACATTGAACCTCGAATTCTTCATTTGAGGCGTTATTCAGCGTCTATTTAGCTACTACTTTAACACTAAAATATGTCCGAAATTTCCTTTTTTGCCGCTAGAGCGTCAAAGCAGGTTACGATCAAGATTATAGCCGAATGTTGCAGGGTCAAAATAGCATCTTAACATCTGTTTGTAGGAGTTTGAGTTTCAATGTAAGAGTTCTAGGTTCTATTTTCCTAAAAGTAGGTTCGTACGACTGCTAAAAGCATTAAAGTAGGCGCAAAATTTCGACTCGGGTTGTTCGATAAAATCTTCTTTTTTATCTGTGAATTGAACTGGTTCCAAGTTATATAATTCAACAGCAACCAAATCCAAGTTTTTGGAATTGTTATTTTTGTTTTCGTATTCTAACTTTGTATTTATTTACGAAAAGACTTCGTGTCCTAGTTTAAAAAGATCGCTTGTGTCACAGCAAATAAATCTACCCACTTGTTCAATCGGGCGAGGGTGCGGAAACCAGATTGGGTATCTTGAGACATCAGATATCTTCGGTCGGCATCGCTATTAGTAGACGAGAGTCGAAGTGGCCGACGGTATTGGCATAATTCGGCGTCTCGATGAGGACGCGACGGACAATCCTCTTACGTCGATAATCGTCTCAATTACGGCAGAGTTCCTGTAAACCGTGAAATCGAGCGTCCCTACGGCCACTACGCCGAGCCATTAAATCCGCCACCATAGGGTGATATACGCGCGATACCATCTGCAAGAATGCACCGCGTAAATTCTCGCGACGTACGTTTGATAAAAACCCCGTCGCTTCCGCGATCCTGATAACAAAAGTGCAATTCCCGTTCCGGGGTGTCTCGCGGAACTCGGAATTTTTCGGACTCTTCTTGCGACGTTTAATTGCTCGGCCGTATCGAATTAGTCACTCTGGTGAATTACGTCTTCGATCCACTTTTTAATTGGCCCGCGTTTTTCACTTGGTCGCAGGTCGCCTCTCTGACCTGAAAAGAAACACGATTTGCCTCGGAACAATTGTCCAGTGCACATGTTTTAATCGTGATTAGCTTGAAATAATAAATAACTTGATGAATCGATAGGTCTGATGTAGTATATGCCTGAGTAACTATTTTTTATGCAAAAGAACCTCTGCTTCCATAGAAATGAATTTTATGCAAAATTGAAGGGTATATAACAAGAAAATGAGTGTGTGTGTGTGTAACTCGCGTTCGATTGCTGTTGTAACGTTGCATGCTCTGGCTGACGCAAAAATAATGAATGCACGAGGAATGTGTTGCATCTAATTCTACTATTACGTTTATCTGCAATCTCCAAGCAATTTATCGTGCGGTATAAAGGGTAACGTGTACGCCGCACGTGGTTAGTTAAAAAAAGGTCTTTGTAAAATAAATCTTTTTGCGGACACTCGAGGGTAGCATTCTCATCGGATCACGCGAATACGGTTGTTCCAATTACACTCGTATCGATAACATTGCCTCGACTCTTGTTGTCACGTTGGAGCTGTACGACGCGCGGCTGGATTGTGATGATAAACAGCCGATGGACAAATCATCGAGATTTACATCAGAAGCCGTCGCGTTCGCTACGCAATTACGTGATTTACATGTTCCTGCGAACGCGATTGGTCCTCGTCGATCGCTACCAGGAACCATCTACTGCCGCTCGTAATTCATGTAAACGCGCACGTACCAGCGAGCCATTATACGAGTCTGAGTCTCAGTAGATAGGACGAACGACACAGTTATTGACCACTTAAGGAACATTTGCTTTTTGTCGCGAAAATATGGATTTTTAGATTATGGATAGCTTTCTAGTTAAAGATAATGTATGCGTATATTATAACTCTTTGTGCTTCATTGCTGGTACAAAAATATGGAATGCAAGTGGACGTTGTGATAAGCTTTTAAAACCGAATGACAAAAATGAACGAGAATTCACAGCCATGCTTAGTATAGATTAATTAATAAGCAGTTGTCTATATAAATAGCAACTTATAATGTAAATATATATTAATATATAAATAATGAGGGAACTGTGATAGTAAGATAATTGTAATCTAACGTAGATATAATCATGATAATGATGGTGATGTAAATAACCATGGAAATTGGCGTCTGAAACTGAAATCCGGGATTTTAAATGAGCAATAAACTTACTGTGCGACGTAAATTTACGTTATACTGCAGATCTTTCGGCAAACTATAATGCAATTACGCGAGAGCGCCGTCGGGGTTTAATCGAGTCACGATTACACAGCGGACAGGAAACATCTTCGATCTCATTTCCTCCCGTATTAATCAAGCTATATATAATTTGGACAGGTCCGTCTGTTTGTTTGCCAGGCGCGAAGAACGCAGAGAGAACATCGCGAAGGAGAGAGGCCGCGTGTCATTGATCTAATTCAAGAACGTTGCACCTAGGAGCAACCTAAGAGCAGCAACTGGCGGATCTTTGGACCTGGATGGATACAGAAATTGAGGGGGTTGGTCATTTATAAATGCAGTATGATTCAGCGCTGGTCCATCTACGGATCGAGAAATACAGCGGGTTGTAAATGTGTGGCCGCCGATTTATGCGTGCGGATATGGCGTTCCATGATCACACCATAGTCCAGCATTATTCATGGTCCACACTTGTAGCGCACTTGTGGATTTATGAATTGAAAACTTATGGCTCGTAACGTGGAGGGAAAGATCTACGATAATTGCATTCTGTTTCCACGAAGGTATATAGCTGCATAAATCGATCTACGTTATGGGCATTTATAGAGAGATCTTGATCTACTGCAGCGATATGCATTCTTCATTGCCATAATCGTTCTGTTCTAATCGATCTTATCGACTAGTATTTTATAACTCTCGTTTTTATCCGGAACGGAGCAGCTCTTTCTTGCCTCGAAATTTTGCTGAAGGATTTATCGTGCAATTTTACGTGGGATTTACATCATCGTACGTGGGCACAGATTGATTTCACGCAAAGCAGGAGATATGCCAGCGATGCGATAAACGGATAATCACATCGGATGCCTGGCTGCGGCGTTCTCGATGGCTCGGGCGAATCATGCTTACGCTGCTACTGCAGTTTCGAGTGCAGCGATGAGCTATTATATCGCTGATCAGCCTGAAAAGTAACGAGATTTACATCCGAGTTTCTCCTGACGCAAGCACTTTGTAGCGCCGCTATTCATACACTCGCATCCTACATAAAGATTGATTATTATCATTTTATAAGCATCCATAGTATAAAACTTGGCAATGCATTTATTGACATCATTTTACTTTGTCCAATTTCTTGAATTATAATTAACATATATACATCTTTTTGTTTTATTTGATTTAAGTTTCGTTACTGTTTGCATCTAACTCAAACATTAAAATAGTTAAAAGTGCACAATCAAAACAATTATGTTATAATTTACAAGTCGCTAAATTTCGCTGTCATGTGCCTAAACTCACCATTTATTTTCAATAAATAGATTTATGACTGCAACAAAAACAAAATCCACTATAATTCCCAAATTGCTGGTATTGTAAAACTGCGCACATCATCCCGTATTAACAACCGTATTACTTAAACAAAGAACTATAACAATCACTATGGTTCACGTGACCATCTATTTTCAAGAGCCGCAACGTCTTAATCCGAAACGCATGTGGCTCCATTCGGCAAACCGCGGTAAACGGATCGTTGAAGTGCGTCATAAAGCGCTAATCCAGATCTGCATGCGTCTCGTATGCAGTATCGTTGCATATGCAGCGTTGCAGCGTGGCACGGTTGCACGCACGACTGCGCGCGCTTCAGGCGACCGATCGACTCGATTCGACAAAGCCGACAAAGACTCGCGAACGAGTCGTCGATCGGAAAGCCGTTTTCAAATATTGTTGTCGCGCAGTATATACGCGCTGCGTGTGCATTACCGACCGGCGTGCCGCAAATTTGTATAATGCCCGTAATTCGAGCCTGCGACTCGCAGCCTTACGTGGAGGGCGAGTACCCTTGCGCAAACCGATCGTTTTTGCCGGAAGCCGATCTTACGCAAAGCGAAAGTTTTTTTCCCAAGCGCCGCCGCTGCGGCGATAGGCGCAGCGACTTCGCGAGCGAACGGATAAATGTCGTTTTGCGCACGTGAACAGGTGTTTCCAGGTGTGCCTTTGAAAGTTTCGTTTCTATAAGTCCTGCGCTGAAATAGAACGCGTATAAATTTCAAACTCTTTTAAGCTGGTCGCTCCCATTTGTACGTCATATCGGAAAATAACGATATGTTTGGAATCGATGCAAAATGCACTCGTATATGGCGTAGAGGAGAGACACTTTGCAAATATGTTTCTCTCTTCGTAGGAATAATTTTGCATTAATAATATCTTCATAAATCGCGTCGGGCGATCGAAATTTCTCAGATTTATCCGTCGTCATTTTTGTCAATCTTGCACAACGATCGATGTTAATGTTTTTTTTGGTCGCATCATGCAGACACCTGATTTATACAATTGCCTCTCTCTGTTTTTCTCGAATCAACGACGGATATTAACACATTTACAAGTAAATGTACGCGAAACGGACGGACAACTATTGCCGACACATATCCGCGGGTGCGCCAGCGGAAAGTCAATATCGGCGAAGAATCATCAAGATTTGTATCGGACGGCGCGCCATTGGTCGCGATGCATTCTCGCGGTTTACACAGGACGCCGGACGTTATTGACCTCTCGCAAATTGGAATTCGGGATCACCTGGCGCGGCGGGGCCGCGCCTGCGACTCGTGTAAACGTGTAATACATATGGGCAGCACCGCTATTGGTCCCGCGCAAATTGAAACTCGGAAAACCTACTGCAGCTTCGTTTACGATTTATGCGGCCGTGCAACTCGCATTGTGGCAGGAGGGTATTTATCGCTCGCGTGTAACTGCCGCATTAACGAAAACGGAAAAAGGGAAACACGCAAGAGCGAAAGATAGATCGGCGGTTTGCGCATTTGAATCGCTAAATTCTCAGGCGAGACGACGAAAGAGAGAGAGAAAGAGAGAGCGTACTCATATCGGAATTATGAAAATTACCCGTACGTTGCGTGACCCTCTTTCGCGAAACTGCTCCTTTCAGCTTCTCGAGATGCGCTATTGTGATTTACTATTACGAGCTTCTCGGATTTTTCTCACAGCTCGTTCTTTCATAGAAGGACCATCTCACTTTGGAGCGTTTCGCGCTTAAGCAAGAAAACAGAGGGGAGAAAGAACGACGAGGAGGGCAGAGGGAGATGGTGAACAAACGGAATCCAATCTAATTATCCGTAATGCGCCGGAACTCGGAAACGAAGGCTTGTCGTTCCGCCTCACCCCTTCCGGTCGTCGATGTTATTCATTTGTTTGTCCGGAACGGTGGGACTTCCCTTCTCCAGCTTCGTTCTGACTCTCTTTTTCCGATGTTCCGCACCCCGTCTATGTTGAAGAGTTTTGCAATGGTTTGCCAGTCAAAGATTGCAAAAATTGATGAAGCTATGTTTATCAATTATCCCAACAAAATTACGCGGGATGTTGTGTGTGAGAAATATAATGTAGGTATATGGAGAAATATTATAAAATATTAAATTATTTTATTGAATTATTTTCGCTTAATTTGGGAAAATTAGACAAAATTAATTTTGATAGATGTTTTGAGAAACCTTGTGATAGATATATCTTTAAACTATAAATGAAACATGCCTTATTTTTAAGTCAATCGACGAGAGACCATTATTCAATCCTAGACTAATTGGCAAGTAACTCCTTTATTGGAAAGAATGAACTTTCTTACTTCCAGAACTTCGATTATCTTTTAATTGCCGATATTTTTCAGTAAAATATTAGAAGATCTAATGTGCTCGTGACACCATAAGAGGCATAAAAGACGCGAACATAATTAAATTGGAACATTTATATCGTTTTAATTTCGTGCAATTTTACTTGTTTTGTTTAACGTAACTGTTCTGCAATTACTTCCTATATTTTTAGAATTAGCCTTGCGATTGGCTACGAAGGCGTTTAATTTAATTACCAACGGAGATTTCGCAAGATCCGGTCGATTCATAAACTAAGCCGTAAAGAGAATTACGATAGCAATTATCGTTAGTGTTACGTAATTACTGGCTGTATAAGGAATTGACTTCTTTCAATTTTAAGGAGCCATTAGCACGTTCTAGATGAGTGTACATTACAGTTTCCAACTTTAAGCGCTTATCAGAAGTCGAACACTGCGGTTCGAAATTATTCGATCGTTCCAACGTAAAAACGGTCCTTTTACTCCTGCATCGATATTGACGTAAACGTGATACGTTGCAGTACTTTCTAATTGGTATCACATAGATCAGATCCAATCAGAGATTAGATTTTATTATTGCACATAACACATTTCGTTACACTACTATTATATTATGTGAACGCGCGTGTGAGAGTAAATACATGTTGCACGCGATAGGTTTCTTATCATATAATGACAGTATAAAGAACAAGTTTGCACAAGGAAAAGTCCGGACATACTGCTTATTAGCGTTTACATTTTCCTCCTATTTGACGATTAGCCTTAGCATGCATATTTCTCTACGCAAAGCAGGAATCCTTCTCGTTTTCTACGGAGCTTATGTGATCTACGTGAGGGAGTATCCATGTTCATCATCATGGACCGTGCGGACGGGGGGAAACCACGTGGACGTAATGTCGAGATGCACAGCGCAATCGTGCTTGCCACATTCTCCCAGCTGGTCCTTTAGGGCGCACGATCGACCGCTTCTCTTGCTCCCCCGGGCACGCATTGCCCCCCTTGCCCTTCGTCCGCTGTCGCCACCTCCCGCGGCGTACTTTCGCGGGGGAGCGGCGAAGACTGGCCGAAATTTATGATGGCATAAACTCATTCGTGCCATGTGCTTTTATGACGAGCGCACTGTAGCTCGTGTCAGGCCCAGAGCGAGCTTTGCGTATCCGCGCGAAAAGCTTGCGCCTGTCTCTCCCTTGACCCCCCTCCGGCCGCCACCCTTCCCCCCAGGTCGTGGCGGACTGCGTCGTCCGCAGCCGCGCGTTTCCCGCCCTATTTAATAAAGAGTGATTTACACGCGTTTCCATGCACCGGCTTTTATCGTGACTTAAAAGCGGTCTCGCGGTCTGCGTCGCGATTCAATGGCGACCGATAAAGTTTGGCTTTTGTACGTACGCGTTCGGCTTCCGCCCCGTCCGCCCGACCCTTCCTTTCCCTGCTGTTTCCTGCAAAAAGAATAATTTATGATGTTAGAACTGGATAGATAAACGTCCCATCACACATGTACTACCGATTTCAATCAATATCCGTTTATCTGCAGACACTGGAAATTCGACGAAGAGAAATGGCGGTTGTTTTGATGTCGTGACTCGGTAGTGACAAAGTTGTTTAAAAAATTGAAGGGCAGTTTTGGGAATCAAACGTAGATTTTTATATCGTGATGGTTGCGACGATTTATATACCGCTGGGGATGCAATTTTGCGACACGTGTCGGCTGGCTTTCCAAGCTTTGACACAAAGACGTTAATTAATTAATTTATTTATTGACCAATATGCGATCAGCTTTGTCGCGATTCCGCGAAATACATTTCGAAATTGATTCATATCTATCTTTGTGCCTTTTATTAAATTCACGATTCCGTCGTTTCTTTTGCCGAATGTTTCTTTTGCAGTTGCAAAAAATTCTGCAAATTGCGTGTAATTAGGCTCGATTCTCGTACTGAATAAAACCCTGTTTTCGTCGTAATGACATAATAACGTCGTCAGATTCCGTTTTGATGGTGCTTCAGGTTTTATTCGTTGCCACTTTTGCAAACGCAAACGACCGAGTGTCCGAATGTGCTCCAGTTTTTTTTTCCTGCGTATAAGCTTGGAATACAACCCTTTATAAACTTTTTAGAAATCCTTCCCGCCACAATGACCGCCGAGATGTTTACGGGTTTACTACTTTTTCGTGCAACGTCAATTCGACTCGTATCTTCACGCTCGTATCGTACCTCTATATACGGTGACGCTGAAAAATTAATGCAATAACGCCACGGGAAATGTCGGTGAGTATTTTTCTTGCTCCTTTCCAAACGCCTGGACTACATGGATATGGCGCTCGGTCGAAACGTTTGCGGTTTTACAACTTTCTCGCGGTACAACGAATGTTACGCGCGAGTCTTAGACCACTTCGGAGCGGTCGTGTCGAATATGTGTGTGTGCGCGTGTGTACATGGCGGCGCTTAAAAATTAATGCAATAAAGCTACGCAGGACATCCCGTGCGCGCGTGTGATACCGGTGGGTATTTTTATTAAGGCCCACGGCGTGCGGAAAGCTCGTCTGCCGAGCTTTCGTTCGTAGCCGTGCTTCCTGCCGTACTTAATAAAGAGTGATTTACATGCGTTTCGCCGCGTCGGTGAATCCCGCCTCTCACATCCGCTATGAAAAGCCCGCGGCGTAATCAGAAATTTAACGCCGGCGACGCGGGCGTCGCTTTCATCTCTCGCGACCGCCGCGCGTTGAAGCTGCGGGAATTGTCGGCGATCGCTCGCGGATTTGCAGATATGTCGAAGAGCTTCGCTCTTGCGAGCTCGCAAAATTGATGCAACTGCGAGGATGGATGAGATTGCATTTACGAAAAATTTAGGATGGATATTCGATGGATAGAACAAGTATCAAGTGCAGCTTATATTCTTGTGAAATACGTGTTACTAAAAGAAAGATCTGTCAAGTGTTATTAAGGTTTCTTTTGTGCAATATTTTACAGATATCTGTAAAAGGATGAGGTTTCTTTGTTGAATGTGTAACACTGAAATAGCGCTGTCAGTTTTGTTACACGAACCGGACCGCTTGAAATAGAAGCATTACAATGGCTATTCATTAACGTTGTTTTCATATAATTAAGCAGAAGAGCCCAGCGGTAGTAGTCGTATCTATTAATAGGATATGTGGCGTGTGAACGCTCTAATGTACTGTGCGAGTGTACATGAAGTGTTTCATAAAGGATGTAGGGGGACAAATTCCAGTCGCTCTTCATAGTAACTATAAAGTTTTAACTCGGGCTTATCGTGTGTTGCAACATTTAACGGACATTGTTAATTACACTAATTACATCATAATTAAATTGAATTTAAGGTCATATTATGCTGTAAATGCTTAATTAAAGATTGAAGAAGGAGAATTGTTCTTTATAAATATAAACTTTCTCTAGAAAATATAAAATATAAGAAATATGAAATTGGCGAATGTCAAATTTGCGAATTTTAGCAAAATATGCTGAATTCAGCATCTAAAGTTATAAAAATTTAAAAGCTTAAGAAATTAAATAATCTTTTTAAGAGTATCTCATCGAGAGAAAATGAATAAACCAAATAAATGAATGAATAAACAAAAATAAAAGAGATAATACGTGGAATCTTGAATCGCATTATAAATATTGAGTATTCAACAATGTCTGATTCCAATAATCCGAGGAAATACATATGATATTCGCAATGGTGTTAAATCTGAAGAGCTATTCGATCGCGCTGATTCGCATCGAACCACCGTTATCCAACACGTGTCTTTTTCGTCGTGGCATCCGGTATAAGACACGTATTCTCCATATTCCCCGCGACCTGACCTAGCTTGTCCGTTAACGGCGTTAACGCACACGCCCGGCATCGGCTTACAAGCTACGGTGTTATTCTAAGCAACGCTTCGCACGCTCTGGGAAACGGGCATTAGTCATTTTCCGCGCTGACAGCCGCTTTAAAGCGGGTTTCCACCAACGCCGTTATTTCCACGCTCGCCTCGCACTTTTTCACGTTCCCGCCGCGGCTCCGACGCTCCAGATGCTTCCTGTTCCGGTCTCTCGGCGAGGCAACCGGAAATCCCTTCCTGCGTTGAAACACGGAGATTATCTGTCCTGTTGTTTTCACCTTACTCCTCCTCAACCCCTTCCCACACACCCTCCTCTGGCGTGCCCCGACTCACAGCAAACGTCTGCGTTTTCACCACCGAGAGGAGGTAAAAGGCATTCGTACGCCAATCCTTTCCGACTTACCGGGCGTGTTGTTTCTTGGAATCGCGTCGGATGCTTCGTATCTTCGTGGGGAGTGCATCACCGCGGAAGGAGATAGCAATTGCAGCTTGTACGTGGCGATTCACCGTGTGCGTTCTGGCATTAATCTCAGAATACAGCGAGACGTGGATATTTGCCTTACCCAGATCCTGATGAGCCGATATTGCCAGCACCATGTTCATCGCGTAGCTAATTTTTCTGCATAACTTCCGCACGTAATACCGTAAGATGTCTTGGCAGTAGATGTCAGGGAAAAGCATTACGGGCGAGAGGAATAAATTACGGCAGCAAATACAAAAAAATGGTAATAAAAGTAAAAGGGAAGAAGGGTGATTTCAGCTTTTTCCTTGTAATATGTACTCTGACGTCAGAGCGATAGGCACGGCGATATTTAATTTACGTATAATCACGAAGGTGGGAGAGAAGGAAGAAACCAAACGTCATCCAAGGAGAGCAGCCTGTCGAGTGGATAATTCCCCCTTACCCCTCTTGCACTGACTCGTTCGTCAATGCTTTCAAGATATTGCGCTGCGGTTCTCCGCGATGTTTTCGGCCACTTTTAATCCTGGATTTATATTAGCTCTCTCTTCCGTTCACCTCGTCTCTCGGCCCTCTCGGCGATGCCTTTCAGAGTTCTAAAGCCGCGGCCTCATAACCCCCCACCCTATAATCCATCGTAATCCTTAAGACAACTAAAGGCGACTCCGGCCTCGCCCGGCCGAGGAATAGCGCCTCGGCTTTTTGCGGGAAATAAACAATTAAAAAAAAATCTGGGCTTTCGTCGACAATTTTTCAGTTCATTGAGTGGATAATTGACGTCAGAGATTCAGACGACCTCAATCGAGATTCTGGAAAAACGAGCATCTCAGTAGAGTTTCGTGGATTTTTTCCCCTTGTGCAGCACGAATGACGCGATATCCGAGTACCGCAATTCGCCTCTGAGGAAGCTCATTTTCATAACAAAGGCATTTTCTTAATCCTCTCGCTGTGGCGCTCGCGTAATTAAAAACGTTTCTAATAACGATGCGGAGGAGTTTGCACGGCGAATGGCGTATGCAGAAATTTTCCCAGAACAATTTAAAAACGTAAAACTGTAAGCGAGATTGGATGGTCACAGAATGTTCCCGATCACGTGTCAGCTGCTGCTTTCGTCCTTACAAGCAACTTTCAGTTTCATAGGGCCCTAACAGGCGAGAAACAGGAAATGTTCCCGATCACGATCCACCGTTCGGTACCCTATCCCCGCATAAAGTCCCAAAAGCTCCTTCGCCGGCGCATTTAAGCGCAAGGGCGCGAACGCGCCGGCCAATGAAAGCGGCTCTCTCTTACCTTCCGCCCGCATTGCAGCGTAGCCAAGGGACGATTTACGAATCGTCGTCGATGCGGGGATCCCCCGCCCCCTCTCCCGCCGTCCTCCGCCACCCCTTCCAACCCCTGCCGAGCCCTCCGCCGCCCTTCCGCCGTCCGTGCTCCTGGATCGATCTGCTGCACCAGGGAGAGAATTTAGGGACGCTTCGTTAAACTGCGCTGCAAAAAAGTTCGCCCACCGATTGGGCCGCCAGCCCCGAAGCCTCCTCGAGAGGAAAGAGGAACGTAAGAGGAGATGCCGGTGGCATGGTGGAGAGGGGATTCTTTTCTCCGTCCGCCCCTTTTCCCTCGTTTCAAAGATGGATCCCCCTTCCCCTCGAGCCTTCCTCTTACCCCGGATGGATTCCGCTCGACGATGGCTTTTGGATAGCCGCCCAATCGCTGCCACATATTCCTATCTCGGCTCTCCGCTTCCCGCCTATCCTCATCCACTTGTCAGTATTCGCTTCTTCGGTTGCTTCACCATACGATCCTCCTAATCCTAATTCATCTCCACCGTCTGCTTCACGAACGTTGCAGACATTTCGCGCGGGTTGTTGTACGAATATCGCTCAAGTGGTGTTGAAATAAGAGATCTTTCTTTTTTATTGCGGTTGTTTTAGATGTCTCAAACTGCACGTTTCACGAGTTTTCGCCTTTTCACTTAATTAAGAAGAAAATTGTGTTGTATGAAATTCAATTTGTGCGAGTTAGTTTTTCATGGTTTTTTATGGAAATCTTAGAAGTTTGTTATACGAACTTTTGCTTCTCTCTTCTCTTTGATTAATTGTTTGAATTATAATGATTACAACTGTTTAGTTGTAACGATTATACTTATGGGTTTGAGATATGGGAAAAAGAGTGTGAGATTATAGGATCGTAGGAACAATAAGATGCTCTTTTGAAAATTGCCCGCTCGTGCCGCGCCATTACGCGTGGCGTAGCGTGTTTTCGGCGCTTATGTATGCTCGAGCGAGTGAAAAACGCAAATACTCTTAACGTTATTACCTTTATTAAATTGCGCTGTGCGCTACTTTGCGACGCGCTCGCCGTCAGCCGTGCGGGATCTTCCGGCGTGCTTTACGACCGAAATGGAGGCGTGGTTGGATCCGATCCAGCTAGGATTGTGGATCCACCCCCAGATGTGGCGCTGCCACCGTGTAAACTCGCTTCCTCTCCGCTTCGGAATGTTCCTGCGCGATTTTTCGGATGTCCCTTGAGTTCGACTTTCATTGTTTCGTTGTATGAGAGGAAAGTTGAGTCGGAAAGTTATTATCTCTTTACGATGTTCAGAAAGTCCACTTATAGAAATCGGAGAGTGTAAAATGTGATACTTTATATAACTTTAAGTTGATTTGTCTATGACCAAGAATTTAACAAAATATATGAAAATAGTAAAAACCAAAAAGTTACAATTCTGTCCTCATATATTTTTACTCGATCCGTTAAAAATTTTCAACGTTACACGTTTGAGATATAGAAAAAAGTAGTTTTAAATAATCACACAAAATAAAATAAATCATAAATACATAAATAAAATACATAAATATTCTTTTATTTTTGTACGTTCCAGATACTTCTTGGGCATAATATATTCTCGATCTCTTTCTTCTCCTCTCTCTCTCTCTCTCTCTCTTCCTTTTTCTCTCGTCTACTCTCGTTAAGAACGCTCGTTTCATTAGTCGATATAATAAGCGGTGAATTAGTAACACGCGCAAGTAACGCGTGCGAGCATTCGGGAGCGGTAATAAATCTAATAAAGCATTCCCCGCTAATCAGGAAATAACATTCTAATTAAGACGAACGATCTAGCTGGCGTTGTCGACCTGCGCCGCGCAACCGACCTGGAAAAACATTTTCCAGCGAGCGAAAATTTTCTTGCCTACTAAACGTTGCATAACGTCGAAAATAATTAACACGTCGCGTCAACACGCCGTAAATAATTAATGCCATGTGGTTTTCACATGTAAACAGCTATATGCGAGTCTTAATATGCGATACGTGATTGCCGCATTTATCATTAGTTATTGCACTTTAGATAAGCAATTAATTTAGTGTAACTTAGTTAGATACACATATTAAACATGAATGTGTTAATGATGAAAAATATATAATTTTTTCACAATTATATTTTCATATCCTAAAATGTTTAACTTTTGTAAATATTTATCTTTTATCAATGCAATATGATGCAGTTGGACTGGTATTTTTTTGTTGACTGAATTATCTGGCATTATTACGGTATCTCGTTTCTCTTTGTGACAGAATACTCGTGATTTTGCGGATATGGAGCTCAGGCCAGCGATTAATGAGGGCTGGGAAATTAGATTTTACGTTTCGTTATTTCGCACCCCCTGACGGCTGAGTGGGGTGAGCGTGAGAGTGAAACGCATGTGAATTCGCCAGATGATCACCATTGATACCAGATAATAAGCTCGCTTAAAACTGCCTGACGTGGCGATAACACGCGCCGAAAATGGCGTCCTGGATGCATTTCTACATAGGTTTCTCACACTTTTATTCTGTACTTTTTCTACTCATTATAAAAGTATATGATAAATTTCAGGAAATCGATTTAGTCACGTACAAGTAGAAAGACACAGTAAATTTCTTCATAAAATGCTTTCTGGATATCTTTTTTCGCTGACATGTTAATAACAATTTTATTAAAAGTAATGATCATGATTTAAGACAGCGTACAATACATTACGGACATCTCATGCTTTTGCCTAAAGCTACATTATTGTACTGCTCATTTTGTAGTGCTTCCGTTATACATACTTAGGTATGTAAGTGTTTTGCGTGGGATATATCCTCGAAATGTGCAATAAATCTCACCTAATCTAATCTCTCTTTTGTAATTCCACGTGATACAGAACCTGCACATTTAACTCCCCCATTCCTAACGTGAAATGTCACCGTTGCGCATCTGCACTTTCACGCGCACGAGGTTTACATGCGTATCAACAATGCTACGCGGTTGAAGAAGCTTCACCCTAAGGTATCATAAAACGTGTCCCTCTCCGCCTCTCTCTCTCTCTCTCTCTCTCTCTCGTTTTCTCCACATCGACTTTTCACTCTCTTTCCTCGTTTCCCTTGCAATATTTCACGCCACGTTCTCTTTTCCCCGAATGCAACGGCGCCCTCCGGATCGCGCAATTCTCATATGCTGCAACGTACGTTTTCTCGCGCGTTACCCAGATTGGCGCATCACATTTTCCGCCCGTCCCGCCGACCCTCCCGCCCATCGCCGACTGCATTTTTCATTTCGCGCTCGGTTCATGACGTTATTACCCCGTACTTTTGATACGACTTTATACACCAAGCTGCAGCAACCCTATTATCGCGCGAGTGCGGCGGAGCGGATAATCGCGCGCGAGAACGCGCTGCTCGGTACGGACCGTTTTTAATCCCGATAATTGGATTCGAACCGATTTTTTACGGCGACTCGCGCGGTCCACGCTGACACTCGCGTAGATCTTGCGGATCTCTCGCTTTCCGCGCGAGCGCAATCGCGGAAGTTGCGCGATGAATTACGACTGTTTGCATCCGACTGTTCTCGGTGTCGCGAATCGCCTCGTGCTGTGATTCAGCATTAAAATTGCCTTGCGTTGCCGGTGAGTCGCGTCAGGTCCGTATCTCAGCAAAATCGTCTTCGTACATCTCCGAGAGTTTCATTATCTTTTTTTGTACTTATTGCAGATTTAATGCCTTCAAAATATTAAATAAATATTAATAAATATTTTACCATGAAAGAGTACGTTCATTGGCACAATATATGCAAACCCGTCAAGTTGTTTATGTTTCGCGTTTAATGGTGGAATTTACATTTTTGTTTCATTTTCCGCCTGCTCTGTAAATTTCTCTTGACCAACTTTCGCAAAATTTTGCTTCTGACACGATGACCTTTTCGAGACGGCTGATTTATTAGTGGATTCCGCTATTTCATATAATAGCATGCTTCCATTTCCACCGCAGCGGGCGATGTTTTATAGCAGTGTGAGCACTGAACTTTTACGATATATAATGCAAGGGAGAAAATGGTTATAAAAAAGTACATGTACACCCACACGTCGACAAACGTTACTTCATACAAATGCGCTTTGTTCGCTGAAATAGAACTCTTCGGAGCTTTGGAATCAGTGATACGTCAATTTCGCGCGATCGCGGCTACGGCGCTGCAGTTCTTTTCCTCTGCAGATTCGTGGGTCCGATTAAACCTGCCGTTTCCTTTGCAGGCTCCCTTCAGGGCGCGAAAACGCGTAATCCCGCCATTCGTTCTCACGCGAATTTATGGTTTCGCGCGGCGACGACCGGCGTCGAGTCGGCTAACGAACCGACCTGCCGCGGTTTAATTTAAAACCGCCGGCGAGTGGTTCTCTTCCGGTCGATTAGGAGCTGGACAAGTCTTTCCTGAAGAAGGGCCGGCGTCGTGCTCTATCTCTCATTCTCTTTCTCTCTTTTTCTCTTTCATCATCCCCCCGGGTTCTTCCCCTCTATCCCCCGCTCGTTTTGCACCACCCACGCTATTTCTACTCGTACGGTGTATCCGGTCGCGTTTATTTACTGATACCGCGTTCTCCAGTCGGCCACACGACCGTATACATAAATCCAGTTAGCCCTTTGCGCTCGTCCTTCTTCCTTCGCACCGCTATCGCTTCCCTGTTCCACACCCCCTTCCGTTCGCTCCGCGACTTCTCGCGCGAGCTTCCGACTTCTCGCTAAAGCTGTCACGCTTCTAATCACGCTTTTTACGAGGAAAGGACTGAATAAGCAGCAGCTGAATTCGCTCGAGCGTCGTTAGAGCGCTCGAGAACTGGGACGGCGCTTTCAATAGAAGGATACTTCTGACTACACCTTCTCGTCCCGATGAAGTATCTCGATTTTGTACTAGTTGCATATGAACGCATAATTCCTCATTACTACGTTATTATAATGCGTTGTAGTATTCTTGCATTATTATATTTACTTACCGTACCACACCCTCAGAAAGGATTTCTAATAACAAGACGAAAAATATTCTTGACTAATTTAATCGTATTACAAGTATAAAAAATATGAAAATAAAACAATTTTTAATTTAAATCAGTAATTTCTATTCTTCTCTCTCGAATTAAATAAGATTGTCTTACTGTCTCGAGACAAGAGTAACATATACAAATTTATCCTTATATATTCTTGTATGTAGAATAATTTGATATTAGCGCCACTTTATAGTAGGCTTCGTCGATGTCGACGCATCATTTTCTCACAGTCGCTCGTCGACTCGGCGCCGTCCTTTATTCGGATAAAACGGCCAATATTTATGTGTTGCAATCGAAAATCGGGAAAGTGTTTCTGTTATTTACAATGAATAAGTGCAATACTCTACAAGAAATATTAAAAGATATGGAAATGTAAGTAAGTATATACAATATACTTACTTGAGAAATAAAATTCGAGATAAGACATTTCCATATCTTTTAATATTTCTTGTAGAGTATTGCACTTATTCATTGTAAATAACAGAAACACAGAAACACTTTCCCGATTTTCGATTGCAACACATAAATATTGGCCGTTCTGTGCAGATTCTACAAATTCTCTTACAAGAATAGCATAAGATGTCTTTTAGATCTCACAATATTCTTAAATCAAGAATATTTTGAACTTGCTACAAATTTTTATCTAAATCCTTCTGAGAAAATTAATGAGATAGCACCAAGATTATTTGAATCTAGATTTTCGAATTTTCTATTCAAGATTAAAATATGCTCCTTTTCAATAATAAATATGATTGTCGCTATAGCGATCTTATTTTATGATAGATTAAAGAGTAATAGCATTAAGTCCAGAAATCTTTTCTGTGGGTGCATACAATCTGTTTCTCCTACATCGTGTGACGTATCCTCGACGTAATATTCTACTCGCACACACGATCCGCGTATCATGATTTTTCCTCGCGCGCATCTCGTATGTATGCTCGACCTCAGCAGCATTCAGCTGCGTTATTACATGATTGTGCGTGCCATTGTAAGATAATATTTATAATATTATCATCCCCTATTATCTCCCTCCTTTCCCCCCTCCCTCTCTCTGCCGCTGCCGGATGCGCAACGTTCATGATGCAGTATTCCATTTACGCTGGAATGAGGTTTTAACGGGACGGTTATATTCGCGGACTCCGGTACGCGCCGCGTTCCGACGACTCCGGGCTGCTGCCGGTTAGCGACTTGCTGAACGCGGCGCACTCGTGGAATGCAATTTTACGTACGAAATGCAACGTTACATAAGTTATCGTGGGTAATGCGCCGGGAACGAGGTCGTCGCTAATTGTAAGATGGTGCGAGAGAAGCGTGCTATATAAGACGCGCAGGGAGAGGAAGGAGGATGCACTCGCGCCGTTACGCACAGAGCACGCGTTGCGTTGCAATTACGAGACGCGGCTTCACTCTCGTTGCTGGAGAGAGAGCCTCTCCCTCTCTCTCTTTTTTTGCGCTCGGCTAACGTTCATCGTGCTCGTGAGGCTTCTCCTCTGTCTCATGCTTCTGGTTTTTCTGCCCTTTGCCTTTTTCCGTTCTTTCGCTTTGTTCTTTCTTTTGCTCGGGGACGTGTTATCGAGTTCGGTGGAGAATCGATTTTATTGTTAAAACTATTTTGTTAGATTCTTCTAGTTTGTATGTTTGTTGCGTTATTTTATAATTGCTCGTTATGCACGCTCGTATGCGTATTATTTGTATCCTTTCTTTTTTCCGATATATATGCGTTCCTTCTTCGTTTCTCTTTTTTATTTGTTTCTTTCTCTTCTGTTTCCCTTGCGGTTTCCTTCAACATGTATTCGCATTCAGCGGACACGCATCCGTCGTGTATATTTGCGTGATGTAAAGCAAATAAACTACCCGAGTGTTTCGCACATACCTTTTGCTCGTAACGTTCATGTGGGCATGCAAGAGAGTGCATCGTGTCCCTCTTGAGCTTCTCTTCCCACTTTTTCTGCCTTTATATTGCATCTTGGAGTTACTCACCTTTGTTTCGCAATTTTATTCCCCTGACTTTACTGTCGTCACTTCAGTTTATCATAAATGATAACATTGTTCAGATATTTGACAAGTTCGTAAAAATAACCTGTCTAAAGAATGTATTATTATTAAATTTTATCCAACGACATAAGGACATGCGTGAATAATTATTAATACAAAGCAGAAAAGTAATTAGACACGCAATCGTGATTCTCAGGAAGAAAACTTATAAACCGTCTTGCTGTTTATGCAGACACGCATTTCAGTGTCGCACGGATGCACTGCGTCGCTCCGCGACTTCCGACTCATCGCGAATTCCAACGATTTTAACATTTAAAGTAATTGCACTCCTCGTCCCTGTGTTCTTTGATGTCGTCCTTTGAAATAATCTTTTTTGATCTGGACTGATTAATTTATCGGATTAAATCTCGCAGCAGCGTAACAAATCAGCCGGTAATCAGATTCCTCTGTATCCACTTCCCTTTGGACGAAACCCCAATGCGACGACGTCGCTCCCGCTGCGCCGCGCCGGATTCGCAGCGCTTGTTTGTTCTCGCAAGAAGGGATATCACGCCGGCAACCCGGTTTTCCGGAGCTGGAAAAACCATCGAAAAACAGAACAATTTGTATCCGCGGCGGTCGGAAGAGCGCGCTCGGCTTCTCGTCCGAGCCATAAATCGACGCGCTCATCTTTAAAATATGGGAACGCGGAGATATTTGGATTTGGGCGCGCCGCGCGAGAGACGAGGGCGAGAGCCGTCCGTGTGCGCGGACGGAATCAAAGGGGATGAAGGGGGCGAGACCGGGAGGAGAAGCGCCGGAGTCGGAGCAGGAAGTCGCAAAGGCTCGTAGTAAAGATGTCATCTCCCCGCCGACGGGCGGACGGCACGGGTTTATTTGCAACGGGTGCATCGCCGGCCTCTCCCCCTTAACCCTTTTACCCTATCCCTCTTACCCTGCCTTCCCTTCCCGATCGGTCGGCCGCCGTCGTCGGTTCTTCCTCGTTTTCCCGCCGCTGCGGCCTCGTAAATTGCACGGCAAATAATTGATAGGCGAACGCGATGTCTCTATTCTTGTTGGCAGCACTTGTAAAGGAGCCGCGATTTATTCCGCCTCACCGCCTCGCTGTCCGCCGCCAATATAAATGGCCGTTCCCGGAGAACATGCGGAGGAGGGGGTTAGCAGGGGACCGGGTGGAGGTAGAAGGATGTACCCGTCGCCGGTACCGCGGGAAAGAAAATGTTTGCGGGAAAGACTCCGGGAGGAGGAGGAGGAGGAGGAAGGGAGGCGCCGCGGAAAATCGCACGGAAATTCCGCGCGTCGGACGGACTTTTTTCCTCCTCGACCCCTCGCCGCTATCCTTCCCTTTGACCCCATCATCGAACACGCGCGTATCCGCGTTTACGCTTTAAACGACGGTCCGCTTCCGCTTTTTCCTTCCCGTCGCCCGCCCGCTTTGGCAAGCAGATGACCAGGATGGGAAACATCGCCGTCTGGAGCGCTGCCATTTTTGCGGCGAGGATACGTCGGCTCGTAAATTGCTTCGAGGCCGTCGCATCAATTCGATGGTTCCGCTTATGGCTTCCTTCGTAATTCGCGAAGTCTCGTAAAGCGGCATCGGTAACCCGCCGATTATTAATCAGCCTCGTCTAACTTTTGTGCAAAGTATTTGAAATTGAATTTTTCATTTATATAATATATTCCGGAATATATAACATTCTAGTTATCCCAAAAGTACGTTTATACAACGTCGATCATTGGCGGTCGGACTTTTCATTCGAAGATAGAGGACAGAGCATTCCGTTATTGCATGATAAATTACATACGTCAGAAGAATCAAGCGCGCATATGCGGGTTAATGGAATGTGGGATTTGTTATTTCTCTCGTTCTCCAAGAGAAAAGTAATGGGAGAAACTAGAGGCAATTAGATGCTATCTACGAGTCCGCTGGATGTTGCTGTACGTGTGTGCACTTGACGTGATCGTGTGATTAAGATTAATATAAGGATCAAATGACAACTAACTTGACAACTGAACATCGCTGATGAAGCCCTTTGGACGGATATACACTTTTTCGAAGGTTTATTCATGGACAAGGGATCGTCTCTGGCTCGATGGCCGTCGAGTATAACTGAAGACACGGTCTAACAAGCGCATTCACGCGAGCGTCGTTATATCGCGCGTGCAGGACGAGGCAATAATGTGCATTCGCGTTCTTTCCCTCCTTTTTTCTCCCGACAAAAATTTCTTTTAACGATTTGCCTCGATACCGCGGTCGACAATGCCGCCGGGATTGCAAACGACTTCCTGCAGACGGTACTTCCGTGAGATTGAAGACGATTTGATATTTTGCGCTCCCGTGAATCTTCTCTTGCTGGAAGTGAAATAGAGATCGCACACATACTTGGTCTGTGCAAATTTACGCTAAAAAAACGGAATGGATTTCACGTTAATTCGGGAATGCCTGCAGTTAATGAGAATTGCGATGAATTCGGGAAATGGTGCAATGGTGCAATACAGATCACTGAATAAACGAGAAATCAAGTAACCGGATTGCTAATGGCCGGAGGCGAAAGAAACAACAGCTGGAAACGCTACTTTATTTCGCATTAGAAAATTATTATACCTTGCCAGACCGCGAGTATACATATATCTCGGGATTGCGAGAATGGGGATGCAAGGAATGGCCACGTTGCGAATGGCGGAAACGAACGGAGAAGCGTGAGATAACGCGAGGAGAATGACGATGAGGAAAGGCGGGAACGGGCGGGAAAGAAGGGCGAGCATTGTCATCCATGGTCCGTAATTAGGCTGAATGGCGCTTTTCAACGGGGCAGCCCTTTTCGAAACGAGTTCGGCTTACCGTCACTGCGAAATATCACTGGGCGATAATTAACGCGTTATCGCGTGTCCGAACCGGCCGGCCACGGCGTACCGGCAGAATTTAACCGCGCGATTAACGAATTCGCCGGGAATTGTATGGCGCGCGTCGACCTCGTCCTGCGCATAGCGAGGCGACCTGAAAAATAATATTTCTAGCGTATTTTCGTGAAATAATGTCCGCGCTGAATGAAAAATTTAAAGAATTCGTCGTTCTCGGCGTTCGCTTTGCGAAAATGTCGGTCAGGATGTTATAATATTTATGCGTCTATGAATTTGTTAAGTGACAGAAACGAGTCATCACAATTTTACGTGTATTTAACTGAATTTTTATAATATAATTTATTCGTTAAACTGTGTTATTAATGTGTTGATTAAATATAAACGCTGCGCTTTGTAACGGACGTGTTCACTTCAATTCTAAGTGACGATTTTATATATCACTTTTCAATTCATCATTTTCATTAAAAGTGGATCATTTTTTCTAGCCTTATACATCTTGATTTTAAAGCTAAAAATAAAGTCATATTATTCGACCATGAATACTGCATCATTAAGACTATCACGGGACGTAGAGGAGCGTAGAGAGTGTAGAGAGCGAGCGCTCGGAAATTAATCGGAATCGATGTCGCGTTAAATACAAAACGAAGCGTTCTTTAAGCGTTTGCATCCTAAACATTCGTTACACCATCATGTGAACCGTAGGGCTGCAGACTGGAAAGGGACACTGAATTACTAACTGGAGTTAATTGAGCGAGTCTGTCGGTGCAAGTGACTCTGGAAATGTACTCGGCCGTACTCGTCGTGGTGCGCGCGACAGCCCGGCCGTTTTGTTATACGGCGCCGCGTTAAAATATCCGCGCCGCTCGCGATTCGGCACGAGAAGCGTTTATCGGGCGTATAATATCTGCGAGTCACGTCGACAAAATGTTTAACGGTTCGCGCGACGGCGATTAATGAGATATTTTAACTGGGCGAAATAGATTACGCGCACACGCCGGCTGCCATTCGAAACAATCAAACTGCCCGTTTGGACCGCCGCCAGTCGCACGACCGCATAAACGTGCGAATTTATTATAAATCTTGCTGCGACCGGCGTGTTTCAACGAGCGCGTTTCATTGATCGCGAGCGCAAAAATCAACCGGAGTCCGATTGATTAATCTCCCGTCATCGTTTCGAGTCCCTTTCTCGCGCGCGAACAATGTTGCCCGCACGAGCGCAGGAATCTGCAATTGAATAACGAGACGTGGCTGCCGTTTCGTGCATTGCCGGCAATCAAGAGGATCAATATTATGAGGCGAATAATAACGCGATATTATTATGAGTTATTATGCTGCCAGGGCGTCGAGTTTTGTTCGCGACCAAGGGAAAATGTACAACGCGCCATGATATAGAAGAACCGCGTTGCGCTGGAATATAAAATAAAAATAATCATCCGAACGAATTGTACGTTCTATTATTTCTGTTTTATTCAATGACGAATATTGAGGATAAAACTTTCAAGATCCGTAATGCCGAGCGACTTCGAGCGTCCTATATTCCTCGCGTTGGAAATCCTTCGTGTACTGAATCTGAATTTTCAACGATGCTTGAAAATCTATTGTTTGTAGATTTTTAAGTTTAATATCGCAAATATACGAGTGTACCAAGAGAGAGAAAGTTTTAACAATCCTCTGCAGCCACGAGGTACCCAAAAATATTATATCTAAAGATATCGAAATCCTTTATTGAGATCATCAGTTCGAGGACTCGGGATACAGTTGGCAGGACATTGCGTAATTCGCAAATGCAAATCTAATCTCACGATTAGGGTGCAGTACGCTTTTTTTTTACGTGCCATTAGGCTACCACACCCGATTACTTCCGGTCCCAGGAAATGCACTTCGACATGAGGATTCTGGATTATCCTGTCGCTCGCGAGTGAGCGGGTTCGTACAAAAACCAGCTCGAGTGTGTCTACGCCGGGCGGTCGTATAGTAGTAGAGTCGGTAGCGAAACGGCCGCCATAAATCCCGGGGCGAACACATGCTTTGCATAATATAAGCTTCGCCTCTCCCGAAGCGAACCCCGTCGCCTCGCGTTTCCTCTCGTTCCTCGTTGCGTTTCTCCCGCGTTTACCCGTTGCTGCCTCGTCCTTTTACTTTCGTACTCCTCCGCCATCGTGCCACCTGCGTGTACAAGACCGCTCCGTGAGAAACGGAACCGAGCTCGTTGCTCTTATTGAAATATAAGCTTCTTAGTTCTTGCTTGTTCGCACTGTTTATTGGATTCTTCCGCGGGAATAATTGGATGCAGTATGGAGCTGATTTTAAATAGAGGTCTCCGCGAAGAAAAATGACTCCATGAGTCAAGTATTACAGGAGCACAGTTTTTCCCATATCGATGCAGGACTTCAGCTAAATTAAGATGGAAATTAGTTCCGTTAGTTGTAAATTGAAGGAGATATTTAAAAAGTACAGCGAAATGAAAATTAGAAAAGAAACCCTATGATTTTCATATATCGTAATGATTGAGACATTTACTTAATTAAATGATGAAAAACTTCAAAGCTTTAAATTAAATTTCGAATATAGAATGCGATTAATTGATTAGCAATCATTTTATAATCAAGCTCTAAAGCTAAATATTTTGTAATTACAAACAGTTTTACACAGCATGTTTTTCAAACTCTTTTAGATGGAACATTTTCAGGAAAACTACACAATCTTGTTTGATTAAAATAATTATTAAAAATCATTATTAAAACGTTTACGTGTGTCAAACAAGAAAGCTGTTAAGCAAATACGTTTCGCGCACAGCTATTCTGGTTTAAGAGAATAACGCAATGATGTACGCAACGTTTTGCTCATCTAAAATATTAACATTGTCGCCTCCGTTGTAAGAAATTATCCTCGCGATTCTTCACGAGGAGCGAGTCAGGCCGGCGACGCGACGCGTCGCGACGCATCCTTGCTACGATCAACAACGTTATTTATCGCGACGATAAGTTTTCAATTGCGGTCTCGCGAGAAGTTATGGCGCAAAACCCGGTTCCTTTTTCCAGAGACGCGCCCGCGTCGCCGGAAGAAGCCCTCGCGGCCAATAAATCATCGTTAATGATTCGACCTCTGGCACAATCTCAGATCCCTCATCCCCGTTGTAAGTATTAATGTCAGCCGCGATATTGCTCTATCAACGTGTACCGTAATTTATAGCGAGCCTTGCTCGCGTCCCGGGAACTAATAAGCCTGTCCGACGCTATTCTTCGAGCCGACCTATTCCTCTTTCGATTCCTCTTCGGTTTCCGCACAATGGCGTGTCGAAATTTCCCCTGGAACCGCCATTCTTTCCGAAATCGGGAATATTGGCACTATGGATTCCCGATATCCATTTGCGGAGAAGAGATATAGGCACCGGTTAATGAGACAGCACGGAATTTTAAGAAGACGGACAATTTTAATATAGTGATATATATTCTCATTTTCCTCAAGTGTCAGTTTCTTTCTCCCGCTCACCATCTCTCCTTGAATTCTCTCGCGACCTTCTCATCGCTGTATTCGTTCCTTACTCTCAATTTCTGTTCCGCCACATTTAGAATACGTGTAACAAGTTTTACCAATGTTCGCGTAAAATCGGGGAGAAAAAGTGAGAGTGACAGACCAAAAGAATAAAGTAAAGACCAGAGTGTTTAAAAAGGAGTGAGAAGGAGAGCAAGCAGGGAAAAAGGGAGAACATAAGTGAACCGGTCCTCCGGAGGCTAGGACGCGGGGTTCACGGGTGGAGGAATAGTGGAGGAAAGAAAAGCTTAGATAGAATCTGTCGATGAGGACCGGTACCTTGGCTCTCTCCTTCGAGATTTTCACGACGATAATCGCCCCACTCGAGATCCTCGGGAAGCGCCGAAGGAAACGGATGGGAAAGAAAGGACGACTGCGAGGCGGGGGATGGTCCCTGACGGCGCGGAGTAGGGCGGAGGGGTTGGAAGGATCGGAGAGGATGGGCGACGAACTTATTCCTACGGCGGAGTGGGAAATCGACCTTGGTAATCCAGCGTTCCCGAGGGCCGACTGTTCCACGTTTCTTACGGAGCAATCTGCTTGATGATTTCTTCTTCGGGGCTCGAGCAGCCGTCAGCCACTTGGCTCCGCGCCGCTCCGGAAAGTCGGCAGACTTCCTCGCGGATCGCGGCGGCTCGAAGGCCACGACGATAGATAAACCGGGATAAATAGGAGAAGAGCTGCTCTTGAAACTTTGGAAAGTCCGTCGTTCTTATTCATCGCGGATGCTCCGTCAGGATTGGTCTGCAGCTTCACTTTAACAAATGGAATCGGATCCGACCTTTTTCCAACCGATGACAGCGGTTCCGCGTGCACGTATGCATATGTTTCTCGCATCTGCATGAGTAAAAGATGCGCACGGCTGACAAGCCGCACCAATCCGTCATATCGTATGTCACTTTTCAAACGTGCGTAAAACGATGTAATTGATAGCGAGCGTGACGGATAACGTGTGACCCCTAAAAAGTTGGAAAAGCTTACCGTTTGTTTCATGCATCGCTGATCGTGAATAATATTTCGTTGGAAATTAAAAAGCTCTCGTGAATTGAATTTTCGGACGTAAACAGATAATAAAATATCTTTTATTTCGACCGATATAAAATTTTCGATAGACAGATTTTCCAAATTTTACGTAGAATTTATGATCGAGAGGTTACGTTGTTTTATAAAATTTGGCAATGCAAGTCATAGTTATTTGCATGATATTTTGCATAATTGCCAGACAAAACTGAGGTCGCTTTTTGGTCAGGCACATTTTCTGCAAATGTATGCGCGACTCGAATGCCAAGTGTAATAAGTGATGCGATCGATATGAATAACCGGCAAAAACGTCGACACCCGATATTTGCGGGCGTCTTAATGGCGATTTGATTGCGGAGCTTTGGGAAGTAATCGTCGATTTGACGAGGCTGGAGAAAAGGCAAGGGAACGGCGAAAGAGCTGCGGGGACGGCGAGAAGGAGGACGAGGAAGAGCAGGCTGCACGCGAAAGCGGCGATTTGCGTGCAGATCACGTTTTTACGTAACGCGTCTCTGGCATTGTGATTCCGCCGTAATGAGAGAGCACGCACGTGCGAACGAATTGGTCCCCAGCGGATGCACTGCGTGTCACACATCTCTCTCGTTCATCTCTCAGTCGTTCATTCTTAGTTTCCGCGCTTTCATCTCTGCAAGCGTTATCGGTTCAGTTATTGCGTGACGTCTAGCTTGGTAACGTTTATATTGTTTGCATATTTTGCATGGCGAAACGGTAGATTTTCTCTTGGATGAATCGCATCTCATCGAAGTAGATGTATATATACATTCGTTTGCTTCTTCTGCTTTCTTCTGTTTATTCTTTTTTCCCTGTTTTGCAGAGCAATTAATTTTCTTTATCCGCTTATTACGCTTAGCTTCATGCGATACATCTACGTGATCTCGACGCTCTTATGTCACTGTATCCTCCATGTTTCACTTTTATTACATATTACTTTTTAATCTGAAAAGCAGATCTTTTCCTAGAACTCGGATAGGGCACAACTCTCCGCTTTTCCTCTCGCTTATTTATTCACTCACTCACACGTTTGTGCACTTATTTCTTCCTCCATCTCCCTTTTTCTTCCCTTCGGCACCCTTTGCTCCGGTACCCTTTATGCAAATCCTAATGGCCACGACGACCGAAAGCCACGAGTTATAGTTAGCCACAACCCTCGCTTACTTTCGTACGTGGATGATCTCAGCTGCATCTTCCTTCTTTCCTCCTTTTCGCTATCTTCGTCTTCCGTTCCTGCTCGTACTCTTCGTTCATGCGTCTCTCCGGAACCAGATCGAGAGAGAACGGGGGCGGAAGATGACGCGGCTCTTTCGCCGCGAACCTGTTGATTTCGACGAAAAATTCAGGGCGATAGCGACTCCATGAGCAAGCCCGCCATGAAACAGTATTGCGGCTGTGATTAACGAGCGAATGATTACCCGAGTAATTTTGATATCGATATGTTTTTGCGCACGTCCGGAGATGATGAATGTCAGAAATTCGAAATGGCAGAGTTCGGACAGATACTCGATCGAGAGACCAATTTATGAAAAATGAAACTGTAAACTTGTATAATATCTCAAGCGAGTTATAAAATATTATTGAGTTTTGATCATTGCAAAATAAATAATTCTCCAGGAATCTCATTTCGAGATTGCTTCAGTCCAAACTGCTAAGCTAAGGACGAGGAATTGCGAAGGATGAGGCAACGCGATGTACATACATCGAAGAGCAATGGCGGTCGCAGCGCACGGGATGCTAGATAGGTCATCCGGGAACCTTTGACGGGATATCGACCCCATCCCTGTCGATATATCGACAGACTCTCGCCTTCTATCTTTGATAGAAACATGTATGTAAACGGGCACATGTATGTATGTGATATACGTATGATGTACGTATTCGACATATTATACGATAAATTGTGCATCACTCACGCGCAAAAAAGAGAATGAAAAAAGGAGGTAAGGTAACGGACAAAGTCAGAAGGAGATGATATAAGTGAGAGAATCGTGTGCCCTGGTCCCTTTTTGTCACAGTCGAATCCTTATCGAGCGTTTCCCTTTCGCCTCTCTTTCTGCTTCTGCCCGCGCCGCTCTCATCTTCCTTCCTCTTCGTAGGTCTTCTTTTTCTCTTTCTTCTTTTTCTGAATCTTCTACGTGCCCTCTCGCCCTACCGTAATTTTCCACGCCGAGATATCCACTCTCGATCACGGAGCGTGTCGGCGTTTAGTCTTGCTTTTATTTGAAATTGAAACGAAATTGAGACCTCGATACGCTCCCAATCCGATCTCGGACACACTTCTCCCGTCTCGTCTTCGTCCTCCAACCGTACCCCCTACTACCGCGCGGGATAAAACCCTTCCTACTCTGGTTCACCAACCGAACAAGCTCCTATCGAAAGGATAAGTTTGGGGCGAGACGAAGTCAAGTGCTCCACTGCGAATTCTCCCATCTCCGTGACGAAATTTCGACTTCCTTATATCTTCCTTATCCAAAACCGTTTTATCAGACATTGACATAATTCTGATAAATTTAACTTTCGATGCTATATGACGTGTAAAATGATACATTTATGCCAATTGTCACAGTCCTTTTGTTGAAAATAATAAATACAAAAATAATTTCTTAAACATAGTAAAGAAATAAATGTAGAGTTTTAAAATTTAGATAAAATACAAAATTAATTGCGACATAATGTAGACAATTAACTATTAACAGTTCAGTACATAAATCTGTTATATTATTAATTTTTATTAACATCAATATTGTTAAGTTTCCCGAAGTTTCTTTCTGTTCTACATTTTTACGCGCGCCTTTATCTAGTGGACACGTTGAAAGCTAATTATTATTTCTTCAGAGAAGTTTCATTTACAAACATTACTTTACTCAACTTATTACACGCGCCACAGTTTCACGCTAAAACTTTAGGAAAACTTACTTCGTTACTTTGTATTTAGAAATCGCAGCAATTAATCTCATGATGGGCTTTAAGATAACGTGCGAAGAAGACGACGGAGTATTGGTCTCCTGGAATGTCCAGAATAAAATCTTGGAACCTGCTGGGATGGGAATTCGCCGCATCGGGGAATTTCTCGCGATAACTGCACGCGATGCCAAGCTGTGCTTGCTCGGCCCCTCGTGACGACAAATTAGACCGACGTCAGTCTCTCCCCATTCTTCCGGAACCGGCATTTCTTAATGGATTCTTGACGCTCGAGCTGCTGCGCGAACTGCGCTCCACGACGTGAAAGAATGCGCCACGTCGCTCGAGATATGCGATAGTGTACGTTTCTGATAGCGGCGAGGACATCAAATTATCCATGGAGTCGATCATTTTCTATCGGAAATGTCGCATCCGGCGAGTTCCATTCTCAAGAGATGCGTGACTGAGACTTTAGCGGATGAAAGTGAATATGAACCGTAGGACAATTTGAATACACACAGTTCAATTTAATCACGTGTTCCGCTGAATCTTTAGCTTCCATTCGGAAATGCTATAGAAAGATTTGACGTTCGAGAGTTTAATGTTAAATGAATTTTCATTAGATACAAGGGGAGACCTTGTACTCCACCATCCACCATATTAATTTCCGCGGGAACAGATCGACAATTGCGTACCTCGAGATTCGAGAAGCGCGCGCGATCGAGCGCGCGTTCATGCGCAAGCACTCGCTCAGCTGCGAAGCTGAGCCTTTAGCCAGCTCCGTTTCTCTTCCGGGTTTCGTCTTCGCCAAGCCTCTTCTCGTCTCCACCTCGCCTAATCCCCGATGCTGGTACCGAGAAACTCGCTGGAGTGCTTCTAATCAGCGGCAAGACCCGTCAAGTTCCTTCACGTCGAGTTACAGTCGGAGAGTGAGGGTCGAAGGGGTTCGTTCTCTTTGTCCCTCTTTCTCTCACCCCTTTCATTTTGCAGTCTCGCGCACTCCCTTCGCCACCATCTTTCTCGCGCTGCCTGCCTAGGAGATTCAACAACTTTGATCCCTGATTCTGGTTTACCTGCGGAAACCCTCAACTTCGTCTAAGCTTGTTCTCTTCGTTCCCTTTCTCCATCTTTCTCCTCTCTTATTTGTGCTTATTGCTTATGCGGGTTGTCGCTATTATTATCTTCCTTTCTTTCATGAACTTCCAAATCAGTTTTCCTAAGCAAGAGCGTCAAGAAGCTTTGATTTACATTTTGATGGAATTTTTAAGAATGTTTTGATTTATATCACATAGGATAAGCAACGACAAAACGTTACTTTCTCGATTCCGATAGTAGTTTATCTTGGACAAATTTTGTAAACGATTTAAGGATCGGTGTAAACTTAATCAAATGCTAAATTTACGAAGGGTAAATTACAAATTCGTCAAAGAATCTGTAACTAAAGAGCCCTACGGTAGTTCCGAGATTATTTTGTATGCGTGTGAACACAATAACGAGACGCGTTGATGGTCTGCGTGAAACAGGATGAAGTAGGGTTAATCTCATAAGGACTCGTAAGTAATGTAATATTAGTTTGCCCGTGTTATCCGCCGTGGGCCCTAACTCCGACTTGTTCTGTGAGATCATCCTTCGTTGCTCCCGGCAGCTCCTCTCGACGCCGAATTACGGAACGTAACGGAGGATACCGCGTGACCCCCGGACTTGAAACTCTTCGAAGTTTGCCGGGTCTCTTGCGAATTTATCACGGAGGAAAATTGTTTGCGATCGTCTCTGCGTTGCGGAGCGTCTCTGTCGGACTTCTAAAGTGATCGAGCGCGCAGTTCATACCGAGAGAGCATTAAATTTCGACGCTAATAATATCGCGCACCTGTGACGAACTTGGCAAATGAGAACTAAATCTTCTTTTTTCAAGCAACTGAGAAGTAAACAGCACTTGATGTGCTTCTGAGATTTACGCAATGCATAAAGCAAAGCCTAAGATCCAGATTATTATGAATTACTCCTATGTAATTCATAAAAAGAATATACGTGGAATGAAAAAGATTCACACACATAAATCCAATTGCCATAGATCCTCTCTTCAAGGGAAATGAACACACGTATCCCATAATAACATTTACAGAATCGTTTTCACTTAATGGCGGCTCTTAAGAGCGATAACAAATTCAAGAGATGTTTACGAGGTTTTATGTGAAATTAAACGATCGGCGTTTCACGACAACGCTCCTTCATAAAAGCGAAGAACGCTATTCTTCACGTTCTCCACTTTTATGAAGGAACGTTGCTGTGAAACTCCGATTGTTTAATTACATACATTATATCCGAGCATGTTGTTCACGTTCAGAGATGCCGTTCGCCGCGATCGCGGTTATCAGGCGACTTAATTAATGCTGGTAATCGATGTTATTTCATGCATCCATGCATGGCGTAGCTTAACACGGTCGTTTCTTCCAGATTCAAGGAATGCGCTTAGAGTACAAACTTATTACGCTTTGCCGCTATCACAAGACGTATGACTCGCATTGTTTGCGCACTGGCTATTTTAAATTTTCATTGAATTGCAAGTAATTATTTTCTTGACGTTACTTAGAGTTGTTTTAAGTTGGAGCTTATAGTAGAGAATAACAATAATATTAAGATTCGTATGGTTACATACACGTATCAATATAAATAAAATTACAATTATAACGTGCACACATCTTTTTATTGAAAATTTCTATAGAAATTAAAAATAATATAACGCTCATGAATAAATAATTCTGTTTATTTCTTTCGTAAATGGAGGTTGCAGATATCACGAACAAAACGAAACGTTCTTTTGACTGAAACTGTTTTAGTGATAACTGGAGCAACGTAGAACGTCCGTAATGAGAAAGGCGACGTTCGACTTTAAAGTAAAGCTTCCTTGGAAAACGATTCTGAAAGCGGATTTTATTCTAAGCACATCAACAACGGACGACAGTTTGAAAGAAAAGTCTTCCCTTTCGTCAGGACTGTTTTTCCTGATATAAAAACTGTGAAACATAACATTCGTATATTAAATATGAAAAGTGTTTTAATATAAATATAATTATAATAGAGAAAACTACATTCAAGCATGTCGTATTGAAAGTTTTAAAAAAATAATGTGACAAATGGTTTGTAAAATATTCTACAAAATTTTAAGGAAAAACAGGTATATTTATATAACAACGATAATTATATATAAAAATACTGTTTTAAGCATTTATTTAAAATATGAATGAGATGAAAACGAAATTTACAAAGATATCAGCAAGTGCTAAAAAAATGCATCATTTGCAGAAAACAAACAGCACAGCAAGCAACTGTATAATGTTGAAAGAAATCTTTTGCATTGCTTGTACATGTTTCACGTTTTTTGCATCTCATTTTATAATTTATCCGTTATACCTACGAAATTGCACAGCACTCTCGGGCTTTAATGAACGTGTCTTTTTTCCTATTTCTCCTCTCTGCTTACACGTCTCATCGAATTTTAATACTGTCACGCTTTAATTAAGCGAGATAAATAAATTAGCCGCCAGCTGCACGTCTAGCAGAGGAAAAATGTACGCATAATGCGACTAGAGCCTCGCTCCAACAAGGCGGGACAAAAAAATCGAGAAGATTCGGGGGCGTTAACGATATCGCTGGCAGAATGTTCCTCGCGCAATGTAATTTCGGCGTCGTTACAATTTAATCAGGGATTGTTTTACGTTAATTGCCAGGACGTATTTGCCGCTGCGCGCGGATAATGCATCGACATTGTCGGGCTGCATAACGGCGCGTAATGTCCGTAATGCACGTCACAGGATGACCCCTCGCTGCGAGGGACACGTATCGGTATTCGTTAATGTAGTATTGATTTTGGTTGACGGATATGTAAAGGGCGTGCGGACGTGTTGAAGGGTAGTTTACGATAGTACAGGCAATCGCGTAAAATAGCCGTATTAATGATGCATCGTATTAATTCCCGGTATGCTAATAACGCGCGACACGTATCTCGGCAATTCTCGCGTGCGATATATTATATCTGAAACGGCGACTTTCCCGCGATTACCCGCAGCGGTGGCGGCAAAGGGAGGAATTCGACATGAACAGAAGCCTGGTTTACGCGCGGTCGCACATTATATTTCCAGGAAGAACCATTCCCAGCGATCGTGATCGTGGTAATTTTTTCCATTTTGAGCACGCGATGAGGTCGGCCGTTTCATCGTTCTCGTAACGTCATCGGCGAAATGAACTTGGTATCGTAAATTGTAATTGACGGCCGTAAGCTAATAAAACATGAACCACCTGTACATCCTCGTGCACCATGTCAGATACGTAACGCGTAACGTGCTGGATAACGTGCATTTGTATGTGTGTTAGAAGGAAACCTTATGGCTCCGATGGCCGGACAAAGGTAAATCCATATTTGTAGCGCGAATTATGAACCATGTGGAACAATCTTCCTTTTAATTTAACGTTTTTTTATTTTATTATTTAAACGGACGGCAATCGAGTAAACAAATTTGCCGAGACAATAAATACCGAATGAACGTTCTTTAATAATGTCGACAGGTAGATTCTGCGATGTTTGCTTCGCTTGACAGCTCATATTTCCAGAATTAGAAAATCAGCGAAATATCAGACACGTGTTGCCATCAATCGACACCTCGGGTTTATGAAAACCTGAAAAATACTTGAAAGATATTTTTATTAACAATGACACGCGGTGGATCTCGTAACTATAGTATGCTTGTGACATAGTCGTCCGCATTTGCCTTCGCACAAACGCACACGAACCTTACTCTGTGCTGAGACATTCTCACGGAATCTGGATTCGGAGCATTAGCCGCCATTCAACCCTTCGCTCTCGGATATCCGAATCATGCGTGCGCCGGTTGAACACAGCCCGCGTCGCGTCGAGTGTTTAGGAATGCGAGGGTAGCGGGGAGGGTTAGGTGTGTCGCGAGAGGAGTTGAAGCGCGAAGCTGGAAGCGGGGGTTGTTCGATGTGCGAGGTGCAGGAGCTCGCCGGGACCGGCAGGGGTGCGAGGGGTCTCGGCGGGCAACAATACCGGTAAATGAACCGGCGGTAACTCTCGAGCAACCCCCGCTGCGTCTTCAGCGATGTCTGCTGTTGGAGATAGTGTCCCGCCGTGTGTGTATACCGTCGGTACCGCGGCTGTTTTCATCCCCTTCGCGGTGTGTGCTTCACGACGCCGCCGGGTGAAGTGCCTGTGGTTTGTATGTATGTGCGTTTTGCGCGTGTATGTGTGTGCTGGGAGGTATCGGCGCGCGAGCGTGGATGCGCGTGTGGGTTTCCGGCGCGGCTGTTGCACCAGCGTTGTCGAGCGTCGGTGGATCCATAATTATGCGCGGACTTAGGATCGACGCCAACGGTGGTTATTAAGCGGCTGCATCCGCCGTGCGGATTAGAGAAAAATAGGGACGATAGGGGAAGAGAAGAGTATTTCGGCTCATTTGCCGAGATTGTGAGATTATCTCGTGGAACCTTGGAGAACCTCGGTGTTGGAGTATCGTCTTTCGGCGGGAATACTCGTATTAAAGTTTCTGAAGATCGCACGATTTCCGAGCACAGAAATGAAAAATTAGGATATATACGCTCACAGATGTATCTTGCATTTTATATTTCTTTAATGTGCAAAATTGTTTCGAGATTGCGTCTTTCATATTTTACATTTTGTACGCTTACTTCGCGTTAGGTGTGCTTTATGAGAATTAAGCTTTGCAATTTGAAGTCGAGGGATTATATTTCTTCTTGCAATATGACATCACTAGTATAATTATAAAATTATGTTTCTGCGATTTTGTAATTTGTCTTTTATTGTGAATACTTGTTATATTGTATTATATTTTTATGCGCTTATATTTGAAGATTTTTATGCGTTTATATTTGGAGATGTTTGTATCTTGCACTTTGTCAGGTCTTATTCTTATTGTACTAGAGGGTAAGTTCCCGTTTATCTTACTAAATAAATAAATAAATTATATTTACATAATTAGTTCCGATTACTTCACGTTATCAAGACGCGTTCTTCAGTTTCATGTTAGTCCACGGTTTTTTGTAATGAACAGGCGACATTAAGGCGATATTACATTCAGCAAAGGAGTGCATCTCTCGCGACGTTACCTTCCATTTAACCATTAACAATGAAGATACATTACGTGGCCTCGTTAACGAGTGCTTGTAATTTCCGATCAACTCATACGGGAAAATTGCTTATCACCGAGGAAGATGTACGTTATTCGCGACGTTACCGCGAATTGGCGTGTCGCAACGAGGCCGCGTGCGGGTTTATATGCAGAGAGCCGCGAGCAAAGCACCAACCTCGTTGCGGAAACGACCTGACTTCAGCCAGCTCTGTCTCGTTCCGTTTCTCCTTTTCTTCCGCCACTTCCCTTGCGTCCTCCATTCGTCCCATCCACCGCTTCCCCGCGACGCGTCGCTGCGGCAGGAATTATCGGATTTTCCTCGGATACGAGTACGCGGATGGTGGATGTAAGAGGCTGCAGGCGGCGGTATTAGTAGCGCGGTGAATGGAAAAGAGAGCTCGGGAAGCGGGCGCGGGCGAAAAAGAATGCGCGTCGTAGCCGAAGGAAGGAACCGAGCGATGCAATCTCGACACGCGACGCAAACAAGATGACGATGATAACACGGTTTTAATTGCCGTAAATCAGTATAAACAATGAGTAACATCGCGACAAATTGCGCAAGAACGCTAACTATTGCATTTGATACCTTTGATACGTGTAAAATTGTCGATGAAAATTCTCGATATACCTCGATTAGTAACATAATGATGTCGTGTGCGTGTTAAACTGTTGAATATCATTTTCCCCGGGGTATTTTACGTGACGGAAATCAAGGCGCCGCTAAGTATTACATTTATCACAGTTTGAGAAAATTGTCAGCGTGAAGCCTGGGAACGGTAGACGACGATGTATCAGTCGAGAAATGTCGAGATTCACGATGGTGTAAAACCCGGATCCGCGCGGTTCGATAGTCATTTGCATGCTAAATGCGCTTCGATTTCACTGCTAAATAATTAAGCGACTCCGCCGGTTACCCGCGGCCCAATTACTTCCTCTATGCGATCGCTTGCCATCACTCTCTCACATCGTTTGTTCGCTTATTTTTAAACTGGAATTATTCCCTCCGCAACATTACTGCGCTGGGTGTCGAGAAAGAAGAGCGATTGTGATTACATCGAACTCGTAAAATTTCTATTTCAAGTAAATACTTTCACGATTATAATCTGTATAGTATAATATTGCAATGTTAATTGAACGCTTACGCACAGACACATGCAACAGCGTATTATAATCTGAAGAAAATAAAATGTTCTTACAAATAATTACAAGTAATTAGAAATAATTATTTTCTTTATTACGCAAAGAATATTTTTCCGTGTACGTGCAGTTAAATTATGCGGTTTAAAACATCCCAATAGAAAATATATAAAGAAACTTTTCCATTAATGCGATATTATTATATATGATTATCGCGAAATTTTCATCAAAAAATTACGTACATATCCAGTAATCGTTTGATATTCCATTTTAAAATAATTGCCAATTAATTCCGATGTTAAATTTCGCCTACGGACGTATAAATGGACTAACAATTGGCATTCATTAGCTGCAAAATTTGTATGTTCCGAATTTATGTAGTTTAATATTACCCATACTTTATGAGAATTATAAATTATACTATATGTAAATAATAAGAATCTTCTTCCACATCGGCACGTATCACGCAACTGCGCGTTTAATATGCCATATTAAATATTCTGCGAATTAATTCCGAAATTAAATTTCTTGTACGCCGAATGAACCAATTATTATTGTTCAAATATTCGTTGCGTGAAAATCTCGGTTAACGGAGTGCAATTGCTAGGAATCAACGAGTCGTATCGGGTGTGTTGTCCACTGGCTGTCACACATTCCGTTGCATAACCAGAGTCGCCGATACATAAGTGTGCATGGAGGTCGCGAGGAAAGTTCGTAGGAAATGACACCCCTGCCTCGCGACGTCGGCGACGGCATACAGCCGTAAATAGCGGCTTCCCGGCTCCTATAGCGAGGTCGTGCAGTATTTATATCGGCGATCGACGTAAATGCATAAATGTTGCAAGCCCGTCGTTTCCTGGTAGGTATCTACGCCTCTCGTAAATGTCGGTCGAGCGGGCAGGTGGTGCCGATTCGAGACGGAACGCGAGGGACGCGAGACGATCTGCAAATTGAGCTTCTGAACGATGCTCGATGCGGACGTCACGATATACATATGTATGATATAGATATCTCGTATAGTTGGAATATTTCTTATATTATAGCTTTAAATTAAATTCATTGAGGTTTAGCCACGAATCCCTCCTCCACATCCGAAATTATGGAAATTAAATCATGTTCGGTATTTGCTTGAAACGATACACTTTTCAGAAGTTTTTTTTTCGGTTTTATTTATACACTTCTTCTGTAGTTTTACAAAAAGTTTATAAAAGTTAGTAACATTATAAAGTTAGAACTTTTTCCCTAATAAAGTTGTAGTTTCTATTCTGTATATATGTAAGATAGATGTCATTGGGTATTATTGTTTTAGTAAGTAGTAGGATATTCAGCCAAGTTGTGCTATTGATTAAAGGTTCATGTGTGCGGTATTAGTAGGTACTATTATGATTATCAAGTTAACTGTGAAGTCATAAGCGTAAAGCACTGTAACTATAAATGGAACATAAGTGCTTTGTCTCTGCTTTTCTCTCTTTCTCTCATGTACATACTCATTTAATTCATACATCATGATGATAACGTTAGTTATATAAGGACTAATAATATGTGGATATATAATAATGATTAACATATGGCTGTGACATATTTATATCGAACTTCTGAACTTTACAAATGTGATATATCATTCAGTTATTCTCTCTCTCTTACCTTTTCTTTTATCTTTTTATGTTATATATATAATATTGTATTTTATATTATATTTTATGTTATATTGTAGTAATGTAAAATAAAAAAAGTATAATTAAAATTAGTTAAATTCTACTAAAACATATTTTCAATTTATAACAAGCACGGATTGTTTTTCCATTCTCGTAAATTTTCATTTGCCTTGAAAGTTGGAATAAACATAAAGCGCATTAAATTCAGCAAGACTTACGACATAGTATAGTCCGCGGCACGTACAAAACCCTGATATCTTCTCTATCGAAGTGTCCGTGCCCAGAATGAAACAGGACATAAATGGACTCCGCGATGCGGTTCGCCCCTTTTTGGCGAGATTTCTCCCGATCGGAGATCGACGGCGGCGGTCGGGCCTCCTCTTTCATACGCTCCTAGCTTTATTGGCGGTGCCGGAAAGAAGAAGAGAAAAAAAGAGAGGCAAGGGAGAATGCGGGTGGCATCCTCGTTCTATGAGCTTTGCCAACGCAAGTAGAAATAAAATATTTGAAACACGCGCGGATTCTGGCTCTCGGGTGCGTACCCGCTTCCCCCATGGTTCACCCTTTCCTCTATCGGCCTCTATCTTCCCCTTCTGCAATCCCTCTGCTCTTGTTCCTCCTAATCTTTACATCTCGCCCGCTCTTTTTTTTCCTACCCCTTTCGGCAATAACCCGCGTTCGCGGATCCATCGATAGGAGAGAAACCTCTCGTTCACCGACAAGAGATGCATTACATTTGGCAGCGATTTCACTCAGCGAGATTAAGCTTATTTTCGCTAGGCCGATTTCGTCGGCAGCGCACATATCCCACAGTCAACTCGGCCTCAACCCTCCTCCGATGGAGCGAGCAGCAAGAGAAGACACAATCTCGCATCAGCGCCTTTTCTCTCCTACAATCGAAGCTATACTTGCAAACCGAAGGTTTCTACCCTTCCCGTCGTTTATCTTTACGTTGCAAATGCTCCCAGTGGAAGCATTCTATGGAAATATGTATCATGCTTAAGATGATCTACTTAGAAATTTGTATTTCTCTGTGCGTTTCGTCTTTTACAGCTAGTCCGAAATTGGATTCCAAATATGCAATTCAAGTTCGACAAAAGTCGAGCATGCAGATATATTTCTGTTACGACAGGAGCCATTACGAGCCTTCGATTACGAGACTCGATTTCTCCAATTAGAATCGAGCATAAGTTAGACATTCGGGCTATTGCCTGCTGAGATCGTCTCGTTAGAACGGATACTGTTCGACTGGATGAATCCGCCTCGAAAGCGACGAGAGTGCTGCGCGAATAATGGACCGACCGTCTTTCCTTTGAAGACCCCTTCAGAGTTTTGGCGTTAATTGATGCGAGTCCGCACTTTGGGAAGATCGCCTTAGCACTTCTGGCCATCCTGACTCGGTTCAAGACTCTCCTCAGCTTCCCGAACGGGCCGAGATTACTTCGTCTCCGCTCGATATCCGCTCTTTTCCTGTTGATCTCGACGCCGAATAATTCTCCTCGGCGAGAATATTTTCATTCAAACGCTAAACTTTTCATATTTCCTTCTATTTTTAATTGACCCGAATCGTACATCCTGTTTTAAAATTTATGTCAATGAACGTATCATAAATATCAATAATATCCGCTTGAATTATGGAATATGAATAAAATCTGATTTTTGCATTAATTTTTAAGGCACAACGCGCACACACGATAAAAGTATATAAAAGGACACACTGAGTTCAATTGTTTGAAGCGTACGTTTTTCATATTTCATAATGTCGTTATGAGATTTTCAATAAAATACCAATTGAAGGATTTTCATCGAGCGCTGTAAAGCCATCTAAAATGCATTAAATTCTATATTACATACCTGAATTTTTTCGAATTCTCAACATATTTTCCAATTGGAGAGATATGTATTACATATCGTAACATGAAAATGCGATATATAATTTTCCTCGTCGTACAGTTGTGATCTTTTCATAACGGGAATTCTCTGACGAGGATAATCGCCGAAGAATCTTGAAGTTTGTGTTCGCGGAAGGTAAATCGAAAGGGATGACGCTTAACCGCGGGACTTATTGTACGAGAACAATGGCAGGAAACGCGAGAGCGGGTCCGCAATCGCATAAATTAGATGGCGAGGGCATTCCGACTTCGCAGCGTGCATATTAAACGCGCCTCCTCGTGTATCTTCGCAGTGATTCCGTGAACTCCAACCCTTCGAGGAGCACCAATTAGGGTAGATTCGCGTTACTACGTTCGCGCTGTGACTTGAATGGATCCGCCACCGTCCGTTCACCGCTTTTCCAATGTATTTAAATCTCAGATAACTGTATGTTCGTAATCGAAGCGAAATCGGCAGTAGGTACATGCGGAGGCCTACCTCTTACTTCTCAATTTCATTTTAGTTTCATGCATTTAATGGCTGCCGTTGTAAAAGCACCACCCGTTTGCAACCCTTAGCCGGGCACGTAAGCAAACTTTAGCTTTGGACACGCGTTTCATGTAACGACCGATGTTACGAGAGCACGAGTGCGCTTAACCGCCTTCTCGGTTACCGCCAGGCGGCCCTCCCGAAAGATGTTCACTTGCATCCCCAGCTCCAGTCACGATATTTACTTATCTTCACGATATCTTTTAAGCCAAATATTGTACTTCACTACACAACTGTATCAGAGAAATATTTATGTGATATAAAATATCTTTTGTGCGTGTACATAAAACGTATTTGATTAGCAATTTTGCGCACTGAATCAATATGTCGAGAAATCTAGTGAAAATGTATTCCGACTTGAAAAATACCAACTCAGATGTTGGGTGAAAAATTCGACTTGATGCTTTTCATAAAGTGCAACAAAATTTCTTACTAGCCCCGACACAAAGTAAAGAGGCGTCAGTGAATTCTCGTGCTCCGCAATTAAATCTTACCGGAGGGTACGCTCTTTTTCTATCTCTTTCTCTCTGCAGAAACTTGTCCCCCGTCGCTTCCGTCGATTTATATTCGGCAGTCGTTGTAATCGCGAAAAGTACGGAACACGAATCAATTCCTCACCCTTAAGAAACGTGGAGGCAGGATAGCAAGCTGGTCGAGAGGGTGAGGAGGGCGTGAGGGAGGCTTCTTGTCCGTACGAAGAACTTTCCAAGACTCGGGTTAAAGTAGCCGATCTCATGCGCTCTCTTCTTGCTCGCCCGTTCATGTTTTCTCTCTCTCTCTTTTTCTTCATCTCCATCGCACTCTTCTGCCCGTCTTTTTAGCCGTCCCCCTTTCGAAACTGATCGCGGGAATCGGCTTTCGGCTAAAGAAAGAGCCGCCCCGATCCCATCGCTTTCAAAAGTTTCCTGGATAATTGATTGTTTTGCCAGAGCACGCTTTCCATCCTCTTGTCGATGCCCGGCTGTCGTCCTCTTCTTGCTGCGTGAAAGGGACGTACCTTGACTACGTCCCTGTATTTCCGGAAGGACGCTTCTGTGTCATCTCTCTCTACGCGGATATTTCAAAATCCGATCGATACTTTAGACAATCACCTATCCGAGCAATAATGTACTGAGATGATGATTGTTTCCAAACTAAAGTTTACGTGAGGAAATATTTGCTACATCATTTACGGCGTTTGTGTATGTGTAGAGAATCATATATTTATATATGGAATAATATTTACATCTATTAAAGGGGACGCGCGCAATTCAGTTATTGTCAATCCGGCAAATCCAAAAATAATCATTTGAAAGTATTGGAAACGAAAATTTCCAATCTCGATGTCGTTATTCCTGTGTCATACCTTCGGAGAGAAAGGTATACAGTGAGAAATTAAAACTGCAATCGGCAATGCGATCGGCCGTCTCTGTGGAATGAAACGGATGAGTGTTGATGATGCTGTTATCGGAGCACAACCATGAGTATCAATTCATTAATGAGTCCTGACAGAGTCAAATCATTAGTACAAGAGTATTTGTTGCAACTTCGATAACGAGTCAAGTGAGCTCGTTTTACAAAATTGCTCAGTGTCCTACAAACTTTTGCACCGTATTTTAATTTTGCCACCATCTACCACACATCAAATGTTAACTTGTTTGAAGAGAATGTGCATATGTGTGTATGCTTATAAAATATTTGAAAATAGATATTTACGTGTGTATGTATGTTATCAGATAATAAAATTTATTATCGGTTTTATTCTCTATCTTTTAAATGCATTTTTTCGATTCGAATTGTTTTGTTGGAATTTTAGAACTGTTTCCGAGGAGATTAATTAGAAACACTTTTGCATTATACCGTCAAATGTGGCTAGGATTCTCAAATTACGATGACGTATCTGTCACATTAGACGAGCTCAGAATTAGATGGCTACATTTAGTGCTAAATGTGGGGCACGGATACGGACCTGCTTATACATATATAAGCGCCGTCTAAAGGACAGCTGTTCCGATATCAAACTTTGTCTGGATATTTCGAGATTCTCGGAGCCTCGTTGGAGGGACGTACCCGGTAGAGCGAGGAAGGGGTGATAGGGGCGCGAGGGTTACGTAAGCCTCGGAAAGTTGGCGGAAATGTCAAATTCTCGCTCGCGCTCGCTTCAAATCAGCGTCTAAATCAGACGATGCCTCCTCGTGGGGCCTGCCGTTTTCCCATCCTTGTCTTCCTTGTGCTTTGCGTCCTTTCTCCTTTACCCGAATTCTTCGTCACCTCCTCCCATGCCGTTTCTCCTCCTCTTCTCCCAATCCTTTTCCTTCCCACAGGACTCGCTCGCGTCTTCCACGTCGACGACCGTTCGCCGTCAACGGCTAAGACGTCTCACTTCGCCCGAGACGCGCGCTACACCGGATGCTGGAAAACGTGTCCTCATCCTCTTCTTGTCTTTTCCTCCTTCTCGCTCGCGCTTCCGTCACCCTTTCTTGCGTGCTCCTCCCGGCGCCAGATGGAAATCGCGCGAGAGACTTGCCGGCAGCCATGTTGACGAAATATTCTCCCGTATTCTCCCGGTGATAGCTGGATTGTCTGCTTCGATGTGCATATTTACTTAACGGGAATATCCACGGAGTCGCTCCGCCAGCGAGAGTTGTTCTCGGGACAGTGATTCACTCGTGTCGCGCGAGATAACTCCACGGGGACAGCGATCTTATCATCCGCGAAAGGATTTCCCGACTTCCGAAAGTTGCGCCTGGATTCTTCGAGCGCGCGGAATCAGGACAGCGGTCTTTTAAATCAGGAGAGTAATCCTTTAATTCGTCCTGTATAAAACGAGCGTAAGAATCCTCCGACTTTTCCGCGTGCAGAACCGGAATGAGTGCGGCGCGTTCTCGGATCTGAAAAATTAAAGTCTCGGGGATGAACAAGTTTTCCTCGGTGAGATCGTCTTCCTGCGGGAGCTTCTCGAGACGGTGACTCGCTCGTCACTCTTCAAGGATAACAATCTTATCCTTCGCGAGAACGTCGTCCATTCTCGCAGTTGGATCTTATTTCTTCAAATGCAGAATTAAATGGAAAGTTCGCTAATTTTTTCGAACGCGAGATTAAAGAAAGCGAACATAAGTTCGAATCTAATTCTTCGATTATGAGATCAGAGAACAGTAAATCTTTAACTCGATCTACAGTTCGTTCGGGTATCTACGTAGGACGCGGTGAACTTTTCAAATGTCAAAAGGTGGCACCATGCACAGGTCGGTTTTTTCAAATGCTAAACTGAAGTATCTCCGTGATGGAATGACGCGAATGTCACGATAACGATCGATTTTTCGTTTATCTCTTGATCAGTACCTAACACGAATACAATAAATAAAATGTCTAACATGTCGTCTCATTGCATCTTAAAAACTTTTTATTTTGTGCTGTGAATGAAGAAATAAATACACAAAAGAACTTTGTCCGAACGGAATGTACAAATGAAACAAAGCAGCCGGCAATTACGCGCGGAACGCATAACGATCGGTCGCATTTGGCGTTAAACGCCCAAGAATCATGCGGGTCCCTCTTTTTGACGCACAAGCCTTGGATGAAAGGAGACAGAATTTTCGATTCATTCGCGAGCATGAAAGGCCAATGTGCCATTTGCTCGTGCCGAAGCATGTCGTATACCGATCTCCACACACGTCCACAAACAGTATATGTGATGTGTGCACGTACACGCGACCGGCATATACCGGTTCGCGAACGCATGGGCGGGTTTGCACGATTTTCTCGGACGGTATGGGGTACGCGAATGCTCGAATTATTTACGCTAAATTTGCGCGGCGACGTGCGCGAGGCGAACGCGCGTGGCAAAATGCAAAACGTAGAATGCAAAACGCGAAATGCCCGCCGGTGGACACGACCAGACAAGACCAGATGGGAATCGAATTCACGGGGCTGAGGGAGGGAATGGGGGGTGAGGTGGGAGTGGAGACGCGGTATGCGGCAGATTCGACCGATTGGAAACCAGAACGGGGCTCTATAATCTCTCAAATTGTTCGTCGTGTTATTTTCTGCTTTTGTCCGACCCGGATGTTCGCTCGAAATTCCCACCCACTCGTGCTCCTTTCTCCGTTCTCCATCCTTTCCATTCTTTCTACTCTTGATCTGCCGTTACAACTTTAGCGAATTGTACTTTTATAGGGAAAATAAATATTATCAACTATTTGGAATTATCATATTTTGTTAGTTTTATGCGATCAAATGATCTTACATTATCAAGATTCCTGCGTTTCGTAAAATTTGTATCAGATTTTGAAAGTGAAATCGAAAATTGTTTCTCAACAAAAATGTGAATGGAGTTTCGCATGTAAATGCTCCCTGCTAAACAGTTTCTCGATCAAGACTAATGTAAGATTAGATGCAAACAGAAATTTACTTGGACGTGATCGAAGAATGCGCTTGTGTTGCGCTTAGCACGTCCAAAAGGTCAAAGTCAGAGCGAAGTCTGAACCGAAATTCTTCAACCGGTTGCTTGTAATCAAATTATCATTGACGTGGCGACATCAACGCAACCGCCAGTCTGCCAATATCTGCACAAACGATGAACTCGGGCACGATCTCGCGTAACGATGCGGCGAGTTCATTAATCACCGCCACGCTCGTCCACGTGTTCGCGTTCTTTCGCATCCCGCCATCGGCGACGGCGATGGCGGCGACGGCGGTGTGTGGGTCCATTTAGTACCGTAGTTTCGTAGTTTCGCAGTTCCCCGGGTTGTCGGTGGCGTCCATTTGTATCGGGCGAAACGGCTTTGGGAACCCGAAATACTGGCCGGTGGCCAGGAATTTATCCCGGTCCCTTCCCATCGTTCCGCGCGGAACGACCGGGCCGTGTCCGTGCCCGTGCAGGTGGACCGCCGTGTAAACGCCGTATTTATTGCCTCGTTCCCGGATGTAAATGCGCGTGCCGCGGATTATTGGGAACTGATCTTCCGGTCCTGGGGATAATTCGGGTTCTAGCGACGTGATCGCCGCCGATTTCTCGACCGCGTTTCTCCGAATATCGGCGTTCCGCCAAAACGCGTCTGTTTGCTGATGTATTATATTGCTGCTTCTCTATTCGCGCTTGGCGAACGATTATCGATTATTAATGGTTCTCACGCGGAATCCGCGATTACCGCGACGGCGAGGAAAAGAGTTCGAGTAAATCTTGAATGCTGGAAGATTGGATCAGTTCCTGTGATATTTCTCAATAATTATTAATAAAACCATTTTTTATTACTTTGTAATACCTGTTGATTTTACCGAATATTGTCATATCCGTTCTGTTGTCGCTATTATACAAATTGTTCCTTTCGCAGTGGGAAATCAAATAGCACTTTAGCACGAATTAAAAGGACGTTTTTGGAAACTGAATAATGCAAGAACATATTCCACATGTGGATTGCTACGCAGAATGCTGGGAAACATCATTTGGAACTGCATTGTATGACTCGATCCAATTAGTGATGTACCCGTTAATTATCTGTCCCTTGTAACGTCGGACATTACACGAACAACAATATACGTAACTAAAGCGGTAAATGCGCGAGCGGTTCGCGGTTTCTGCGGACATTCGCCCCGTGCCACGAGAACATCGTTGAACATCGTCATCGGTTTTCTTTATCAAAGATTCAGTCCAGTGCAGGCGACCGCAAGGGCCTAGACGTGTGTTTCAGAGGGCTACCATCTGGGTTAATTCCACGAGTTGCCAAGGGTGAATTTACATCTACAAATTCAGACGACCTATTTAGAATATCGAAATGAAAGAACGAGTGATTTGTGTAATCGATATTTCCGCCGAAAGAATTTAATGTTAGTCTGACAATAATAAATATTTTAGCATGATTATAACGTAAATGATAATAGACCACATTAGAAGTCGCATTAATGTCTCTCTTAGTCGCACAGCGTAATTCAGCGTTGATTTGCTGTTGTAGTGTCATAATAAACCGTGCGTGTTTAATGAGAACATGTGCATCGAGCGCGCAATTCAGCTGGAATAATCATCCCAGAGAACGCGAACTGTAGAAATTCACCTTAACTCTCGGACACAGTGACGTTAACATACCGCGGGATTGTCAGAGGAAGGCAGCAGTGGTTGCCAGCGCAGTGGGGTCCCAGTGTCTGCGGTCGAACCCAGGATATCAAGAATTCATGCCTGACCTACGGCACCGGTTCATCCCCTGGCACGAACCGCCACCTAGACCACGGCATCGTAGCTCATTCTTTCCGCGATTAATAATCGCTTTAACATTTCATTCTACTTGCGTTACCGCGTGTCACTAATATCCCAGAGAAGACGCTTTTTCATTAGGATGTTGCTGATGTGCGCGTAATGTTTGATGAGATTTTCACACATCTTCCTTCAGATAATGACACTCGTATCTTTTGAGGATCCATTGATCATATCTTTTAAATCTAAATCGTTCGTTCACGAATGTAAAATTATACAACGTTGATTTATTTTAGTTTTATTAAATTATTGTGCTATGAAGTTAACTAAACTTGCAGTTGATTATCTTGGATAACAAATGAGATTACGTTCCGTGAGGTTCTTGATCGATTGGAAGGCACGAAACAATCTTTACTGCTCTTTCTGATTGCACGAATTTGTATTTTGGGTCACTAGGCACTACAATCTTTTGCTACTCCGTTCCGCATAAATTGATATCCGCTTATTGTTGTTGCCGAGATCCATTTTAGCACGGGCAAGCGGGACAGGCACGGCATGCGCGATCCGGAATCCCAGAGTTGCGCGAACGCGCGATACATCACCCGGAGCGCTATTTCACAAATTGCATGCACGTAACATTTCTCCCGATAACACATCGATTTCTCGGGGATGCATTTTTTAAGCGGCCCGTCGCGCCGGGACGCGGGGTGAGTGTCGCGCGCGATAGCGGTCTAAGAAAATTACTTTCGTCGGGACGCGGAGGCGCGAGGAAGTGCATCGGGCGAGCGATAAAAGGGCGACGCCGTCGCCGTCGCTGCCTCCCGAGCTCCCGAGATCAATTTGCGATCTCGACCTCACGCCTCTCGCGCTGGAACTCGAACTCCCACCCTCCTCCCAACCCTCCCTTCCCTCCTCCCCCGCAAGCCCCGCCAATCTAGCCCCGTAAATAACGACCGCCGGAAGTTGCCGGGGCGGCGGAAGATCCCTCGGCGGGTTCGCACTTTGTCAGAGACGGATGACGCCGCGACGCTCGCCGCGATCGGATCGACCGGTGATTTACGACGGGCGCCGTCACGCCGATCGTTCTTGCCTTGAGATTATTTCGATGCGCGCAAATTACAAGACGAGAGGGAGAGAAAGAGAGAGAGAACGGAGACGAGAACGGGAACGCACCACCGGGTTGCTTCCGGTGGCTTGCGTTTACGTGGATCCGATCAGAGCTCGCTGTGCGATGTGAGTAATCAACTCTTCGATGTTACTTGGCTTTCATCGTAGGTGGAAATTATCAGGGGGATTTTATCGGTGGTGTTCCACGTTGCTCGTCACTTCTCTTTGCTTGTTTCAGCATATGGCAAATAACGGATGAAAGGAATGTTACGTTATTTTATTAAAAAACTCTTTTACATGGAATCAGTCGAATGCGATGTCTTGAACGATAACTTCCTCGCTTAGAAGTCTATCACTCCATCTTGATTGATGACAGACCAATCCGCCTTCCGAGTAAACAATAATCTCCTGTCATTCTCGGTTATACCAACTGCAAACGCAATTCTCACTGTTCTTTTCAGAAGTCTATTATTCTATGTTGATTGATGACAGAGCAGCAGGTCTATGAGTAAACAGTCATTTTCGTTCGATCTTTCGGTACTTTAAACGCAAAAGATATTCTCATGTTCGTGGCACGTTAACGAACTCTTGCGCTGCGAAAGCCAGCAATAAATCTTGATAATCGCAATAGTTGTGAAAACGAGACTACGCTCAAAGTGGAGACTTGTTCTCTCAACTCCTGCGATTATCCAGATTTATCGTTGGCTTTCGTAGAGCGAGAAGATATAGTAGCGTAATGATCGCAATTCGATGGTAGGTCGCTTGGCTGCGCACGATGTTCTTATTGATAATGCATGTCGTCATGCGTAATCCTCTAATTGATAAACTCATTTTGTTCATCACGTACGCGTACGTGTTCTCCGATATCTTGCTGTGAGCTTTAATCCTGCAGTCCGCTCTCATCCGAAAAGAAAAAGTGGTTACTATTGTGTCAATGATTATTTTAATATTATAATGTAATAATATTATAATGCAATAATAGAAATTGCGCGCCTAATGCGTTAGTTAATGCATAATAGGCAACAATCAATTAGTTCAACATACACATGATAATGATCAATTTACCGCATTACAGATAATAAAACATTCATTAGTTCAAATATGTAGGATGCGCGTGTGTAGCGCAAACGAGCAACTATCACGTACATTACTTCACTCGAACTATTTAATATAGATTATTGTATTTTTCTGCTATAATCTGCTATATCTGTTATTTGGTTTACGTACCAGTTCTTGTTCTGGATACATGTAAAAATTGTCTTGACATGTCATGAATGTGCGATTTGGCATAATTTGATGTAATGTAATTTTTACTTCGATAATGTTCTTTTGACGAAATTCATTGTGTATAATCTATGTATCATTGTTCAATTGTTCCCGGCAAGAAGATGGTCATAAACAGGAATGAATGGCATAATTTATAACAGTCTCGTTTTCGCTAATTATTCAATTACATTTATTTCTCTTTACAGATTAATAATCATTTACATAATATCAAATCCCCACATCGCGTTGTACGCGAGATAATTATGCCGCAAGGTGGTTGCATTCACTCGCTGAATATTCTTTCATCTTTATCCGATAAATATGTTTTTGTGTGTAATGCCTGCGTAAATTCCAGAACCGTATCTTCTTCCTTCTCCATCCCGTTTCCCTCTAAAAAGGATTCCGATTTAACGTCTCTTTTTCGTCACAACACACGCTGAATATTCTTCGTAAACATATTTCACCGTAATTAATTGCGCTGTTATTTAACGCTGATGATAAACACGATCAATGGCGCGAGATTTATTACCCAGTAATAAAGTAAGTTTCGTTTGCTCTCTGTTTCAGGTAAAACATTACGCCTCCCCTCCCCCCATCTTTGACAGCGTTTATATGAAACGGTTATCGACGTAGGTGCAGTAAGTTGAAAAGTCCTCAATCATGATATATCGGAACGCAAAAGTTCTCGTTGCACGAGAATTTGTACACGGATCGTGACGCGTGTTTCAATTGCTCCACGGTCGAAATATCGAGGACCGTCGATCATTTTAACAGCGTTATTGCCTCGACCCGCCGATGTTAATGGTCGTTATCTAAATTCGTACGCGGAGGCAATCGCGTGTAACATGCGACACTCTAGCGGACCTCGCGCCACGATGTATCAAAATGTCTGGACGATCATCGCCAAGGTGGATGATCGCCAAAGTAAATCGTCGCGAACGAACGACTTGCGCGAGTTGCATTGAACCGTCTTACGTCAACGTGTGCGTTGACGTAATTTCGGCCGGTCTCGCGACACGTTCGACGTGCTTTTTCGGACGCGCATTTCGGGGGTGAGTTTCACAGACGCAAAGCGTCTGTACACGAGGAATGTTTATCGCTCGGACGGATTACAGGTCTCCACGTCGGCGCGTAGATGGCGGTAGAATGCGCTCTCGGATTTAAAAGTTACCGTTCACGGAATTTCAACGGAGCGAGACATCGATCCGCCGATTTCGTCGCCTAATCCCGTGGGCACGAAATCCGGATAAGAAGTAGCCGGAAGTTCTTAATCCTCCATCGGTTGCGATGTGTCGGGCAACAAAGTCGGTTGCAGCGTGCACTTCTGCGAGATAAATCGTAGACTAAAGTACGAAGCCGAGAGGGTGCAATGTACAGGAACTGTCAAAAGTGTCAAAGTGAATAAACCGAACAATTGTTATCCTTCGGTACACATTTATGTCCCATTCGGTCCTTATTGATCCGCGTATAAGAGTACTTATATCGTAACGAATTTATTTCCTCCTTCACTCATCTCATTAATTCACTCCAAAAAGCAGAAACATTTTGCTTTTCATAAGAGAGACACAAACAAACGCAGGGTGATGAAGCTCGAAAATGAAAACGTTTGCCGGATACTATCATCGCTCGATCGCTTGTCAATTTGCTCAGGAGAGAATTCCCGCTTTCCGTACTTCGCATCTCCCGCCGGCGAATTTTAGGATTAACGATTTAAATAGTTTCGTGCGTGTCGCGACGGCGATAATTGAAATTCATTGTTCCGCGACATTTTCGGGGCCAAAGTACGCGCGCGCTCTCTCTTCCTACCCCCTCCGGAAAACCGGGGTTGGTTTTTTTCACGCCGCGTTCGCCCCGTTTTTCCGCTGGTCGTCGGATTACGGACGGCCGCGTTTTATCGGTCGGCCCGCGGTAATTAACAACGGACGATAATTAATTCGATTGGATCTCGCGCAGCACCGTCGATTCGATGCGTTTCGCCAACGGCGATGCCGGAGAGGGATGCGGTGCGAGTCGATATACGCGCCGCGCCGACAATCCCGGCTTATGACGCCTCTCGCCTCGCTCCGCGGCTCTTTGAGTAGCCTTTCAAAAAGGGCTCAATATCGTGATATTAAAACGCACGATAATCGCACGGCACGTTGAGGTCTCCGGTGAAATAATAGACGGCTCGGTCGTTTGATCGAGCGCCGCGTAAAATCGCGTTGGCCGACTCTCTCGATCGAAAGTGCCAGTCACCATCTTCGATTCGACGAATGAAAGAAAATAGGGCAGAAACGAGGAACGAGGATCGAGAAAAGAAAAGACATTTGTTATTTCTTACGCACTTTCGAACGAAGACCAGGATCTTTTTGCGCACGCATACACAAAGACAGAAATACGTTTCAGAAGTATCTTCTGTCTTTGTATGCAGGAAACATAGATACGTTAGTAGCTATTGAGTTAAGTACGACCGACAATAAATCTGGCATGTGTGATAGAAATTTCGCGAGGGACAATAATTCGTTTCCGATCGCTGTTATGTGTAAAAGCGGTAAATCACAGAAATCACAGAAGAGAACGCGAGGCAGAAAATTGTTTGCTTCGTTATTTCGTGTAATATTTAATTAACAGCCGTGTATTGCATTTGCAACAAATGGATGCCATCTCGATAATGAACCTTATCAATTATTACTGCAGCCGATGAGTCGATAAAGTATCTATACAGAGCGTAACGCGAAGCTTCTCTTTTTGCGAACACTTGTGTTTTGCACAGTACGATCAGAATCCTCTCGATGAAAATGAGTAAACTAGCATAAATAAATCTAATTTCTAGATATTTATCGTGCTTCATTTACGGAGTAATTGCGATTGCATTTATGAGATTGAAGAGTCTGGAACGGTATTTCAAATGCAGCATTTTCGTTCGTAAAGTGGATAACAGGCGCCGCGTTATTAAGTTCCAAAAAAAACGGATTTTGTGTGGGAATCGATATGGAACAATTAGTAGTTAATAGATAATTGCCGCTGGAGCTCGAACCAAATTGCGCTCATTGCGCTTTGCTGGATATAATGACACGCACGATGCACGTACACGGTGGCGACTTTGATCAGGTTTTTCACTCACATAAATTGAATTCGGAATTATTTTTTTCATTTCCATATTAAATATCTTGTAAATAAAGCTTTTAATTGAATCATTTCTTTTTTTGAGGTTGTCTGAATAAAAAGATCCAGTCATTCAATTGCATTATTAATTCTTGAACATGAAAATTCTCTTGGCGGTGCATAATTTCAAATATAATTTTATGCGTTGAAATAATTATTACTTGAATTGCGAACTACGCGGTGTGTAATGTTTTGAATGGCGAATGCAACTTTATACAGAGACACCCCATATGTCCGTTGATACGCGATCGGTGCATTAGCGGCATTACCATATGGAATCGTGAACGGAGTCCCAGAGATTTTGCCGCGATCGCAATTTGCATGATTGATTGCCCTAAAGCTCCTCCGGCTTTTAGCTCCTAGGTGATACTCTTGTTTCCATTAGGAATTAGTCGCTCCATAGAATGCAAAATGCATGCGCGTTTAATTTCGCGATTGCAACGCGTCCAATCCGTTCGCGAATTCCTAAACCGCTACGTGTTCCAAACAAAAAAAGGAGAAAATTACTATATCGTTGATTTGATATAATTGCGTAATTTATACAAAGCAATATTTGAAAAGACGCAAATATTACGTTATTTAACAAATTTTGATGAAATTTCGTGACATGAATTTCGGAAAAAAAGATTCGTTACTGGTAGAGAGATGATTTCCTTTGTTAAACACGAGGATTCTTTCATATATTTTGAAATAAGAACAGAATTGTAGAATTAAAACGAAAAGAAAAGCGGAATAATCTGAATAATCCGCACCGAAGACCCGTTTAACTTTATCGAGCGAAGGGACGCGATAAACTTCTTATCTCAATCTTTCCCCTCATCTTTTTTTCAGCTTTCTCCGCAATTGCCCTCGTCACCGTAATTACTCTCAATGATAATAACCAAGTGACCACCGGATGTACGCGAACGGTACGCAGAGTAACTCCAATTTGATAAATTTCGATCTGCGAAAACTCGAGGCTAGGTAAAAGTGTCCACTAGATGCAAAGATTTCAAGATCGCCCTGAAAATCACGTTTTAATCCGAGACGCACTTTCGAGACCGAGACTTTAATGAATCTGCGCGGCGAAACGACGGGAACGGCGAGCAGGCACTTCGAGAGCGGTGAGTTGAGGCGATTTTTTTTTCCCCGGACATCGCTCTCACGTTGCGCGTCGAGGCGTCCTCGTGGGACTCGAAGGAAGGAACGGGCGCGTTCGCGACGGCGTTCCTCCGTGTCCGCGTGCCACCCACCCCGTGTGTCCTGGTGTCTTGTTCCCGTATTACATTCTTGTCGCGGGTAAGACAAGTAAGACAGAAACTGCAGCCGTAATCCGAGGCGACACGATCCGGTAATGCCGTCGCACCGGCTGTAATTTCAGATTGGCATTCGCCCGCGATTTAATCGCGCCTCGACGTCGCGCTTGTTCGCCCGCGTCTCGTGAATTAGCTCGACAGTACGCGTCGCGGCGCCCGCTGCCATTCACTCGATTTTCGAATTTCGCCCACGATTTCCATCTGCTCCTCTCTGCGACGGTAACGAGATCGCGGAAATCGGATTACCGCACCGTCGGCCAACACGCTTCGGAAATGCTCGCGCGGAAGAAGAACCAGGAGATTTTGCGAATTGTGTACATTCCTTCTTTGCAGGGATTACTGTTAATGGATGAGAAAGTCGACGCGTGATCGTAACTCTTTTCGTATAGACGCGGTTTTCGATAGTCAGTTGCGTTTCCGAGATTTATCGATAGATTATATAATAATGATTCATTTTTAAGTTCACAGTATGACTGAATTTTCCGAAATTTCCGGAAGACAAGTTAGAGTGCCGATAAAGGGCAATAAAAAGGAAAGATCTTCATCTTTTTATTTGACGCACATTTTCGCTAGATATTCCGCTACGGATTTGATTTTACGAGATTCTTTTACGACGCAGTGATGCAAGGAAAAAAATTCTCTGCTAGCAAGACCCGAATGTAATATCGATGTTTTGTCTCGTGACACTTTATTACAGCATGCATCCAATTACGAGGCGGTACGCGTAAGCACGTAAAACACGTCCGCGGGAGCCATCTCGTCCCTACGCGCTTTGGCCACGAGGCTCGTTACGTCGCAGATTATTTTTTATGTTGTAATTATGAAAAACTGTTATGCTTTACAATGGCGCACGTAGACCGCCGTTGCAGGACCCTTACACGCATTTTGTTGCATTTTGTATATCTTGATAATATAATTTTTCTAATTAACATCATGGAGCAATTCAAATTCAGTAAAAAGACATTGACTTTTTGTATTAAGCCTTTCGATCAATTACATTTACGAGATAACTATCACTCAAGATAAGCACACAAAACTTGTAAACTTGCTAATACGCAATTCTACGATTGAGATTCCAGGGGTTTTTACGAGAGTCCGTCGAAACCTGTAAAATTTTCACTGCAATCGAGTCGAAAATCGAAGGCGAAATCCGTTTAGGGATTTTCCATTTCTCGATGATACCAACAATCTCGTGTCGTGAAATCGCGGCGTCTCGAAGCGTACGGAGTCACGGGAGCGGTGATACGATACGCGCAGCTCGTAAAAAATAAATCGCGGGCATCACGTTGCCGAGGACGACGACGACGACGACGTCGTCAATCCGCGTCGCACTCTTTCGCCGACCCGGCCGGCGGATTAACCGGATAAGTCTTAAACGTTTCCGTGCGCGCAATCCCGTGACTTACGCGGCGGATGTCGAAGCGGACGCGAGCGGGTACTAACCGGGGCATCCTGACGAGCGGATTAAACGACGGTACGTGCTCCGCTCGTGTTTTGATCGTCGAAGTAGCCGTCGGGATACGAGCACGGGGTGCAACGCGTACCCGCGCCGCTCAAGAGGACCCTGAAGAAGGAGAGGGCCAGGGAGAGAGCAGCACGGGAAGGGAGACAGAATAGCGTTTGTTGTCCCGGAGCAGCGCTCTATAAAAGCTATCACGGTGCGGAAACACGCGGTGATAAGCGATATAAACGTAGCATAAACGACGGCCGTATTCTCGCTTCCATTTAATTTCGTAAATATCGCGAGATTTAGTTGGCGTTTTACCCGGGAGGAAAATTGGGACGCGAGCACCTGTGCGCAATCTGTTGCAAGAAAGTAAGCGACGTTCGAAGAATAGTGATGGAATAACTTGCGATGCGAATGGTAGATTCTTCTTTTTCTCCTTACATCGATCGTGCACATTTCTACTTTGGTAATAACGCATTTGTTGAAAGTGCAAACGATCCGCTGGAGAATCCGTAAGAGACACTCGTCAACGATACTGACGATATTCGGAATGTTTACGGGCGGATAAATTCGTAGGGAATGAAACGGGGGTGCGGACGCGGCTCACATGATCCAAATCCTCGGCGTTCCGTCGACAACGTGTTCACCTGGAAAGTAAAGGAAAGCGCGGGCGTCGTGGGAGAGCGCGGTCGCTCTCCGCTTAACCTGTCGGCTTAGCGCGAGAGTTCCGCAGGATAGATTGCTTTAATTTAAGTGGAGTTAGGCTAACAGCTCGAACCCCCGGCACGCATACTACCCCCGTGAGTTGGGTTACCGACGGCGAGTCCGGCGTCCGGGCTTAATTCGACCCTCCTCCGCCCTTTCGCTCTGCCGCCCTCCCGTCGCTCTCTCCCGTCCTTCGCTTTCACGGAGGTCTCTTCTTTGCCCCTTCTGACAGCTCGGGCTTAACCCCCTCCCTTCCAGATTAGTCCTACACTCGCGAGAGGGCATGGAGGCCGGGTGAGTGGGCGCGGAGAAGGGCTGAAAAGGGGCTCGAAAGGTGGCCGGGGACTATGTGGATCATTCGATATCCACTCTCGCCGTTAAGGCAAAATCGAACCTGGCCGACTGCAATATCCGCATCCACTCGAACCCTCCTCCCCCGCTGCCGCCGCCACCGTCTCCTCCCTTCTCCTTCATCCCCCTTACGAAACCGCCGGCTTTCATGCTCTCGTCTCGCTCCGTGCCCGCTTACCCCACTCTCTTCGGGCTTTTTTCACCCCGGCCCTTTCTCCCGCCCCCTTTTCCATCTTCTCGTTCCGTTCTATTTCGACGGTGGCGGTCGTTACCGCCGCGAGCTCTGTGCAGACTCTCTCCCCGATTCGGCTCTCAAGAGCCCGCCTCGCCGAGTGAATTCCGTACGCGGGCTCGTAACAATCGAGCCGTCGCTCGGAAATCAGAGTAGTGCGAGTCGTTCGGATTAAGTTCGTGTCGATTAAGGATGCAATTTGACGACGGAAATCGTGAACGTCGAGTGATCTTACAGCGCGTACAACGACTCGAGAGATGTCGATTTATTAACAATATTTCGCATATTTACCGTGACAGCTACGTAAGCAATGTTATCAGATTTAATTGGTATCTAACAATTCAGAAATTGTGTCACGTAAGAACGACTGAAATGTTTCAGAATTAATCCCGTTATGATATATCTCGCATATGTTTCATATGCATCGTATCGTTTATGTATAATTTCTTGCGTAATTTATATAATAATTTATGCGGTAATTAATCCTTATCTAATTATCATCGTGAATTATACTATGACTGTTTTCTCTCTCTCTCTCTTTCTCTCTTTCTCTTTCAAACGATACATATCACTCCGATTTTCAACTCAGCTCAAGTGTTTGCGCAACGAGAACCGCGTAAATTTTTCAGCGGTGTGAGAATCGTCCGTATCGGCATTCATCTGTATCGGTAGTTCGCGCGTATCGATTTTGCCCACGAAAATCCCGCGGGAATTAAATATTTATACAGCGAATTTGGGCACGGCGCCTCGTTGAATGTGAAACGCGAGCTCGCGCGCGCACACCCGGAAATAGCCGGAACGAAAAGTGCAATGAAATGTCTCGCGCTGACGTGCACGGTAATCTCGCCTCTGAAAATAGCGTCTAATCCGGGATGCTAAATCAGACGGTATAAATTAAAATAGTTTAACAAGCGTACGTAAAGTTATTTGATGCAAATGCGTGACAAGTTGGACAGAACCATTTGTGAAAAGATTATTTTCCGATTTACAAATGTTATTAACTCTGTCGATATTTATTTCTATTTTTCATCTTTATTCGGCAAAACTTCCCTTTTGCGAATAACAATTAAGTTCCTGCTTTTACCGTTATTTGCACACCATGTCCCGAATATCTGCGCTATTCATCCAAGATAGGAAACAATTACGGGAGTTCAAGGACTGAATGCTAAATTATAAATACGACAAACAGTTAAATAATAATTAAAAGCTCATTTGTCATTCGCGGTCGATATCGATGGCGCTATTACCATCAGTTTCATGGAATTATCATAGCAAAAAGTCATTCAAAAAATATAACGTATAAAAAGATGAAAATCGACAGCCTGACCGACATAACTCGCCGTCGTAAATCAAACGGTATTCGCGAACGCACATTTAACCGGGTGCTATACACGGCATAAATATTTCAATCCCCGGCAGGGCAAGGCCGACATTTGTCGCGCGTCGGTTGACACGAGCAAAATTCACAAATTACAGTTTCCGAGGCTTAGATTTGAAGGCGGGTAGAGCGCGGGGCTTTAGGGCAATTTTTTTCTGGCAACGTTCCACCCCCGTGGATCATGGGCGCGATTGGAGGGGAGGATTGGAGGGGTGGCGACGATTCAGGAAATGAAACCATTAACTGCACCATCCCCGTTACTTGTTTAACATTTTTGCAGCAAAAGCTCGCTATATCATCGCTGTATTTGGAAGTGTTTTCGGATCGGTCGCGTCAGCTTTCAGTTCCGTTATCTGGATGAAATACATTGAAAAGTGCAAACATTGTGAGATCAACAACAAATGTGAATGGAAATGCACGAGAATTTTGAAACGCCGTGCGCGAATTTAGCGGTATAATCGATTTTGCTGAAGCTGTACTTTTAACTGAGTTTCCCTTCTTGTAAAAAGCTAAGAATAGTTTTCAAAAACAAAGCGATAATTATTTATTCGAATTATTAATGGCCTAATTTAATAGTTTAACGTTTCCGTGCTCAGCTTTAAAATCTATTTTTTCTGTTTTAATTTTTCATCACAAGCTTTTTCACTCGTTCTCTCTCTGATCCATGGTACTATACCAATGATACTGCGTTACAGCATAAAATGAAATTCCTCACATTTTGCCTAACAGCTGGCTCTACTCACAAAGAGTTCTTATGTCACAGTTTAATTGATGGTATAAAAAAAGTCTTAAGTGCCCTGAATATTGTCTCAGGATGTCCGCGTTACATTAATTCACTCGAGGGACAAGTGATAATTTTTGCATTTATTTTGTACATTTTTATATTTGACATCTTTATCGTGTATATTCACGAAAAATACATTCCCAGTATAGTTTCATGAATTTGGCGCGCAAAGATCTTTTTCAATGAAAACACAAATTTTTATATATAATAGAATTTTATTATTAATAAATAATAAAATTTCCGGTGACTCTTTTTCACATGTAGCAAGTGAAAGCCATCTCGACAAATTTAGAGACGAGACAGTACTTCGCGCGCGATAATCAAATCGGCGCGAAGAGATATCATAACCACCGTTCTCCGAAGACCGAATCATTCGCATGAGATGCGAGGGGTAGCACGCAGAGGGATGATCCACCATCGGCGCGGCAACATTAATTCACTATGCTTTGCTAGCGGCGATCATTATGAGCCGCGTCGTGACGTAATCGCGTCATGACAAATGACATTTGTTCGCTGCTTTCGCGATAATTTATTTAACGAACGAATTGGGTCATTACGAAAACGCGTGAATTATTCACGAGGGGGATTTTGAAAAATAAAATGCGGGACGGTGCGATTCTCTCGGGTGTAATATAACGTCACGCTGATATTTTATGTAATTTCTCTTTCTCTTTTTATGGGTCAGTCTTAAATTTTCTACAATATGCGATTATCGTGACGTGTCCTTCATTAACGTGTCTGTTATTAATGTAAAATTTATCAGTTCTATTCTAGAATAATCATAAATATTGAAAATCGATAGATTGTACATCAATTTAATGATTTGGAAACTTGGTAATTTGCGCAATTGTGCGAACATTAAGAATTACAATTCACTCTAAGGCTTGGAAAATGAGAAAGAGATGAAAACACAGAGATGTAGATATAAATTTTGCAATTATCTCGTACGATACAAGCTGCGTAATTAGCTCAGCTCGCATGAAATTCTCCGCAACTTTAATACGCGAATAAAATTTGTTCAGTACATTTACTGAAGCGCGTAATCGCGGAACGGCAATAAAATGTTACGACTGCGTCACATCGGGCTTGATCTCTTAATTTCGCGGATCTGCCTGGTTTTTTCTACCGATTCACTGTCATCTCGGTCTCTTTCGGTCGCTAATCCGCATGCCGTAATCGTCGAAAGTAAGGCGCTAGATTATCAGAATGTTGCTCGTCTCCTCTCCATTTTTATCTCTGCGAGGATTAAGACTTTGAACCCTTATCTTCGTAAAACACGATGCATCGGATCGACGTGTCCTTCGAAGATCGAGTCTCTAAAAATAGTGTCCATCTTTCGCGTTATGCGAATGCAGCTCGCGTATGATTATTGTAGCTTAATAAAGCAAGTGTTGATAATCACAGTATCTAGTATTAAATTAAGTTGAGTGGTATTAACTGTAAAGCGAAAAATTAACGAGATATTTCTAATAGATACAATTTGATTCTGATATTGATACTTTACGTGGTAAAACTGTTGGTATACATATTTTTTTCTAGTAGGAAAAATCATTATTTTATGAGACTCGAGAGTTATGACTCTCGAGTGTGCAAAAAGAAATGTTTCTTTTCTAGAAATTTGTTAATCTAAGAAAGTTAGAGACATTAATACCTGAAAATATGGTACTAATTTGGAAAATTAGGAAAGCGTGGGAAAGTTGGAAATTTGCAAGTTTAGAAACTTTAAAAAATATAAAGGGAGAACATTTGCGCACGTTTCAGACTTGAGAAACTGGACATTTTTTGGAAATCCGCGAATGCTGATGTTACTATGGATGTTTATAGCTAACAGCTTGGTCGAAAATCTTGGTGCGTTATCGTACAGTCTGCGGCGAACATTGCCGGCGACGGACATTAAAACCGCGTCGATGTCGACTGTCGCGATCGGGTGTTTTGCGAGTTTTCGCCTCGCCGCACTCTCGTTGTTCGCGTCCGCGGGATTGATACGGAGGGAAATGAGTCTCGTCGTTACGGCCGATTTTATCGCGCTCGTCGCGCGGAACGCCGTTTCTGCCTTGAAATACGAGTCACCGGGTGTGCCGAGTTGCACGAGAGAAACCGGAATACGAGCGACACCGCGCAATCGATACTCCGCGATGCGGTTGAGTTTAATGCGTCCCTCATTATGTCAATTATCGTCTTTTTGAGCGAAATCGCTTGATCCCGTTTGTCCTTTGATCCGGCTTGTCCTACTTTTACTCTGCCGAGACGACCTTTCTCTCTCTCTCTCCATCTCTCTCTTTCTCTGACTATTTAAAATTTGGAATTTAAAGACGTATATATACATAATTACGGTAGATGATGAAGTAATTCCTTTGAGCATGTTTTTCTTTATAGCCTTAGAATCTGTTGACATTGTAACATCAAAGGAAAACGTCAAACTATGAAGTCAGACTGAGAGAAAGATAAGATAAAATGGTACGACGAATGGAGCAAAGTAAACATAATAAGTAATAAAATCTAAAGTACGCGCAGTAAAACAACATCGGCGGTTTAATTTCTCCGTATTGACGAGCTATTGTGCTTGTCACGTTTCCTCTACGCAGCTCTTCTCGATCTCTTACGTAATGTCTTCTGCTGGAAAGAGAGCGCAGTTGTGCTCAGAGTACGATCTTTTAATCGAGACCGTTACGGAAGAATCGGGAGCGCCGCGAGTTACAGTTGACGAGAAAGTTTCGCTGTGCGAAATTTTTTCAATTAAAAACCGTCGGCGCGTACTGTCCACCGTGCAGCGTAGGCGGTGGATAGCGGAAGAAGAGGGAACAGAGGGGGTACTTTTAATTACTGCGGCGTCGTAACGCATGGCCCGCTTCGGTATATAAGACCCGGAGCTAGAAAAATTCCGACGGCAGCTGCGCGAGCGAATCTCCCGCGACATGACGAACCGGGTAGACAGCACGGGGTAGGAATCCACTGCGAAATTAGGTGGGAAGCGCGCGTTGCAATCCCCGCGCTGTATTTTTACGGCGCGCTTTTTAATTAGATTAGAGAGCCGCCGACGAAAACACACGCGGCGTCACGCTTCTCGAACTAATTTCCATCGATTTTCGTTGAATACTTCATCAGAATTGGTCGACAGAATCTCCATCACGAGCCTCACAGCGAGATACAGCGTCGGAACAGGAGACAATCACGTTCGCTTGCTTGCTTGCATGCGAATCCGCGTAGATGTAAAAAATCCTGCACTCTCATGACGGAACTATAATGGTTCAGGTTGCGTAAAGGAACGTCGGATCTTTAATGGACGCAGTGGTGAACGGTCGCGGAAGAGGCGGCACGAGGAGGAGGCCAGGACGCGCGTATTTATAGCGGATGACGGAGGTCGTCACGTGGGAATGGACGCGCGGCATCCATTGATGCGATAAATGTCGCCGTCGGCCATTAACGACGCTCGCCTTGCCTCATAATCAATGGGAGAGCCCGACGGCAGCTCTCTGGGGTCTCTCTGGGTTCCACCCCGGGTTTTCCCCCGCTTCCTCTCACCCTCCGTCCCGACCACTCCCGCACTCTCCACCGAGCAGCCGCGCAGGACAAATTAATTCTCTCCGTTTTTCTGCCTTCCAATTACCGTTACCGCCGCTACCGGATCACGTTGTCTACCCTGAAGAAGAGAGCGGAGTATTTGGGAGCGGATCCACTCGTCGAGCTTTCAGCGCCGAGTGGAGAATGGCGTCGTGATGCCTGCACGCGACGTGGTATTTTGTGGCCGCATAACGGGAAGGGCTAGATCGCGCAAATGATCGTTTTCCGCCGACAACGATCCGCTGACAAGATAACGGTCGATCTCTCTTTGATTGTCCGCCCAAGCGTACTTGGAACATTTTTTGTGGAGACATAAAAATCTGTGAGGGCTATTAAACCTTATTTTATAATTCTAGCAATTAAACTTGGATTTTTCCATCACGTTGCTTCGTGCGGATGCAATTCCGAATTTAACGATATATGTACAAGAATATCAAACTCTTGATCATCTTGCATCATATCTTTTTAAAAATAAAGAAAGTTGTATAAATAAACGAAAGTTCATTTCTATAATTCACAAGCTCCCTTTCCATCACGGATGAATCAAGCGAGTAGAACTGTGACGCAATTTGCTGTGAATTTGATAGAAACTAATTCGTAAACGTGGACCACACTTAGTAAAGGGAGAAGCCGCGACGAAAGGGGAACCTTCTTTCGAGAGGGATTCCGAGGCTCGCGTCCGCATTTAACGAGATAATAACCGCGCCATTACGCATTTAATTCCCTGCGTTTAAGATGCGCGTCAGCGATAAGACGTGACAAATATTGGCCGTAACAGTCGCCCGCCGTGCTGACACGGCCGGCTCGTGGCGCATGATGACGCCGATGAGGAGACCGACCATGGGTGCGATGGAAAAAAGGAATGTGCAGAGCACGAGCACGCGCGCCTCTCATCGAGAAGGGATACGACAGCAGAAACCTGTTTCTGTTCAGATATCGCCGATGCTGCGATCCTACCGATCGTTTTTTTCCGGCGTAATTCTTCCTCGTTTGACTTTTGCCATTCGCGATTTCGATAAGGCAAGTGACACCTGATACGTCCTGTGTATACATATCGATGTGATATGATCATATCGCGTATAACTGAGCGAACGCACGAGAGATAAATTAAGAGAAATAAATTTATATCTTTTTTACGCAGAAACACGCAATTTCCCAAAACCGGGGGAGATGATAAAAGGAACGATATTACACACGCCGATAAGCAACATCAGGCTTTTATGCATAAAACGCAATGTTTTAATCGCGATTGAAACGGTACAAATAACAACGCACGTGCGGGCCGACTGTTCTCCTCTTCCAAATTAATTTGATAACTCGTACAATCAAAGGCGCGCGTCACCCGTTCATTAATTGAACTTAAAGTGACGAAGCGTAAGCTTGCACAATGCTATAATATTGCGCCTCCAGCTTAATTCGCACGTGCGCGATTCGAGATCCGGACGGAGGAGCGCGAAGGACTTTTTCCGAGTTGTCCCGGGACCGGACAAGAAATTCAAGCCGACCGTGAACCATGTACGTGGAAATTAACAGCTTAACTTGGTTACCTAAGAAGAGCTCCCGGTAGTCCCTTGAAAGTGCCACGCGCTCGCGAGCTCGACCCGGAAATTCGCCGGAGCACGACGGCGAAACTTAACCCATTATATTTCTCCGTACCCCGTCGACCGACCTCCTTCCACCATATCCTCTCCGCAATATCTACGTCATTATTTCCTCCGCGCTGTATAATCTCGCGCGACACATCCCGAGACTTTGGCCGGCCTTCCACAATCGGTCGTAGGTGTGTAATTTCGCTTAAAGCACCGAGTGCATCCGAGGTGTCACCTTACGATTCTGTGTTATTCTCGCAAATAGGATATCGCAGATTTGTCAATCTTCTTTTCTTTCCGCCCACATCCTTTGGCAAATTAAAATAAAACAAATATCTAACCATTCTATCCTCAAAACTTTTCATTTCCGGTGTTAAATATTTTACTAAGAATTTGTAACTGGCTGCAACTTTACGACTGGTGTTAAGATATCGAAATTGGCTAAAAGGTTCTTTGTTTGTTGTTTTTTTGAATATTATTCAGTACCATCCTTTGATACTCGACTAAAATATCGATTCATGTCTTTGCGAGACCCTATTTTTCTCGGTCGAAAAACCCCGGCGCAATCAGACTGCAATCTCTACCGAGAGGAGGAGCAGCGGCGAAGCCCGCGATAAAAATTCGCAGCAAGCGGCAATAAAGCGCATCAAGCCGCGGCAGCTAATTGCTGCGCTCGGCAATAATCGGCCGCGCGCCGAGCCACGAGCAGCAATTATTTTTACGACGAGGATGATATTGTCCATTTATTTAGCGGGGCTTGGCGCGCGTCGCGGCACTGCGTTGCCGATACGGGCGTCCGTGTTAACCCGCGGCGTGACGGTAACGGTCGCATAAATTTCCGGTATTTCCTGCGGTGCCGCGACGACTTTATTCCGACGATTCCTCCACGTGATACTGATACGTGCGCAGTGTTTTCACCAATCCGCGATCTCCTGTGTGATTAGCGCGAGGAAAGGAAACAGAGTAACGACCATTGAATCTATTTAACCGCGGAGGAAGGATAACGGTTCGCCAGAAATATTTAATCGGGTACGAACGGTAACGCTATCCGGGGCGGAGATCTGACCGCGAGAATAAAGATAACGCTAATCAGAGTTATTTGAGCAGGTCTGCGCCACAAGCCTGATGTAACTTTTAAAGTCCGGACTTTTAGGTCCTGATGTTTCGCAGCACAAAAGTCGCGTCGTTATAGTGGTCTCGGTTAACTAACTTTTGCTAACTGTGGTGATATCCTCGAGTTTCTAATGAAACTGTTTCGCCTTAAAAAGATGACTGCGCGCCGCAAAGTGTTTGCGTACTTTGAGATAAATATTTGACTTTTATTACATTAGAAAGTAATGTTAGAAGAGCAGTGTCGCGTTGCAAGGTTCTATGAGACATTGCAGAGGATTACACGCAACTGAAATAATTGACGATCAATCGACTGATTCGTGGCCTTGCGGCGCGGGCGATGATCAAGATCGTCGTAGATGGAAGTCGGTGCGCCACAAAAGACACGTAAGAAGCCGACAGAAATAATTACGGTGGAAGTGTAGGCGTGGACTAGGAAATTACGAGGAAACGCTTATTAACCGCCACCAGGAGGATCGCGCAAGCGACAGGGACGACGTGGGCAAGAACCTGAGGAACCAAGACGGAACCAAGGCCTTACTGGTTTTACTCAATTACTTATTTGTTAAAAGAACACTACTCAACTTATCGATTAATCGTACAAGAGTAACCTTATAAAGGCATTGACTAAATAGAAAAATTACGTAGTTTAGAAAATATCTAGCTGCCAAAAATGTATGTCTCGAATTAAAAGAATTGTATTTGACAATACTTGATAAAAAGTGGCAATTTTTGACATGAACCATTTAACCTGGTTAGTTGTACTCTTACGTCAACTTATGAGCGACTATTAATTAAAATGAATGACAATTAGGGTCTCTGAAAATATTCCTGGCACTAGCCGAGCCATGTCGAAATTTAGATCTGGCGTTCAGCGTGTTAATTACTCACGGCTGTTTTACCATGGCCCCTGGCTCTCATCGGCGAAACGACGAGGAACACGCATTCATCAGAATCGTAAATTTTCTATACGAATGGTTTAATGCGCCTACACAATAAACTACGGAAGAGTGTATTTATACGCGCGTAAAGTATAGATAATTTATAACTAAGCGGATCATACTCGGAGGATAACTTTATCTAGACTATGCCATTTTCCGAAAATAAATAATGAACATATTTATATGAACATATTATCTTTGATTTATTTATCTTACAAAGTTGTATGAATTTTTTCCCAATTATAATTAATGAGTGCTACTGCTTGTCGCCGCTCTTTTTTATCCGCATAATTAAACCGTGATTACAATTTGCATTAAAGTCCCGTTGAATTAAAGTTCATTTGGAATTAATCGGGAAATCAAATTTCGTCAGCTGTATTTACATTTTCCCGGCTTAAATTGTAGAAAGAAATTACGCGTTTACATGTTAATTCCCAGGTTCCGGAAGCGAAGTTAAAGCTCTCGAACGCGACCCGCCGTAACTCGAGCTTTTTCTATCGCGTTTCCTTTGCGCGATACCCTCCATTTTTTTAATGGTTCCCGTTTCCTCGCTTACGCGAATCCCGTGGAGATATAGCCGGGATGGTGCATTCAACGGCGCTTAATAACGCGCCGGCTTTGCACGCGCGGCCGGAGCACGTGAGGGCGAAGCATTTCGAAAAATATGGACGGGGCGCGCTTCGACGGCGCGCTACATGCACGGCTCTGTTTAAACAGTGGCCGGCGCTATTTGCATGTAATTACCGAGTCGGCGATTTAACATTAGCAACGCTGCATTTATACAGCGCCGTCGCGCCGTCCGTCACGCTGCGCTTCGCGTCTCGCTCCGCGTCCCGCTTCGTCGCGGTCTTATGCATCCCGGACTATCTGAAGCGTCTGTTACATTAACTCTATCGTGAATTTACGACTGCATACGCAATGGCTAGTACATCGGGTTGTTATCATTGTCGTGAAACACCGCGAAAGCCGATCGATCGAAGTTTATGCGACAAAACGTGATCGCAATTTTTAGAAAAATTTTCTTGGTTTTCTTATAGAGCTACAAGTATATGTAAAGAACCACATGTGTGCTCTAGAAAAATAAATATAAATACTTTACTGTTTTGTTTTGTAATCTTGGCTCACTGCGACTGCATCTTTTACATTTCTATACTACTTTGCTGTCCTTTCTTTCTCGTGATTACTCGTGCACCACTGAGACTTTTAAAGTATGTAACTTTAGAATTTTAGTAAATCTCGCGCGCGCGCGCATAAGTGCGACATTATCACTTTCATGCGTCATGATTTACACCCTTTTTCGCCCAGCGTGTTTCCAGACTCTGGCACCCCGCACGCGCGATCATCGCCGGCGATCTTTCGGCGTGATAAGCCCCGCTTAAAATTCTCGTCTCGCCGCGCAAGTTCTCGTCGATCGTCGTGCGCGAGGGTGGACAGGAGGGTGGTGGGCATCTCGATAAACTCGCCTCGTTATTGATTTATTTGGGGTGCTTAATACGTATTACCGGCGTTATTCTGGGGTCGACTCGCGTGATTCGACGCGGTAATCCCCCGTTCCGGTGAGGAGTTACGATCTCGGAGCGTCGGTAGGCGAGTTCGCGGACTGCAGTTGGCCGCCGCTGCAATTTCGGCCGATCAATTTTGCCGAGGAGCCCGCTCCCGCAATTCTCTCTTTCTTTTTCCCTCCCTCTTGCACCCCCTCGCCGAGGATCTCCTTGTGAACTGGCCGATCGTCGTGGCTCGTCGCTAATTTTAATCAGCTCGCACAATTGGCCGATCCGCAGCACACAATCTACCCCATTGACCGGCGCAGCTGTTATGAGGATCTCAATGAGACGAGCGACGCCGACAGGTGCAACCCTTTCATTCTCCTTTCCCGCCCCTTTCTCTACCTTCGCTCCTCCGCTGCACCGCGCTGTGTCGTCTATTTCCACCGTTGATCCGCGGCGGTGCCCGTTGCCGTTCGAAGCGTCGTATTTATAACCCGAGAGAATGATGTACGGCGAATCGGCGACCGCTCCGAGAAGCCACCGAGGTCAACGACGACCTCGTGGACGGATGAACGACCGACGCCGAGAGGAATCGCCGTCTGGATACCGGACGTCGCCATGAATCTTGAGAGAGTTGAAACTCGTTCTAATTCCCGTAATCGTAAACTTTGTTTACTTTTCATCACCCTGAGAAGCATAATAGCGTTTCTTTCTTTAAAAGACATCAAATATAGGCAGTCCCAAATATGATTGTGATGATGAAGAAAGTTTTTGCTGGTCTTTGAAACAGTAAGTTTCATTTCCGTTACACTTTTCGGGTTAATCTTCCAGTTTGTATTTATTTTAGCATGAGCGAACATGCAACCATGTCTCTACCTCAGCTCTTTATATCTCTATGTCCATTCGTGGCGACATTCTTTAACGATGCGGCGCGAAATAGCTCAGACTCCGAGCGTATACATCGACGGTCGCGATTTCCATTCGGCTCGCGCAGATGGTACCGGCGAATTTCCTGCGAATTACAGGCCGTAGATCTGCCGCGGCCGACACTGTCTACAAGCTCGTCCGAAATTGGCAATACGTTTTGCCCATCCGATTGAGTACTTTCGGCGGACACTTCTCCGCGAGCGCTCGATGCGGGGAAGGGTCTGTGCGGCTCCTCCGATATTTTCGCGGGATCGGGCGATTTCCGTCCGGGAGCCATGTGTGCAGAAGGCAGATATGATATTACGGGAATTTAATTAGCTCGAACTCGGCAAGTCTGCGATATCGCTCGCGAAGCGATCGCTGCCCGAGGAGCGATTGTTCGAGGATTAGTGCGAGCTCCCCCGCCGTTAATTGAAATTCATTGTTATTCTCTGCATCACCCAGCCGGATAATGGTATTTTTCAAGACTTTTCAAGAAAATGTTCTTCTCTCGGGGAAAAAGAGAGGAAGAGTAAGTCACCGATATCCTCTGTGTTAAAAATGGTATTTGCGATAAAATTCTATTGATAAATTGATAAATTGCAGGAAGCAGGCGAAACGCCGGAAATTAGATTAAAATTCTTTATATTGTTGCATTTCGGTAAAGAGATTCTGGTGAAGTCTAATTATGTTGTTTATCGCCGGCATGATCAAGTAGAATTGACGTGTCGTGTCTGTACTGAATAATTCCGAAGAACGTATTTTAAACGAGATACGCGGGAACGAACAGGATGTGATAAACCGAGTTCCATCTCGTTCTCTTGGCGCTCCTAGAATACTCATGGCGGAGGCCATCAATAAATCAAGCTGGAATTCGCGTATTAAGTGAAACCGAGTTCAAGCGTTGCAGCAGGTTCACTGCAATTAAGTCGCGCACTTATCAGAGTGCTAAGTTAGAGTGCTCGCTTAGCTGGGAGACCGCCGAGCAAGGGAATGGAATGAGCGAGCAGGAAGAACAAGCGCAAAGATGCGTCACGGAGTAAGGAATTATTTTTACTGATGTATTCGCGACATGGAATTTTGCCAAACGCGCCATCAGAATTTTCTAGTCCAATCTAACGCGTCCGTAAGTTACGCAAAATCTGGGAAAGATAATGGTTATTCATTCTACGCGAACGCGGATCAACAATAAATCTTTACTTCTTAGTTTATTTTGCACACACGCATACAAATTATACGGATTCTCAATCCGAATCTCGTTTGCCAAGAGATACAATACTGGAGATGAGAGAAAGAATATAACGTCCAATGAAACGTTCATTGAAATTCTATAGTAAGAGAATGATCTTAGATCGGTCAAGAAAACCAGAAAGAAGAAGAGTTTTCCTTGAATGTACCGTGAAAAAGAAAATTTCTTCGAACGGGACTCTCTTGATTTTTGATTCCTCGTTTTGTGACATAACGATGGCAAAATACGAAAATACACTATTACGGGCGTTCGTTCTCTCGTGCTTCTGGCAGCGTTGTGTTTGAAGTTCAATGGAGAAGAGACTATTGCCGGCTGACAGGTGTAATCCGTCTCCCGGCATCACCCGGAAGTGAGAAGTGACGGTCCAGAATAACTCCAGGCGACGTGGTTTCGGTGCACGTTCATCGCCAGAAACCTTATCGCGATTCGGGTAGCAACGACGTGACGATTGGTCTAGAGCCAAGAACGACGACCTCTCGCCGAGGTATATATCCAGATGGGGACGAAGGAAACCTAATGTCGGGACATACCGAAAATTAATACTCGCGAGAAGCGCGTACCACCAGATTCTCCCATAGATTATCCACTTTTACTTCTCGCGTCTCCCGTCGACGTCTCTCGAGATGGAGATTAATGCGAGTTTGCGATATTGCGATTAGATTAGACTTCGTTTGATCGCTGTTTGTCATCGCACCAACATCAAACGATTTTCGAAATACTGCTTTTGCTCAATCGAAATCATTTTAGCGACACTTTTACCGTTGTTTTGTACAAACAACTTTTTCACATTAATACACTGCAAAACATGTCCACTTTAACTATAACGGAAAAAAAGTCATTTTTTTCCGCTTTAACTTGTAAGTGTGAAATTAAAGCGGAATCATTGCGAGTTGTCATAGTTACGTTATTTTCGTCCGCTTTAAATATGTATGACCGAAATCGTAACCGATGATCACATCCTTTATAATATCCGTTATAATGCTAGATTATTACCAGTCCTATTTATATAAAGGATTTTATATTAAAAAGGATTAAATAAAGGGATTAAAGGATTAAAAAAGATTAAATATTATAAAGGATGTGATCATCGGTTACGAATTAGGTCATACATATTTAAAGCGGACGAAAATAACGTAACTATGGCATCTCGCAATATGGCAGCAGTATATATATATATGATTCCGCTTTAATTTCACACTTACAAGTTAAAGCGGAAAAAAATGACTTTTTTTCCGTTATAGTTTCGCGGAATTTAAAGTGGACATGTTTTGCAGTGTACATGCGCAATACGCATAATGTTACTTTTTTAATTTTCGGATGAGAGCGTGAGATATGTATACACGTATTAATTAATTGAAAGATTATGGTATCATGTGAATCTCTTGCATTTTAAAAACGACGTTACGTTCCTCTGATACTAAGTTAATGGAACTGGCATGAATGGGAATAGCCGTTGAGCAAAGTTAAGCGAAAGAGGCAAAGAGGAAGAGAGAGAAAGAGAGAGAATAAGAGAACGAGCGGCTCTTACCGCCCCGACAGGTCTAACGCCATTAACGCTCAAGCAGCGAATTATGCCGGATTTGCGCCGCCATCGTAAGATTTCTCGAAAGTATCTCTAGTCCGCTTGACTTTGGCACATAGCGGAGCCCACGTTTAACGTTAATGGAACCCGAACGCCCATTTAAAATACATTTATCAGCGGGCGGAGGACGGCAGGAGCGACGCAGGAGCTCGCGCGAATATTCCGAGCACATGCAGCTCGTTACGTGAAATACGGTTTATCATTTAGGTGTTTCACTAATTATCGTTCGCTTATTGCTAAACAAGGATACGGCACGAGAAATATGCGATATTTACAGCGCAAGATATTATTTTGGAGAGAGAATGCGAGCGACGTTTACAGCCGTGTTGTATAGATAATAACGACTCTAAGTTTAGATTAATTATTCTCGCCATAATGTAGGCGTTTGCGACATTCTCATTAGCGACGTCCCCCTCGAGATGACCACGTTACCGATGCCCCGTGAGGGGGAATAAATTTAACCCAACACTGCTGTCAGTTTCGATAACATCGTTGGAAGTTATCCAGATTTAAGCGCGTCCGTTCTCGAATTATTTTGGATGACGGGAGCGTCACCGAGTCTTTGTGCTTTGAACTTCGTTTTAACTTCTGAAAAGCGGAAATGGATTAGGCGGAAGCCAGGATATGAAGAGACATTTTTGGCCCTCCGTATCTTTCAAACTATGATATTACTTCCAAACTGGGTAACTCTGGGGCATCCGCCTTTATCCTCCGGAGAAACGTGAGAAACTTTCGAGGGAGGAGAATGCCTAATTGATGAAAAGAAGGAAAATTATCAATGTGGAAGTAGATTAAAAAACGTCACGGCATAAGGGTCTAATGCAAATTGTGCGTTAAATCTTTTCATAAAAGAAGTTTGTATTAAAAGCAGAAATAAATCTGAAGAGCTTGCATGATCTCTTGCCATAAACACATTTTTTCACGAGCCTTTTTAACAAGAAATAGAATTTAACATCATTGACGCTACGATTATTAATGGAAAGATAAATTTTCTTTTTGAGAAGATTGTAGAAAATGCAGAAAAATAATCAGTCTCATGATATCCTTATTCCATTCTGGGAATACGAAAAGGATACGTGATAATAATGTTCCTGCTGGCCGTTTGGTTGAACGCGAGGGAAAGATATCCCGAACGCTTCGTCGTGTGAACAGAGAAAACAAAACGGTTGGAAGGAGAGAAAATGCTAAGCTGACGGTCTGCTTGGAACTACTGCGGGAAGGTCAAAGAGCAATTCTGGTCACGTATCTCCGCAGGATTAGGTTCCGCTCTCGCGAAATGGCCAACCGCGTTTTGTCCCGCTCCAGAATTTACACCGTGCGATTATTTCGCGCGACGATACCGAAATCCAAAGTTACTTCTCGCTCCTTTCCCTGGCGTTCATTGCGTTGGCAATTGTTTTAAAAGCGGATCCCCGTAGTAATGGAACGATCGCCGCAGCTTACGAAGGAGTTCAGAGAAGCGATTAAACAAAATGCACGACCATTACGGGGGACAAGACAGCGATTTTATCTTATCTTCGTCTCATTTTATTACGCATTATTGCTGCGTATCGTACTGTATCTGCAATTTGAGTCAGCTCTTGTTCCTCGATGATATCTTGTTCTTCCTTCTTGGGCGAAATATCTATTAAGTTTCGAGAGTCTCGAAGAATTCGAGAGGCGCGCTTTCGCGGGGAAGCTTTTCGGGGAAATTTCATACGAAAGAGGACAAAATAAATGTACGAAACTATTCGTCTTACGTTGCACAAAGGCAAGAGCATGGTAAAAGGTATATATAATACATTGTGCCCCCATCCGTTGCTTTTGATCTTCACGTTATTAAAAACGGGAAAACTTGCAAGAACTATCTTAATTATTGTCTAACTGTGAGCGCAATCTTTGCGGAAGAAAGGTGACAGTTTCTTATTCCATATTCAAACGTTAAAATCAAGTGATAAATCCGTCTCAAAATCAGCGTTTTCTTCATCATTCTTGACAACTTAACGTTAAATCAACTTCTTTTAGTTGACATCTTGAATTTTTGATTAATCTTATTTACTCGTCTTATTACTCTATCTATTTCTATTTAATTTGATTTTAGTCGTATTTGGCAGATGAAATAGCAACGCAGCATCTACGAGAAATTCCAATTTTCGAAAGATATTTATGAGTTGCCGCGGGAAATTAGAATCTAACGACGAATTGCAGTCTAACGCAAACGTAAAGGGTCGCCCTTAAATTTTAGCGACCCTCGGCACTCGAATGACTCCCACCGCCCTCGCAGGGCAAACTTGCGACCCTCGTCGAAGGAACTTATTAAATTTCGCAGGGCGGTTTTATTCCGTTTCCCGAACGCGGCCGCCGATCCGCCCGTCGTGATAGCGGCCGGGATCTGTGCGAGGAGTTTTTAAGTGACCGCGAGATTAAAATGTCCACCGTCGCATATTTCCGCGAAATGTCGCGATGGCGGCGACGTAATTAAAAGGTATTCCGGCGGACTATACTTCGTCCTCCCTTTATCTCGCTGCCACGGTGCGAACGAACAATGGCCACGACTTTGTCATACCGCAGTTTCCGGGAGAATCTTCCGCCTTCCCCTCTCACCCCGAGAAAATAGATTCATTTGTTTACCGCAGAACGATGTAGAATGCATAGGTAATGCGTCAGAGAACGGGATATTGCCGTTCCTTGTAACAAAGTGATCTTGCGAATCTTTCATGCCGCGAGATGAACACACGACTGATTTTTAGCTTTTAACAAAAGTTGTAGAGTTTATGATTTTCTCCATTAAATTTGATGCTACGAAGAGAGCAATAATTTATGATAAATATAATCAAATCTTTTATATCAAAATATGATTTTGTGTGTGATAAAAAATTGAACATTTATTGTAATATATTATAATATCATATTATTAAAGAAGCCTCGCATTAAATGTCGATGTTGTAATTTCTGTTTCAGGTAAGCGAGAAAAGCAAAGTATAGAGATGCATGCATGTAAGTTTAAAAAGCGACTTTGGTTTTTTTTAGTAATTAAGGAAAAATCAGTTAATATTAATTGGTTCAACGTTTCAAGATAAATTAAATGATGACGATAGTGTCACGAAGAGACAAGGCGATTCACCGTAGATCGCGTAATCGCATATTTAAGAGCGGAGGGTTGCTTCGGCAAGATGGCGTCTAACGCTTTATAAACATCCTAGCGAGGCGTGACGTGAAATAATTAATTCGCCAAAGCGAGCGAGCCGACAGGGCCGGGCGAGTTTGCCGAGCTGGAGAAGCCGTTGGTCCTCCGAATCGACGATCAGCATCCCAAGTCTCGCGAGTGGCTAATTAGGTATTATAATGTCACCGAATCGGCACCGAGTCGTGGTTTTGAATAATTTCGCTCGACGAATAATCGAAGCCGGAAGTTTACAAACGCGTCAGTCGCCAAATTAAGAAACTTTGCCTGTAGTGCTTAGCTAGCTAGAAATGACAGCTCGCAGTCTCACCCTAATAATTCGATTAAACTGGCAGGCGTTAGAGCAACTGGAGTCGTTGGAGCTGGCGGCGATCGAGTTTCCTATTCGCGCACCAGTAAACAAGTAGGGATGTATGAACGATGTGAAAATATGTATACGGAAACGCATTCGCGCGTCCAAAGACTAAACCTGTGACGTTTCATCCGTCGTAAATTCGCGGTCTCTGTTTCGCAAGCGGTTCGATTTACTTTCGCGTATGCTCGACTTTATGTGTCATAAATGCTACATTTCATGTAAGCTATTTTCCATATACCCGACATTCCACCTAGTTACGTATCGCGTATCTCACGCCGTACAAATTCTCGAGTCCATGGATTCTCTACCTTTTACAAATTTTAGATCCCATTTAGCCTGTATCTCAGCAGGCTCTGCGTCTCACAAATTCTCCATTCAGACTTTATGTTTCGCAAATTCAAGCTCTCATAGACTTTACGTCTCACAAATTTCAGGTTCTATTGGTTTTATATTCAGGCTTCCTCCTCCTCCTCCTCCTCCTCTCTTCTTCCTCTTCCTCTTCCTCCCCCTTGCCCTGCTTCCGATATCGCAGGTTCCATTATTCTCTTCTCTTTCGTTCTCTCTTTTTTTTTTATCCATGAGGAATGAAATATCCGAGTCGTTTATATTCCTAACTAATTGCTTTCTTCTGCGGCGCGAAAAATCGCTCGATCGTTTCTCGATTCAGCCCCGAAGGACTCGCGAATTTCCTCTCGGCACGCGAATTTTCTGCATGCATTGTCTTCACGGAGGAAAAGGAGAGAAGGAGGGAAAGGCCGAAGGGAGTCAATACCTTTCCTTTCGGCGCGGTCGGCGGAGCTAGGGGGGAGGGTAGATTTATAAGAAGGAACTCAGGTCGAAATCTCATGCAAATCAATGCAGGCCGACGGGGATGCAGGGTGGCGGGCGGGAGGAAGAGAGTCAGGGAGGGCGGGTGTTGTCGATCGTTCTTCGTAGATACACGTAGATACGCCGCGCGATGCGGCGAACGGGCACGGGGAGAAAGAGAAAGAGGGACAGGGCGACGGGACGGGGGAGGAGAGGGGAGAGGGTTGGAACGTAGGTGTGTGACTGTATTATATATCCCCTATCGCTGGTTTATGCAGCCATAAATAGCGTTTATACGCTCGGTAAAGTATTCCCGAAGCACCAGCGGGCCCCGGCCTTCCGCCTATCCGCTATCTATTCTATTATGCCCCGACATAGTACCTAACTACATCTACCCCGACGCCGATGCCGCCACCGAACGCTCCGTGCTTCTCGCACACGTATCCCGCCATTCCCATTCCTTTTTCCACCGCGCCCTTCGCGAACTCCGCCGCCTCGCGAATTCCGTCTTTCGAATTCTCGTGTCGCGGGAATCCCGCTCGATATATCCGCCGTCGCGCCCGATCCACACCGTCAGGAGGTTGCACCCCCTTCCGAGGTTATCGCTATATTTGGAGATAGACGCCGCTCTTATCCGGCCGCGACTTCGGCTCACGACACGCCGGCGATTTGTCAGGGGATCCTTGGACGTTCCTCGAAATTCCCGAGACTTTAGCTGGCGTCGCGTCGAGAATGCACTGGAGCAACGTTTATTGTCTCGTCGTGATTATTTTATCTTTGATATACCGAGGAAATTCTTTTACCCATTCTCTGTATGTTACGGACTTTTTGAAACTGATTTATGATTACAAAGAGAAATAATTCTGTAGTGTCTAAAATTATAAATAAAATTATAAAATTACAAAATACTGAGAGCGTTATTCTGTTATAGAAATTTTTGATAATCTATATCAGATCGGAAGTAATCTAAATTTCCAATTATACGGACTTATAAAATTCTTACTGATCGTCTTTGGACCCAGGGTTAAAATTTCAAGTTTCATTCCTGCAATTTACTTGTAATTATTCGCTGTATGGAAAACTGGATACGGGATCCTCTATAAATCCACGTTGATGTAAGAGCTCAAGGGCTGTTAAAGAGGCTACCGGGCGAAGAAGGCGGAGACGATAGATGAAGAAAGTGGGATTGCTGCGAGACACGCGGCTTGGCGTGTGCTCGGAGCTGCAGCGGGGTTACGTTAACTTCCAGTTGGGTTTATTGGGCCCTGAGCACTCTCCTTCTTTTCTGCCTCCTCTCTGGCTGGTGAGCTGTGTAACGTATTCGATCTAATGCATTCTCGCAATAAACTTTATTACCGTGTTGCTTGCGTGGCTGTATTGCTCCTATGCACTGCGAACTTCAACAACACCGATGCATGCGTCGATCCGATGTTGCCTCAGTCTTGGCCGGAACTTGCAAAGCTGATGCTATCACGATGTTGCGCGCCAATGAGAACGGGCCCTTCGTGGTAGTCCTCGCTTATCGTTCCTATTGAGAACGCGAGCGCGTCAGTCGAGATTCGCTTTTAGACTCGATGGCGTTCGCGTTGGTTCCTCCGATGCTAATCCCGATTAATTAGTCTTCTTTATTTACATAGGTTGCGTAACTTCCACCGTGTATCGGGTATTAATAGCGTGGAGCTCCTAATGAATTTCAGCCGCGCTATATTAATAGACGTTTGAAGTTACACATTCTGCGCAAATAAAGATTCAAGTGATGGGGAAAATGTAGCGTTACTTTTGCATATTTATTTCGCAAAACGTATCGAGCGACTGATGAGAGAACTTTATTTGATTATTTGCCTGTTTGCTCGGATTGATGAAGCTAACCAGGTGCAAATTTGTTCTAAAACCGTACCTTCTAACTGTAACGTAACGATCAAGATACTCACGCACGAAAAAGTACCTTTTACGGGCGTCTGTTTCAATTCACTGCTGGGTATCTGGGTTCCATACGTCGCCCTCGAATTTACGTTGCTTATCGACAACTACTGCAACGTAAGTGACAAGTAGCACGTTGCATCGTGTACAGCATCCACGCTAAGGGCCACAAGCACCGCGATGAAACGAACGTCGAATTCGAATTTCGCAGCGTGCAAGAGCGCCTCGCGACACGTGAAAGTTTTGCAAGATAAACTTAGCCTCGTGCAAGCTGCACGGTTAGCGAATCAACGAGGTAGCAGGGAGGCTGGCTGTCTGGTTGGCTGCACGGTTGGTTTGTTGGTTAGCTGGCACGGTGGACTTGTTGTTCCAACTTCGCTCTCTTCGGCAATCTCTCTTCTCGCATCTTGGTGCACCTCTCCCCCAGTCTTCTCTCTCTTTCTCTCTCTCTCTCTTTCTTTGTCTTTCTTTGTATCTCTTGCTTCACCTGCTTCCGTTTTTCTCTGTTTCTTCTTCAATTCCTTCGCCTATCTCTCGGTTCCTGCCCGTTCTTGCTCGCATGCCTTCCACCCTGCTCTCGCTTCGCCGAAGACCGTCGCGGTAGTCGAGCCAAAAAAATGGCCATGTAAATTACCTCAAAGAACAATGGCCGCCCTCCGCAGCTCTCCGCGATTCCTCCTTCCACGAAGACATGCAACCTGGAGGAGGCGCACGATTGCCGTCTGCTAGCCGGTGCGGCTACTTAAAACTTGACGCTCGAAACTTCGCTGCTTTCGTGACGATCGATGACGCGGAACTCCGTGTCGGCATGTCGGCGAAGTCCCATCACCCGGAAAGTTCGGGAGTGCCGATTGAGCCTGGAACACCAGTTAACGAAGCTTTTATCTCTCCCGCGTCTCGCTCGGGAGAAGAATCGAGAGAATTATTCGTCGTTAGCGTCTGCCGGCCATAAGCCGAGCGACGTTCGGTCGGGTGTCGTTATCGATGCTAATCTCCAACTTTGTTCAACAACAAGAACTGCTCCCATTGACTTGACGTTGATCGCTGAACGGGAAAGGGAAATGTTATGTGATGTCCACGTGAATACCACAATCAAGGCGGACATTTGTTGCCTCGCGAACTTTTTTTTAAACGATTGATTATTTCTTTCTTTCTGTTTGATCTGTCGTTTGATTCTCTTTTATGTTAACGATGATTATCGAGATATTTCCTCCTGTCTCCATCCAAACTCCTCCGACGTGTGCTCTCCTGGGCTTGCGCTAATTATCTCTCACTTTCGCATTGCGCAACGTCAACTCCGATCGCTCTTTTCGATCTCGACAACTCGTTTGGCGAAATTAATGGGCGAGGATCGCGAGCGTGACGTCGCGTTTCGCAACTCCGCCGACGCGTTTTCTCATTAAAAGGCGAAAACAAGCCGGCTATTTAGCCCGGCTGATGTCGGAATTGTTTCGCCCGGCACGGAACCAAAGTTTTCCGATCGGCAACGCTCGATTCCGCCGCTCCCGCTTGCAAGAGCCACCGCACCGGCAACTTTTGACAGCCGGCGATCGTCCGTACGGGCTTGTCTCCTGCGACTGGGAAAAAGACCGAGGACTATCCGCGTTGTGCACGACAATCTATCTCTTTCGCCTTCGCTCCGCACGCGAACGGGCGTTTTCGTCTCGCCGGTGAGCGAGTTTCGCGGATCAATTCGTTTTACGGTGAACGCGCATTTCTCATTAGGCTTGAGCACCCGCCACTGAGAAATTATGAAGTGAGTTTAATTGTTCCGGCCCGTACCTTCACGGCTGGTCTCGGCGTACCTGCGCCTATCGTTTCTGCTACTGGCTTGTCATTATACCACCTGATCGGCGATAACGACTCGCCGATGGAAACACCCTTTCTTGCTCGCGGTCGTGCGAATGCACGGCTTGTCCCGCGAAAGATGTAGACGAGGCGTATCGCTAGAGGAGATCGAGATGGATTTTCTGGAACGAGAATCTTTGCCAAACAAATTGTTGCTTGTTCTCTGCAGCTTTATAGATGATTCATGTCTCAATAGTAAATGAATTTTAATTTTCTTCTCCTCCTTTCCTGATATTAAACTCTTATATTAAATTCTTACATGTAATTCTGAAGTTATATTGAATATTCGCATCATCCTTTGCAGGAAATAATTTTAAATCTCGGAAATTTTCAAGAAAACATGTTTTAACGTTAAAATATTAAAAATAAGATGCACGTACTGTGCCATATCCTTGAAAATATGAGAACATAAAAATTCGAAACGCACGTTGGAAGTTCTCGAAATTTGGGATTTTTGGCTAAACTTGTTAATCGACTTTTGCTGAAATTTTTGTCGAAGATGAACTTCACGCGCGTCTATGAAGTTTTGCCTCCCTTTCGGAACACCATCTACGTATGTGTGTGCGCGCGCGCTTCTTCAGCCAGGCGCGTCAACTGGCAGAATACGAGCATGAACTTTTAAATTGATTTGGCGTCTTGCCAGTGGCAAACGACTTTCTTATATCGCGCTCATGTCTTTCCTGGACTTCTTTCACACACTCGGGGGCAGGTAGATAGCTTCCCCGTTCTCGCGCGGCGCGCCTAATTGGTTTTATTGCACTTTAGTCGAGCGGGTTCCGCCGCGCCTGGTCCCGGTGCGATAAGGAACGTACAATGAGTCCCCGCGTCGATTTAATCCCGGCTAAACTCAAGAAGCTCGCTCGAACCGTTCTTAAAATCGCCGACCGAATTACGCCGGATGTGCAGGCCCGCTCGTCCCCCGACAGGGACTCGCATAAATTTATAAGAGGACCGAATGCGCTCCCTCCCCCGCTTCCCCCGGCACTCCCGCGAGTGCGATTTGGCGGTGATATACTTTAAGCGCTATCGATTACCGTAATGTCCCTCCTGGGCTACCTTCCGAGCGATTACAAAGGCTCCGGGTGTTGACTGGTAAGCCGAGTTAAGATGTACCCACATCACGTGAAACGTCCCGTTTGACTCATCGCGCACACCGGAGGGGTGTTATCCGTCCGCGACTTTAATCGTCGGCTCTGAGCGACACCATGGGCTATAAGCGCTACGACAAATTCCGAGCAACGAAACGCCACATCGAACGTGCATCCCTCATCTTCGATCCCCTCATCTTCGATCGCGTACAATTCAGAGATACCTGACTAAACCCCCCTTAAATCGCCAGTCGCACTCCAGCCGATAAATTCCCGTCGCGGATAAACCGCCCGTAATCTGATCTCGGGAGGATGAAATTTCTTCGTATCGGGACTAAGAACTGCGCGCAACCGGGAAGAAATAAAAAGATAAACATCTCTTGCCGGGGCGACGATGCGACGGCGGCCGGCGGGGCGAGAGGGAGAGAACCGCACAAAGGGGGACTCGCCAGCAATTTTGTCGCGATCGCGGTAGCGTGGGACGTGGGTAGGTGTACGTAAAGAGGCATAATTACGTATCATTCGCGGCCACGGGCAATAAATTTCGCAGATTCGCGCGCGAGATAGCGCGCCGAGGGCGCGGGGGATTGCGGGGAGGGTGGCTGGCTCATGAGGGTGAACGGGGAAAAAGGGGGACCTCCGGCGTACAGCCGGACGATAATTCACTGCTCGGCCGGCCGACGTGGCCGGGTACGGCAGTACCCTGTCCCCGGGTACACGGTCAACAAGTAGCCGTGGATACGCTCCGCTAAGCGCGGACATTGCGAGCGCAAAAACCGCTGCGTTAACTCGGCCGCCTCGTTACCCTCGGGTACGGGTAACGTGTGGCTCTAGCAGACGCCGTCTAGGCCGATGCTGGTTACCCGGCGTGTTCATTTGCCTCCGCAGTGCTCTCGCGTTCCTCCGTATAATGAATTACTCGAGATCGTAATCGTCGCTTTCGTTCGTTCATCTTTTTTGCATCAAGTGATTGATGAGGATACATATGTGCTCCTTGGGTTCTGAACTCCGAGGAAATCGTCTCTACGAGTTGATGAACATGCTTGACGATTGTGGGAGTATTCTGGTCTGCAGCATTTTTTGGATGTCTAATAAGAGAGAGAGAGACTTTTTGAATGTAGTTGTTGATTATTTGAACAAGTGTGCCTTGAACAAGGGTTTACTTATTGATCTGTCGTATCACAATGTTCGCGGGTGCGAATTTTAGCGAGGTAACCGTAATTTATTGGATCCTTCACGTTTCGGAGCGTGTTCCCGAAAAGCGAACTTCTCTCATCTGCCGCGCGCTTACGGGAGACGCATCTGACGGGATTGAGGAAACGCAAAGTTTCCACATGGGGCGTGACCGAATGGCAACGACACCGGGAAATTCGGATGCAGCGATGCGAGTGTCTAACCAGCTGGCCGTCATAATTAGAAACTTCAGCATCCACAATGTGCGAGTCTCGCCCCGGATCTTAATGATCCGCGTCCGTCGATCGGTCGGAAATAAAGCGTCCCGTCGACTGGGTCATGTCTATGATTAAACCGTCCGACTACTATTTTAATCGCATCTACGCAAAATTTACGCGAAACGTTTTACATTTTTAATACCGATCCAGCAAAACATTTGATATTATATTAAATTTATACGTATTTATGCCTAATTAATTACAGAACATTTCATTAACGAGTCAAGTCCAACATTCTCACAGTTTAAAGTTAATAAAAGTTTGTTGCGATAAAAAGATGTATAAATCTGTAAATACTAATTTATGTCATATGTTTTTAAAATAAATATTAAAAACGCTTTTTTGTCGTTTGTGCGTAATTATTACATTTAGCAATTTAAGTTTCGCAAATTCGGGAGATTTATATAGAGGAGAATCCCCTATTATGAGATATGCTCCTAATATGAGATAATGGGGTTTCTGCTAAACTATTGAGCACCATCTGTTAGTTCCACCATGAACTTATTACTCTTGGTGTAAAATGTATTTAGTGAAAAATTCATTGTTCGTTATTGCGTTTAGCCTTTGCAAGAAAAGGTTTGTGAAATTGTGAACGTGTCAAAGTAACTTGAGGTAAGTCTTTAAACCTTGTTTATTATATAATAAAGAAATGGTTGGCAATAAATTCAGTATGCAATGATAGAGTAGAATCGTAGTAACAGGAAAATACGCAATTTGTTGAATTGCTTAATTGTAGAGGTTAGATTTCATGATCGCGGAACCGCTAGGCGTGTGGCTCGTATAATGAGATATTCAGGGTACTCTTAATATGAGATAATTATTGCTCGAATATGAAGATTATGTAGTGTAATAAAATGAAAGAAAATACTACTTAAGGTTAGAGAAAAGTTAATACGAATTTATATTACGAATTTTTGTGTATTTAATTTTTATAGAATCTGACTATGGAGGTTAGAGATACGAGGAAGCGTCGACAGTGGAATCGTGAAGATTTGGCGAAGGCTGTGGCAGCAGTATTTTTATAAAACTATCTAATAAAGTTTTTTACTTGCAATGCTGATGTATTTTGCACTTTTAACACTGATTTCTCGAGGTATCTTATATGAGAAGCACACTTTCTCGATCCTGCGTAAAGCTCTTTTTTCAAATTTTTTTAATTTTCAGAAAAAATAATATTTAAATTAGATTTTTCATTTCACCAACCTAAAGCTTATTAAATTCTCTTCAAGATAACGTATTAAATTTTTAAATTCTGCCTATAGATTTCCTTACATTCGACAAAATCGATATGGTATCTCATAATCGGGGACTTTCCTCTACGTGTTTGCAGTATTAAATATAATAATTAGAGTTATTTGTAGATGATGTTATAACCATCTTATTCTTACTCTTATGTGTTAATTGTTGAAATATTTTTTTTCGAGTTTCAGTTGTAGGCGTTATCTCACCGTTCTTCGTCTCGCACGAGATCACGCGTCACGCGAATCACCGTTCACTTCTTGTGTATTCCGACGGTATGAGATATTACTGTCCATTTTTCAAAGGGGGCGAGCCGTTAAAATGTAGGCTGCGTCGTTAATATTCATGCGACGCCGCGATTTCTAATTATGACGTCCAACATGCTACAGATCCGCAGCTCATTACACAGGCACGTCGCTCCAGCAGCGTGCCAGCTCCGACTCTTCGGTGCCAGAGTGGTGAAACCTTTTCTTCACTTTCTACAATATTTTTTCAAAGCAACGCGGCAAGACACCTGGTCCGGGATGAAAAGAACGAACGACTCAAATAGTGACGCAAAGAAATACGAGCGCGAACGCGCGAAGAATACGATCGCTATCCACGTAGCGCGAATGTAAAAATTAATTACGGGAAAATAGTAAACACGTTCCGGAGCTACTTCTTCTGATAACTGCCCCATTTTGCAAAATTCTTAAAAGCCATCGAGAAACCTCCGTGCTCCAAGAAAAACCGTTGCGATTTCTACGAAGAAAATGCATGGAGGAGCGTTTTTATCCCCTTGATTTTTGAAATCTAACATTCGGACGTTGTTTGTGTCTGGACTTCACGCTGGTCCTGACGTCGCCGGATGTTGGCGCTAGACAAGAGTTGACTTTTTGCGGGCATCGGCGCCCTCAGTACGTGGGCGGTGATGAGAATGACAGATAGTTGCGGATTCCAATTCTATGCTCGTTGTGCGCTCCGGCTTGACGGTGCGAAATCGCGGAGAGATGTTCCGCGACGAAGGGGTGGAGACAACTTTCGAGCGATGCGTATTTATGGGACCGCTTGGCATGAACGTAGGGGAGAGCGAAGCAGAGAAAGAGCAAGAAAGAGAAAAAAACTCGTCGGACGTAAACCCGACACCGTCCAGTCTAACGAGATAAAAAGCGCAAATCCGTTTTCTCGAGATCCGTCTTTGTTGGAATACTCGTAAAAAGTCGACAGAAAACTACGATGTGTTCCAGTCTGCCGAGAAAAAAATGTCCATCTTTGAATTGGAACCTCAACTCCTCTTAAACTGACCCGCAAAACAAAATTTCTCGTCATTCCACGATTTAAAAACACAGCAATTAAATTATTTCTCGAAGTTTTTTCTGTTCTTTTTTTTTTATATAAAGAATAAAGAAAACAAGTTTAGTTCACCAAGAGATTTCATTCCAATTCGAGAATATATTTCGTGTCACTGATTTTCGTTTTTTGAACAGGAAGTAATTAAATCGCGGAATTTTACTGATTGGTGCGCGTTGAATCCGCGTTCTAGTGTAAGAATAAACAAAACTGGGACGCACACCGAGCCGAATTATTTGTCAGGCAGTATCACTGAATTCTCTTTGACTATTTTGCGGGACGTGATAAATCTGTGCGGGGGAATTACGGGATTGCGGCGTTGTCGGCATGATGCGTTGCTCTTAATAACGCGTGAATGTTAATGGACTGCGCTGGTATTATATTCTGCGGCGAGAACCCGATATCGTTGTCGTGGACTTCCACGCTGGTCGCTGCGATAACGGGAAAATCGCACAATCTACTCACGGATTAGTGTATTAATTCACGGTATCCACGTTACGGTTTCCATATATACGTTATACAGCCACATTTAATGTCTCCTCGTGTCAACGTTACGTGGGTATCTTCCTATCTCGTGTAAATTGCAGGAAAACGTGTAAATGTACATATTTCGCTACTGATTCCGGATAATTGCAGATGCGATCACGATGCGTTATTATATTATTCTTTTTATATATTAAATTATATTCTTTCTATATATTAAAATATTTGTTGAAGCATAATAATTAATTATTAATTCCACCATTTCAAGCACGGATAAAACATGCGTGACTTAATTAAAATCGATTCTTAGAACGAATGTACGTTTTTATAATTGTAATTTATCCGCTGTTCTTCCTCGCGCGCATCGTGATTTTCTTTCGTTCTTTTTAGTATTAATAATATTTATTGATGTTAATATTATTGTTCAATAATTTGTTCGATAATTGCATTGATTACGTCGCGATTCTGAGTCGCAAACGTGCAATTCCGATCCCCTTTTCTTTTTCGTTCGTCATCTTTTATTTATCTGATTTACCGCATGGTGATCTCTATTCGGATCCACGCAAATAAAAAAGGAATACAGCAGCGTGTTACTACAATATAAGTGAACGAACAAGAGCGCGCAAGTGTATTCCATCTAATGGCCGTGAGCGAGAATAGTTAAGTAGATCGGGGAATTGCGGATAATTTTGATGCTTGGTTAAATTGCGTGATTGTGAGCACGTCAGAGAGAACACGAAAGAAAGAAGGAGACAGAGAAAGAGAGAGAAAGAGACAGCGGGAATCAAGAAGAAAGATATTCGTCGGGTACTTCGCCAAGCAGGAGGAAGAGTTTCGGACTGGCTCTCGGTTAGATTCGTATTTACATGAGAAAGAGCGGGAGATTTATAGCCAGTATTAAGTTCGCCTCGCGGACGAGCTGTGAATGCCATCGACTGTAAGAGACGACTGGAGAAGAGAAGGATCCCCCGTCCGACGTCGCGCTGCGCGCTGATCCGTTTTACCCCGATGCGTCGCGACGATTAATGCGTCTTTCACTTTTGCCCACCGGCCTCCATAATTCCATTTCGTTACGAAGCCGGCGATTTATGGGGCGCTCTCCCGTCCTCTGTTAATTGGAACGCCAAGGTGCATAACTGGAGTTGCATTCGTAGCGAGTGCTGATGACTAAATTTAACATTTGCATGGCTTAGACTTGGCTTAACCCGTGCCAACGTGGATCTCTATGCTGATCATGATTCCGAGCCTTCAATGCCAATCACTTTTTCTTGACACCTCTAGTTTTTCATAAACTCACGCGCGCAACAGTCGCTTTGAGATGAAAAACTTTTACTTTCTAATTAATATTATTCTGATAACAAAAAAGGCAGGAAAACTGAATTTAGTTGACGCCGCGATTAATGGCTTCGTAATTCGTCATATTGCCGCATAGCTGTAACCCCGTGAGGGCTAAAATCGAGAAGGCGATTTTACCAAGTCAGGACAGGGGAGGCGTTTCCCTTAACTTGCAATTGCACGCAACTCGTCCGAGAAACGCGGCACGCTGTTTTTCACGAGGGACGTAAACGAGCGTCCCCTGCGAGTGCCAGCGGAGAATCTTGCACATGCAATAAACCCTCCCTCTTTCTCCTTTTCTCTCTTTCTCGTCTCTCGTCCTCTATCCCTCGCAATAGGTGCACCAACGAATTCACGTCGCGTCTTACGAACCCTGTAAACCGACTGCGAGCGACGCTTTAGGGACCCACCCCCTCGTTCTCCCAGGCACCTCTACCGCTCAGAAACAAACACCGTAAAGTATTACGGACGGGAACTGTCCAGCGGGGTAGGACCGCGCAGGGGTGCCGGGGAGCCGGCGCACGTAGGCCTTTATAAATTTCTCCCGAACTCATCCCAAGTGCCCCAGCCCTTACGACGTAGCTAAAGTATGCTTCTTCTTGAAGTATTCTCGGCACGCGCCGCTATTCCCCGCGCTGCTACCGCGGCTCGCTTTTCCGCTCGCGCGTGCTGCCGGACCGTCGTCTTGCCGAGAAGTCGGCAAGTTGCGGAAAATCGGCGCGCGGACCCGCGTGCGCGATGCACGGCTCCGCTTTCCATGTATCCGGAAGATTTCGGATTTCCTTCCCGCTGACGGATGCGACGTATGTTTCGCGGAGCGTGCTGCGTTTACGTTATAAGCCGTTATGCACGTGTATAAGTTGTACGCAGAATATTGAAAAAAGAATTCTTTCTTCGAAGTTTGGAAGTAATATTCTGATTGATCTGTACTTGTATATAAATTGGTCTATATTATATATATTTCTATCTTCTATTCTACTTGTGCGTATGCCACGTGTTTCCTGATAATGAGCGCCCTTTAATAATCGCGATTAAAAACAATTTGTTTTTGTCAAAATGGAATAAACGATGGCTATTAATTTGCCGGAGCACGATCGTGAAACTTGATTCCTGTAGAGCTTTTCATCTTTAATTGCTTATAATCCAAAAACCGTTTGGCTTTTTGACGTTTCTATTAACGAAGAATGGGCTTCAAATCTGCTGTCCAATCTGTTTGAATGATTAATCTGTTAAGGCCTGTTGACAACTTTAGTTACCATTTTTCGCTTGCGGCTATATCCGAGCAACAGTTATTGCGGCGTTTTTGATACTCACGATCCAGGAATCTCCAAAAACGTTACATTACTGTGTCGTGGCGAAACGTATTGATCTAGAACATCGCAGAGTAACGCTACAGCACCAAAAAATCTCGGAATACGCACGTTAATTGATTAATACGACGATGATAGCGTAGTTCGTACAACAATGGTATATATTACGTTTACAGATGTACTACCGTGTAAAAAGTAAATTACAAAGCACGCCGATACGTGTCCAATTTCGCGTTCGCGAGCTGTTGCACGGCACGTTTCATCGTTGCGATTTTGTTCTCGTCCTCCTCTATCCAGCTTTTTTTTTTCATCGGGCAGTTTACATCGTACGGATCGTCGAGTTCGATATCGCGACAACGACCGATACGATATCCGAAAACTGGGCGCATAGAATGACGTTTAAGCGACAACGAAGAAATGGTGAAGCGGGATGATACGATAGAAACGCAAAGGGGCGGGAGAGGGTGCACAGCGCAGAGAATATGGAAAAACCAAACTGGCCACTCGACTTTTGTTCTTTGATCGAGGTCGAGAGCAACGAGCGAATGGGGTGGCGAAAAACGTTCGAAAGGGGGTAGCGCTTGATCCGATTAAAAATGGCGTTTGATAAATTCGCGCGGATGCGGGTGTTACGCCGGCCAACCCCAGGATAATTAAAACGTTACGGACCGGTTTGGGGACATAATTTTTCTCTCCCTTTCCAGCATTCTCGTTACTAACACGACCTACTTTTCCAATTAATTTTAAGTGAACTCCGCTTTAGCAGAATTTTAATTGAAAGCTCGGTTACAAAGACACTTTTATGTGGAATATATTAAAAATTTTTGCTGAAGTATAGTGTCTGCAATCTCATTTGGAAAAGGTCTCTATGAGATTGCTTGAAGGAATCACGCACGAATGACGGCACATTTCCACCTTATTTCCGTAAAAGTTTAACTTTTTGTATTAAATAAAAGATTAAAGTGGCGAAAAAGTATCAGCGATATGTTTTAGAAATATAAATTGATACGAAATAAATCGATGAGCTGAAGTCATTATCTGGATAATTAATTTAAATTTGTTTACGAACATATTTATGAATTAATAACGTTTATATTTTTGAATCCTGCAGTTGTCCGATATCTTCACAATTATCCTATCATATTTCGTGCGAAAAATTTTGATGTTTGAAGTTATTCAAGAATCAGACATTAAATGGTCTTAATTAATATTATGACAATAGTATAATGTATCTATTGTATTTTACCTGATTAATTACGTAGTTTTTAAAATACAATTTCATCGCGTTTTATTTCGCGCTATTGAGAGGAAAAAGCTTTCAAAATTCAACTGGTTGACTAACTTCCAGTCTCAGGCTCGACGAATGCAAATTCAGATAAAAGCGAATGATCCACAGCGCTTTAAAAAATTCTGCCTAATAATTCTGGCCGCCAATGGCAGCTCGGAGTTTCGAGAGCTCATTGACGAGCTCGTGGGCTTTTTTCGCATCGGTGATGCGCGTTAGAAGTTTCTGGACAAACTTTTCGCGGCGGAGGCGTACTCCAAATGCAACTCCACTGAAATGATCGGCACAAGAGTTTTTCGGATGTGGTCGAAAAAATAGAAGAGAAGTAGAAAACGTGGCGTTCGGACAGATATTCATTGAGACTCGATACCAAACGGATTAATGAATGTAGGTAAAACATTAATTACAGACAATAGCAGTGCTATTAATTTTCTAGCAATTATTGCAATATATTATAATTGCAACAATTATTAATCATAGGGATTATCATAATAATGACTGCAAATTACTGTAATAAGAATCCAGCGAGTGTACTAATTACGACATTTATATGATTGTTATATTATTTAGCCTGTAATTTTGCAGTATTATATTATTGCACCTGTTTTTACGATTTATAATTTGCTTAAAAGGCTCAAGTATTTTTATATTCATGTTTTATTTGACTTATTAATTAAATTAAACACGATTTTATCTATCGATATTTTTCCGACCATGAATGATCCAAAGAATAATCATTAAAAATCTCTTTTTGTCGTCTTTCGGCTAATAACGCTAATAACAACTTGTTATGATGAAACATGCTACAACAAAGTTATACAATTCTACGTTACAGTTGCGTTACAGTTCTGATTTCAAAGGTGTCTAACGACCAGGATAGTCATAGAATTGTGGTTCGCGTAGGGAAAGCGAAGTGAGATAGCAAAACCGTCTTCGCTTCTTCTCGCTCGACTACGGCCTTTGTACGCTTGAGGTTTCATGGTCGGTAAAAAGTACAGAGTAATGCAGGAATAAGCGGAAGGGCGAAGGGGGGCTAGTTTGAGGGCTGGGCTCGCGAGAAAACGTTTCGTGTGTTTCCTGTGCCGAGCCAGCCGGACGAGGTCAAACACTGGCCAGCTTAGGTCCGCGGTGGACCGTGACTTTGTGGCTCTGCAAGGGAAATGGTCAGGCAGTCGACGAACGGGGGAGAAGGGAGAGGGGAACAAAGGTAACAGACTTCCGAGGGTATTTTCATGCCGATCGGAAAACGGATATCGGCATCATTGGATTGCACAGTGTGCTGCAGAGCGTATGACAGTGCTGTCTCTTTAGAAAAAACGGACCGGAGAGAGTTTGTTGACCGGAAAGAGGGGGAGAGAGAGAGGGAAACATCGGCAGCGTTTTTCTCTTAAACTCCAAAATAATTTGCAAAAATAGAGACAAACCTACAGTAGCGATACCGAGAGATTTAAGTGGGAATTTAATTCGGCTCCTAAGATTTAAGTCTCGAAGCAAGAACAGAAAGAAGAAAGAGGAGATTTCTCTGTTCCCCAGTCGAATCGGTAGAATTACGAGTAATAGAACCGGTAGAATTACATGTAATATCGGAGAGGAGTTTCGGTAATCTTCGAGATTAACGTATTGGCAGCCGGCTTACGAATGATCAAGGAACGATTAAAAAAAAAACGAGGAAGAAGGAAGTCGGAAGAGTAAGTGCAAGCGTCGACTTGGATCGGCACGCATGAATGGAGGAGAAACGGCTGGTAAAGACAAGCTCACAGGGTTGGATCAGAGCTGGCTCAAAGCTACACGGGGGTGGAGGCTAGGCTGGGATGCTGTGACTGCATTTGCGTGTTTCCCGACGGTACATAGCGAGAGACGGATGGCGGTTAGGTCACCGACGCGAGATACAGGCCGCCGGAACACGATTGTTGCATTATTCGGGGGCCGCAGCTTTCGAACTTGCGGCGGAGCTTGCGACCTCGTCTTCGCGACGTAACCGCAACGAAAGAATTAATCTCTCGAATGCGAACCGCGGCCAGCCCTGGCTTTCTGCTCGTCGTTCTTCTTCCTTTCTTCTGCGATACGTGCTCTTCTTTACGATATTTTCTTTTTTACGATTACAACCGCGAGTTTTATGTGTTACGCGTTTCTTTATATGTGCGTATATGGATTGTAATTAACGAATCATGAATAATAATTCAATAAATTATCACAATCACCAAATAAGAATAAAATTTTTGACAGCAATAAACCTCTGAAATATTAAATATTATATAGACTGTCAAAATGCATGATCCGCATTGTGACAGACAGGCAACTATATAGATAACATGCTTTTTTGAGAGATTATGCAATATTCATGCATATACAACAGGACTGATGCGATTTCCAATATCAAAAATCAAATATTGAAAATGGAAATAAAACGCAAGAGAGTTTACAAAATCGAACAATATTAACCGATTAAAGCAATTTATATTTTTGTCACATATTATTCACAAAATATCGTGTCATGGCAGGCGATTGTCGTGAGCAATTGCCATTTTTCAAATCTACTGAACTACTTAAAAATGTACTGAAAACAGAACAGAGGAAACCTGATACATAATATATTTTTGCAAGGAAGATACGTAATCGTAATCACGAAAGTCACGCTCCTCACGGTCGTTACAAACGAGGAACGTACGATCGCTCTCGTTATGGCCTGCTTTTTAACACACTCGAACGGGCACGGTATTTCGCCGCCGGTAAATCGAAATGGCGGAAGTGGAAGCGCTTCGGGGCGCGTCGGCTTTTCTTGGGGACCGAGGCAGCGGCGGACACTCGCGTTTATGCCGGAACTTCCACGGCCTCGACGTTTCATTTCCGTCGATCGGACGGAAGTTTCCTTCTCCGTACGGGCCGGGGTTTGTCTCGCGAAGTGAGCAAACAGGAAGGAGAAAGCAAAAAGAAGAGCAGGTTGAAAAGCGAACGACGACGACGACGAGGACAACGAGAAGGACGGTAGTCTGCGATAAAGAAAAACAAGCGGCTTAAGGAGTTTAAATATACGTTGGGAATTAAGGCCTCTTACGTACGCAAACGTAACGGTCGGCAGAGCCGTTTCCTTTTCGCCTTTTTCCACTGACAATTTCTCGAGTCGCAACGAGCTACGAGCAACGAGTCGCCGAGGAGTACATAACGTTTCAAGGAGGAGCAGGGGTAAGGGGGGATAGTTCGTTCGTCGCATTTAACTGTTTCCTGCGACGAGCTGCCGCAGCTCCTATCTGCTTAAATCCACATTATGAACCCTGGCACGAAGGCTGAAACTCGAACCAGCTTGGTCCTCGCGCTAATTGTTGATCTCTTATTATAAACTTTCAATAATTATGTTATAATTATATTATATATAAAATGTATATATGAATTAATAATCGATGTGTCTTTGGCATTATTATTTTGTGTGTACGTTTTCGAAGTTCTTTCTCTCAATATCTTAATAATATTTCAAATTTATTTTAAATGTATGTATGCTGATATAATTATCAATTATATGATTGTTTTACTGACATCAGTGATATATTTCTCGAAAGGGGAGCGTTCCTTAATCGAGATAGAACTGGACATTTGTAGCTGATCCAAGTACGCATCACATAGATATCGTCCATATTGATAACAAATCCGCGTAATACCTTTAAGCTTTCATCGTCACGTTAGGAAAGGGATATTGGGGCTAATAGAGCAAGTTGCATCATGGCGCCAAGTTGCGCCAAGTTTAGCCCGGTTGAATCCGGCCCAAACACGATCGATATAAATACTAATCAACGAATCTTGATCAGCCAATCCTGTTATCAACGCCTAATGTTACGTGCTACGAAAAATAGAATGAATACTCATAATGGATCTCGTCATGAATATTTCATTAACCATTACAGTTGCTCTTAGATTTGCTATTTCCGATAAATATAATAGAGCATATGTGGGACATTCTATATAAAGCTTATGAGAATAGGAAGAAGTTGCGGTATAATATGAAAATTATTCTTTCCGAAACAGTTTAGTAATAACCGTGTTTCATATAAAATGAACGAGAAATTAGAATTAACCAGACCAGTAAAAGAGTATATTTTTGCAATCTAGCGCAATAGATTATACGATTAATCTCTTTTTCGTTTTTTTTCTCCTTTTTCTCGTTGCATAACTACGCTTGGCATGATTTTGCCCCATATCCGTGACCAATGTGCAACTTTCTGACGTATCAAGCTAAGACCGCCCCTAAGCTACTAATTATAAGCGATCTATGTTTGGCCGTCTTACCGATGTTTTCTGGCATTGATTGTAGATACGCTTTACTTCTCATTCAGTTTCTCTTGAGCTATTGAACGCGATTAACCGGCGTCATCCAGCGGCTTGCTAACAATTAACCCTTGTTTGAAAGTACAACTTGTTACAAGTATCTACAAATGATAGTAAAGTCAGATAAATAAATGATTTCCTACCGCAAAAATTGAACTAACTCATATCGCATTTTCCTAAGTTGAAAGTTAATTATATAAATTAAATATATATATAATTTCTCGATACATAGTTTCTCTCTCTCTCCCACTATAGAAACATCTTTTAATAGCGTTGAAAAACGGTAAAACTTTTTATTCAACTTTTAAACTTTTCTTTCGTATTTATCCATTCGGAAAGGCCCTACGAGGAAAGGCATAATAACTATAAAATGATCTTATGCGAGAGATCGTGTTTCGAGATAGAACGAGTTAAAATATCACTCGCTCCGGCATCTCGTATACTTTCGCACGGTTTGCTCGGACACTCGTAGCTATACGATATGTTACAGTTTGACGTCATCAATATATTGAATTCAACAGGCCAGGGTTAACGGAGGTTAACTCGTACGTCTACGCACGAGTTCCCGTCTTTCTGCTTTCTACTCTTCCTCGCCGTAACAACGACGTTCGCAGTCGCGCGGCCAAGCTTCGATAATAAATCGAGATCTATTGCATGGCGCGTCTAGCTCGACTGCGCCGTAATTCAAAGGCGCAGTTCCCATTATTTGTCAGCAGACAGGTGAATTACATACGAGTGTAGGCGATATATATATATATATATATATATATATATATATATATATAAAGAGTCTCCGTCTCTACATGACAAGATATCAAGTGGACTTTCTCCGAACAAGCGGAATGAATTGCATATATACTTTCTACATACGAGCTATCGATTGCTGCCTGTCGAGGGTGCCGAGGGAAAGTTTCGACACGAGGCAATATAGCTTCCCTTATTCGAATTTTCTTGCTCGAAACGGGAATGGAAATGTAAACGCAGGAAGTCGATTGGCAGCGAACTTTTGTGATGAGCGCTGCACAAACAACGGCGCAAGGCACCGCCGATCGCCCATTGATCGCGTTTAGTCTTCAAGTGTAGCGCGAATCAAGCTCTCGGATAACGCGCTCTCGCATCGATCTGCATTGTACCGCTCAAGCTCGAGCTTATCGCGTTTCGAAGTTGTTGCATTCGCACCGCGCACCTGAAAGCGGTCGACTTCATCAATCGATTCGGGCGCATCAAAGAATCTGTAATTGGCAGAGAAATGTTTTTGCAAGGGGGATGATTAAGTAACGCGAGCGAATGGAGGCTAAATGAAACAAACGCGAACAGGTCAGCAGGGATGATGGACGAGATATCTCAAGCGGGCGGATTAATGTACGCTCTGCGGAGGATCGCCACGCGTGATCCTCGATTCGTCCATTAAATATATTTGCGGTACTTATTACATCGTTCTATGCATACATACATCCCGTGCGTGCTGACGAACGAGGGTTCAGAGCAAATCGGTTAAAACCGACAGCGTATGACGTAAATGCGATTTTACGGGCGCACGTAACGCGTGATCGTAGCGGCATGCCCGATGTCGCGAATGGTTACCGTAATCCCCTATCGCTATCGGAGTTCCACGATCGCTATATCGCACCCCTCCTCCGCGTATTTCTTCCTGATGATACGCGAAAACAGGTAGCTCCGGGTAGGAAGAAAGGGTTGAGCCAGCTGCCGATTGCGAGCGAGGCGCGCACGCTACTGAAATCGGATTAAGAAATCGAGCTGGGATATTGCATTTTTGATCGGGGCTCTGCCGGTTCGTAACCGGCCGGGGTTTCCTATTGGGTTGAATTATTAAATTCAATTTTTCGAGTACTGAGAGATTTGAATTATTAAGGCGGCCTTGGCACGAAGACTCTCTTTGCAATCGCGCGACTGTCTATATCTTTCCCTTTCTTTCTTCTTCTTGCCTCATGCGCGACTGGCATCATACTTCTTACATCAGTTGAGGAAACAGAATATATAATAATGTTTCGTAGCAGTTTTTCTCCTTTTGTTATAAAATTTCATTTTATATTACATATACCACTTCACATCTACTTGATCCGAGATGGATTAGTTTGTTATTACTGTTTATTCAGTTTTACAAATGTTTGGAGTCAAATAGAAACATTGCCTCTCTTTGTTCTTTTTCTTTTACTCTGTTTCTTCATTTGTCTTTTCTCTCGTCTGCCACGCATTGTACTCTGCTCTTTCTCTGGGCTTTGCTCGCGAGTCCGCATTTCTACTTCGCTTTCTACTATTGTATCTTCAAGCATGAAACTATAACTTGATACGATCTCATCAAATTCGCAAACCGATGGCCGACGACTGAAAAATTTAAGAGGATGAATGCGATCGTCGGTGCACGCTCGTCGGATTTCCGGCCGTTTCGCCAATGATGGCCGAGATTCAGCGAGGAATCTTTTAAAAGAAAGAATGCTTTGTGCGACGGAAATAAACGTGATGCCGGGATGCTTCTCGCGAAAATTTCGTCTCTTTGGGTAACGCTTCCGTTAGAGACAGATTGGAAATTCCAATTTCTCCGTTTGCATTCTCGGGACCCATCGTAACCAAGAGTTCCAGAATACAAACAACGTAAGGGGAGTTTATTCTTTACTTAGGTTCAAGTGGACTTTATTTCCACTGAGAGATAATTCAAGTCTTCGTCGTCGAGATATTTAACCCAGGTGAATAGAAAAAAAGTTACTAAATAAGACGACGTTCAATCAATTAGATAACTTTTTGACATTCGATTTTAAATATCCTTGCAACTGGCTCTCGAGATAAAAACTCATCAAGTAAATTCCGTTTGGAATTGTATGAAGAAAGAAGATCGTTCAGTCGTCTATAATTCAAAAGTTATTGCCGTCTTGACATTTTTATTCAGGAAAGTCAACTCTAAATCAAAGACGAAGACTCGGTAAGATAAGAAAAGGTGCGTAGAATCTGTAACATTTATCATCACTTTCATCTTGATTTTTTTATTTTGCACGTAAGTAAAACTATCGCGATTTGATGTGACGGAGAATATCGTCTCTTCACATGTATTAAATCACTCGGAAAATTCGGAACGAATTAATGAAAATTCCCTTAGTGGGTACTGTCAAGAGAAAGGAGTAGCAAACAAGTCGATACAAAATACGTCGGTACAGATCAGAGTTTCTATCAGAAGGTGGACGCAATTCGTGATAGTATCCAGCTGTGAGACAAACGAAACGAAACGGAACGATGATGTCTTGGGGAGATGAGGGCCGCGGGTCGGGAAGGTAGGATCTTCACCGGCTAGTTTTCCGCGCGATTTACCGCGAGAAACCCGAGAAAGGATTGAGGGTCCGAGATTGGAAGGAGCTGAGCGATGCGGAAGTGGTAGTCGGAGGTTCGGGACGGGAGACAGAGCCGAAAACGAAAAAGCCTCGTCGAGAGCCTTCTTAAGTGGGCAGAGCTGGTGGCGAAGGTGCTGATACACGAGGAGGAAGAGACTTGCGGAGCGGCAAGGGGCGGGACAGCCGGCGGAGGGTTGGGGTAGTAGATGGAGGAGGTGCCGGTGTAAGGAAGACGTGGAACAGTGGCTTAGCGATGGGTATTATCGTATGAGAATCTCTCATCGGGTCCGATAGTTCGAGCGCGCGGATGTGGAATAAAGCTCATCAAGGATTCAGCCCGCAATCCGCATTCGATGAATTAAAGATGTCGCCGGGAGTAACAAGAATGGAGCCCTCGTCTCTCGTTCTCCGCCGTCGGCTTGCCCTTCCTTCGTTCCTTCGAGCCGCTGCATCGCCATTTCTGCAGGCTCGCGGAGTCGTCCCGGCGCTTATCCGTCTTATTACGGAATGGAATTAACCTCCGCTATCCTGGCAGCGGTCAGATATTGATCTCTTCAAGTCGAGCAGCTCAAGTCCGCCGGGAAACGAAATTCGCTTTTAGCGTGGATGCACGCACGATTTTCGAAATATCGAGTTTCATAATGTATTTGCCCATGACTACGGAATTTCAATTTTTGTCGGAAAACTTTTGTCGTTAACATTAATTTTCTACATTAAACACCTTCGAGAGCTTTAAAAGACGGTAAACAATGGGAAATAGAATTATCTTATTTACCTGCATAGCTAAAAGCTTGTATATTGCAGTTCAACAACCTTTTATCGATTTTCATATATGTATAAATATCTTGTGGCTGAGAAAAGGTACTCTTAAGGTACTCTTAAGGCATCTGCATGATGATAATAAAATAAAGCGTCTAATATAAATAGCATAGCAGGATGACACGTTTTCAAGATAACGACGTTTTCCCGAGTTGCTCTACAAAATGTTTATCTCGATACTATCTTCAGCCATAAATCCAAGCCCCGGATTCTCTTTTGAGCTCCTACTTCATTCTGAATGTCGCCGGTGCTATTTATTAAGTTAATCGCCATCTCATTGTCAGCCGCAAGCTTGTCGCTGGATCTAATCAATCGCAAGTGACGTGAAATAAAGATCAAGAGATGCGGAAGTGGAGAGTCCTCGAGAACGAGAGGGGGAGGAGGAGAATGCCATCAAGAAAATCAGTCGCGGTCAACGTAAGCGGGGGGAGACACTTCGCGGCAAAGTGTCAGCAGAAAAGCAGGGGCTGGCGACAAAGAGTCCGTGGGCCTCGCCGGGGTGCTTGGAGGGTAACTGTGCGCGGATGGGCGGCACAAAGAGAGACAAAGAAGGAGGGTGGCGAGAGTGGTCGTACCTGGGTTACCATCATTACGATGGTGGGCCATAGCTGCAATGCGGGCGCCTATGCGACCGAGTGGAGAGTAGCGGGGTGGTGCGCACTCCACCGGGTGCCTACTATGCACCGACTATGCATTCCCCCCCCCCCCTCTCTCTCTCAGTCTCTCTCACTATGCATCAACCGCGGTGCTATCGCGAGCCCTGAAAGCGGGATTGGCTCGCAGCCAGGTAGGCTCCAGGTTCTGTCGTCCCTCTTACGTTTCACCCCGTGACGCGCGTAGGGAATCAACCTACCCTCCGTCTATTACTACCCTCCTCGTGGCGTCCGCTATTTCGCCGCGTCGATCTGACATTCGAGCTAACCCTTGTGACCCGAAATAAATGTTATTCGCTCTTACTTTCATATCCGCCGAAGTAAAGAATTACTTGTAATTACGTTAAAGTAAAATAGGGTTAAAACGTAATTAGTTGTGAGACGCCCCTAACCATGTCTTTAATTTCGAAATAATTGATATTAATTTTTCCCAACCGCGCGTATTAATATTCTATGATTTCCATCTTGACTCGTTGTAATTCGACAAGTTCGCGAATCTACGGCAATATATAATCTGGTATCGATTCTTACGTAACGTTCTCGTATATATTCTAATATCCGTGTACAACATTTCGGGCTGGCTATCAATGATGCACGAGGTCGGGTTGGCCGCGAGCCCGACGAAGAAAAACCATTACCAGTTCGTTCGCGAAAAGGACTACAGCAATTTGGAATTGGTTCGCTACCGTCCGGAGCGGTACGTCCAATTCCCGCGCGGCTCGTCCGCTCGGCACGCCGCGATTCTCAGCCGGACTTCCAAGTATACGCTTACGTTGCCGTTAATGGCTCGTCGCTGCGCATGAAGACGACGATCACGACGGGATCTGGACGGCGCGATCTTTTTGGGATGCTGCGCGCACGCCGAAATAGACGTCGGCACGCGGGAGAGACGCGGCGTTCCGCTCGCGGCGAGTCTTCCCGCGCGAGACACGCGAGAACATGGGGACGAGGAATTTTCATGTAGGATACGACATGCGCACACGGCAATGTTTATTCATTTATTTTATTACTCGCATGCACGCCGCTGACGACGTCACTGGACGATTGCCGCATCACTCGGCTGAGGAGTTTGTTGAACGCGAAAGGTCGCCGGCAATTGGGCCATCGTGTGCATGGCCGTTCACTGGACTCCTCCTTGCATGATAATTAATATAGTATATATTGAATATCAATAGCACTATTAATGGCTGCGGATGGGAAATACGCCATCCTGACGATACACTGACGGCAGTATTGATCGTTAATTGCGGCATTTTCGGGCTTAACGGTATTACTGGCGGTTTAGGGATTATTTGATGGATGACGATGAAGAATTGATTCTGTTTATCTGGCTAATGGCTCGCTAACTTCGACTGATTGTATGAATATTTTACGAAATTATCTCTCTCGATATTTATCGTTGCGACATTTATAAAGTGGACTGTCGATGTATCAAGAATCACATTGATATTGAGTATATCAATGTGATATACTAGTAGGAAATATAATAATAGGAACACTGACGTCATGCACGAACAAATTCCAAGACTTGTTACGATAAAAATTAGATTTTGTCCGAGTTCCCAGGACTCGCAAGGCCTGATACGTTTTTATGTTAATGATACATTAATATCTGCTATCTGCTATCTCCGTTAAGTATTTCATTTATGAATATTACTCACTGTTTAATCAAAATTATATTATCAGTAATATTGATCACACGCATACAGGAGGATCGTAGTGACAAGCTGATCGTATGAATAACACATACGAACAACACGCTGATATCGTTAATAATAATTCAATGCAAAACGCGTAGCATCGCAAGTCAACGCTTGGAATTGTGTTCGCAATCCGCATTCATCCAATTTAATTTACGCAAAAGCGTATTTACGCAACGTCTTTAATAGCATCGCTGCTTTATATTTGTCGACGACGTGCGTAAGCATCGCACTCGTGGCTAATTCTGGTAGCTTCGCACAAAAATAGAAGTTAATAATTTCTTCGATTTCTAGTTCTGAATTTAGAAAATAACAATTTTTCCGTTCCCTCTTTCTATATGTATCTTTGTAAATTATTTATTCTATAAAATGATTATTTATATAAAAATATTTCTCGTACAATTAACTATAGATAGACTCATGTTGCTCTCGCTAACTATTTAAGGAATTTAAGGAATAGGAAGTTTCGGTATATGCGATTGTTTTAAATTAATTAAATATTTATCTCTTCTCTCATCTTGACGCGTCACTCTAACAGTAAAACGATGCAACGGGTATGGTGACCCATTGCCGAAGATGCGACATCCTTGCTGACAGGGATCTCATCCCGCGGGTAATAGGGAATGAGGAGTTCTCTTTTTGCTCGGAGGGGTATCACGACGCCATTAATATAGTCTTGGGTGCACGCTGCAGATCTCTCTTTCTCCCCCTATCTCTATCTCTCTTCCTCTTTCTCGTTCGTTCTTGCCTGCCTGGAACAGGCGCGCAGTAACTTCGCGTTTATTCAAATGATGCTTTAGGTTGAGCCTTGAGCGTCCTTTGGCGGTGGATAAGTAATCCTGGCGGATTCGCGGGAGGCGTAACTCGAGGAAGAAGCGAAGAAAGAAGCACGGCTGGAGATCGGCAAGGGGAGAGAGAAGAGGCACGTTCGAGGGTCAGGGATAGGGTACAGTCAAGGGGCAAGAGAAAGAAAGGAAGGCAGACGGAGGGACGGAGACACAGAAGCGGGAAGATCGTGAAGATGGGAAAGGCACAGGGTGAAGGAAGGCAGCGAAGACGAAGGGACGAGGAGGAAGAGGCGGACAAGGCCATTCGTTTCAATGAACGGCCCTCCGGAATGGGGGAACCGCCCCTTCTCCTCTCTCTCTTTCTCTCTTTCTCTCGTTCGGTATCCTGCCCCGGCTCCTGGGGGATCCGAGAGATAGGATAGGATAGAACTTGGTATATAGGACTTTATGCGAGTCTTCTCTGAATAGAAAAACACTCGAGAGCGGAGGCCAGCGTGCACCGTGCTCACCCTCGCCTCTACGCCCTCTGCGTCTCCCGCCTTCTCCCCGTTGGCCTCCTGGCGTCTCTTCCGATTTCTCCCGAGCGTTGAATCTCATTTGAATGGAGCCCGCCACCTTGCCGTCTCCACCTTCCGTCATTGACTACCGTGTGGATAGTTTCGGTTCTGTGAAGCTTCGCCGTGGCACAGCGAGCAATGTGCTCCAAGCACGGCGTGCTGCAAGAGATCTCTCTTCCTCTCCTCGAAAAGAGGGACAGAGAGGGATGAGAGGCAAACCGAGGGCAACATCGACGTTTGCGAACTAGAAGGCAGGAGAGAAATTCTGGATTAGCTGTTCGGACGATACTTCAGCAACTATCGAAATCCCTGGCATCTTGATCATCTTTTGATATAATTAAGCTTCCACGAAATTATTTCGCGGCGATGATTTTTCGCACAGGATTCAAATTGTCAAAATATTCGAAGAGATATGTACTTTGTATTTATGAGAACGAAGAAAGTGAACATGTTGAATAAACGCTGCGTCTTGCGTTAAAAAGTAAGAATAAAACGTAAGTTCGCAAACTCGGCAGAAACGCAGAAGTATTCTTTTGCCGAAGGGAACCATGGTTGGCACATCACCAATGCAAAACGCATTGTGATGTACAATGCATGCTACTTCGGCAAATTCACCGCTCGTAAACTTCTTAACTGTAATTTCCTCCGCTGCACAGATAGAAACTGCAAATTCTATTGCCTTACACATATTTAATTAAAAACATTTATGAGTATATAAGTTGCGCATAAGTCGCGTATAATTCTCCAAGTGTTTAGATTTCTTGTCTTAAACAAAGCAATTGAAATATAGAAAGATAAAATAAAAACGTACGAAAGAAAAGATAATAAAGCAGATCATTAAATCAATTTTAGACCTCGATATTTTTCAGTTGCTTAGTAAAAGAAGTTTATAAATTATGAGACCAGATTCAGTGATCTATTAATTACTGAGTTTTTACGTTATAAAAAATCGGATACGTTAACAATTGCATCAGTATCAGAAAATGTGGACTTTGTCTGTTTCATTCGTATGTACGTACGTACACAATTAATCAACCAGCTGCTACTCTAACGAGCGAGAGAGAACTGCGGCTCTTTGTTTTCAACACTATAAATTACTGCATTCTTGAGAGCACAGTTAAAGAAAGTTGCAAGTAAACATTCCATTTCCTCCGAGCACTACTTCATTCGGACTCGGCAACGTATCGCCCCGGCTTCCGCGTTTGTTGCCATTCGGAACAACGGGGGAATTCTGGGCTGAGTAAGCTAGTCGCGTCACCGGCAAAGGGCCAAGGCACGAAGCGTACCTTCCGAGCGGCTGCAACGTTGCTGAAATGAGAATGCGGGACGGCGGCCGAGGGCCGAGGCGCGCGTGAAAAATAAGTTGTGCCGGAGAACAATTAAGGAAATGACAGCCGTAAATTTCGGCGGATCGCGGCCGCGTTCTAAGAGCGTCTTCTCGCGAGAACGACGAAATTGCTTCCATCAATCCGGGAGTCGGGACAAATTAGGGAAGCATTGGCAAGCCCGCCCGCCGGGGTACACCCATCTCAATTTAATGACATTTTCATAGTAGGCTGATGTTACTGGAGCGAATCTGGAAAATTAACAAGGGACTACTTCGAGAATTAAGAATTACGTTTCGGTAAAGTTCACGGTCTTGATGAAGATAAAAATTTTAAACATTCATGACCTGGAGAACACATTAAAAAACCAGAGGCATCTCTTTTTAATTTGATAATATTTTCAGTGCTGAAACATTAAATTGTGACAAATTTAAAAAATTACTTTGTAGAGAGAAAAAAAGTGAGAAAATTAGCTTCTTTTAAAATTGTGTGGATGTAATTTTAATTTTGGAATTTGTATGTTATAAATAAAAATAAAATTTCCTTTTAAGTTACGCAAGATTTCTAATAATAAAAAAATAATATTTTCTTTTAAACATTTTATTAATCTTTTTAGAATCAGTAGAGAGGGTTACAAGTTTCGGATAAAGAGAATGCCATCAGTCACCGTCAAGGCGTCAACCTTAAAGCGAGTTTTCAAGATTCCAGATCTTTTCATGACGATACCTTCGAAGGGATCCCATCTCTTTTCGTCCCCTAAAAGTTCTTCGAATTAAATGCAAATTACAAAGCCATTAAAAGGCACGCCTCGATAATGTCCTTTTTTGCTAACAAAATCTTATTTCTGACGAGGATGATGGCGTAATAAATGGTGGCGTCGATATCATCAGGTTAGTCTAATTGTCTTTTGAATGTTTAGTCATGAAACGAACATTAGTCGACGTGGTTGATACTAGGTTTTCGCTGTATCGTTTCCTTAAGAATTTCGACTTGGTGTTGCTAATTAACGGAGAAGGGGCTGGGGTAATTTATGCGCAAAGCTCGTTACCAAACAGGTGGTGCCCGGCAGCTAATGACCCAGGGATACCAATAATTCATTGATTAATGCCGCGCGCTGAATTAGCAAGTCCAGTCATCCCCTATTTTCCACGTTCCGGCAATAACAATTATCAAACATTGCAAGCTTTTACGATTACAGCTGCCTGAATGCATTTTACATTTTGTGTGTGGAAAGTAACGAAGATACGATGTTGTTTTTATTATATTCAATAGATTTGATACATGAAAAGTCATTAACATAGCATATGCTATTGTTTTAACATTTGAGAAAACATCACATTTTTGGTTAACAAGTTGTAGCCTAAAAATATTTAATCAAAAACATATCGAATTTGATGTTATTTATATTTATATCATTTCTCTGTTAGTAATATTTCACGTTCTAAATTATTCTATCTATTTCGAAGAGTAAAAGCGCTGTTGTTAATGATAAATAAGTTACTGCTTGTTTTTCTAGAGGATTGCACAAATAAATTCTTTACAATTACAATCCCCGGGATTTCTTGATATTGTCTTGGGTTGTTACCTTGAATAAATGATGTGTTTTATATATTATTTCGTTATCTTAGGAATTTTATATGAATCATTGAATAACGTTTCATCGAAAATACGGAAGAACAGGCATATACATATTTCATGTATCACAGTGCATGTATCGCAAAGTCGCGTTAAAGATTTATCGAAGCTTATTCGCGACCGAACAGGCAAGTAACCGCCGAACATTACGAAGCCTTCGGAGCGGACTGGATGAAACAGCGTATAATTAGATAAGGTGTAAGACGTATTTGGAGCGCGGCCATGCTGGCCTGCCGCCAGTGTTCAGCCTTTCGCTATAAACCTACGAAAAGGGTCAAGGGGGTGTCCCTGGTGGAAAGGAGCGAGGAAGCTCTACATTGGTTACATCGGCCGCATTGATCGTGCGGCACGCGTGCGATTGGATAATTTCTCGGCCAACTAAAAAGTAAAAAAGGGGACAGACTGGCTGGATTTGTATTTTGCGTGTTCCTTCTTGTTGTTCAGTCTGGAAGATACCAGCATTTCCGACTCTGTTTGAGAACCATATTTAGTTTGCAGATTTGCCGCAGCGTATGATGCATCTTTCCCGATGATCGTGAATAATTCATCGTACAAAGTTATTTTTCCGACGGAAAAACTAGAGGAATTAGCATTGCGGGGTAAAAGGAACATTCGACTATATTTCTGTCATTCGCGATCCGTTGTTAGTTATATTTTCCATTTAATTTCAGTATTATGCCTACTGTTATACTGTTGTTCGCATTTTGTCAGCTTTTGCTTGTCACGTATTTGCATCAGCGGAAAATGGCCGTTGGTCAAGCTCGTCACAGCAGGTGCACAATGTGTAGAATTAGCTGCCGTCAAAGCTAGGTCGTGTGCTAAGCTGAAGCTTTACTTTGGACGCACGCACCGCGTTTATCAGACTGTGAGGATTACGCTCCGAAGTGTCGACTCGCGTTGTTATCTACTAATTCCAATTAGCGTCAGCGATCTTCTGGGCTGCCTTCAGCTCTAACTTTGCTTGACGGATGCCTGCGCGAAGGGATAATTTGGCTTTTCGTCGCGATGTCGTGTCTCAGCAGAGGCATTTATTTGCGTGAAAAAACACTCGTGAAAAATGACGGAAAATGTATTATGATAAAGACACAAAGGTAATACTTAAGGAGACGGGCCTCCTCACCGATTTCCTTCAAACTTTGTAGAAATTAATATTTTGGTCCTAAAACACGATTGCGAGAAGGAAAATCGTCGCTCTCAAGTAGAACGAAAGTTACAGCTTACTGAAAAATGACAGTTTCGAGGTTAGGAAATCTGTCATACCGGCGGTCTACGGGCGTAGCGCAGACCGACCGAGCATGCGCGGTGACGTGAAAGTGCGCGAAATTAGACACGTGACAGCTTTTGAATTGCCAAATAAAAAGATAATTTGGTAATTATGCGTACGGAAATCGGTGAGGAGGCCCGTCTCCATTACCGGATATACATATATATCCGTTCTTTATTTTATGATTATTTTAAATGCACCTTCGCGCCCATTCGCGTTCGTTATAATACATCTACCGTTCGGCCGCTTCCATCGTCGCTCGGCCATTGCCGTACCGTTTCGGCCGATTTCGTTTCCTTCCGCGCTTCTTCTCGCGCGAGCCTCGCGAGCCGTGTTACAAGTCGGATTCGGTTGAACGTTTCAAAGTTGTAATATCGATTATGGTCAGGATGGATCCTCTGAGGGTAGTGATGACTCTTGTGGATAGTGAGTAACAGACTGATATATTTAACACGAATACACAAAGAAACATAAAGGAAATGGATTAAACAATAACCTCGATTCGATCGCTACGTCGATTCGCCCGCGATTCCGACTTGAATCAGACACTATTTGTCTCTCGACACTTCTCGACAAATAACCTGCTTGTTTTCTGGTCTTGGCCTATTTATCCTATTTAGCCCATCGACGGTGGGGCTCGAATATCGCCAGCTGGTGGTATTTTGATCCATCGCTCCTTAGCCCCTTACAAAGTTTATTTTATAAGCGTGGATAAAGTATTTGTAGTTGGTTTGTTCGCCAACGTGTCGCGTGCGAATAAACAAGTTTTATAATTAAAAGGAGTGTTTCCTTGCCCGCGCCGCTCTCCCGAAAGAGAAAAATACCGGAGAGTACCGCGCGGAGGGCACGCGCCCGCAGCGTCGCCATTTTCACGTTGGTGGACGCAACAGTTTCTGTAATAATAATATTCTTTGATAATGTTTCTGGTAATCCATATGGATACTGAAATTATTTACATGATAATTCGTCGCGTAGAAAGTAATAAACTTATCGTATTGTTTCAGAGAGCCTCAGGGAGTATTTCACCAAGTATGGAGACATCACAGAGGTCATGGTCATGAAAGATCCTACCACGCGCAGATCAAGGTAAGCATTGCATGCATTTAATATCTCTATTATTTTAATTTTTCAGTTTATCTTAATATATCTCGTTATATGTCTGTTTCCAATTTTCTAAGAATCAAGGAGACCTACATATTCCTCCAGAAATGTCAATTTACCTTAGCTTTAGAAAGTGTGTTAAGCACATTTTTATCCTTGGAAAGTCTGGCGAAAATGTGAATATCTTCATAGAAATTCATAACGTTACAGCCACGTGTCTGTCTTTCGGGAATTTTCGTTAGATTCTTTATTTCGGTCGTTAAGCGGAGAAAACGCGAATATGATTGACGCGCCAAGGTTGGTTCAGCCAAAAATAAGTATAGTCGATCGGTTTGTAAATCAGATTCTTATGCTTTCTATATGCTTTGCGTTTCCGATCTTATTACCCGCAGGAAATAAAGGAAGATTATGACGGATAAAAATTGGAACAAAATTGGATAAAAAGTGGAAAAAAATAAAAAATAATCTCATAATAGCAAAATTATACTGAGGTAGTCAAAATTATGACAATAATATGTTAATATTAATTTAATAATGTTCCTTAATACTATTTTTTTTCCTTATTCTTTTAAAATAGTTTTGAATAATACGATATTAAATTAGAATTTATTGTATATTCTAATTTTGAGAAATAATAATAATAATAGTTCAAGTTTAAAATACTTTTTCGAGAGAAATACGAAATAATGCGAAATTATGTGAACTAAAATTGCAGAAGGTTCTGGATGAACCAACGTGATGCAAAACGTTTGCGGTAGCGTTTTTGATACTGGCTGCGAAATTAATTCACCGCGCTATTCGCGTCCCACGAAGACTAATGCGCGGTATAACGTAATGATATACAGCGCGACGCGAAAATCGAGTTTCACGTCGAGTGTCGCTGTTAAGCAGAAACAGAGGAACACCGAAGCGGGGATGGTAAATGCCGGAGCACACTAGCATCGGAGTAATTACCGGTTTTTAAGTGGAGGAAACGAGGGGCGAGTCCGACGACGAGAAGGTCGAAAGAAGCAGGGATGGCGGGAGGGTTGAAGGGGTGCGTCCAACAGCTTATATACAGTGCACCTTGGTGCGAAAGGGGAGCGCGTGCGTCTTATCGCCCATCGAATGTAAAGCCGATGATGTTTTATTATCGAAAGATCCCAACGAAGACGCCCTTGCGCGTGACGAAGCATGACTCGTCAATGCATAGCGATACCGCTAGCGAAATGTAATGTGTGCTTTGCAAAAGGTGTACAACAAATCCCTTTTTGCAATTATGCGGTGCAATTCCTCAAAACACCTGTTCGCTGCTTCTTTTATTCTGATTCTTAATTTAGCTACGAGAAAATTATTATGCTACGTTAGACTATACGTAGACACTTGGAAAATTGGTAAATATGAAAAATTAGCTTTGAAAAATTAGCAGAAAAGGCTGCTACATATGCATACTGTAATAATGCTGGAATAAGAGTGCCAGCTATATTTTATCCATTTGTTCGTTTGATTTTAAATTCTATAAGTTTCATAGTGCGCGCAGATCTTCCGTTATGATATTCCAGTCGCTAATAGCCGCCATTATATTGAGCAAAGCCTCTTTATGCCATAAAAGCGTGCCGTCAAAACGTTTGTGCAGCGATAATCGTGCAGTCAAATTGTCGCTGTTTAAATTGCCGTCTCTCTGGCGCTTATGCGCCGGTTACCTCTTGTACCGTGCATTTCTCCGACTAATTAATTGGCCAGAAACTTTCGGGCCGTGCCCGCCAACCTTCTCTAATTATTCGTTCCTTTCATTCCCGCGGGGAGAGGAAAGGGAACGGGATAGAGGGAGAGGTCGGGAGGATGAGGAGAGAAGGAACTGCCGGACAACAAAACGAAACAGGGGACAACTTACTTCCGTCGAATTACAAAGCGCAAGCAACAGCCGGGCCTATTCGCACCCGCTTATTAAGCGAAAATAAAGCCCGCAAAATCAAAGAGCGTTTCCCACTCCTTTTCAGCTGCTGGCATTCATTCGCGACTTGCTCTGTCTCTCCCTCTTTGTCCCTTTCTCTCTTTCTTTTTCTCTCTCACTTTCTCAATCTTCGCGAATCTGCTGCTTTCTCGTCTCTCCTTTCTTCTCTGTCTTAGATAGTTTGAAGTCCACTGACAATTAAGAGTTTTGTTCTCCAACCATCAACGAGCTCGTTATGAACATGTCGAGTCGGGCAAGTCTGTCTTGTCCACGAAAAAGCCGAAGATCCGGAGATTGTGCAGCACCTGAACGCGGAAGCGGCTTTCTAGTCAAAGATGCTGAATTAAACGCAAGACGATTAATGAAGGGTGTTATTGCACCCTTTCTATTCGAATAACGACCACACTGACAATGAAACATCAAGTACCGAGCTTTGCTGATTTCTAAACAAATTATCGGCTGTGAAATCTATTATTACTCTATTATTATGCATAATTATCTTATCTTGTTATTAACAAAAATGAAATCTATCTATCAAAATCTGTCTATTGTTACATACGGAATATGCCAGTTGGTAATTGTCGGCGATTAATCGAGAGGCGCCGTCGATAGATTTAAATTTCTTTGCCGTGGTGTAACGGGGAGTTTCTCGGGCGAATGGAGGTCGCTTAAAAGTGGGTGCGGAACGGAGATGGCGAACAGAGGAGACAGACTGAAGAGATAGAAGGGACCATCCGGGAGCCAGGGTGGTTGAATCCCTCAGCGCCACGTCGTAGCTCATATCTGCCGCAAGGGGACGCGGATCCTGTATGCAGGGGTTGAGGTATGGGGTTACTCTGCGGGTTGTAAATTAATGGTTAGCCCGTGGCGTGGTGGGGTTTCGGCCTAAGGGTTCTGGTTGATCTATGGGCGGCATGTGTGCCAGGTCAAACGGGCCTTGCCCACTGATACGCCAACGAAAGTCCTCTCTCTCGCTCTCTCTTGCTTTGTGATTCCCTTTTTTAGTCGCAGCACATTGTAAAATCGATAACAGTTTCGATGGAGTTCGCGCCGCGGTTCTGACGCGATAAGAGCGAAATCACGTGTAATTCGATGATTTAATATATCCTTCCTTGACATACGAACGACGCGCACATTCGCGGGTTTAAACGTCCCATTAAATCATTCGCGTTATATCTTGCATCTGAACACGAACATTCTCGCTTCTTTTTACCTTTCAAGTCACGGAATAATATCGGTCGTTCCGATTAGTTAAAAAAGTCGATGCTTTCAAGTCCAATATCATCTCGTGACTTTAAGATAGAACTGTCGCATGTCCGAACATATGACAGTTCTACTTTCTTCTACTCCCAGGTCTCCCCCGATACGATCGATCGTTCCCTAGCTAGCGAGTACGCCCCGTATGCGACGACTTGGATTCTCGAACGCGCGATCACTGCCGGCCGAGTTAACGGCCATTGCATTAGCGTTAACTCTCATACACGTCTACGGAATATAAAAGTAACGCGATGCAGTCGATTCAATCGCCCTTTTACGAGTTTCCCAAGCGGCCGTAATAACCGTGAGATCCCGGCTGCGATCGATGTATAATGGCGGATATTCGAATGCAGTTAACTTTAGTACTCTTGGAACTCATGGTGCATCGAAGGAGGGAGAGAGGCGGTAAGCAACCTTGCAAAATCGATAGTCCGCTTCCCCTTATCTTTCCTTCTTCGATTATCAAGCTTCTGACGTTTCGCTTCCTCGCAATATTCGAGTTAATCGTCAACTGAACCCATCGCAATCTGCTCCATTACGTTATACTTTATGACTTGAAGCAACTTGAATCGCCAACTTTCAGAAAACGTGCGCCCTGTCTCTCCGCTTGATCATTCCTACAACGATTGTTCTAAATAGATAAAGCGTTAAATTAACAGGGCATTTACCCTTAGGAGGGACTCACGTTTGCACACGATTGCACTCCGGAGGCGAAGTGCTTCGATACGGCCGTTATTCCTCGTTAAACGAATCGAAATCCTCATTTCTGGCGGTTCTGCTTCTTTCGAGGGTGGCGAGCGCGAGTTCTCCTCCTATCGACAGTCTCATTTCCTGCCTCGAACTTATCAAGACAAATACACGCCGAGCACGCGCTCTCTCGACCGCCTTTCGCCGTCCATCCGTCGGAAAATATCTCTAATGAACAAACTATCCGATTTGAGCCGGTACTGCGCCACCTCGACACTCCTTTCCCTCGCCTCTCGTCCTCCTCCTGTCGCGAGGGGAGTGCGCAACCTTCGATAACCAATTTCTCGGCCATTTCGCCATATCTGTTGCGCGACCCCGAGATTTCATTCAGCATCTTCACGTTTCCGCTCGGTTCTCTTCATTTCAGAACACCTCGTTGGATGTTACGTTCTCCAATCGAGACTCGTGGACGCTGAATCATATGAAGACTATTGTTAGGTTTCGTCGAGTCTTTAAGCAAGGATTAAAGTAGATATTAGGTGATTACGAAAAGCTTCGTTTATATCTTCTTTTATTCATGAGATATGAAGTTTATTCAGAATTGAAAAGAAAGCGATACTGCTAAATAAATTTCCATTAATTAATTATTTTTTATGTCGTTCAATCTTTCCTCTAATTTTCAAATTACCATAGCATAGAGTATAGATTACACTTGGCGGGCGGAGAGTGAGAGATGACGACGTACGCAGAATACAGAGGAGAACGAAAAACCGTCCGCACAGGGACTATCTTTCCGGCGGGGCAATCTGTTAATTCGATCGTAACTCGTCGTTAAGAGAGAATTTAGTTGGTACTTGGCCGGCGATAATTACACGGGTTTTGCGGCACGTAGTGGGATGGAGGAGGGGAGGAGAGAGACGCGATGCGAGACGAAGAAAACTTCGGAAGAGAACGAAAGAGATAGAAAATGAGGAAGAGAAAGAGAAAGAGACAGGCAGATGCTGGCTGAAGTAGAATTTATTGGGCGATAAGCGCCGCGCAACTTTCTTCCCTTACGATCGTCATTCTTTATCAGGCCACTCGTGGCCGACAGCGGCGTATCGGCGTACCAGGATAGACTAGGCTTTATGAATCGGGATTATTAAGGTCTTTCTTAGATCATAGATCTTCTCGTTTCCCTACTCCGCAACACGCTAAATGGAAACGTCGCCGTGGAGGACTTCCGGTTCTCCGTCTTCGTGCGCCGAGATAGCGGCCGCGCCGCCGCCATTTAATATCATCCCCATTCACCTGTCGAAAGGTGATAGTCACCGTTTGCTCGCCACGGTCAAAAATTCTATGGAATGAAAAAACCATCGGACACAGGTTTCATTTCAATCACCATGTGACGTCGCGATAGAAATCTGTAAAAAAAAGAAGACAAGAAAGATGCATACGACCTCTCGCTTCTGATGGTTCGATGTACTTTCTCTGCGAGAGTTACGCACCGCGGCGCACGTCGGTGATGATAGCTTCCTTCCCGGATGGAAGGTTCTCCAGGCGTGCAGCTCGGAGAACCGGAGATGCTCGGGTCACGTGTACCGATCGTTTCCCATGGGGGGTTTATAAGGTGCATTCCGGCCGATAGCCGTGCGCACATGACCGCGTGCTCGGGATGGACGATAGAGGTCTTGAGTAATTTATCAGGGCGCCCGGAGGGGGTGGGTGGCGATGGGAGCATGTGATGCACGCGGCGAGCGCGAAGATCCGTGACCACCGCCGTAGTGCGAAGTCTTATCTGCTCAGCGGGCGAGCACACGAGGGTGCTCATCTACTCGCCGTTAGTTAGCCGATGTTAGCGATCTTGGTTCTCGCCGCGGCACAGAAACGTCACACAGCCGCAGATATACACGTAGCTCGGATCTGGCTGGCGCAGCGCTGGACACGTTCGTGAAATAAAATGATGTATCAACCGCTTGAGGAGATCTTGCTTCCTGTAAATAATAAGTGAAATGGTAAATTGATTCATTTTATATAGTGCTACTTTAATTTAGAATGTTTATAAAATCCTTGGCATGAAATGTATCACGCAGAACGTTTCGAGTCTCCTTTTATTACGAGCCGTGGATGTACTGATTTTTATATTCGCATGAATTTAATTAATATATTTTTTAAGCGCGTATACACATTTGATATTTTATATATCTGATGTAGTCTATACACGAAAAGAATAGTCGATCTTACTTACCTACAAGTCGATTTTTTAAATTATAGATAATAGACGAGAATATATTTTCGGTTCGGGGATATTCTCCCTTTTCGGTCGTAATTAATCATTTGACACGAAAAATACAAAAAAACACGTAATAAAGGGTAAAGCGTTAAAGGCGGCCGAGATAGCGGCAAAGTACGTATGCGCGTTGGTGGATCATTTGGCTAGGGGCTGCGGGAGGGAAGGACGCAAAGTGAGGAGGATGCGGAGGGGTGGGTTAATGCGAGTCCGCGTAAGGACACCCGCTGCGCCCTGCGGGAGTTAACGCGGGAATCGCGTGTTCCCGCTATGAAACACGGTACGCCGAAGAACGTAAGGAAGAAAGACAGCCGGGATGAAGAGAAATAGATAAACGAAGGGAGATAGAGAGAGAAAGGAGGTAGGGAAAGGAAAGGAGTATATGGCTCTGTGAATCTTCCGCGATTATTTTTCCACTCATGTTCCTCGTGCAAAGGCAGAAAAACGCAGCCGCTCATGTGACGACACGTGGCAGACGTTACGGCGCCGTCGATTTTTATCCCGCGAATTCTTAATTCAACATCAGCAGAATGAAATATACAGACGCTCTAACACACCATGATAATTGCATGCAGTGTGCAAATTTTTAAATATATTTTAATATATTTTTTGGATATTTTGTAAATTATTCCTGATTTTGAAAATTCTGCATCGTTAGGACTACCTCTACTCTATCAATTATATCCACGATATTGACGTCGTTAAATTGAAGATGCAATTATCCTATCATCGATCAGAGCACACAGTAGCATTAATATATAATAATTAATTAACGATAAAAAATTAACGATACAAAGTTTTACCGTTAAAATTTGAGCATTGTCTCTGGCAGCTGTTTTAGTTTCTCTTTTAGTCCAGCGCAACATCTACATATCCTGTGCATGCAACATGCACCCTTCCGGCTCATGACGTACGCAGTTACCGTACTCTTGTACGCATGTTTCCGCGAATTCGCGTTACGACACGTCAATAATCGCGGCGATATTCGCGCTTTAAGTTCGCTCTGCCGCGAAGCGGGCATCCCTTTATGGACACCCGTTACATTCTCGTTTCGGCGCTACGCCGACTGCTCGAGCCGGCCGCTTTTATGACGCGCACTCTGTAATGCCGGTATTACGCGGCACGGATGCGTTACAACGCCGTAAAACGAACTCTTATGCGATGGCGGACGACGCCGCTGCAAGCATAACGATGATTTGTTTTCCGCTTGACAACTTTTGAGCGCCCGCGCGATAACGTCCGCAGTTTCCACGTTTCGCATGCGGACGGCCGTGCTCATAATTATGAGTCGTAAGCACGGGAATTTAGAATCAACGTAAAATCGCACGTTTTCGTGATAATTGCATGCATCATGCTTACGTTCAGCGAAGTCAGATTACCGTGCGTTCATTAAAATCCGCATCTTCCTTCTTGTTGACTCCACGACTTTGATTAATAAACAACACTCCGGTCTATTAATTAATAGAGACTTTTCGCGCTAATAAAACACGGTAAAAGAGCCAGTTGGATATGGTGAACGGTACATTTATTTGGATTTTGCCGTAACGAAACGAATTTAGCACCGCTGTTGGCAAGGATTCAGAGTGCTGACTGAAATTATGTCGAGATTGGTGGGATATATTTAATTTTTCCGAGATTACCCGAGGTTCATTTACGCATAGACGACAATTCACATGCGAGAGAGTGTCAATGTATTTTCGTGCGGTAACGAAGCTCCAGTTTGCAATCAGTCGTTGCGCGCGCGCTTATGTGTATGTGTGTCGACACCGCTGACCGCGTTCCGATGGAGCACGATTGCATCGCAGATTTCTATTTAGACGCGTGATATTAATAAGTGACAAAGGGGAGGGGAAGAGGATAAAAGAGAGAGAGAGAACGCGAATTAGGCGCGCTAAAAGCGCCCGCAGCCGCGCTGCGGTTTTGGGCGGGAAAACGAGAATCGTCTGCAAAAATCCGTCTAGTTCGGACGCGCCGCGATTTATTAGCATCTGACCGAAAATGCCACGCTCGCGGAAAGCCGTGGCACGCGTCGCGACGCGTAGCGTCGCGTCGTGTCACCGTTACGTCGACTTGACGCCGAGTCGTGTGAATGCAGCCAAGCGATGTCATTAAGCAAATCATGTGGACCGCTTCGTCTGGGATCTAATGGCGGTCTCAGAAAGGCGCCAGTCTGCGTTTTTTTTCTTCTTCTGCATTTATCCTATGGTTGTGTCGATTTCGTGTGGAACGCCAAATATTGCCATGTTGAACAAAAATCTTTTGGAAAATGAATTTAAATTTTCTTTCTTTTACAACTCACTTTCTTGAATTGACTTTTTAACTCTCATTTCTGTCTCACTGACATTTATTTTCTATTATTTTATATAAATAGAGATTTTATTTAATATCGAGTCTTCATGTTTTCTTTCATATTTTAATTTTGCTGCACGGATATACGAGATTTTATTATCATATTTTATACAAAAGGTAAATGTTTAGAAAAAAATCATATTATAGATTTGTCTTACATAAAACGGATTTATTGAAAGAAAAAATTTGACAAAAATGCTAAGACGCGAGTAGTAGTGAGAGCAGATGAGAGCAGATAAATAGCTACTTCGCGAAAGATTCGATCTAAATATTTGGACAGAATACGAACGATACGCTTTCTGTAGGCGATTGAAAAAGCAAAGTATGATTCCGGATCATAAAGCGATTTTCCGCTGTCATAGAACATACTTTCACGTCTCGTCGCGCTACATTATAGTGCTACGTGAAATCAAGGAAAACGACTGACAATCCGCTGTTTACGGCCGCGTCCTTGATAGCGTATCTCAAATAGCGCAGCCCGTGTATGTTGCACGTGTATGTTGCACGATGAAGACGCACGACGTCGAGATTAAACTTAAGACACAAGCGGCGTATCTCGCGCGGTGATCTCGCGATTACCTCCCTCCGTTCAGGAACTTTCCTCTTGTTTTATCCTAATTCCTTCTTATCATTCCGTCATACGGTCTGGTAGCGACGTTTTATTTACACTCTTCCTCGATTCCCGTATTTGTCGCGGGAGATAGCCTAATAAAACGCAAGCGTTAAATCTGTTAAAGTGCCTTTTAAGAAATTCTTCCATCGTGTTTATCGCCCCTGAATTGATGAAAAATCAGTTTACGATTCGGCATAAGTCACACTCGCAATCGTACCTCGCCGTACGAGATCTAATAAATAAACGATATCGAGTGCGACATAGAGTGAAGTGACGTTTATCGTGGCGCGAGAAAATAATATATAAAATAAAGAATCATAAATTTTTTATTTTCATCTTTTTACTTTAAATCATTTAAAGATGCGATATCGCATTTCTCACGATTGCATATAATTATCTATCTCGTACAGCGATTGTACAGCGATCAGGATGAATCTGCGAGTTTCGACCTGTCTGACCTGATTAATTCAGGGAAGCGACTTCCCTGAAGATAAAAATGATTTGATTCAACAGTTTTAATTGCAATCGATCCAAAAGTGGGACATGCTAAGCATCGGCGGGCCTAATGCTCGTTGCACACGATAGTGCATACTCGGCCAAGCCATTATAGCCCTAGGGAGGAGAAGGAGGGAAAGAGGGAGGATTGCATTCTCCACCATAGCACTGTATACCAGCCGACCTGAACAAACCACTGTCATTTGCTAAACGTAAGCGAAGCCGCATAATGGATGTAAATTCGTTACTAGAGAGCATAGTTTAATTACTATTCACGATGCGGTAATCGATCATGAAATTCCCCCGCTCTTGAATCAGCTTTGATTCCCTTGACGCGTCGCGTCGCACGGAACCGACAAACAGATCTCACTTTTAATCCTTTTCCTTTCTATTCCGAGATCTAACAAGGATATACGCGAGAACGCTAAGGCAATCAGGAAAATTCACGAGGAGGCGATCTTCGCTCAATCAATTGCGCGATGCATGGCGCGTTCATGTAGATGTCTTCAGCATTCGATAGTATAATGGTGGACAGTTTGAGCCCGGTGCCGACCTATGTAGCGCTTCATCCTTCACCCTGGCGTTTGCGAGCAACCCCTTGCGCCGACAACCGAGCGTGTCTGTGTGCGTGCACTTGCGGGCGCGCGCGCGAACTCGCATGCGGGACGGATTGCCGCTGACCCGTTGTTAAGTTAGTTCGCCGTGCTTCGTGTCGCTGTCGAGGGAGTAGTTTTGCTAATTAAATTGGCGCCGCGCGATTGGCGTGAGGGTGGCGAAAAATGGCGGTACGCTCCGCGGTCCGACGTGTCACGGCACTGGGTCACCGGGCGAACTACCGACGGACAGCCGTTGGCAAACTTTCGAATTTATGCTCGTTTATAAACCCGTACCTTTGGATTCCGGATCCGCGGACGTTAAGGGCGACGCTATTCGGTAGAGACCGCCATTCGCGCTGAACCTATAATTGGATCCCGATTCCAAGCCGTTGCTAAATGCGATTTTCGTGTTGTATTCGATATAAACGAACGTGCGCGTTTACTTTTGTCTGGAGGGAAATTTATGTGAGATGTAACGTCCAGAGTTGATATGTGATCACATCTCGTATGACATTTATTGGGATCTCATATAGCGACGGAAACTTTTGGAGAGTCTCGTATATAATTACCACTAACGTGCGATTGCCACGAGAATATATGTTATTCTGACACGAAATAAAAGTTTGCAGATGTGGAATAAATTTATAAAAAGATTTAATAGAAAGTCGATGTAGGTACGTTTCAAGATGACAGGTGAGATGAATTGTACTGAAGTTAATTTAATTATTTGCAAAATTAAATAAAGGATCGTGGAAAAGTACTATTCTTGCTTACGGATGTTTTTGTTGTTCCTGTTTGCTTTGCATGCAACCTTACCGTCAGCTCGTTCGACGTCGGTCCGCAAAGATTCAATGTAAGCTCGGAGTGTGCTTGTTCAATATAAGCTCATCCTTAACTCGACAACCGGATCCAGAAAAAGCTTGACTTTTCCATCTGAAGTCCCAAGGGAATCGAAGAGATGTTTGTCGACCGCGATATTTTTGTCGGGTCGTGCATTCGTTTTGTATCGGGCTCACCCCCCGACTCCAGCGAAAACTTCGAGCATGCTTATTCAATTTGAGTCCGCCTTTAATTCGATGAGTGGATCTGGCGCGTTTGATTTTCCCCCGTACTTACGAAGGAAGAAAGAAAGATGTCGACGTGTGCAGTTCCTATTTTTCTTCATTATTTGGGTCGTGCGTTTTCGATCCACTTCATTCTTCCGGAAATCGAGTAAAAACTTTGGCACTGCGTTCGCTTCATGAATTTAAGTTCATCCCTAATTCGATAAACGGGATGTAGAAGAGCGCTTAATTTTTCGATTTTTCCTCGGCAGATGGAAAGACGTCGAAGATTTCTGTAGAGCTCTTGATTGTCCTCGACTGTCCGCTTGCCGTCAATTTCATTCCTCGGAATGATTCGAATGATTATTTTAATACAACTTGTAACACTTTCAGCAATGTAAATAGCCTCATTTCGCAAAAATACCACAAATTAAACGAATTGATTCAGGTATGGTTTAGTAAAATTATAATAATTTGTACAATCCGCTGTGCACTTCGGTTCCGATAAATTCCTGTTTGCATTTATTCCCGACATAAATCTCGCGTATGCGAGGTCGGCCGAACGTAGATCATAAATTTGCAACATTCGGGGGTTCAACATTGTTTTCGGGGGTACCGGTTTGAAAAAGGAGAACGGTCGCTCGCGCGTAGTTCGCGGCAGCGGTAAAAAGTAACACGGGAACGAACGAGCGTTTCATTACACGAGGCGGAAGGAGAGGAGGGCCCGGAAACGACGAGGGGTTCGAAACGGCGGAGGACGGGAACGACGCGGTTGGTTAACGCGCGTAAACGCACGCTGCACACAATTACAGTAACTAATCGCATTGTTTTCGTAGCTGCGACGCGGCGTAATTCGTCATAACATTCGATCCAACCCCAGAATCGACCCTTGATCCTTGGCCCGCCCTCTCAGGCGTTGACCCTCTCCCCCGCGCCGATGCGCCTCGAAATTGCCGCGACTTGCGTGATATACGCATCCAGAAAAGTACGGATTCAGCCGCGTTTACATGCACGTTGTGCGGTGCACGTTTGTTTTGCGGAAATTCGCGAGCGCGCGTACAATTTACCATTTTTCGCTTCACACGTGAAAATGAACAATTTCTATAAATAACCGAAACTTTTATTGGACATACAGTTAATCGATGGTATCGATCGAAGCGATCGTTGCATAATTGCGTGTGCGCGCGTAATTGCGTTGCGACACGCATGTATCCGCGCGCACATTAAAACATGCACACGCAGCAAAATAGCGCACGAATTGTATTAAGGTAACAAATGTAGGAATATATTATATAAACATGAGCGAATACCGCGTCTCGTTTGCATCGAAATACCCCGATACCGTGAGCAAAATCGCGATCTGAAACCGGCGCCGCCCTCCACAGTATTAAAAAACGTAATGCAAATTCTAAATTAATTTCCAATAAAAAACTCGTTAGCCAGATGTCCCGGGGATCGAGGGGGAAGGAGGAAACGCGGCAGGATTGGGGCAGCTACGCGAACAAACGATCTCGAGCGTGTAAACGCTCGCGCCAGTTTCGGTATTTCGCCCCTTTCTTCCACTTTTTGCCGATTCGCCCGCCGCCAACCCCCGCGCCGCGCCGGCCCGAATTTACGGCGAAATTGTTAAACGACGTTTGAAAAATTCGTGGCACATACCATCGCCCGGTTTCCCCGGTTCTCCTATGATCGTCGAATTTATATCCTCCACTTCCGCCGGGTAGGAATGCGAGTAAAGTCGTAGGAGGAGAGAGGAGGGTGAAGACGTGGAGAGGAAACACGTTGGCGTTACGAACCATTGCGCGGTTTGCAACGGATCATGATTCCGAGCGCAGGCATGGCTGCTCCGAGACCCTCGAAGTCTCGGGATAGTTAATGCGTTTGCGGCCTGTAATTAGAATAACCGGTGTTTATCTGTCGCTCCGCGACAGCAGATGCGCGGATGCGACGCCGTGCTCCTCAAGCTGGAGTTAATTAAATTTCGGGAACCTGGGGGGGGGGGGAGGCAACGTATATATGGATCGCATCAATCTGCGGGCAAACGTGGTGAACGTGGCATTTTTCAAATTACTCTAGTAACGTCAAACTGCACTTGGCGGTGCATTATCATTCCTCAAGTCTCGAGAGCTAAGCGGGAACGTAATCTTAGACCCTCGGTATATCCATTTCTCTCGTCCGAGGCGACAATTTCCGATTTCGAGTCGCGGAAGCCGCGGGGCTGCCCCGGAGGACGCATCGTTCGCGCGCGTCGAACGGTTGCGCGTGTTACGCGCTTGATCGAGGAACAAAGCGAAATGAACGCGGGGACCCGGAGATGCGATTACGTTGCGTATCGCGGCGGGATGCGCGGCGCGATAATGGCTATTTGCATTAACGATCCGCGCACGCATGCGGCGCGTCGCATGATCGCGGCCGGGTTGCAGCGGCCCGCCCGGCTCAGTCAATCAGCGATTCGGATCCGGTACGTCAGAATCGTACCAACCCGACCAGGGATAATCGCGTTACCTTCCCGATTCTGATTACCGACCTTAATTAGGCAATGGGAAAATGATGCGTGGCACAGCCGAGGGCTTTTGCGTCGACCCCCGTCGACGGCCTCCCATTTCGCATCGTTCGATTATCCGATTAGCCGATCTACATCGCGTCGTGCGAGTCTTGGGTCCTGTCCTGCACCAGATTAACCCTTGACCCCTTCGCTCGTTCTTCCGCCGCGCCGGCTCGCAAGCCGACGCTTGTTCCTATTTCGGTGGAGCGTGGCGGTTTGAACGGGGAATACACTCTACGTGCTTTTCTTTTTCTTATATTCTCTTATCATCGTCTTCAGTAATTATTCTTTTATGGTGGATTCACGTTGAGTCACGTCTTACAGTATTAGGGAAAGATTTACTGATACGTTTGCAGCATTTTCCCGCTTTGATACCTTCACGGGGACGAAATCAATTAAGTTTTATTCGCGCCATGAACGCCTTATGTTGCTTCGCATTTTGCATCGTCCAATTTGCAGTGAAACATCGAAAACAATTTTGCCGCATTGCCAAAGCGTCATCTCCTGGCTCCTCTTTGCCTTCTTTTTCAGCCGTTGCTCCTCTTTTGCCGCATGGAATCCGCAAGGAAAGCGCAAAAGAGGAGAATCCACTTTCGACTTTTCAGAAAAGTGAAACAAATTCGCATAATGGATCCTACTTTCTTGAGTATAACTTAAGGGGATGCTGAAATGACTGTCGAACTTTGGCGCGAAATTTATATTGTTACATTTTATATAAAATATTTGAAATGCTTAGAATGTGTGTGTAGAATGGACCCTTCCACCGTCCATTCCTGAGAACGCAACCAGTATATTGTTTCATCGTCTCTCCGAGTTTGCACATGAGAGCTTGTGAATATAGCTCTGGCATGAAATATTTCTTTAACCAGAATGCACTTGTAAAAAACATGATGCGAAATATTTATTAAAGTGACCAGCTCATGAATGGATCTCTAGCATAAAATATTTCTTAAAAAGTATATTTGCAAAGTTCATCTGGTGTAAATTTCTCAAAATTGTTTTTATTTGGTATACGTATAATATAACGTATAATATTTATTTATAATATTTATTGCCGGTGAAGATAGGTAAGATTGGTATGGAATTTAATATTCCAACTTATACGATGTAATTTGTTTAAAAATTAAAACTACGAGCGTGTTTCAATAATATTGCCGCAAAAACGGCACAATAAATTAGAGTGTTCACATGTCGCGTTAATTGCTCGCAAAATCATTTGTAATATTTATCTCTTGTTTCTTGGCGTCTTGCCTCGTGAAAAATAAAAGATGAATTGCATCTATTCATTACTTTTATTATCTTTCCATGATAAATTCTGATAAATTCGCAATTCTGCGTATCTCGTCGCGTATCACCATCCTTATATAAAAAGACAGATATTTAAAATAAATAAATAGTTACGCGTTTGCGTTTGACACAAATATCAGTAAACACTTAAGAAAATTCAGTGAAACTCCGTGCCCTGAGCGAGTTTAATTGCAGACGTCTTTCTTCTACAGAGATGCTGATGCGCGCGATAAATCAGCCGCGAATAAAAGTCACGTCTCCATTTAAATGCATCGAGATTGGGCGCGTCGCTGGTCGTCACGCGGCACCCTCGCGACGATAACAACGGCGAGGGTGGGTGCGGAAAGACGCTTGTAAGAAATAATTGAAACGTCGGAGATGTTTGATTCATCTCCCGCGGCTCTCTTCCCCTCATTTTACATGGGTGCTGCCTCTCTCCGCCGCCGATGCGGGATGCGAGGCTTTGCGTCCACCGTAAAAGGGGGGAAAGAAGCAGCGGTGCGACGAGCGCCAGGGGGTGAGGACAGATCGCGCGATAGAGCATGAGAAACGTCAAAGGCTGTGGTCTATCTGATTGGACAGGAAGTCCCAGCTCTATAGGAATGCACTTATCCGATTGGCCCCGCGAATCAGCCGCGTCAGCTTCTTCGTTTGTCCCCCTTTCAGGGTGTCGTCCTTTCCTGTACTCCGGGTTAGACGAGGACGACGAGGATGGTCGACCGCCCACCTACCGATTTTACTCTAGCAGCTTTCGCATCAGATGCCACTTAGATTCCGTTTAAAATAGAGAGCTCCGCCGCCGTTTGCAGTGCTATCCGCAATTGGTTCTTCGTGACGCCAACGATGTCTTGGATGCTCTAGAAGCAGCGAGTACTTGCGGCGTATGTGATACAGTGGTAATCATCGTGTTGCAATGCAGTCGAACGAAATCTATGAAAACCCATACAACTGAGGACTGCGACATATTTCGTAACTAATATTTCCTGGCAGCTTCAGGTGCAAAAGCGATTTGCAACGGAAGAAATCTTCCTCGAACCATGTATCAAGCGCGATGTTAATCGCCTCCGTATAATTCTCCATTATGGACGATAGTTTTAATCCAGGTTTACCTTGAGGTCCAACTAAACTCACCCCCGGGGTCGCCGCTACGTAATTCCAGGGGATCGGCCGAGCTTCCAATCGCGACAAATGGCAGCAGCCGCGTTTCGCTCGCGAGTCCTCGTAGTCGTAAACGTTCGCCGGGGCGGGCAAGCCAGCATTTTCATTAGCCAAGATAATCTGTTTACTGCCGTTGCAACGATACGGCGGCCCGGCCCAGCGTTGCGCACATACCACTCGAAAGCCATGAACCTCGCTCGCTACGTTCAACTACCCGACTCGCGTATATACCTCCATATCGTGCCACCTCTTTCACGTACATGTACACCCCCCCTCTCTCTCTCTCTCTCTCTCTCTCTCTCTCTCTTCCTCTTCCTCTTCCCCTTTCCCTCGCACGCGTGGTTCCGTGCTGCTGGCGAATCTTGGGCGAACCAGTCATGAATAGTGCATGGTGGTTCGCGCTGGTATACACAGGCGTTCTGTACAGCGCACTATGGCGCAACGTCGGAGTCGTTCCCCAGCGCCATCCGGGCCGGGGGGGCCGACCGGGTGCGCCGAGAGCGAATTGAATAGTGGACGTCATCTAATATACAGGTTGTCCCACATGTTCCGCTACGCGTCACGTCGTTTCGGCCTGACATTATTTATTGCCACAGCCGTGGATACGCTGTGTTCCACCCGCTCTTCTCTGCCTCCCCGCTCCCCTTCCGTCCCCTCGCCGCACTAGCTCGGCTTGGCTCGTCTCTCTCTCTCTCTCTCTCTGCTATCCTTTTTCCGGTTCCTCTTGTTGCCTCTCGTGTGTGCTCCCTCCGGTGGCTCTTTTTCGTTTCCTTCATGCAGTACACGTTGATGCACACGTCTGCATGCACGCACTTCTTGCGCGACGCCTTGCGCGCGCGTATCTCAGCATTCACCCTGCAATCTTCTGGTGATGCGCGCGACAGCAACCTGTCCCGCGCTACCCACCCCAATGCAACCACCCCGCCCGACACCCCATTCCATCCTTGGATCTATTTGTTTACCGCCGCAGTACAATTTCCAGTGATTTATACCTCCCGCGCGTCCCGGCCAGCTAGCTGCCCTCGAGTGGCTATGCCGGAATAGCCAAGCTTTTTCCGACAACATCCCCGATCCAACGTTGCACTCGCGATGTTGCAACAACAATATGGAGCCACGTGTGGAATATCTACATTATTACTTTATCCGAGTGAATGTTTCCAGCTGGAGCAATTTAAGCAGAGTGCGTGTTAAAAATAAAACGATTGTGCGAGAGAGCGATGCGATAGTCTCATCTTATTTTTCATCCATTTGAATTGAACATGATGTAATCTAGTCAAGATATTTTGAATTATTATTTTATAAATTCTGTGCAACATCATAATAATCAAAGGTTGCAACTTTGATCAATTCTTTAATTTTAAAATGAAAAACGTTCAAATCGATAGCTATGTATGTAACAAACAAACTTGCTTTGCGTGCTTTTTGTCTCGCATATTTGCACATTGTTTATTTTCTTTCGCGTCAATTCCGTTCGAAGCATCGCATGCACTGAACTGGTAACAGGCTGCCGTATTTGCACGAATTATTAAGTGTTTAGGGGTTCCATTTTCCAGCATCCGTCTATACCACCTACACAACGGTGCGTGCGTGGCTTTTGTTCCGCGGCCGCTTACGCTAAATCGTTAACCAGGATCATATTCGCCGGACGCATTGTCTGCACCGTGCCTTTCAGTCGACTCGTCAACCGGAAATCGCGCGCGACGCGACGAATAATTACGCGCGGGTACCAATAATGCGACTGCAGCGGTGCTTTTCCGGAGTGGTCCAGGAATGCCGTCCTGTCTGAACGAATGCTAGGTGCTACGGAAAAATATAGAGATGTAGAAAGCGATAAGTGCAGAGTTATATCGAGGCGAGGTTCGTAAAAACAGCGTTTCTGCCAGAAATAGTGAGCTTCGTCAGAGGTAATCGAACTTCTCGCCTGACTGACGATGAGATGAAAAAAACAAGAAGAAGCGAAGATTTTAATTTACGATTGGACCAAAGTTTATTAAAAAAAAAAGAAATGATTGATCAATCCTGCAAAATGTGATGCAGATAATGTCGTTTACAACACAAGTATTTTTACAATACAATACAAGTATTTTTCAGGTCATACATCCAACGTAAAACCCGGGGGGTGAAAAACGTAAATTTATATCCCAACAATTTCGCAATACAAGAACCGCACGTGCTCGGCGTAACTCGGCGAAAAATATCAATTAATTTTCCATCCAATATCCGTGTGTCGTGAGCCCTATAAAATACAATTCCGAGGAAAAATTTAGTTCCGAATCCCGGCAAAATATTTCCGGTCTTTTAGGAAATCGAGGGAATCGTTTTATAATCCTTTATTCGGCGGGGGATAATCGGCTGTTCATGTTGTCGTCGGTTTATTCGATACATCCACTCTCGATTTTATATATGCCGCTGATACACGTGTAACCGTAATCTAGATCAGAAAAAGAGACAAGTTTACGCCGTGCGGTTTCAGCTCACGCTACTAAGACACACGCCCACAATGGACGAAAACGGGGCGAGCATGTACGAAAAGCTTAATATTTCATGTAAAAGGTCTGAAGCACGGATTACGAGGGGTGGCTTCCGTAGAATTGATTGTTGCGGATTCTTACACGCTTCCCTCACAAGCGGTCTGCTCCCCTCGTTAAAATTGTTGAAAGTAGGGTGATTGCTGTGCACGAGATATCTCTCGTTTTTAATAAAACGCAGACCATGCAGTAATTGACGATCAACATAGCAAGTATTGGCAATAATATTTTATAGCTCGTATATTATAGTATTTATATTATTTATTTATTCTTATATTTATAATATAAATAAATATTTTTAAAAATATTTATTTATCATTATTCCGTTTTCCGTTTTGTTTGAAATTAGCAATATACACATTTATTTGAAATATGCAGTTTATCGGCAATTATTGATATTAGATCAATATGTTTTATACACATGATTTATAATTGACAAACTTACCTCTGGTTAGCATTTATAAATTTTATTTTTCACAATGTCTACTTATAATATTTATACATTATATATTTAGAATAAAAGTAAGATGTGTAGTAAGGAATTAACAGGGATATTTAATTTTAATGACCGCATTTAGAGGGACGCAAGAGAGGCTGAGGGTACAAAGTACAAAGTCTGGAGCGCAAAAGTTGGAAGTTGAATAAATGCGTGACCACCAAAGTCCATGAAACTGACCGGCCGACTGCTCCTTTGATATTACAATACTCTCAGCGCGGCATAACGTCCGGACGAAAATCGGCTTAAGTACTTTTGAATAATAACGAAGGGCACGCGCGCATCGGCCTCCGACGCGAATGCGGGCATTACGTCGAATCTGACTTTTGCTGCAAAATTAAAGGAGACTCGCTTTCATTCGGGGCGACCGAGCGCAAGAATATCAAGAATAATTTAATATTCTCTGTTAATAATTTAATAATATGCTCTGCAATTCGACCTTCTCCTCAACTTTGCGCGCGGCTAACTCCTCGAAGCACTTTGAGCGTTAAAGCGACATTCCGTGTCGCCGTTGCGTAACATCTTAAGGATTATGGTTTATCAAGGTTTTCCTTACTTTTTTTACAACGCCGAACGAACAACACTCCACTTAACTTTTATGTGCAGCCTGAAATATTGAATGGCGCACCTCATCGAGGAGTGCAACGCTCGTTGGTGTAAACGATCTGTTACGTCTATACGAGAAATTGCGTTCTCGTATAACGCACAGAGAGAGCGTTAAATTAACGCAAGCAATAAACGTATAAACGACTAAAAGTGCATGTAACGTTGTGTTTAACGTGTTTAATGAATGAAATGTGTGCCGCCGAGCAATTTCCGTCAATTACGAAGCCTTTCGCGTTGCGTAAAAACCACCCTTGTTATACAATATAATAGAATTGAACGATAGACCACGCGACTTTTCCGAATCAAGCCAGGATCAAGTAGTTGCTCCTCTTATTCAACTTTTCTGTCTTTTCTCTTAATCCTATACTCACCTCTTTATTTTTTGTTTTTTTTTCTTTCCCTTGCGATATCGACATTTATGCAGCATAACGGAGCACAGCGCCGGCTGGATCGGAAGGGTTATCTCACGTAACTCCTACGCGTTTTTTCGCGTATCCCCCGTTAACCGACAAACCGCGATAAATCGTCGTTCCCGCGCGATAGTGATGGGGAAGGACGGCGCGTAACCCGGAATTTCGAGAAAATCGACTATGGTCGCGATGACGACCGGCGTGGCGTGGCGTGGTGCGGTGCAGTGCGGTGCGGCGTGGCGTGGCGTGGCGTGGCGTGGTGTGGCTTGGCTCAGCGCGGTGTGGCGCGACGTGGCGCGGTGCGGCGCGGTAAATAAACGAGCGTGCATGCCCCTGCTCGCTCGTGGATATGGAATTATTGATCTACGGCTGTAGCGGCGATTTATGGCCGCGGATAATGCATTCGGAATGCGTTTAACGGCCGAAACGGAGTCGCCTGCGCCACCACGACCGACCGACCGGCGACTTTGTTTAGGCGACTCAGGAGGAAGGGAGTCGTCGGGCGAAAGACAAAGAGCCCGAAAACGTTCCCGGCGTGCCAGCGATTCAATCCGTTTCGCCATTTCCCTGAAAATGCGAGGGACGCGAGTTAACCCCGGTGATCGAATTATTTTCGGGCGCTAAAAAGAGAGTGATCTGCCTGTAATCCTATTTATACCGGAAATCTCATTTCCATTGTGGACGCGATAAAAATATATCAAAATCGCGGAAGTGCGAGGCGCACTTTAATTCTCAGCAGTTACGATTTCCATCCACCTTCGTGTAAAATTCACGCGCGGATTTGTATATTTGTTTTAACACCGTGGCAAAGCCGCCGTAATGATTATCGCGCGATACTCGAAATAATTTGCGCAATTTCGTAACGCGCGCGGCTATTGTTGCAACATTTTATTTCCGCGACGTTGCGCGCGGCTGGAAATAATTCCAAATATGATTTTCATTCGCCCGTAGAGCATAAAATATCGTGCCCGCTATCGCTTATGAACGTTGTATTTACATTGCAGAATGTGAGTCGTATCGACGGTAAATTAATTAACAATACTAATTTAATTAATATCACGTAATGTATGGCGTTTGCATATGTATTGATTACAGTTACCCAAAGTGCATTTCCATCCGAGAAAAAAAATTCTTCATTAACAGAAGTGCGCTTAAAAGAATTCGGCATATGCAATCATTTTTGCGCATTCGTGCTTTTATTACATTTTATATAAGTACAATTACCCGGGTAGAAATTATGTTTGGTAAAAGTTAGGGCCGAGTAAGGCATGCCGGCTCTGACATTCGGTCCTGATTCGGTAAACCAAATTCGGCCCGGATAAGGGGTGTAACGCATTTTACAAGTTTGGACCGGATCATGTCTGCCGTATCTGTTCCTAAGTAAACGCAGGGGGGAATTCACAACTCAAAATTTTGTATACCACTGCCGATTTTAAACAATGCTATAAAATTCGAAAAAACACTGCCAATTAATTATTCTGACAATTTAATCAAAATCCCCCCGTACCTCCCGTAAAACGACAATTTAACTTCACAATTGTCTCAATTAATTATTATTAATGATTTATAATAGGCCACTGCTTATTTTTTTCAGTCCACTGCGGTTTTCCGGATGGTTATTTATAATGTGATAAGCAAATGTTTCTTGCGAGAACGTCACGCTTGGCCTGGCCATCTATCGGTCGCTTGGTAAATCAGAAAAAAAGAATATTCGACATGTCAAATAATTATTGGATCTGGCATGCCGAATCCGGTATACCGATCAAAAATCGTATTCGGGCCTTATTTGGCGTACGCTAGATCAGGCATGCCAGACCAAATTTCTATCCGGGTAGTTGGATGACATGTATTTCCTATTCGTCAAACAAACGCACGGTGCACGTAAAGCTATTTATCGTATATTCTCTCGATTCACGCGGAAATAATATTCGCACGACTCGAAGTACCCATCCCCGGAATGGACTGCGACACCGCCGCCTTGGGCGCGCTCAACTCAGCTCGCCGATTTTCATCCCCGTCCCGCGTCATCCCTCTTCCCTGTGCATTTTCTTCGACTCGTTCGGCTCGCAAAAAGCCGAGCTCTCGCGTTGAGCTCTCGCGCTGCTTCATCCTCTCGACGAGGGGCCGGTTCCAGGCTGTTTTGCCTTCTCGCGCGAGGACATTTAAATGGTGCGCCGGCACCCTTAAAAAAGCCGTAGTCCTCTCCTCGACCCTTCGCCGCCGACGAACCGGGTCGAGGAAAAACGCGCTTCAGGCGTGCACACAATTTTGCGGAAAACCGGGCCGGGGATTGCCCAGGCGACGAAAGAAACTACGTGAGAAATGAATAAGAAGGTGAAAGAAAAAAGGAAACGAGAAAGAGGAAAGAGGGGGTGCAGAACGACCTACTTGACGATCCTCGCCGCGAATGTGGAACGAGAGAGCGGAGAAACGTAGCAAGACACGTGTGCACACGAGGGTGTGGGTGCGCAACGGGAGGGGAGAGAGGAGGAAAATGCGAATAGGAAAGGGTAAAAATTGGATACACCATTGGCCAAGGGGGTGAATAAATAAAACGGGGCTGGCTACCTGGTGTAGGTGCCGCCATCCTACGGATAGCACGGACAGTTCGGCAAGCCGAGTCGCGTATCTATTTTTCACGAACCGCATATTTGCACGCTTTGTGTGTACTCACGATCTCGAACGTAAATTCCGATAAATTTGCAAGACGACAAGCGCCTAATATCGGCAGTGCCGTCTTTCACTTTATCTTGACTAATGGAGATATCTTCCAGTGCGAGAATCATCGTCTATCTATTCCATTTCGCGTTGTTAACTTATCGTTATGGACTTTCCTCTTTATACATATTTACGGGCTATTGACGCTATTGGCGTAACGGATTTTTCGAGTAAAAAAAAGAATGTGGACTGATACATCTTATAAATCTTTCCTATTTCCGACTGTTGTTTCCCTTTGATTTTTCTCTTATTTAAAGCAACGCTTCTGAAGTAAAGAGCACATGAAATAATTGTGCAATAAATTGATACTTCCACCTCATTGTGCGATATCGTTGCGCCTGAAATATCAAATTTACGATGCGCGAGTTGATTTTAATGAATCCCACTCGCAAATTGTCCAACTTTGGGAATCTTCGCTGTCCCGCATTCTCCAAATTTGTACATCACTCCCCCGAAGAAAGCACGGCACAAATAATTATGGGCTGAAGTTTTCGCGACTTCGTGCGATAATCGCGACGCGCTTCGAGTGCCAGATTTAATCGGAGGGGTCGAATTTAATGAATTCGTTTCGCAATTTTCCGTCTTCGCGAGGGGGAGAGAAAGAGGTGACGTCATCTCGTCCTCGCGTTCTCGACTTCCTGAATCTCGTTCGCGAGAGATCTTGTCTCCGCCCTTATGAATCAAATTGGAATCGAAAAGCGATAATTACACCGTCGTAATGGTCGCCTTAAATACAGACGAACGTTTTCTTTTTTCCCCTGTTCGTCTGCCCTCCCTCCCTTCCACTTCACTCGTTGGATACCGCGGCAACTAATGTAAACTGACTGACGGACGAGGAAGGGACAGAAAAGGGGTTGGGACATACAATAGCCTTCGATGCCTCGAAGGAAGACGGTGGAAGGAATTGGGAGGATGGCAAATGGATCCTCTCCGTCCCGCCTTGGGAGCGGAAATGAACGAAATGGCCGCTAAGCGAAAAAGCTTCCCTTCTTTGAGCCACCGAACCCGTCCAGAAGTGGACTCGCGATGACTCCTTGATAACTGAAGACATAGAGGCGTATCGATTTTTTTCAGGCACTGCGTAACTGCACAATTCTTCGTTCATGCAAAACTGCCAATCGCGGATCAAGCGCCTCGTTGCAATTACGTATTTGTTTTATTAGAATATGTGTCATCAGCAAGTATAATATATTATTATTAATTATGCGTTAAGAAATTTCCATATATCTTTTTTCTTTACGTTTGCACGGAGTCTCCATCTATTTTTACATCCAATCCCATGAACTTGACACTCGGAAGAGCCAATATTTCATTTTTACCATTGCCGGGAGCACCCCTGCTTCGTTTCGAATGGTGGGAGAGTCATCATCACAATAAGTTTGGGAGATGATGTGGCATTAGCGTCGAGTACGGCGGTGGGCATATTTGTCAATAGGCGACTGTTAATGACAGCGAGCCACCCCTCACCTCGTAGCCGCCACCCTGCTCTACGCTCATCCCCATGTTCTATTAAACCTCGGGTCCATTAACATACGTAAATAGCCTATTCTATCTATCGAGCAACATGCAAGTGGTTGTATCGCGTTATTCGAATTGCATAGAAGGAAACGCGTTACCGTACTCGCTGTGGACACGAAATGAAGGGAACATAAAGGACTAATCATATACCAATTACGATTGGAGATCCATCCTGGCTAAATAAATTCATTCCCTGTAACGTACTGACGTGTAATAATAAAATCTATCATATCTCTCTCTCTCTCTCTCTCTCTTCGAGACTTGGAAATAAATTCTTTATAAATAAATCGCGGCGTACATCGATTCTTGTGGTTATCTTATGAATAATCCGCGATACTTTAAACTATGAACTTTCCATTGTACAATTGATTGACCTACGTATGCGGCGAGCGTGATAGACGTGCGTGCGACGGGCACGTTTGCACACGTACTCCACAACGGCCAGTAAACGACGATTTCAGAAAACGTGTGCGTGCTTGCCGGAACTACCCTTCAGACATCGCATATGAGATACGCGAGGAGGCACAGTGCGGGACATAAGCTGCTTCGGTAAGCACGCCGACTGCAGACGGCCAGACGGCAACGATGCTGTTAGCGCCCGAGAGGGTTGACGTAGGCGGCACATCGCACTACGAACAACCGTATTATTAGTTGACTGCATCACGCGCGGCTTAAGAGGCGTAAAAGGAAGCGCGTCACACAGATACACGCACACGCTAGGATGCGCGCGCGAGCAGCGAGGATAACCCATGGCAGGCGACGACGAGGACGAAAGGAAGGGCGAAAGGACCTTCGGGGTTGGGTGCCGCTCGTAAGCAATAAACCTACGCCTCGTGGCGCAAGGCGCGCATCACACCACGGAGGGGTTCTAAACATTCCGCGCGTCTATAAGGCGTTAAACGTAGTGGCTTTATCGCCTCTCGGCCAACCGGGACACGCAGGCAAGAGGCGCTTTTACGGTCGCGAGGCTCAAGCCTGCGCCTCCTGATACCGGTTAACTTTCCTGATCGTTATCGGCGGCGCAGTCACGGTCATCGCCATATATCGTAGCGCGAGAACGAAATGGAGATTTGTCCTCGTCAGGCACACATCCGCACGTACGTCCTAGGAAATCGCGTTTACGACGTTACGCTCATCCGGCACGGGGGTGGTTACATGCCTGGTATCGTCTCTCTCCATCCACGCCTTCACGCGGATAGACACCGTTGCAGCCGGCCGCAATAATAACGCTTCTTATCGCCGCTTCCCCTCGGTTACGTCGCAACCGTAAAAGTTGGGGTAAATGCCGGTAAAAGTAGAAAATTGTGGTACGCAGTCGCGTAAATCGCATCTGCATTCGAAAGTACATGCGTCTGATTTTTATATAAATTATAGTGCAGATAAAAAATGGACAGTATTATTCGCGGATGGTTTTGGACATTGGTGGAGAAGATGGATCTGTCTTTATACTCGATATTTATCACACGTGGCTATTTAGTGCTAAATTTATATTTGTCGAACAAAAAGATGGTATATATAATATCTTTCTTGTAGATTGTCTCTATCGTGTACGATAATACATAAAAAACAAAACGTGTTTAAACCATTTAAACATAATCATGTTTCTGTTTGCGGATCTAGCTACTGGTCTCTAGAACAAAGAAGTAATAGTTAAAGAAATTGGGGTTATTTTAAGTAACACTTAACGGTCCTCCGTGCCGGCCGAGTAAACCCGATGATCTCGACGGTCAATTTAAGTACGAAACGGTGGAAAATCCGCGTGAAACTAAAGGTGCGAATAACGTGCAAACTGCATAAATCCCTGATGATCGCCCATCTCCTTTACGCCTGGCCAAAAAAGACGGGAAAGAAATCCGGGATAATCAGCATAAAAGGTGCGAGCGATAGGACGAAAGGGTCGAGGACTGTGCTCTTATCGGAGCCACCTCCGGTCCGGGCAATGGCGGTCACGGATGGTTCTCTCCGGAGGCTCTCGTCGCGCGGCACCTGCTCGGGATCGGCGCAATATTCGTCCCCTTACCCCGGGAATCCGCGGGGCAGCGCGCACCCTCTTCCTCTTAGCTGCAACCACCGCTGCTCAGGACTGATCCATATGTAACGCGAATGAATATTCAACCCCCGCTGCGAGAGTGCCACCCTCTCGTCAGGGTTACTGCGTTTGCCTCTCTCTCTCTCTCTCTGTCTCTTCCTTTCTCGTCCTCCCTTTCGCTCTCTATCTCTCTCTTTATTCGTCCTTGCTTCCCATCGTTCCGCCATCGTCGTCAACGATGTCGTGGCGAACGGCAACAGCCGGCGATGCCACGGCGACGTCAGCTTCATCCTTGCAAGAGAAAGGGAAAAGCGAGGTAAGAGCGAGATCCTAAGTGCACCGATAGCACGAAAGGCGATAACGCTATCTGCCCGCTGACGACGTCCCGCTCTACGCCCCGTTATCCCCGGATGACTGGTGGTAAATGGGGAACGAAAATTTCCGCGCGTCTTTTTAGTGAGCGAGGAACCAGACTAGGAGGGCGAGAGGAGGTAATTTTTTATTCGTCGGGTCATAATTATTCGTCCTCATTAAGGAGAGCGTAAATACTACAGAGTAACATACGAGAGACGCCTGCTGATGGTTGACGTATTGTCAGCGTATGTACAGTATACGTTTATATTCTGTCCATTCTAACTTCAGAGAAAAATAAGATGTAATGCTGTAATGCATTCGAATGATTGGTGCGTGCGCGTGCTAAGATAGATTGCTTTGTTTGCACGATAAAAAGGGTGAAAACGTCCTGGTGGATGGTTAAAGTATAATAGATTGCGATGCTTAAGTGACGTACACAATTGCCGCGCGCAACGTACGCTCCGTTCGCTCTTATGAGCGAGCAAACGAAAGCTCTGGTGAATGCGAGAGATGCGGGAAAGCTTGCTGAAGAAATATTTGTTTACTGATTGGGTAAATGCGAATTTTTCGTAGTACGCTTGCCGGCGGAAATGCCTATGGGGAACGAGGAGTTCCGGGATTCAGACAACACCTGTATCGACTCGGTACATAAATAACTACGCTTGCAACGCCGGGCGCGAAAGCGTCTTAATGAACGCAACGAGATTTACATCGGTTTACTATGTTAACGGTTTTCGCTTCGGATTTTCCGCTCGACACTTCTTTCGCAGGTCTTTCTACCACGTAAATGGATACGCGCACTTTTTCTTCACACCTGCAGTTTTCATATATCCCTTACAAAGTTAGATAAGTAGCCGTATTCTGGATCAAATTCAGGATTTTTACGATTTTTACGGATTACAGGCTGCTCGAAATAAAAGTGTGCACGAATTATCAAGTATTTCACGTTCTACGTTCAAAGGATTCAGCGTCAGAAACGAAAATTTAAAACCGAGTTCACTCTTCCGTTTCCTTCATTTAAATGCGACTCCTAAATTGTGTCTTCTGTGTGGAAAGTTTCTAACTTATTCTTTTATGACACAGTTACACTGATACGAGGACAATCAGATAATACAGCGTATAATTATCTTGTATCATTTGTATGTACCTATTCTTTGTCGTTCAAACTTGGAGCTAAACTAAAGAAATAAAGATAAAGAGAACTCTTTCAGCCGGAAAATAATTTTGCTCGCTAGTCTGATATTTTACAGTTAGTACATTTTATTTAACACCCGCGCCAAGATGTAGTGCGTTGTTTTTATGCAATAAATCGAGATCGTAAGTATCCGCTGAGGTGGAAAAAGTTGGCTTCACTTTAGCAATTCTTATTTGGCTTACGAACGATAACGCGACTACTAAACGATCCCATACAAATGTGTTTACCGCGAAACTTCGGCGCGAAGACCCAGTTTACGTTTCCCTTGGATGCAGAAGGGAAATTCGGGATTTATCGCGCGCGCCTGCGATCTGAGCTTTTCTCGAAATTTATAGGGTCAAAATTCGCGCTAGAATTTCTTTCGCAAACGCGCCAATAATTTCACGCGCAAAACTTCATATTTGCTGTGCTGCGCTGTAGTGTAAATAAGCGAGATTGCCTTCGTGAAAGTTTGGACGTCAGATATTTCCTTTCTTCGTCAACTGCGCTCTTCGAAATACTCGAAATACTGAGAAGATTGGCTTCCTTTTCTCAGTATTTTATTTTCCAGAAAATACGATTACTAAAACGTGAGTATCACAATTTACGAAGATCAGTCTTTTTCAGTCGATTGTTCAATCGATAAATGAATGTTAAATAAATTTTTATTGTTTAATTAACGAGAATTAACCTTTGTAAAACTCAAAATCGATGTGTTGCGATGATGGTTTCCGAATTATTTCTCAAGAAATATCTGTTCTAAGTTCATTAAGGGATGCAACGGTTTCCACGCTTCAATGAACTCGATTATGGAAGTATACCTTCGAGGATACGTTCCGGAAAACCAAGAGATACTAGATAAGTAACTATTATATGGATAATGCGGTATTACATGGAGAATACCGTAGGTACTCGAAGTCACTCGCTCCAGCAACGATTACAGCAATTCAGCGGAAAATAATTTTTGTTTGAATATTCCCAGGGATCGATCTTTCGAGAGAGCACCACGAAGGAGCTCACGGTACTCGAGGGAGCTCGAAGGTTTTAGTGGAAACGGTTGAAAGTTAGAAGAGCATTGCTCGCGCGGCGCGCATCGGCAAAGAAATTTATGGCAGTTCGGCGAGACTTTATGCGATCTGTTTCGCAAAATTGTTTTATGCCGCTTTCCCGTAATCATATCAACTGCTTTCGCGAATGGCTGTCCATCGTTGCTGATTGCTTCTTGCCTTGGTCAGCAGATACATGGCAATCTCTGTTGTTCGGTAACGATCATGAAGCAGCGTGCAATCGTGAAGAAGCGATTCTTCGTTTTTGCATGACGAAACTATCCTGTTTGCTCAAATTTTACACGTTAAAATGGATAACCGTATTCATGATCTTTGTTTCTTTTCTTCAGTTTGTTTATGACATTTCACGATTATAATGGTGAGAGAAATGTATTTCTTCGGTGTTTTGAGGAAAAAATGAAGTTGAGCACGGTTAGTGCGTCGGAAAAGGGCCGGTGAAAGGAGATTTCATGGCATTTGCGGTATGCACTATCTGGTTTGCTTTGTCCGAATTTTTGTGTCCATTTATCTGCACATCCATTCGCCAATTCCTGCATCCCCCGACTGGGACCACCACTACCATCACCGCTACTACCATTGCTCTTATCCCTTGTCATCGGCTTTCATTCCTGAAGCCAGCAAGTATCCGACAAACCCTTCTCTATATTCTCTCTCTCTTTCTCTCTCGTTTTCTCACTCGTTCTTTCTACCGCTGTCCCTATTCGCGCCCATCTCCCTTTCATTTTCCGGCTCTCTTCCGTACTGAAAATGCCTTTGTTTTTGCTGACTACCTCGTAGTGTTCTAAGCCCGATTGCAATTTCGACGAGTTTCCCCTCATCTCTCTTACCGGCGAATTTTTTCGGGTTGGTGCAGCTAAAAGGCAGTAGAAGAGATCTATTATTAGATGCTTTCTGAATTTTTCTTCTTCCTTATGTTTGCGATGCAACCTCCTTCGATTAATGCAATTGGAAGTGATAAGCGATTGAAATTATCAGACGGAGCTCGTTGTGCTTTAAAGAGACAAGTAAATGTAAATGTAATGTTTAAAAAAAATTATTTCTAGCATTTGTACATCTGCTTGTAGCAGCGGAAGGAAGTGTGACCTTTTCAACATGAACTTATTTAGAGCTCTGCTTATCATTTCTTCGACGACCTTTTCGAAATAACTTTCTCTCTCACTTTTCCTCTTTTATCGACTTTTCTCCATTATTTTTCCGAGAAATGTCTCGCGATACATTTTCTGCTGCTTCGCTGTGATTTCTATTAGCAGTTAATAATAGAAATGACGTGAAAGCGTTGCGTTGCTTTGTCCAGCGAGACATGAGCTTTTTAATTTACAATAACTTGTCCACGGAGGAAAAAATGTACGATTGCTACATTGAATTATTGACTAGTAATACGCACAATATTGAAAACCAGATGAATAAAAATTTTACATCATAATTGCGTCGAGGCTTTACTTCAACCTAACGAGAAAACAAAATGATGGAAAAAAAATGTAAAACTCCAACTGAACCCTCACTCGTAAAATGTCTTTTTAATTGCGTAATGACTTCCGGTTCAGATTCGTATCAGCGATTTCTTCGGGGTGAATCCGTTCGCGTGCGTACACGTGCGGAACCGACGTGGAGCTGGAAGATTAATGAAATCTGGGAGCGGTCGTGCCGAGGTGTGGCTTTCGAAAGATTCGTGATCGACCCGGATAGCGATTTGACGTAACGCCATTAGTATATCCGTCGGATTGTTCGCCGACACGAACAGTTCAGTGTCAAACTTTGTCTGATCTGATTCTGATTTCTCTAACGCATCGATACGTACTAAATATAGAGAAAAAGACTAGCAAGTACATACACGGCACATGATTGAATCTATTTTTTGAAGGATAGTCGCGCTCATAGTTTCGACAAACGTTATTTACGGGCGTACCTATCGTTCCGACATTAATCATCCGCGAAAAAGCTCAACGCACCAAGCGCCGTAGTTTCCACCTAAATCCAAGCACGTGCATGTGTCAACCATGTCGACACACGATCTCGCCTTCGTACTCGCGATGTCATAATCACCATGCGACGTCAGCTGGACGGACAAACGTGATCGCCTTCGAAGCTTGGCGGGTTGGAAGGACGCGAGCCGCGAAGACAGACGCTTATTGAAGTGCAATTAATCAAAACGACAGCGCGACTTCGGGGCAGGCGTCGTGTTGGTGGCAATACACGTGTACGATCACGTCGGTACGGATCGTCATCGGTGACGTCGATTCCCGGGTCACCATGTCGTCGCGAGTCCACGATGGTGATCGATCGATCGCGCATCCCGGTTACCGCAAACACACCGATACTCTCCGCCTCGATTCCTCCTGGGAAAGCGATCTTGGCGGTCTTTGATAGCGGCGCTTCATGAATGTGCAAAGTAGGCAGAGCGCTAACGGTGGCCCTACAAATCGATACCTGGACGGACGAGAGTATGGGCACCCCGTAAAAATCAAGATGCTTTTCTCGCCTCTTTAAATATATCTACCGTATCGCGAAATTTATTTTTGCCCTCCTTCCCCTGCAAAAAATTCCTGCTGGAGAATATTTTATAATGGTTAGTCCTTTACTCTTTTAAGAGATGCATGAAAAGACAGACGCGATACGTGTATAAAATTATCGTCATTAAAAATTGTAAGTTTTCCTCCTCATATACACGGCATAAATAACATCGCTACGTAATTTGTACAAAAAGAATTTATTCTGATTTGACGTTACGTATTCAGTCAAATTATTAATAACTTATGGCTTCTCGATATTTTGAGCGCGGATCGATACACCTCGTCAGAAGAAATCTGCATTTTGCGTGAAATGTTGCCTCGCGCGATCTCCCAAGTCGCGCAAGACGTGCTCCGGATGTGCTGAATGTATCGGATAGCTGTATCTCATGCCATGGTATCGGAGTCATTATTACAGGTGACAGTATCAAAGCTGTCGCTATAGGGGTACGTTCTTGCGGGTTTTCCAGCACGTCGCGGGATGGAAGAGACCGGGTTCACAACGACGTCCTGCTTCGCCAAGGAGGAACAAGTCGCGGTGCGGGTCGCTCTTTGATCGCGTTATCAGGAAACAATAGCTGTTTTGCCTGGTTTCGCTCGACTTTGATCGCCCGTCGTCCCGGAAAGTTTGCCTAACCCGGGGAGAGCCCTTTGAACGCGCGCACCTTTATCGGAATTCCCGTCCTAATGGACTCTTATAGGGAGTCTTTGCTCGTCTGCTCAGTCTCTCTCTCTCTCTCTCCCTCCCTCCCTCTCTCCCCCCCTCCCTTCCCAGTGTCTCCGAAACTCGGCCGATATCTCGCGGATGCATTCTGCCTGATTCCTGAATTCTCGCTGAGATTAATTTCTTGCTCGTACCTTTACTGAAAAATTTCAACCTTGATACTCTTTAACCAAGGCCTTGAAAAACCTGGAAAGATTTACACAAATGTTGATGTTTCATTTGAATATCAGACATATATATATATATTATAGCTAGCGTTACGTAGCAATAAACGATTATTAGAATATTTATTGTACTGGATACTCTATTTCACCACTCAAAACATATGTCAAATTTACTATGAATATCTTCATGATATGAAGAGAACAATTAATCGCTCGCGGGGTTCAGTGATTGCTCTCGAGAACGTGGATACGCGAAATGCTTTCCCGTAACTGTAATCCTGACATTTGTACGTTGTAGTCTCGGGAGGGCAAATGGCGGGAAGGAAGCGGCAAATTTTCGGGTTCGATGGGAACATCTCACTTTCGTGATCAGTTGAGTGTCCGAGAGTGCTGGTAACGCGATATCCATTATCGCGGATGTTTTGCAGCCAGCGAGCGGCAAGTCCGTGTCATTAGCGCGTCTCTGACCGATCCCCCATCAGTCATCTTTACCCGTGGATGACAACCGAATTCGCAGTGCCCCGTCCCAGATTGATGGATCCGCGTCCGTTTCCTCGATGTATCCTTCGCGCGCATCGTGGATGAAAATCCACCGTGGTGATCCCACACACGCACACATCCGGCCGCCGTGTGGTCGGGCAATCCACTGGTCATTAGTTTCCAAATTATTGCGTTTCTCGAGCGAGTGGACGGTAAGAAACGTTTATGCGCGTGTCACGATGATTTATGGGCCGCTCGCTCACGGACGCGTCCGTGGGATTCCTTATGTGCGACTCGGACGTACTGATAATCAATGAACAAGGTGAAAAAGTTAGCTACGGGGGGATGAGAGTGAAGATGGATCTCTCTCTTTACCGTTTCTTTCCTTTGCGATGTCGTACCTTTCCATCTAGCTAACATAACGTTGATACTAGCTAAATACAACGACATATGCAGTATTTAATTAGAGATTTTAAAAGTGTAGAAATTTTAAGAATTACGCAAGAAATGTGTGGATTATAATAATTCATGATAAGCCAGTCATATATCTACATTGTTACGCGGAGATGCGCGATTGTGTGCGCGGGATTCCTCTTATTCATGAAATTGTAAGTTTATTAAACTGCTGAATTTCTCGTAGCAGGAATTTTCACGCGTTCGGTGAAACTGGAGCAAAACGAACGTTGCTCCTATTTTGTGCTGCATTAGCACCATGTGGAGAAAACGTACGTGGAGGAAACAGAATAGAATCGCAGGCAAAGAAGGATACTTTTCAAGAATAAACCGTTTTAGTTCCACCAAACGTTACTCCAGAGCGAAGCAAGCAATTTTAATGGTTTCCAAACATACCGCACGTTACAATGAAATTTTCTCGATGCTGCAGACGAATGGCTACGCGTTTTACGTCTTTCGGCGATGTATGCGAATGGCCATCGGGCGCTTTTATTGTGCCGTAGATTCGTCTTGTGAGTTCGATTTCATTATCGTAAAAATAAGATCGACGGCGAAGAATATGCGGCGGAAGCCGTGCGCTCAATGACTCCCCCGAATTATAAAAGTCACGGCGTGTTGTAATGACCGAAGATCGGACCTTGTTTCTCACCCGGATTTCTTCGTCCTTTTTTCTCCCTCTGGATCTTCCTTTCTATTAAAAGCAGGGGAAAAAAGGAAGTGGCGCGCTCGACTCGTCTGGCGTTTACGACGGACGTAAAGGAACGATCTCCGAGAGTAGAGGGAGGTGATTGTTCGCCGCGTGAGGAACCCTGCAACTCTTCCTCCCTCTGCGATCTCTCGCAGGACGGTGCGTCGCGAATCGGCGGGATCGGGAACGGGACGGTAAACTCGCTGACTCGATATGTTCCCTCGGCTTTGATGTTCCTGATAAAAGAAGAAGTCCATTCCATAAAGCGCGAGGACGGTCCACCGTTCGGGAGGGTAAAAGGTATCCTCGAAATTTTATTCCGCGAAAGGATGAGCCAGGCGCTGCGCCGGCTCGGCGTGAACACGAGCATATTCCGGAGCGAGGAAAGGAGCGAGTTACGAGATGGCATTCTCTCTTCTCTCTCTCTCTCTCTCTCTCTCTTTCTTTCGAGTAATTTGAAAATTGCCCGAGGAAAGAAAATCGCGATACAGTTCTACGCGTTGTGTTTTACCTCAGCGATAAAAGTTTACGCGACGAGTATTTCTTGGGAAGCACGGTTACGGGTTCGCCGCTCTCAAAAGCGATTCCGGTGCATTCGCGTTACTCGCGCGATATTCAAACTCAACGCGAATAAGTTGATGTTATGAAGATCGAAGGCACAAGTGTGTATCTGGAAGAAAACAGGATGTTAAAGGATGATAAGGGAACTCCTTTCCAAATATGAAGGAAAAGCTGACTTTGTGACCACTTCGTGCGGAAGCTGACTATTCCGAGGAAAATGCTGACGTAAACCTCTTCCGAGATTGCTAATAAAAAAGAATATGGCGCGTTTATTGGCAATTTTTGAAGTTTCGGATGGGAGAACCGTATTTCCATTTCTCCAACTTATTATCTGAGAATTTTCGGCTTTAGTGAGATTCCTCTTGTTAAAGATTCGCAAAACCGAATGCGTAAAAAGATAATATTTATTATATTGTATACTGCCTCGATATGTATAGAAAGTATCCACTCTTAAAAAAACCGTGTTAAATCAAATTGAAATCATTGTTGCCTCTTTTCCGCGACGCTGATTGGTTATCTCGATTCGCGTTGTGCGTTATATTCAGTTTAGATTACCATCGCGCGGCTGTCTTCGCGTGGAGGTTAACAATTTGGTAGAGTGTGATAATTGTGCATATAATAAATAATAGATATAAGATATTATTATTCGAAAACATTATTAATATTGAAAAATAAAATAGCGCGCGCCTGTGTTGTACTAATAACGATATAAATAGCACAGAACTCCTTGGAAAAAGAAAAAACTTTTAATGGCTAGAACTTTTTCATTTTTAAATCTAAAGGATTTTCAATCGTCGAAGCCTCTTCGCAATATGCCAAATAACAATATAAGTAGCACAGAACTCCTCAGAAAAAAAATTTTAATAGCTAGAACTTTTTCATTTATTGTTTTAACAAATTTTAAATCATCGAGAACTCTAGGCAATATGCCAATTAACAATATAAATAGCACAGAACTCCTCGGAAAAAGAAATAATTCGTTAAAACAATAAATGAAAAAGTTCTAGCTATTAAAATTTTTTTCTTTTCCGAGGAGTTCTGTGCTATTTATATTGTTAATTGGCATATTGCCTAGAGTTCTCGATGTGTTATTAGTACAACACAGGCGCGCGCTATTTTATTTTTCAATATTAATAATGTTTTCGAATAATAATATCTTATATCTATTATTTATTATATGCACAATTATCACACTCTACCAAATTGTTAACCTCCACGCAAAGACAGCCGCGTGATTATGCACTTTTCTTTAAGACACATATATTTATTTACTATATTTGTACCACGTATCTTTTACATATTTATTTCATATCAATTTGCATTTATGTGTTTATATATTTATCTACATTAACCAGTTAAACTACTAATTATATTAAATTTTGAGTTTGATATTGATTGATTACTACTGGTTTATTAAACCAGTAGATTAAAGCTCACACTCCGCTAAACTATTATATAAATTATCCTAATGAAACATGAATGTAACGTAATGCTGTAACGATCATTTGGCTGGAGATAACTAGATACTATTTTTCGATTTCTATTTTGAAAACCAGCGGAGAGATGCTGAATCCTATTTATATAAAGGTCGTTCAAGCAAACGTTATGGTGCTAAATTCGATACGAAAATCCATGGGACCACTTGAGCGTTGGGGACAGCGGCGGCATAGAGAGGAATGGAACCGTTCGCAGCAGATGAAAATAAAGCGGGTCGATTCGGAAGCCAGCCTCGGATCAATTCGTATTCATTTAGCGCGCAGGTGTTGTTAACGGTGAAAAATTGTCGTTACCTTTTTCACAGCGCCCGCGATCAATGAAAGACACTCGTTATTTCGCCGCCTCAGAAGGGTGGATACGAAACTTTCCAATGATTTATCGTTCGTAACATTTTCCTGTCGTTCCCTCGACAGGAGCAACTGCGAATACCTCAAAAGGGGAAAGCCCGAGTTTTCGGCATTGTTTCGCGAAAGCGTGCATTTGCGAACGACAGAGGCGCACGATTTCCTATGGTTGTTCCTGAGTATCGCACATTGCAGCTTTGCAATCAATTTTTTAAGTATAGTAGCATTTAGTTGTAATGAATTGGCAGACATGTATTCATGTATCCGAGTTTCTTTCGAAAACTTGAAAGACTTAATTTCTGATTTCCGTGTATAAATGGGTCTCGTAATTATTTGATAACTAATCGTTATGTTTCTATTTTCTTTGTTGCAGGTGAGATATTCGTACAAAGCACGGCCACGAAAGATTATTTATTTCCGCATCGATCACTGGGTCATGATAAATTTATTCGCTAGTGGCTCGGTCGACTCTGCGAAGGCTTTAAAGCTTTAAGCGGGCGACGCGATAATCTCAACGAGGCAGGAGAAATGCTCGCGTTGATACGATATAAAGCGGAATTTCATTTTAATACGACATCGCGACACTTTGCGAGAATTAATTGAATCCATTTCGCCGTCGCGTCACATACCGTCTCTCGCCGGGATCTCTTTTCCTTCATATTTTTTTCCCTCTTTTTTTAACGCGTCTGCTTCTATCGAGAGGGCTGCCATTTCGTCACGTCGTATCTAATTACGGAACTGAGCGAACGACAGCTAATTACACAATTGAATTCGCACGCAGCGTCACAATCGAAAGAAGTTTTCTGTTAAGTACGCAGAGATTAAACAACATCAGCATCATAAAATCTCTTTCGTTTCCCCAAAGTCTCGTCTTTCATCTCGAGATAGTCTCCAAATAGTTTCATCGACTGCCAATTGGTTTCAGTGACAAAGTACATAACATTTGTGTATCGTAATTACTTTTTCAATGAGCGGAAAGGCCAGACGTAGTTTCCGTTTAATCCATCTAACGCGATTTGCTGAAAATACATATCCCGTTAGTTCATTACTGCATAATGGGACTGGCTACGTTGTTACGCCGCTTCCCGTGATACGGCGTGACGTTACATGATGTGATATGACGTACCGTGACAAAGCGTGAGCTCAGGCCGCGTGATAACAATGTGTCTCTAGACATCCTCGCGAGGGCTTAGAATTTGAGAAAGGTGAAAAGGGGAGAGGCTCGAAGGGATGTAGACGTCGAGGAGCGTCCATAGAATGGCGAGCAGAAAAATTGCGTGATGCATGCCCGGGCGGGGCAAAACGGGGCGACTGAGTCTGCTCTTCCACCCTCTTCTGCACCTTCCTGCCGTAAGCCGGGGATGATAGCGCGGAGCGTCTCGATTCACGCTCGACGATGAGGTCAGGAGGGACGACGAGAAAGGAGGAGGATCCTCGAGCCAGATGTAAGAGAAGGATTATCTCGCGTCGGGTTTCGAATCTGATAGCAAGCGTGCGCGGTGCGGGGTAGAAAGAGGGGAGACGGAAGAACCGGGCGAGCTTCGTCGAAGCCGCGGCTGCGGTCGGGGGTGGGTGGTGCTTTTAAGGTATTGGCCCCGGAAGCGGGGGATGAGAGTCAGCAAGACCGCGGCGCCAAGCCGCGCTCACGAACATACCTTGACGTATTACGCACGTAAAATGGAACTCTCGTGGCTGTCGAGTGACACCGGGACGATGATAACGCCGCTCACATTCGGCGGGAACGTGCATCGTTCACCCTCGTCGATTGCGTCGACATAGGTAAATCGCGGGTACATGCCCTTCAGACCGTTAGCTGCGTCGCGTGGATTCCAGATGCTGCGAGATTAGCCCGTTGAATTGCCCGTTGAGTCGCTTATTTCTCGTTCTCTTTGATGCCTCTTTGATGAGTCCGACTCTCCCGCGAGGTTCGCGAATTATCAGTCGTCTCTCGTTGCAAATGTCCGCCGCACGTCCATTGGCAAGCTGATCCACGTCGAAAGCGCATCCCGCGCTCTGCAACTTCGGAGGGGAAACTTTCGCCGGGGGTGAGCGATTTATTCGGAGAAACTCACGTCTGGCGCGAACCCGACGCGATGCTTTGATTGATTTTTGATCTTCGCGATCTTTGATCGAATGACTTCGCAATATCGTGAGCAGGCGCTGCTATTGTCATATACTTATGGCGCAATGTATGACGTCAGAATTGAAAAAATATATTACCATAAAATAAGTTACATTGGATGGGCGTAATTATCGAGTTAAATATCTCTTATTTTGATTGTTATGTTATACGTCAACTATTTTCAGTTTTCTCCGAATTTATTTTTCAAGCGTCGATGATAATAATAAAATTATTCTTATTGTCAGTTAACTATTCTTGAAACATATCAGTATAATCTGTTTTTCTAACAAAAGTTGCAGATCAATAATTCTCTTCTAAATTCGTTACCGTTGCTTAAATAGTGATCGAGAAGAATTTGTGATTATTGAATGAAGTTCTAATCAGTTATCATTGGTTATTGGGAGATATATTCATCTTCTGACGCATTGTGCGCCCGATTTAGATGTATGTTATAATTTTGTGAGGATTTCCGGAAATATTGTGGCAGCTGTTGACGTATATTTCGGTACAATGTAATACGTCAGAATTTGAGGTCGGCTATTATCGAGATGCCTATTTCGCGCCGTTTGTATAATTAATGTATAAAGTTATCGACATTTGCTTCAGCATGAAAAACATCTGTTTTATTTTTCACTACTATAATTTTACATTTTATTCTTGTGTGTGATTACTTCTTTTAAATATATACGATGCCACTTTTATTTTAATGTTTGTCATTTTTATTGGCAGAAACAGTATGTCTCTTTACATTCCTATTATTATCTTATTATTATCAATTATAGTTCGCATTATCTATGACAATCGTTAGTCCATCGTAACACAAAGTTATTTCGATTTTGTCGATTTTTCATGAAAGTTTTTTTTAAATATGAGAGATTTCTGGAGAAAATCACTGGGAGAGAATTTTTCCATTGTAATCGGCAAATGTAATTACGCGTACGATATATCGCAGTACTCGCGTATCAAGAATATCCCGCGAAATAACTACGCTGCTTACGCGACAGCTTCTCCCGTGGGACTCGTTCCTCTCTAGCTGCTTCCTTGCCCTTTGATCTACGAACCGTCCCACGGAATCGCTCACGTGACTTCGAGTTTAAGAGCAGTTTGCGGGTCTCGAGGTACACCTCCCAGAGCGGATTAGCGCGGACTGAAAAAATAGACAATTCCGTTATCCGTGTAACGAGGTGTGTCTAGGAGTTTCCGTCTAGGAGTATATTCCCGGGTCAACGCCGCAGCCTCGGCGATTGGACAATCCTGCGGGAGGATCTTCACGAGTTAGCGGAGTATCTGCCGCCTCTTCGAGTCTCAGATTGATAAGAGCCGAATCGGATTAGCGTGGCGTCTGTGTGTACTTGGCTATGTGTGTATGTGTGTTTGTTCTCTCTCTCTCTCTCTCTCTGTCTCTCGGAACTTTGCGCGACGACGCCAACAATTTCTCGGCGAAATCGGCGCAAGCGGCTGCGAGGCGGCAGGTGTTGCTCGGAAGTGAAGATGATGAAAGATGACGGGCCGTCGCCCCGGGTGAGGATCTCTCTGACTGGTGCCTTCCATCGACCCCGTCAGTTCGAGCATGAAATTACCGGGCCGACTGAGGCGCGAGTGGTTGCTTGCGCGGGGATGCCGCGGGATGGGTAAACGAGATACGGGGGTTGGAGTCTGCGTGGAGCGTGATGGGTAGCGAGGACGGGAGGGAAAGGTGGAGGAAACGTCGGATGGAACAGTCGTACGGGCGCGAAAGACGGGGTGAGGAAGACGGGAAAAGTCCCCGTGTGCGAGACGGAGAAGAGGCAGGTGAAGAGTGACAGAGAGATGGTACCGAATGAGTAACATCCCGAAATTCCAGCGCTTCGAAGAACGTCAGGTGTGAAGAGGTTTTCGCATCGTTCTACGGAATCGCCCACGTGACTTTGTGCTCAAGAGCATTTCGCAGAGATCAAGACATATTTCCTGGAACGTTAGTTTAATTAATGCTGCTATAAACGAATGGATTCCTTTTATACAATGAGTATGTTGTAACATTATGAAAAAAATAATTTAATGCTTGTCGTTCGTTACATATTAAATTGTTAAGCATTAACAAAAACTTAAATGGCTGAATCAATTGGCTAACGAGACTAAGCCGTGATAAATTAGGAAGAAGGGGGGAACGAGAAGAGAGAGAAAGAAGGAGATAGGCAAAATAACGGGTAGAGAGAGAATATCTGCGAAATCAATTAATGTCATTCCAGTCTGCAGTCACTATCCTGATGTATGTTGACTCCGTGATGTATGTTGCTCCGCTTCGGTAACACAACAATCCGTTATTCGAGCCAGGTTGCAACCTCTTCGCGTTCGCCTTCAAGCCTCCCTCTTCCTCTGTCTGTCTTTCTAGCTGTACCGCGCCTGTTTCTATCTCCGTCGTTTCGCCGCCTCAAAATACCATTGCATCACGAGCGAGCAATTTGTCACGAATAGCGCTTATTAGGCAATTCCACGGCATCGACGCGTCTACGATGCCGTGAATTTCATTAGGATCGAGCAGCCGGGATCGGTATTAGGCGCCGTTCGTCTCGTTACATCAGCATTTCCGGTTGGTATGCGGCGAATCTCCGTTACCCGGCCAGGAGATCGTTTAATCCTGAAGCAATCGCTCATAATTAATCTGCGCCATGTGTCGCCTTCTTAACGAGCAGACAATGGCGCGCTGGGAGGCTCTCTCGGCGCCAGCTAAAACGTTAATCTCCGTTTCTTCGATGGAGGACGACAAGGACTCCTCTCGCTCAATAGTTGTCCACGAACACAGAGGTAAGCCAGATTATCACCTAGTTGCCTAGCAGCGTCATCAGAAAAATAAGCAGGACAAAAGGCCATAAAAAGGGTATAAAACAAGTTACAGGAAAGATCATCGAGATTTGACTACTGAATTGTAATTTTATTTATTCATCTCAATTCACCAATCCATTGCTTCTTCCTGCATCGCAATCGCAGACCTAGTATTAAATTCTCGTGACCGAATTTTTGAACGTGCGCGAAAAAGAGATCGGGGGATTCCTTTCCAGTCACATTCGTGGAGTTATGGCGGTGCGGTATGTCGGCGACACGGATGTTGCTGAATCTCGACGGAAACATTGCGCGATTCCGCAACCACCCCTATGCGTCTCGGCAGCGCTTCCTGTGTGTGATCTGCGATAAAGTCGCAAACTTAAACACGCGCCGTATCCGGCGAGGCGCACGAGCGACCTGGTCCGACCTGGCCTGGCCCGGTTTATGATGCCGCGCGATTCCGCGGGGCGGTAGGTGGGGCCCGGGGATTTTATTTCGTACTGCCGTCTCGTAACAGCTTGCACAAAACTGTCGGTGATATACGAGCACGAGCGCGGCTACCTGGAACGGGGCCATCCGCATTAAAAATACGCGGCCGCTCGCCGCGCGCCGAAATTGATGGACGAGCGCGCGCTACCTGTAATTATAATTATAAATCACTGGGGGTACATGAGAGAGGAAGAGAGAGAGAAAGAGAGAGAAAAAAGACGAGCTATACCACATTGCACGGTGGCTTGTGCACGTCGCTCGTACTCGCGCGACGCCGCCGAAATTTATTCGCCGAAGGGCAATTAGGAATTTGAATATGCAGCCGCGGTTTTTATGCATCGTTATACGGAAGGACCGAGAGGCGTGGCGTGACGTTTTCGGTGGAAACTCGTATTTTCTTCGCATTTTCTCGTGCGGTTGAGAATTATTAGTGGCTATGAACTAAAATGATGGTATCTCGGTGGAAACACCTTTCTGATTTACGGGAAGGAGGCACCGCTCAGGAGAGTTGCAATTAATGATTTATTGAGAATTTTCATTATTCTGATTTATAATAATTACAAGTATGAGTAATCGCGACGAGACGCCATTTTATAAAGAGAAAATGTAATTTAAGAGTGCAACGCGCGTATAGTTGTATTTATTATTTTATATCGCTATTAATATTAATTATATTATGTTATTATATCTAATATACAAAAATTCGTAGCCTCTACTTGTGCCAGTTATCGTATCTAGTAATTTAAAAGAGAAAAGAGAAACATTATATAATATAAACTTTATGAATATTTTATCTCGGACTTCTTTATACTTATCAATTATGTTAAGTTTTACTTGTTATTTAGTAACCTGTACACTGCAGTCAAGCTAACGTGTAAAATTGGTAAACGATCATGAGTATTACAATTCTGCAAATTTTTAAACAAAAAGTGTTATGATTCTGCAAATTAATCAAGTTTGGCTGGATGAAATCTAACATTTCCCTCCACATAATGGTTCCCCTCCAGGAGGAGTGTTTGTTGTTATTGCCAAGGATGTATATAGAGTGATTCGCGCGCGATTTCGCCTAAGATCGTCCCGTTATGTCTCCCGCGGGAATGATGAGGGGGTCAAGTTGGCGAGTAGTTTAGGGATCTCGTCATCGTCAGCTGGTACCGCAATAATCGTTGCGATTCGGATTCGACGAGCGCTCCGTTCAAAGCCCTCCACGAGAGTACAGTTTCTCCGGAGTTTCAGATCATTCATGGTTCTTGGGCGAAAAGGCTACTTCATACACTTCCGCCGTCAGCTGGCACGGTGATAATCGTAATTCGCGAAGAAGCCATGAACGTATGTGCAGTCGCTCTGACACGAACTTTGCGAACGTTCGGTTTCGTCACGTCCAGGAGCGGTTACATTAGAAATGTCGCTTGCATGACACTTGCAGCGTCGTAAATGCAAGCGCAATTGTGGAAGCAATTTTTAAATGTGCCAGAGAGCATTACTGAAAAATTTAATGCATGATTTTTTATCTTTTTCGATAATTTTTACTTTTTTTTATCTTTTTCGGTAATTTTTACTTTCAGAAGTGAAAGAAACGTAGTTGAGATAATTCACGCCTTTGCGAGAAACGCGCACACACGTATCACAGCAATGAAGGAAAATCGTTTGAGCTACTCCACGCCACCTTAAAACGATTCTCTGCCCCCGCAGTTCATCGTTGCGTCCTCGCGGTTATCGCTTCCGGATCCCCGGTCGGATCTGCAGCTTCCGTGGAAGCGCAGATGGGCATCGGGAAAGCCCCGGGGGAGAGAACGTCCGCGCTTCCCTCCTAATTTGGCGCTTTCAATAAATTTAACAAGCTCGTCACGGAGGTAGGAAGGGCCTGTATGTCCGGGCACGGTGCCAGGCTGTTGGTGCGCTCGCACAGCCGCGACACCATTACCGTCCCGTATCCCCGGATGGACCAGGGTGTCCCCCGGGGGACGCCTGGGACACGCCGGGTCGTCGACGACGTCCACTTGGTAATACGGTTCCTCTTCCTTCCGTTCTGCCACTTCTCTTCCTCTCTACTCCGGTTTTCCCGGCCGATTGTAGCCAGACACTCGCCGACTGGCATCGTTAGGACGTTCTCACCGACGTGCGTTCGTCTCCCCGCGCGTCCCGTGGCCGTCACCTCCGGAAAAATTCATCCCCCGTGGTCCCGACGCAGATGCGCGTCCACCGAATAGAAAACACGTCGATTACTGTCGTCGGGACGACGGAACTGCACGCGCGTCCGTCCATTCCCGCGAGAGGTCCTTTTCCGATGCAAAGCAAGGCGGACGGTCCGTCCAGTCTGCTAGCACTCGGTCCTTCGGACCTGCGTTCGTTACCCGTCTATCGCCGGTTCCCTTTGCGATGGATGGAAATGAACGACCCGGGCCAATAACATGCTAAGTCACACGCTGGGAAGCCCGGGTCTCTCGGTTTACGTCCGTTTACGGCTTCGATTATGTTCCATTCCAGAAACCCTTGTCTTTGTTCGAAGCGACGCATCAAGCAGTGAGCCGAGTGGATGTCGAGAGAAGATGTCGGTGTTGCGGATGGTCGCGCGTATGCAACAGCAATTTGGATGTACATATCATTGCCAGACGTCTAAATGTACGGCATTAACAGCAAGTTTGTAATTTAAGCTGTTTATAGTTTGCCAATTTAAAATGAATGTAAAATGGAGAATCGTGGTTTCGCGCTGCAAGCTATCGATAGACTAACATTCTTATAATGTATATATAATATCAACAAACGTGCCAGACATTATATTACCTTTTTCTTGACTAAATTGCCTTTCTCAATCGCGATGTTCTACTTTCTACTTTGCGATATCTCGGCATTAGTTTACCGTAATCTGCTGATAGCGATTACATGATTGCGATTCGGGAGATTAAAGTGGGATAATACTAAGAGTTTGTAAAGAAAGGATATCGTTTCAAGATAAAGAACATAGATATCTGAATCCTCAGCTCCTGAAACTTCGACGAGCGTTGTATTTTCCGTAATACCGGATTAATTGCTCGGATCGAATTATTCGATTACTGAGCGGTAACTTTGAATGGAAATGCAACGGAAAAATCGGATTAAAGACAGAAAGAAACAAATATAGAAGAGCTCTGTTTGCTGATCGGGATACATGAATGGGTATCAATGTGCAGTCGAAATGAACTTTTAGCATTACCAATAAAAGTACCCGGTTTGACAGACCACGAACTGCTCGCCATTTAAAATTCAAAGGCTACCGGAAGTCGTGTTCGCGATGTTTTAGTGGAAGTTCTCGAAACTCACTATACGTATGTTAGGTCTTTCTCAGCGTCGTCTTTCTACCTTCAGATGATGACGGCTACGACGGTGATTCAGCCCAGCTTTCGCGCTTCTTTCTCCCTATTCTCGTATTCTTTCAGGGTTTGCTCGCGCGGATGTCTCGTGGAAGGCAAATTGTTCGATAACTTTTGTCCCGGTCATGCGTACGTCGGTACCCTGAAACTTTCCCAAAGCGGTGCCAGAGTTACGGAACACCGTCTCTGAACCAGACAGCTGCTGTTGCATACATAGAGCGTTTGTTGTAAAGCACAACTAAAATGTGATTGCGTGATATATTTATTTATTCATTAACAGTATTTATTAACACTTATCTTTATAAAAAAAAATAAAATTAATAATAAATTACTAGACACTATTAATTAATTCTGTGCCTTAATTATAATATTTTTTTACTGTTATCTAATATTATTATAATACCATTATATATATATTATTCTGGTAATTCAATTTAATACAATATTTTGTGATCAGAAATTAAAAATAGGATCAAGAAATCTTGTTATTTTCGATGACAATTATTGCACTTCTACACTGGGTGGTTGAACAATTGTTGTTTATGAGAGTCAAACTGTTTTGCTTTAAATTTTATATCACGGATATAGTTTGATCTGGCATTTGTACATCATCATATGTTACGTATTCTGCCAAGATCGTATCAGTTTGCTGCGTTTTCTGTCTTTTTTTGCTAAAATCAAATTCAAGATTACAGCATAATCTGTGATTAATTTTAAACTTAATTGAAGTTTTTCTTGTTTTATGTTATTGTTGAAACCACATATGCTGTTGACTTATATTAATATTAATAATAATAATCTTTATTTTCTATAACATAAGATAAAAGACGTACCTTTGGTAGAAATAAAAAGCTGCACCTGGTACAACGAAAATTAATATTATAAATATGAGCCATTTTTTATGTTCCGTTGATGACTCCGTAGCATTAAAAATCGATATTTTAAGCATGTTAGGCTTGTTATGCACATTTTGGTTATGTTCGGTTATGATAACCGTTATTTCATAAAATTCCTTAGATCGCAATGGACAGTTCTTGGCATTGCCATAAGATAGATTGTTGCCAACTATGAATGGTTTGCCTGCGAGCTCTAGAGTCTGTCACAATTGCAAACAGACATCGAAGATAATTAGTTTCATAGTTACACAAAGTCATTCAGTTAGATATTTATGTTTATCCTGTTTTTACACTTTTCACGAACATATTGTGATTAATAATTATATGCATACCGGGAGTTCAGCGGCTTGCCAAGCAACATCGTTCGCATCTATGCCTACATACGCTTGTAGATCCTCTGGTATTTTTGAGTGTGTTTCGCAAGATTTGGTCTCTTGGGGTCCTTTCACTATGATATGCATCATGCTGTTCTGTGTATTGTTCAGAACAGGTGGTATATTCAACGAGATTGTGTAAATGGAGTCATACAGCATATATTCTAGATGACCATTGAATGTTAAAGTTGAAGGCGTTTTAAATGTCTTATACATTGTCTCGCTGAATTTGTTCGCGTATGTCACAGCTTGAATGGAGACGATATATCGCGTTGATGGAAACAAGTATAGCCGCTTGCTATAATAGCGCGTATAATTCGTCACCGAAAGCTTGACAGTAGTAGGCAAACCGCGAGTTTTCAAAAGATCATCTTCTTCGCAAAGCTTTTGGAAATTTGTGGAAGTCAAGTATATCTGGATGTAAAAATACTTCAGATGGTTACCCGTTTTCCAAGGGTGATACCATTGTAGATCCACGACGCTATTGTTAAGAACTGTAATGCTGAAATTGCTAGGTTTGTCTGGAACTGAAAGATAATTTGTTCATAATCCATACTAAAACAGAGCAATGATTAATTTAATTTACAATTTATGGCACAAATTGAAGAGGTTCCGAAAAAAATGATTACATCTAATGTAAGTTTAATAATGACTGTAGAGATGATATTTTATCAGCATCTTGTGGATAACGTAACGTAACATAAAATGTTCGTAACAAGGATATGTTTGATGCAGCAGAAAAGATTTTACAAAATATAATAAAATGCAATAAATACATAAAAATTTGTAATGCAATTAATCGTCGTAAAGCGATTAACTTGTAATCTCAAGTGAAGTCATACTTGCAAGCATTGTCTTATCAAGCATTGTCTTAGATACTTCAAATGGAACGCCTGGTTCGGGAACACCCATGTTATACGCGACAACCTGTAATATATAATACATTTGTTATATACTACTACTATTATATTATGCAAATTATATTATTTAAATTTAGTTTCTCTATCTATTAGACCACGTAGATTCATTTTGTAGAAACATTGAGAATTTCCATACTTCAATTGTCTGATTATCGTAATATGTTTGAATAGATCCGCAAATGTAATTGTCCCACAAGGTGCACATCGCGTTTAACTGAACGTCAGTATTGGCACACTTGGTTGCATTGCATGATCGGATGCGATAAGTACGCAATGTTCCGTTGAGAGGTGGAAGTGGACTTTGCCATCTCAAGTGAACAACAGGGGGCTTTTGACGATTGTCAATTTCGTAAACCTCCAACTTGGTTACCCTGGGTGGAACTGTCGTTTCCATTACATTGTAGTTGCAAAGAAGAAATATACTATATATAATATATAATAGTAGTATATAACTTATGATACCAATTTTTACCTCCAGGCGAAGTTTCAAATCCATATGCTTGATAAATAGAAGGGATAGACGTATATTTTATCGCATATCTTATTACATAAAGTTTTGCTACGTATTGTTCGGCACCGTATAATGGAATATCATTCAAGGATAAATAGTAGTTTGACGTATTTTTCACTGTGTAAAAGTCTTTAACTACGTCACTAATTCCGCGTATTTCTATCCTGGCATTTAATGGTCCCATAATTGTTTTGCAGTCTTTAGGCGGTTTCCATGTCATATTCCATCCCTGCACGTTTATGCGACTAAATACTTCCGTTACTGTAACTATATAAAATCGTTGATTGTTATTAATTGTTCTGAAGAATTGACTTTACTGGAATGTATACATATGCATTATTATATTTGCATATAATAAAATTAGGTCACATACAGCATTAGTGACAACTATGATAAATAATGGTAATATACCAGATGTTTTTGTCTCAAACGTTATTTTTGCAGGCGCGCTGCTATATCCTGAATTGTAAGCTACGATTTCTACGCCATACTTTGTATATGGATGTAATTTCTGAATTGTAATTCTTGTACTGTTTGTCCAGTGCTTAGTGCTGGGATTATTCAAAGCGAAAGAGTTTTCACAACCAAAGTATTCTCGAACCTGCAATTGACAGAAAATATTTACATAAGAAACCAATTTTACATTAGAACGGAAAGAGTTTAGTAGTATAATAGATATTGTTGAAATACTGTATCGATTTTAACTAAAAATTAAATAAAATATAGAATATAATAAATTGGCTTTACCTGTAACATTATACTATACCGCAGTATTTTGTTACGTGGTTGGTTTGGGGCCGTCCACGTCAGAATTACGTTCGTATTGGATACAGATAAGATTTTAATATTTGATATCTCAGATGGGACTGCCGGTATTCATAAAGTGTACTTATAAGATATGAGCAGAGCTTGCATGTAAACAATGTTCTCATTTTGTGTATCTTTAAGAATAGAATTAAGCTTACCTTCCTCGCTTGTACTAATTGTTTCGGAAAATATTTTCTGATTTTTGTGCAATATAATGACAGTAATCGTAGTGATTGGTAAAGAAGATACTTCATATGGAAATTTGTGAAGAGACGTATTTAAGATTTCTTTGTCCGTATTTGTATTCTGTACTATCAGTCTATACCAATTTGGCGGACATAAATCTTGCTGTTATCGAATAACGGAAATTAGTATAAGTTACATTTTCTTTGAGGAATAATTTACATTTATATATTTATATGCAAAATATGGAAAACAAAATATTCACGTACGCTTGCATTAGGCTTTGTATTAATCGTCAAACGCAGTTTTTCAATTTTCAGCAGGAAGCCATCAGATGCTAGACAATTATAAGTAAAATTATCATTGTAAAACATTCTAATACGATGTAAATTTGTTCGTGAATGCTGGTAAATAAACTGGGATGCCTTTTTTGTTGATAGTAAAAGCTTCATTTACGAAAGTTTGGTCACGTTAAATACCACGTTAATTTTAACTTACGCCTGCAATTTGTCTCTGTGGTTTGCCATTCACTTTCCGTGACGTTACACAACATGCTATGTTGACAGAAACGTAATGCGAAGGCAATGTGATAAATGGTACCGGGATCTAAATTTCCACAATACTCTAGCAAATTTGTCGTATTCTGAAATATCGGCTTCCAATTGTAATTATTACTAATACCGTCTCTGCCCTGTAAAACGTGTTCATATAATTAGTTTTCTTTCTTTTGCTTTTGAAATGTCAGCGAATATCATTTTTGTCGTATTTATCCATCAAGATCACTTAACTATCAATATGTAAGAAAACATTTCTCATAGTATACTTTGAGAGGTGTACATAAAAAGATTGTATAAATTAAGGAATGCATATCTCACTCTACAAGATCATCTGTATGTAATAAAACGGCGAGAAGGATGTTACAACTGGAACTTAACTGGAGCTTAACTTTCTGAAGCATTATTTCATAAATAATCGAGTAGGTATTTTTAAACAAGATAGTTTTATAAAATGTTACTTACTCTAATTCTGAAAGAATAAGAGAGCGATCCTTCGTATTTGTCTTTCCATATCATAGGATGTTTGAGCAATATGCTTCTAGCGCTTAGAAGGGAAATTATTGGTACTCGCGGCTTGTTTATACCTTTTAAAGCGATTGATACATTAGATATTTGTATCTAATATATAATGTATAAATATATAAATAATATATAATAATATATAAATAATATATAATGACACATGCATATTTGTTTGATAAGGCTAGCGAGAAAAACTCTATTATGTTTATAAACTATCTAACTTACTCATTTGGCACAAAGGTGGTATATAAAGTTTTTCTGGATTGATATTACATCCGTAATTACACGTTCCATTTACTATATTGCATAAAGATGTTGATTGTTCTTGTTTGGTTTGTTTGGTCATACATGATCCACACGCCTTTTTGCAGTCATGTCCGTATGTATTTTTTTCACAAGCTGCGTATGCAATTTTAAATATTAATTATGAATAAACACTGTTTAATTGAAAAATAATAGTTGATTTGATAATATATTATCAGCTATTACGTTTAGTACAATGGGCTCCCACGTAACCTGCGGGACAGGTGCAACCATCCTTAAAACAAATTGCACTTGCTTTGCATACATGATTACCCTCATCGTCACGTTTGCAAAACTCTAGACATCTTGGCCCTATTCGTCCTTCAGGACACTCTGCATCATCTGAAAGAAATATTTTGTATTGCAAAATAATTTTTCTATCAAGCTGTTTTAAATGGTTTACGAACGTAGCGACATTACGAATTCTAATCACAATGTTGCAGAGAAATATTTTTAGTAATTACCCAATTTCATATTTAGTTTGGCATCCCATATACTACTCACGACGATACGATTATCATAAAATAATTTTTGGCATGTCACATTTGGCCATACACGGGTCAAATTGTGCTTAGAAAGCATAATACTCTTTCTCAATGATCCTGAAAGGAAGGTCCTTAAAAGTCAGATATACAAAGAATTTATCTACCCAATGAAATTGCAAAAATTATATAAAATTATTTTACGCAGAATAGTGCAAATAATTCATATTAACAGATATAAAATTACGAAATTGATAGAATTGGTACCAGTTTTGGGACATTGACGAACATTTGCTACCGCCCACAACGGATTAGAACTTTTTGAATTAAGTTTGGGTGTTAACTCCATGATTGCGTTATCATATTTGGTTAAATGCTCGATTGTGACAAATTGCCATGTAGGCAAACCATGTATCGCAGCCTTCAAAGAACCTTTTACTGTCAACTTTTTTAACTCTTTGTCGCGTATGGCATTAAATAGCACTATATTTATGTCGCATTCAGCGCAAAGACCAATTAATAGTTGTATACATATTGTTCCGTTATCAAATTGAAAAATGGGACTTGTTAAAGTTGTGTTTTCAACGGTCGTGTGCAGAAAAGTATCTGCAAGAGGTAAAAACATAATTAAGAAATGTTTATTTATAGTTGTTACTTTGTTCTAAATATCTCGATTGATAGAAAGTTTTCAAGTGCTTTCATACTTACATGTGTGAAGTCGAATGAATGCAGAATCGTTGCTGTATATAAACGTGGAATATATGCTTGTGCTATTCGATTTTTCCTCATCTCGGTATTTTATAAAGATATCATTATTGTCAGCATCGTAAACAGATATATTTCGTGTTACAGAGTTCCACATAATCAAAAAAGTTCTCCATTTAGTTGAAGACAATGGACTATGCTGTATTAATCATCAATTATTTTTATCTTTAAGTACAATATCATAAGAGATGATTCTCGCGACTTCAGATTTCCGAAAATCTAAATTTTTAGAATATTTAAAACTTGGAAATTTGGGAGAAGATGATGAATAACGATACAAATCATAGATATTCAACTTATTTATATAATAATTTTTATAATTATTTATCTAATTTATATTTATAATTATTTTTATCTAATTTGTACATTTATTTATATAATAATAATTTATTAACTTTTATTATGTGATAGATTATGCATGTACAAAAGAAAAATATCTCAAGATATGCATAAAATAAAAATGTGAGCTATTATATTTTACCTTAAAAGAACCTTTTATTTTATTGCATTCTTTATTAATTTTTTCTTGACTAATAAGTGAAATGCCTGCTGGGCACTTTCGTATGGTGGACATTGAATTATTCGAAGAACCCATTGTGATCAAATAGCAAAGACCTTGTCGAGAAATATTAGGACTGTTGCAAATTATTACATTTATCTCCTTCAATTTGTTACGTATCGAAAATGAGAACGCTGTAGTATTTTTCAGCGTTACAAAATGAGCATGGCGATCAAAAAGTCCATGTTGCGTGAATTCTAAAAATTTTGTATACACTTCTGAGATCGTTTGATCTTAAAGATATATTTAATCTGCGTCGTAGTGCATTTTATATATTACAATCCTTTTTTATATCAGCTTTTACCTTCCCATCGTTTATCAAATACCGGACCTAAAGGTGTTATGAAAGACTCTGTAAAGTTCCATTGTTTTGTAATCCATGATTTTAAGCACTCATCGCTTTTCTTCATTTTGCAATCTATTTTGTTTTTATCTGGCTTAATTTGATCCACATTGTAAAATCCTGGAATAGAATATAAAATATCTTAGTGGTACGATTTCGGCAATTCTACTGTATGTTTGATGAAAAAAGCTCTTGTAAAGAAACTTGTATAGTGTTTCTTCCTATCGTGCAAAGCTTAAAATAGCGTGAAAATGCTTACTTTTATTTTTATACTTACGTATTAGGCGTGATTTTTTTAATGATTCTTCCGAGATTACATCGTTCCACACAAGAGCACTACCATCATCTTCTGAGAAGCACGTTAGTTTTCTTTCTCTTGCGTTGTTCTCTTCGCGTAGTACAATCGTTTTTCCAAAAGTATTAATTGCCTGACTTGCCAAGAGAAAGAATATTAACATGTCCACCATTGTCATTAAACAATTACGTCCCACTGACAAAATTAACGATCGTCAGGAACGATGCAGACGAAACAAAACGCATAGAAATAAATGTTACAACTAATTAGCTTGTTTCATTCAGTAGTGTCGCTTCACAATTTGTACGTCAAATCATTGCGTGAAAAAAAGCCATCGTGCGTATCGCGCATTTAATTTAGTTCAAATAAAACACTTGTGAACATTGCTTTTTTATTTGAAAGAAAGATTTTAACGATGAGATTGAAGCGGAAGAATAGAAATAGATGTTAACCGTATATAGTGTATTTCTGTCTCGTACTGTTTGAATTACTGAAATGATATCGGTTGGCTAACTGAGATACAAGGGAACTGCACTTCCTCCAAGGAAATTTAAATCCGCGATAACGGATTCCACATCCGCTATATGTGACGCTTCAGGAGGTGGTTCTACTGAGACTATTTCTACATCAAATTTTGACGATTATCAGTTTCGTAAACTCCCGACTTGGTTACTCTAGGCGAAACTATCGTTTATAATTAAATATCGTTTTCATCATTATAGGTGTAGAAAAGAAATTTCAACAGTAACATATGATATTAATATTTATCTTCTGGAGAAGTTTTACATACATATTCTTGATAAACGAAAACGGATTTCTTAAGCCTTCCGCATTTCTTGCTACGTAAAATTTTGTCTTCCTAGTATTATCCAAAATTTGTTATAATAAATAGCAAATATGATAGAAAAAAGAGAGGAAGAAAAAGTTAAGAGGAGAAAAAAATTACCTTTCTTTTACACAGAAAGGTAATTTTTATGGACGTATTAATGGGCACTAAGGAACTGGTTTAATCCCTGCGCAATCTGCACGTTTTGAAAGACATTCCGAACTCATTTCTTCGGCTTAGTTGCGAGTCGTGAAATTAAATTAGCTATTCTAATATTGAAGCATTACCGTTTCACATACACATTTTTTTCTTCGCACTCAGTGAAACACTAGTCTTTCGAGCTGAAATGTTTTTGTGAATTAAACTTACCATTTATATGCACGTATGTCATAAGATCCTCTTATCATAAGTATCTCTTGAATTTACTTAATAAAGATTTGTGAAACTTCTTCAAGGAATATAAGGTGGATTGCATTACTTTTCATAACAATAAGTGATATCTTGAAAAACAAGACTTATGCAACATGAAATAACATTGTCCAGCCGTGCGTAACTGAAGTCCGAAAGTTTCCTCAAACGAAAACTTACTTTGAAGCATTTCTCGGAAATGCAGCACATTATCTCAAAATCAGACTGCTGTTGCTGTTGCATGTTCAGTTCACTGTAGGGTGCAATCAAAATTTGACTGCATGATATATTATATATTTATTACAAATTATATTTCACAAATTTTACAAGATAAAAATTATCAGGCAAGCAAGAAAATTTTCCGTAATAAATAACATGATATTTGCATAGAAAATTGCCACAATTATAATTATCGCATTGTTAAGCATAATTATGCTTAACGATTCTAATTTCAATGAGATACGATCGTAATAGAATTAAAAAATATATGTTTTCTGTTATTTTAGATTCAAATTACATTTATTCATTTAAAGTATATTCAAATTAAAGTATATTTAAATTAAAATATATTCTACTCAAAACATTTAATGGAAAAATACTTGTAGATTAAATAAAATATTAAGTGCTATAATGCTAAATAGTTATTTATATTAATTTTCTTAGTATTATGCGATCTTATTGTAAATGTATTATTTTGATACTATAATTTGTATGACATTTTAAAGTTAAGAATTAAAAACTCAATCAAAGATTTATCTTCTCATCATTTTCGATAGCAGGGTGCAGCTTTTAGAGTAGCCATCCACAGTCATTACTGCTGACTAGGATCGGAAGATTTTGCTTCTAATTTAATATCATGGGCTTCATCCTGTGCTTTGTATGTTACGTCTTGAGACAAAGTTGTCTCATTTTGCAATATCTTTTGTTTAGCTTCTCCTTGCTTTTTCCTGCCAAAATAAAATTTCTGGTTGTAATGCAATTCGTAATTATTCTTAAACGATTTTAAAAAATTGTCGTAATTAATCTTATTTGATTAAAACTTCCTGCTTGGTGTTTTTATAAAACACTGTCATTCTGTCAAAGACAGACGTACTTAATAAATAGTAGTTTCCATTTTTCAAAATAGATTAGGATAAAAGAGATGTTACCTTCGGTAGAAATAAAAAGCTATGGCTGCCCCGATGATGATTAACAGTATGGGTATAATCCACTTTTCGTGATGCGTCGATGAAACATCATTGTTGCGAAACGATATTTTGAGTATGGCTTTGCTAGACAAATTTTGGTTACGCTCAACGACGAGAACTATTATTTCATACAATTCCTTAGGTTGTGTGGGCAGTTCTTGGCTTTGCCATAAAATTGATTGTTACCAATTATGAACGGTTTGCCAGCGAGCTTTTGAGTCTGTCACACACACAATTGAAAGCAAGGATATTTACAATTAGTCTCACAGCTATATTAAGAGATTCAATTACATATTGTAATATATGCCTATGTATACAGCATTACACTTATTATATGCATACCGGAAGCTCAGCGGCTTGCCAAGCGTCATCATCCACCTGCACTCCTGCTTGCGCTTGTAAATTTTTAGGTACTTTTAAATATTCCTCGCAGGGTTTAGGCCCTTTTACTATGACGTGTATCATGCTGTTCTTCGTATTGTTCAAAACAGGCGGTATATCCAGTGAAATCATCGAATCAGATAGCATGTATTTTAGATGACCATTGAACTTTAAAGTAGAAGGTGTTTCGAAGTTCTTGTACATTATTTTGCTAGTTCTGTTGTTATACGTTACAGCTTGAATGGAGACGAGGTACTGCGTTGAAGGAAGCAGGTATAATCGTTCGTGGTAATTACGTGTATAATTGGACACCATGAATTCGATTTTAATTGGCAAACTGTGATTTTTCGGAAATTTATCATTTTCCGAAAGCGTTTGCAGATTTGTTGAAATCGGGTTCATCTGAATACGAAAATACTCCAGAGGACTGCCCGTTTTCCAAGGATGACACCACTGTAGATCCACTACGCTATTATTGAGCGTTGTAATGGTGAAATTATCAGGTTGGTCTGGAGCTGAAACATAATATGCTTGGGATTTATATCAAATCACAGCAGACTTATTATAATTTACAATTTATTATAGAAAAATTAGAAAGTTCTGAAAAAATTATTACATAATCTAATGTAAATTTTACAATAAATACAAAATATATAAACATATGAGAGAATATTAATATATAGTGATTTCTTATCAATAACTAAAATCTAATGCGGTTAATCTTTATAAGGATTTCAAAATTAACGTCATACCTGCGTTATCAAGATTTATCATAGACACTACAAACGGAATGCCTGGTTTAGAAACATTAACATTGCTCGCCACAACCTGTAACATATATTTATTTATTATGTAAATTTTTTATATATGTATATTTATTTTTCAATTTCTATTACATCACGTGGATTATCCGCGTTTGTTTAATTATATTGCAAATGTCATTTTCTTACTTCAAGCATCTGCTGTTTCTTTGAATATCTCTGAATAGATCCACAAATATAATTGTCCCATAAGTTACAGACAGCATTTGATTCAACTGTATTATTAGTGCATTCATTTCTTTCACATAATCGGATGCGATAAGCATGCAATATCCCGTTGAGAGGTGGACGTGGACGTTGCCATCTCAAATATACAATAGTAGGATTTTGACGACTGTCAATTTCATAGACTTCCAGATTGATTACCTTAGGCGGAGCTGTCGTTCCATTATGTCATTATGTTCGAGAGAAAAATTATTAAGCAATGTAAATAATTTATGATACTAATTTTTACCTTTAGATGGAGTTTCAAACTCATATGTTTGATAAGCGAAATGATTTTCTAAGCCTGTCGCACGTCTTATCACGTACAGTTTTGCCATGTATCGTTCAGCACCGTCTAACTGAATTTCCTTTAAAGACAAGTGATAGTAAGCTGTTTGTTTCATCATATTAACATCTTTAACATCATCACTTATTCCGTATATTTGTATCCTTGAATATAATGGTCCCGTAATCGTCCTGCAGTCTTCAGGTGGTTCCCACGTCATATTCCAACCTTGCACGTTTATATTGCTGTATACTTCCGTTGCTATAGCTATATAAAATTATTGGCCACATTTATTTATTGTGAAAGACTTGAATAAATTGATTGAATACGCATGTGTCATTAACTTTTTATGTAAAATAAAATAAGCTGTAAGATATGTGTAGCATAATATTATTAGTTTAAAACGTGCCGTTAAGTAAATTAATACAGAGAACGATATATTAGAATTAAAAATTTTGAAGTTGTCTCGTTTTATTAATTAATTACTAATAATGACTTTCCTTTAAACTAATTCCCTATGTTCTTTTATACTAGAATCGGTTACGTGCAATTGTGTTATCTGAGCTCATTAGCAGTTTATACATATTGATTAATTAAATCCATCACGTTATCATATTCCATTCGCAGTATTAATGACAATTACGGGAAACAATGGTAAAATGTGCATATACCAGATACTTTTGTTTCAAAGGTTGTTTCTTCGGGCTCGCTATTATATTGTGAATTATAAACAACAACTTCTGCATTGTACAGTGCATATGGATGTAAATTCTGGATTGTAATGGTTGTGTCGTTTGTCAAGTATGTAGTGTTGGGATTATTTAAAAGAGGTTTAGAATCGGTACAACCATAGTATTTTTTAACCTGGAAATAACAAAAAGCATCTATTTATATATTATATCGGTCATTGTGATTTAACATATGTATTATTTTGTCAAGTTTTGCAGTTTGTATTATATTTCAAGAGACGAAGAATGCCACATTTTTAATATTAAATAAAATATAAAATAACTAATAATTGATAATTGATAATTTATAATTCATAATTTTCGACTTATATGCATTACCTGCAATGTTACTTCATACTCCATTATTTTTTCTTCATTTAGTTGTTTTGGAGCCATCCAGCTCAAAGTGACATTAGTGTCAGATACGTTCAAGCTTCGAAGATTTGAAATTTTCAATGGAGCTGTGCGTAAATTCATAAAAAGCACAAAAAGATATACTCACATGCAAGTGAATTGTTCGATATATATCGTTTAAAGATATAATCAAACTTACCTTCTTTGAGTGTACGAATTTGTTTAGAAAATATTTTCTTATTTTTCTGAAGTATAATTACATTAAATAAAGTGTATGATGGTAATGAAGATACTTTGTATGGAAGTTTGTCAATTGATGTATTTAAGATTTCTTCGCTCGTATTTGCCTGTTGTACTATCAACATGTATCGATTCGCTACACACGAATATAGTTGCTGCTAAAATATAAAGTAGCACATAAAACACAGTTAGTTATTTTTTCGAGGAATATTTAAATACATCTGTATACAATAAAATATTTACATACGTTTAGTTCGTTTTTCCAATTAATCGACAAGCTATGTTCTTCGGGTATCAAGAAGAAATTAGACTCTAAACAATTAGAAAATGATGATTACTGAAAATTATATAAAGTGATGCGAATATGAAATTTATGAACGCTGATAAAAATCACTTTATCAAGAGTAATAACTTGAATTAAGACGTTTTGCATATGTTAAAAAAGTTTTGTCTTACGATTGCAATTTATTTCTACGATGTGTCGTTCGCTCGATATGTCATTACATAACTTGCCATCTTGGTTACAAGCACGTAATATGCATATAATGTAATAAATAACATTAGATTTTAAATTTGTAAAAACTCCCGTCAGCTCTGTTACATTTTGAAATACTGGCTTCCAGCGTATTCCATTAATATTAATATTATTTGTGGTCTGTAAAAGATGTATTATTTAACACTTTTCTTCTTAAATGCGAATGAATATAATATTTTATATCGATCACACAAATTGCATTTAATTATCAAACCAATTAAAAAGCAATTCTCAATGTTCTTTGAAGAAGGCATATGTACAAAAAACTTATAAGTCAAAAAACGCGCATTAGGCGCCACGAGAATATTTATATTATATATTATATACATATATATATAGAGTAAATCAGCAAAGACGATATGAGATATGTTTTACTGGAATATTAGAGTTTCTAGAAAAAGTTTCTATTAATTTATAGATGTTTGATTAAATATCTTTTAAATGATATCATTTTATCCAATATTATTTACTTGAATGATGAAGGAATAAAAGAGTGGTCCATCATACTCCTCCTTCCATGTGATAAGAAGTTTCACTTGGATATTTACGGTATTTATAAAGTTAACTAGAGGTGCGCCCGGCTTGGTTATACCTTTGAAAATTAAAATATTAAACAATTCTATTAAATAAAAACATATACATATTTGTTTAATAAGTGTGAAAAGAAAGAAATCTTACTCATTTGACACATAGGTGGTATATAAAGTTTGTTTGGATGGTTATTGCATCCATAATTACATACTCCAGTTACTTTATTACATAGAGATGTTGATTCTTTCCTGACCATGCACGAATCGCAAGTTTTGTTACAATTTTGTCCGTACATATTTCCTTGACAAGCTAGAAGTTTGTAATTTATATGTTTATTAATTATGCACGAATATCAATTGAATAAAACTAAAATATCATTAATCGGATATATTATAATGTATTGTAAATTATTTACGTCTAGAACAGTAACGTCCCATGAAACCAGGAAAACAGGTGCAACCATTTTGATAACAGATTGCAGAGTCTTTGCAATCATTACCAGCGTTTGATACAAGATCGCAAGAAACCGAACATCTTGGTCCAAATTTGCCTTCAGGACACTCAGTATCATCTGAAAAAAGTACAATACTTATTTCAAAATAACTTGCCTAACATGCGTTGTCAGATTTTACAAGTAGAAATGCAACATTACTAATTTCAGTCGTAAGGGAATATTGTATAGACGACAATTTTCAGTAATTACCTAAGTTCATATTCGATTTGACATCCGACAAACTACTCACGACGGTATGCTCATCGTAAAATAATTTTTGACATGTCAAATTTGACGATGTATGTACGTATGTAAAAACATACGGATTAACAGAGATAGACAAAACACCTTTTCTAAATGATTCTGAAAAAATGAGCAAGACGTTAAGAAGATTCATTTACCGAAAGAAATCTTTAAAGTGATGTCTCGATATGCAGAATAAATGATAATAACATATATATATATATATATATATGTGTATATATATGTTATATATATATATATATATATATGACATGAAATTAAAAAAGAATTGATTTATACCATATCTGGGACATTGTCGAACATTCGCTATCGCCCATAATGGATTAGGACTGTTTGAATTAAGTATAGGTCTTACTTCCATTATCGCACTATTACGATCAGTTAAATGTTCAATCGTGACGAATTGCCATGTAGGTAAACCGTGTGCTGTAGCCTTTGAGGAGCCTTTTACCGTGAATTGTTTCAACTCAATATTGTGTGTGGCATCATATAGCGTTATGTTTATGTCGCATTCTGCACAAAGGCCAGCTAACAGTTGTATACATATCATTTTATTATTGAACTGAAAGATCGGACTCCTTAAAATTGCATTCTCAACGGTCGTGTGCAGAAAAGTATCTGAAAAACATAGGCATGCGAGTGATATTTCTTTCAATTATTTTTTACTCTATTCAAAATATTATCTGCATCGATAGAGATATTTGAATAATTTGTATACTTACATATGTGAAATCGGTAGAACATAGAATTGATGCTGGCTATAAACATGTGGTAGTTTTTTGAACTATTTGATTGTTCGTTATCTTGATATTTCATAAAGACAGTATTACTGGCAGCATCAAAAACGGATATATTCCGAGCTACGGAGTCCCACGTAATGAGGAAAGTTCGCCATTCAGTTGCAGATAATGGTTTGTGCTGTATTAATCATCAATTATTTTTTAAGTACAATATCAAGGTGTGTCAATTCATGCGAATTTAGCTGGCTGAAGCTTCGGAGTTTTAAATATGATTCTTACAATGTCGCCATTCTACGAGAATGTAATAAATAATGACATATTTGTAAGTTGTAAGTTTCTTAATTTTTTTCTGTGACTTTGAATCTCTCCAATTATACACGTAAAAGAAGAAAGTGACTTTAAGATTCAGATATAAATTCAAATAAAAAGTATAATATATTGTGCCTTACACTGAAGGAAACTTTAAATTGTCTGCATTCCTCATCAGATTCCTGCCATTCCATGGGTATGCCTTTTGAACATTTTTGTATGACGGACTTTGTATTGCCGTAATTACCTATTATGATCGAATAACAAGAATTTTGTTTATATTTAGAGCCGTTGCAAAGAGTTATGGTCACCCTAGCGGCTGCACGAACCGAAATGGAAAACGCTGTAGTGTTTCTTAGTTCTATAGGATGATTTAAGCGATCAAAAATCCCATGTTCTGTGAATTCTGAAAATGTTGAGTGCATTCCTTTTAATTTTGAAACTATGCGGTCTTAAAGATATGTTTAATCTGCATCATAACGCATTTTATATATACCGCAATTCTTTTTATTGCAACGATTCTTTTACCTTCCCAGCGTTGATCAAATACCGGACCCAAAGGCGTTTTAAGGGAATCAGTAAGATTCCATTTTTCTGTAGTCCACGATTTCCAGCAATCGTCGATTTTGTTCATCTTGCAATCTATCTTCTTTTTATTTTTCGCAACATCATCCACGTTACTAAATTCTGAAATAATTCGTGTGTCTATGAGAAATACATCGCGTGAATAATATTAAATTTGAATATTTTATGAATGTTTCATTTGATGGAAATCCATTGAAAGGGAGTAAACTTTCGTAATAATTAACAACTTTTATACATATGTAAAAGTGGCAAAAAGAAACTCTTGCAGAAAAATTTGCGTTGTGCTTTATCGTGTTGTAAAAATGCTTATTCGATTCTAAAAACTTACGCATTTTGTTTGATATTTTGATTGATTCTTTCGATATTAGATCGTTCCACACAAGAGCGCCGCCATCGTCTTCTGAGAGACATGCCAGTTTCATTTCATTTGCTTTATTCAGTTTGCGTATTACAATCACTTTTCCGAAAACATGAAGTACCTGACTTGCGAAGAGAAGGAACATTAACATATCCATCACAGCTCTTCGCATTTTTATTAAATATATACGTCCCACTGAACAAATTAACGATTTTCAGAAACAAAATGAACGAAGCAAAACTTGGCAGAATAAATGTAGCACCTAATTAAGTTTTTTGTTTTATCATCACTTCGATGTATGTCTATATCAGTTTATTGCGTGACATATGTGATACTACATATCGCGTATTTAATCTAATTTAATTGCAACACTTTTGCGTCCTTTAATGAATAACTTGCATTTTAATCGTGATAATTGGATTCAAATAAAATAAGGATAGAAGCGAAATTTTACGGAAACCGTTTGCACCGTGTTTTCGACTCATACTGTTCAGATTACTGAAGTAGTATTGGTTGACATCTTGATAGAGAGGAAACGCTTTTCCTTAAAGGATATTTCTATCCGCGATAACAGATTTCTTATCCGCTAAACGCAAGTGACACATCAGGAAATGATAAAGTTCTCCAAACACACAGTATGTACATATCAATTTTTATATTAATACACTGCAAATGCCTTATTACATATTTTGTTTTCAATAAATCATATGTTATATCCGACACTATTCTATGGAAAAAAGCTTGACGATGAACTAAATAATATATTAATTACTACTAATAACTAATTACAATTTATTAGTTATTTAGTAATTAATTTAGTAATTAATTTTACACGATAATTATTTATTTAGTATTATGCTATATTGTTAAAACAAATTATACATTGTTGTAAATACAGCTAAGTATATTTCCGTATCTTATTGTTAGTTTACGTTATATTTTGAAAGTAGAAATTAAAAATGGAAACATTAAATGATCTTGTCTCCTAAATGATCTTGTCTCTTAAATTATCTTCTGTGCACTTAATGCACTTTAGAAATAATAGCGCGATAGCTATTGCTTAAACAAATCGAGACGTTTTGCTCCATATTTGATGTCACGTATTTATCCGATAACTTGTATTTCCTCGTATACTGTCTGTTCAGACATGGGTATCTCATTTGTCGGCATTCTCCGTCTATTCACTCTCTGCCTAATCACCATTCGTTTTCTTTTGCCAAAGTTAAATTCCGAATTACAGCACGATCTACACCTAGTTATAATTTTATTTAATTCAAGCTTTCCCGCTAATGTATTTACTTAAAACAAAACTGTTGGCGAACAACATTAGCAGATATGTTTAGTGAATAATAAGCTTAATGTCTAAAATAAACTAAAATAAAGCAGATATTACCTTCGGTAGAAATAGAAAGCTGTAGCTATTCCAACGATTATTACCACAGGTACGAGCCATTTTTCATAATGCGCTGATGCAATCTTATCGATGGAAATTGATATTTTGAGCATAATTGGTTTTTTAAATAAATTTTTATTACGCTCTGTTACGATAACTGTTATCTCATATAATAGTTTAAATTCCAGTGGGCAGTTATTGGCATTGCCATAAAATTCACCGTCGCCGACCACGAATGATTTACCTGCGATCTTGTCAGTCTGTCATAAAAACAACCATAAAAGATTAGTTCCAAATCTGTTCAATGTGATGCAATTATATCGCATATATGTATGCAAGATCATAAGTATTTGATACAGAATTATCATGGAAATATTTAAATTTAAATAAAGTATGATGTCACGATTCATGTTTTCTTTAGACTTTTCACGAGTCCAACATCGCCAAAAAGTTATAACATACCGGGAACGCAGCAGCTATCCAAGCAACATCGTTCATGTTTACGCCTATTTGCGCTTGTAGATTTTTAGGCACTTTGGAATATCCGTCGCAGATTTTGAAATCTTGAGGTCCTTTCACTACAATATGTATCGTGCTGTTCTTGGTATTGTGCAAAACAGATGGTATATGCACTGAGATACTGGGAGGAGTCTCGTACAGTTTGTATTTTAGTTGACCAGAGAACGTTAAGGTAGAAGGCGTTTCAAACAGTTTGTATACTACTTTGCTTTTTCTGTCTGAATATGTTACAGCTTGGATAGAGGCAAGATATTGTGTTGAAGGAAGCAAATTTAACTGTTTCGTATAATTGCGGCTATAATTTATCACCCAAACTTTGATATCGTTTGGTGAATCATGATTTTCCAAAACTCCATTTTCCTCCACGAGATTTGTAGAAATGAGGTATATCCGAATATGAAAATATTCCAGACAATTACCCGTTTTCCAAGGATGACGCCATTGCAGATCCACAACGCTATACTTATGAATTGTAACAGTGAAATTACCAGGTTCATCTGGAACTGAAAAATAATATGCTTATCATCCATCTTAAGAACAGCGAATTAATTTATACTACGTCTTTCTAAAAAAGTTACTATGAAAAATTCATATTAAGTTCTTATAACTAAGGTAAATGGGACTGTAAATGTGATTTCTTATATGAGACTGTTCTGTTCAGTTTTATAATACATACAAGGATATGCGTAACAAGAATATATGTGATGCTATAGAAAGATGGTAGTGTATATAACAATGTATAAAAGTAATTGCGTATATTATATCCAGTTTTAAGAAAATGTGTAATACAACATGTTTTTAAAATAATGATCGTATTGTGTACATAAATTCATACTTGCATTATGATTTGCCATAGACACCTCAAACGGAATTCCTGCTTCAGAAACATTCACGTTGTATGCGACAACCTGTAACATGCATTTTTATTGTATTATGCATTTTTACGTATTATATATGTTTTTTAAAAGTATTAAAAATGCTATTTTCTCACATCAATTGTCTGATTATTTTCGTATGCTTCTATAGATGCACAGATGTAATCATCCCATAAGTCACAGATCGCATTTAATTGAATCTCAGTATTAGTGCACTTAGTTGCGTCGCATGATCGGACTTGATAAATACGTAATATCCCATTGTGCGGTAGAAGCGGACCTTGCCATCTCAAATGTACAATATTGGGAGTTTGAGAATTATCAATTTCGTATATTTCCAAATTGGTTACTCTCGGTGGAACTGTTACCATTGCATCATAAATTGTACAAAAGATTTATTAAGCACTTTTATTTATGCTATTTATTGTTATACTAATATTTACCTCCAGGAGGAGTTTCAAACACATATTCTTTATTAGCAAAAGGATTCTCTAAACCTTGCGGATGTCTTACTGCGTATAGTGTTGCCACATATATCTCAGCATAGCATAATTTAATTTCCTTTAAGGATAAATGATTATTAGCTGTTTCTTCTACTGCGTAAAAGTTTTTAAGAGTGTCGCTAATTCCGCGTATATATATTCTAGCATATAATGGTCCCATTATCGTCCTGCAATCTTCAGGTGGTTGCCATGACATATTCCAATTCTGCATATTGATGTGACTGAATATTTCCGTTATTATATCTGTATAAAATTGTTGATTATTATTATTATTGCTTTCTGTATATTTACCAGTCTAAACTTACATGTAGCACTATCAGTATTTAAAAGCATATCGTAGCATTATTTCTATTTTAATGATTAAATAATGAAACCGATATAAAAAATCCCAAACGCACTAGAAATAGATGTCTTGAAAAGATCCCCATTAATTAGTTAATTGTTAATAATATATTTTCTTTAAAATTATGATTTGTTATGTTATATATTATACATATAAGCTTGTATGTATAGCAATTTAAGTTGTTTATAAAAATTGATTATATTCATAGATGAAATTATTTTATTCTATCTTCAGTATTACTGGTAGCTACGATAAATGAAGATAAAATACATGAAGATAATATACCAGACTGTTTCGTCGCAAAAATCATCTTTACTGGTGCACTGGCGTATCGCGAATTGTGAACTACAACCTGTGCGCTGTACAATGCATGTGGATGTAAATTTCCTATTGTAATAGTTGTTTCATTTGTCAAGTGTATAGCGCTGAGATTATCGAAAGTAAATTTCGCGTTTTTACAGCCACGATATTCTTTGATCTGAAATTGATAAAGAGTACTCATGTCAGAAACTAATTTCATGTTGGAATAAGATATTTAGTGTTGTATTAGATGTTGTTGAGAAAAGATATTATATTACGATTTTGCTGTAATACATCGCTTTTCTGTTTTCTACATTATGTATTTAATATTGTAAGATTTTAATAGACATAGAGAAAGGAAGAATGTACATCTGTGTTAGTTTATTAAATTAAAAAGACATGTGAAGTACAACATAGAATAAGTAATGATCGATCATTGATTGATATTTGATAATTAATTGATTGATTAATCTATGAACAATTTATATATGTATATTTATTACCTGTAATGTTACGTTATACCATCTTATCTCTTCAATGGATTTTGGAACCATCCATGTTAGAGTTACGCTGGTGTTAGATACAAATGCGGTTCGAAGATTCAATATTTTCGATGGGACTACAAATAATTCATAAGGTATATTTATAAGCCGTGAAGAAAGATATGTTTACGTGAAGATGCATTGCTCAATACTTCATCTGTGCTTAATTTTAAGAGCTAAAATTAAACTTACCTTCCTTGAATGTGCGAATTTCTTTGGTAAATATTTTCTTATCTTCGTGTAGTATAGTGACAGTAATCGTAGTATAAGACAGTAAAAGGGAAACTTCATATGGAAATTTGTCAATTAATGTTGTTAAAATTTGTTCATTCGTATCCACATTTTCTATCATCAATTTATACCAAGTAGCCGGACATAAATATGATAACTGTTTTAGTGAAATAGCATTAGAACATTTACGAGTACAAGTTACATCTTTTTAACTGTACATTTTGAATTTAACTATAACTATATGATCCATGAAAAATGATCCATAAACTGTATACATACATTTGAGTGTGGAATATCAATTGACAAGCTGCGGTTCTTAATTCTTAGTATAAAATCTTCAAACGCTACAAAGTCATAAAGAATTATTATAGAAAATTTTAACACGATGCAGACATGCGAACATTCATAACAATGAGAACTCTATATGGCATTTTTATTATAAGTTAGGATTTTCATTTTAACACTATTTATAGTAAGATACACTTTACATGTTTAATGAATTTTAATGATGATAACTTACAAATGCACTGTATCTCCGCACTTTGCCATTCGCTCTGTATATTCTTACATAATCCGTTATATTGGCTACAAAAACGTAATTCGTATGCAATATGATAAACAGTACCAGGTTTTAAATTTTGAAGAAATAATTCCAATTTTGTCATATTCCGAAATATTGGTTTCCAGTTTTGTTCAATAACATCAACACCAGTCGTTTCCTAAAAAGTGATATAGCTCAATATACTAATACTTAATCAACTGTATATCTTTTATGTAAGAGAGTTATTAAATGATATTTACTTTAATAATGAAAGCATAAAATAGTGATTCTTCGTACTCATCCTTCCATGTTATAGGAGTTTCGATTTCAATATTTGTAGTATTTATGAATCTAATTGTAGGTGCGCTTGGCTTGTCTATAACTTTAAAAAATTCTATCTTAATGAGTTGTGCTTATTAAACAATACCTATAAGGATACTACTATATTTATTTTATAATGCTGACAAGAAGATCTATGAAGGTCATTAAATATTTAATATACCTTCTTGACACAAAGGTGGTATGTAAAACTTTTCTGGATTATTATTGCATCCGTAACTACATGTTCCAGTTATTGTATTACATAAAGATGTTGATTGTTCTGTCGGCATACATGCACCGCACGTTTTTTTGCAGTCATAACCGTATGTATTTTTCTTACAAGCTGGAAGTGTCATATATTACTTCTTTTGCACGGCTATTATTGAAATGAACAAAGAGAACCATAACGAAATATGTTTAAAATTGCTTACGTTCGAAACAATCGGGGCCCATAAAACCTGGGGAACAGGTACAACCATCTTTATAGCAGATTGCAGTTCCGTTGCAATCATTATTTCCATCATTATTACGTTTACAAACTTCTAGACATCTTGGCCCAATTCTGCCTTCAGGACATTCAGGAGTATCTGAAGAAGTGCAATATTTTTTGTAATGCAAAATAGTTTACTTGACAAGCTGTGTCGAAAATGTTTTAAAATTCTTATAAAGAAATATAAATTATTGTAAATAAAAGTTTTTAGTAATTACTCAATTTCACATTTAATTTCGTGTCCGATAAGGCACTCACGACGGTGTATTCATCGTAAAATAATTTTTGGCATGTCACGTTTGGCCATACAGATGTCGTATTTTGCATTGTAGCATGTATAACGCTCTTTCTATATGATCCTAAAAGCAATAATTAAAATAAGATATTAAAAAATTTATTTACTAAATGGAAGTTAAAATTTTTTGTCAGATATGCAGGAGAAGTAGAAGAGAGAGTTGATTAACAGATATAACATGTAATTAAGAGGATTTGTACCTTTTCTGGGGCATTGACGAACATTCGCTACCGCCCACAGCGGATTAGGACTGTTTGAATTAAGTATAGGTCTTAATTCCATTATCGCACTATTATGATTAGTTAAATGCTCAATCGTTACGAATTGCCATGTAGGTAAACCGTGTGCTGCAGCTTTCGAAGAGCTTTTGACCGTCACCTTTTTCAACTCTTCATTGCGTGTGTCATCAAATAATATTATATTTATGTCGCATTCAACGCAAAGACCAATTAATAGCTGTATACATATTGTTCTGTTAGTAACTTGGAAGGTAGGACTCGTTAAAGTTGCGTTCTCAACGATCGTGTGCAGAAAAGTATCTGTAAGAATCAAACATATAATTAAAAAATGTTTATCTATAGTTGTTATCCGATTCTAATTTTATCTTATTTTAATAGATATAGAGTATTTAGTACTTTCGTACTTACATTTGTGAAATCGGACGAACGTTGAATTGCTTTGTATAAACGTATAATATGTATTTATTTTTTCTTCATCTTGGTATTTCAAAAAAAAAAGATTATTGTCAGCATCATAAACAGATATATTTCGAGTTTCAGAGTCCCACATAACCAGAAAAGTTCGCCATTCAGTTGAAGATAATGGACTATGCTGTATCAATTATCAATTATCTTTAAGTACAATATCGCATCGATTCTGATAACGTTAGATTTCCGAAAATTCAGGTTTTAGGAATATGATGGTTAAGAATTGGAAATTTTTGGGAATTGAAGAATGATATATACGAATCGTAAATCTAATTTTTTTTACATTAGATGCGTTCAAAAGAAGATGGCTCTAGGCATGCGTGAAGGAAAAATTTAATATGATTTAGTATAATATAGGATTAATTTAGTATTATATATTACCTTAAAATAACCTCTAATTTTATTGCACTCTGCATCCATTATTTCATAATTCCTATATAGGCGCAGTGGGCACTTTCGTATCAAGGATACTGTATTATTACCACCGCCTATTACAATCATATAGCAAAAACTTTGTTCAAAAACATTAAACTTGTTGCAAAACGCTATAATCATTGCATTAATTTTGTTACGCATCGAAATTGAGAATGTTGTAGTATTTTTCAGATGCGCAAGATACATGTCATTGTCAAAAATTCCATCTTCTTTGAATTCTGAAAATTTGGAACATCCTTCTGAAACCATGCTATATCATCATAAAGATATATTTAATCTATGTCTCAAAGCATTTTATGTATTATAATCCGTTTTTATGTAATGAAACTTTTACCTTCCCATCGTTCATCAAATACCGGACCAAAAGGTGTTATAAGGGAATCTGAAATGCTCCATTTTTCTGTAATCCACGATTTTATGCACTCATCGCCTTCTTTCATTTTGCAATCTATTTTGTTTTTATCTGGTTTAATTTGACCCATGTTGTAAAATCCTGAAATAATACATGCTAGAATGTATAACGTGACAATCGCGTGCGATACGTGAAATCTAAATGTTTTGCAATCGTATTATTTAACGGGATCTAAATGAACGTTAAACAAGCTTTTTTGTCTAATTGTAAGTTAATAATCTTATTACATTTATTATGTAAGAATGGCGAGGAAAAATTTCCTATAGAAAGAATTGTGTATATGTTGTGCTCTATATTCTTCCAAAATTATTAAGATATTATTTTTTGTTTAATACTTACGCATTTCGTTGGATCTTACGAATGATTCTTTTGTGATTACATCGTTCCAAACAAGAGCACTCCCATCGTCTTCTGAGAGACATGTCAGTTTTCTTTCACTTGGGTTACTCATTTCACGTATTATAGTTATACTTCCGAAAACATCAAATACTTGAGTTGCAAAGAGAAAGAACATCACTATATACATCATTGTCATTAAACATATGCGTCACACTGACAGAACTAACGATTGTCTGACACGGAATAAAGTAAACAAAAAAATTAGTTTGTTTTATCGTATTATCACTTCAAAGTCTCTGCGTGAGACTTTCACACGAAACAAGCAATGTTACGTATCATGTATCAACTTTACTTAAATGAAACACTTATACGAGTGAATCGTGAGAGAGGTGCTTTTGAAATAAATAACTTGTTCTTATGATCGTAATGGTCGTAATGATTTGACTAAACGGAATAAACACAGATATTTTGTGGGAATTTTGCGGACACTGTGCGTTGCTTTCCTGTTTTGTAATATTTATGATTGTCGCAGTGATTTCGACATAAAAAAGAATTAAACTTCCTATATTTAAATTTAATTCCGCGATAACAGTTACCACCGGTTTGAGATATGTCTTATGAGGAAGTAGGTTTTACCGATATCTATATCGGTTTCTGTGTCAAAATATTGTGTATGTCACACGACATATCTCATGTTTTCAAGAAATTGTACATTTAGGCAAAAATTGTTCTGACACGTGTCACTGTTAGAACAAATATAATGAGAATATTGCTGTGTTATTAAATAATTATATTAATTATTTCTTTAGTATCATCTGACTTTATTAAAAGTAGATAATTGACTTTATTAAAAATAGATAATTCATTATTGCGATATACATTGTTCTGTTCACTATGTTTAATTTGTGTAGCATTTTAAGTTAAGGCATTCATAATCAAAAATTAAAACACGATAAATATTTTATCTTGTTATCATTTCTATGGCAATTAGTGCACTTCTGGATTAGTAGTAGAGTCGCCACCAGGTATTTGTTTAAACGAGTAGAGACTACTCCACATTTGATGTCACTAATTTATTCGGTTCTCGTATTTCTTCGTATGCGCATTCAGCCATGGTCATTAGCCGATAGTCATTTTTCGGCATGTTATAATTATGTGTGTCCGCTTTCTGTCTAATCACCCTCTCTTTTTTCCTGCTAGAAACAAACCCAGATGTAGTACGATGAATAATTATAATTTTATTTAATTCAAGTTTCTCTGAGTAATATTTTTACTTAAAGCAAAAATATTGGCGAGCAACATTAGCAGATATGTTTAGCGAAAAATACATTTAAGTTTTTAAATAAAGTAAGATGAAACAGATAGTACCTTCGGTACTTTCGGTAGAAATAAAAAGCTATGGCTATTCCGACAATTACTATCACAGGTACGAGCCACTTTTCGTAATGCGTTGATGACAACTCATCGATGGAAATTGATAGTTTGAGCATAATTGGCTTGTTAAGTAATTTTTGATTACTCTCTGTTACGATAACTGTTATCTCATATAGTAGGTTAAATTCCAGTGGGCAGTTTTTCGCATTGCCATAAAATTCACCGTCGCCGACGACGAATGATTTACCTGCAATCTTGTTAGTCTGTCACAAAAACAAATAAAATATTAGAAATATTTAGTTTGAAATCTGTACAATGTGATGCAATTAAATTGTACATATGTATATGCAATATTATAAATATTAGATACAAAATAATCGCGGTTACTATTTATATATTTTTACATAGTATTAAACTATCACGTCACGATTTAATGTTTTTTTAGACTTTTCACTTTTAATGTATCTTGATAAAAAATCATACCGGGAGCTCAGCGGCTATCCAAGCGATGTCGTTTACGTTTACGCCTACTTGCGCTTGTAGATTTTTAGGTACTTTAGAATATCCCTCGCAGAGTTTGAAGTCTTGAGGTCCTTTTACTATAATGTATATCATGCTGGTTTTGATATTATACAGAACAGACGGTATATGCACTGAGATACTGGGAGGAGTCTCGTACAGTTTGTATTTTAGTTGACCAGAGAACGTTAAGGTAGAAGGCGTTTCAAACAGTTTGTATACTACTTTGCTTTTTCTGTCTGAATATGTTACAGCTTGGATAGAGGCAAGATATTGTGTTGAAGGAAGCAAATTTAACTGTTTCGTATAATTGCGGCTATAATTTATCACTAAAAACTTTTCATTGTTTAGTGAATCGCGGTTTTTCATAAATCCATCTTCTTCCATAAGATTTGTAGAAACCGAATATATCCGAATATTGAAGTACTCCAAAGAATTTCCCGTTTTCCAAGGATGATGCCAATGTAGATCCACAACGCTATTCTTATGAATTGTAACGGTGAACTCACCAGGCTCATCTGGAACTGAAGAACGATCTGCTTATAATTCATGTTAGATCGGAATAATGAATTATATTACATCTTTCTAAAAAAATTGAATTAAAAAATTCAGATAAAATAAATATAATATTTAGATAAAATAGTTACAATTTATGTAAAGGAGATAAATATGCAGCATTTGATTGAATAAGAAAATGATAATGTGTACAACAAGGTAGAAAAGTTCTGGTATATGTTATGTACAGTTTTAAACGCAAGAGATTGTGTAATGCGATAAATACAAAATATTTTTAAAACAGTGATCGTATTGTGTATGTAAGATCATACTTGCATTATGAAGGTTTGTCATAGACACTTTAGACGAAGTGCCTGGTTCAGGAACATTCACATTGTACGCGACAACCTGTAATAGACATTTTTATTGTGTTATGTAAATTTTGTATATAATTCTTAATTTCTTTCTGTCTAATTATATTGTCTATTATCTAATTGCGTGAACGTGCATATTTTCTAACTACATTAAGAATGCTATTTTCTCACTTCAATCGTCTGATTATTGTCATATGTTTCTATAGATCCGCAAATATAATTGTCCCACAAGTCACACATTGCATTTAATTGAACCTCAGTAGAAGCGCACTTAGTTACGCCGCATGATCGGACTTGATAAATACGTAATATCCCATTGTGCGGTGGAAGCGGACGTTGCCACCTCAAATACACAATACTATGATTTGGAGAATTATCAATTTCGTAGATCTCCAAATTGATTACTCTGGGTGGAGCTGTTAGCATTGCATCGTAATTGTACAAAAGATTTATGAAGCAGTTTAATTTATTATACTATTGTTATACTAATATTTACCTCCAGGAGGAGTTTCGAACACATATTCTTGATTAGCAGAAGGATTCTCCAAACCTTTCGGATGTCGTACTACGTATAATGTTGCTACATATATCTCAGCATTGTATAATTTGATTTCTTTTAAGGATAAACGGTTATGAGCTGTTTGTTTCATTATGTAAAAGTCTTTATGAGCGTCACTAACTCCGCGTACATATATTCTAGCATATAATGATCCTGTAATCGTCCTACAATCTTCAGGCGGTTCCCATGTCATATTCCAATCCTGCACGTTGACGTGACTGAATACTTCTGTTGCTGTATCTGTTTAAAATTGGTGATCGTTAATATTATTTCTCTCTGTATGTGTGCGTATGTGTTATAGCATTATTTTTATTTTAATGATTAAAAACTTAAGTTAATATAAAGAGCAATAAACACACTAGGGATAAATGTCTTGAAGAAATCTCAATTAATTCATTAATTGTTAATGTTTTCGTTTTTAAATTGTAGTCTATTACTCTTGTATTAAGTAAGTTTGTGTGTGTAGCAATTTAAGCTTACTAGATGTATAGAGTAATTAATTATGTTCATAAGTCAGATTTCATGTTTAATGTCAATAATTATAGCTGCGATAAATGAAGATAAAATACATATACCAGACTGTTCCGTCGCAAAGATTGTTTCTACGGGTGCGCTGCCATATTGAGAATTGTAAGCTACAACTTGTGCGCTATACGATGCATATGGATGTAATTTCTCTATTGTAATTGTTGTGTCATTTGTCAAATGCGTAGTGCTTGGATTGTTTAAAGTAAATTTAGAGTTTTTACAGCCACGGTATTCTTTAACCTGCAATCGATAGAGATGTACTTATGTTAAAAATTAATTTCGTGTTGGAATAGGAAGTTTAATGTTGTAGAAGATGTTGTTAAGAAAATATATAGTATTCGATGGTTTTGGTTTAATATGTTGCTTTTCTGTTTTCTACGCTTCGTATTATGAGATTTTTATAGGAATAGAAAAAAAAGAATGTACATTTCTGTTATTTTATTAAATCTTTAAATTGATATCAAGTGGAATTCAGAATAAGTTGTAACTGATAATTGATAACTAATTGATTGATTAATCGATTGCTAATTTATATATGTAAATATATTACCTGTAATGTTATATTATACCATTCTATTTTTTCACTTGGTAATTGTGGAACCATCCATGTCAGAGTAACGCTTGTGGTAGATATAAATAAGATTCGAAGATTCAATATTTTCGATGGCACTGCGAATGTTTATAAAATGTGAACAAGGATATGCTTACGTATAAATGCATTCTATTATATTCCATCCATATTTTCTTTTAAGAGATAATCAAACGTACCTTCTTTGAATGTGCGAATTTCTTTGGTAAATATTTTCTTATCTTCGTGTAGGATAGTGATAGTAATTGTAGCGTAGGACGGTAAAAGAGTTACTTCATATGGAAATTTGGTAATTAACGTTTTTAATATATGCTCGTTTGTGCCCGCATGTTGTATCATCAATTTATACCAATTCGGCGGGCATGAATGTGGCAACTGTTACACACGGTAAAACAATATTTAGTACACAAGTGAAGTACTTTCTAAGACGAAAAATAAATAGTGAAATATGTACATACATTTGAATGCCGAGCATGAATCAACAAGCTCTGATTCTCAATTATCAGCTCAAAATCTTCAGATGCTAAAAAATTATGAAGAAATGCCGTAAAAAAGTGTAACACGATACAGATACGAAGGAAAATTAGAATTTTGTGTGTCATTTTTATTATAAATAAGGATTATTCATTTTAACACTATTTATATTGAAATACACTTTACACATATTTAATGAATTTTAACTTACGAGTGCAATGTATTTCCACAATTTTCCATTCGCTCTGTATATCCCTACATGACCCATATTGGCTACAAAGACGTAATTCGTATGCAATATGATAAATGGTACCAGGTTTTAAATTTTGAAGAAATAACTTCAATTTTGTCATGTTCCGAAATATTGGATTCCATTTTCGTTCAATAGCATTAATACCAGCTATTTCCTAAAAAATTGTGCACTACTTAACTGTCCTTCGTCTCTATTTTTTTAAATATTAAGAAATATTATTCTGCATATGTGTATATATATTTTGTATGTGTGTCAATCGCAGATTTCATTTAATTATTTTATATTATATATTAAAACGTAAGCATATCTGCATACGTGTATATGATAATCTATCGAATGGTATATATGGCAATATATCGAAATGAGAAAAGCGTTGTCATATATTTTACTAAAACGACCAACTTTTTCTAGCACAGTATTTCATCAACTATGTAATAAATAATCGATTCTGTATCTTTTAAGTAGTACAGTTTGGTTGAATGTTATTTACCTTAATAATGAAAGCATAAGACAATGATTTTTCGTACTCATCTTTCCATGTTATAGGAGCTTCGATTTCGATATTTGTAGTATTTATGAATCTAATTGTAGGTTCGCGTGGCTTGTCTATAACTTTAAAAAATTCAATATCTTAATGAGTTTTGCTTATTAAACAATACCTATAAGGATACTACTATATTTATTTTATAATACTGACAAGGAGAAGGAAAATCTATGAGGGTCATTAAATATTTAATGTACCTTCTTGACACAAAGGTGATATGTAAAGCTTTTCTGGATTATTTTTGCATCCGTAACTACATATTCCAGTTATTGTGTTACATAAAGATGTTGATTGTTCTCTCTCTGTCAGCATACATGCACCGCACGGTTTTTTGCAGTCATAACCGTATGTATTTCTTTTACAAGCTAAAAGGGTTAATTATTTTGCACGATTATTGTTGAAATGAACAAAGAGGACAACAACGGAATATGTTTAGAATTGCTTACGTTCGAAACAATCGGGGCCCATAAAACCTGGGGAACAGGTACAACCATCTTTATAGCAGATTGCAGTTCCGTTGCAATCATTATTTCCATCATTATTACGTTTACAAACTTCTAGACATCTTGGCCCAATTCTACCTTCAGGACATTCAGGAGTATCTGAAGAAGTGCAATATTTTTTGTAATGCAAAATAGTTTACTTGACAAGCTGTGTCGAAAATGTTTTAAAATTCTTATAAAGAAATATAAATTATTGTAAATAAAAGTTTTTAGTAATTACTCAATTTCACATTTAATTTCGTGTCCGATAAGGCACTCACGACGGTGTATTCATCGTAAAATAATTTTTGGCATGTCACGTTTGGCCATACAGATGTCGTATTTTGCATTGTAGCATGTATAACACTCTTTCTATATGATCCTAAGAGCAATAATTAAAATAAGATATTTAAAAATTTATTTAATAAATGGAATTTAAAATTTTTTGACAGATATGCAGGAGAAGAAGTAGAAGAAAGAGTTGATTAACAGATATAACATGTAATTAAGAGGATTTGTACCTTTTCTGGGGCATTGACGAACATTCGCTACCGCCCATAGCGGCTTAGGACTGTTTGAATTAAGTATAGGTCTTAATTCCATTATCGCACTATTACGATTAGTTAAATGTTCAATCTTTACGAATTGCCATGTAGGTAAACCGTGTGCTGCAGCTTTCGAGGAGCCTTTTACTGTCAACTTTTTTAACTCTTCGTTGCGTGTGTCGTCAAATAGTATTATATTTATGTCGCATTCAACGCAGAGACCAATTAATAGCTGTATACATATTATTCCGTTATTAAATTGGAAGATGGGACTCGTTAAAGTTGCGTTCTCAACGGTCGTGTGCAGAAAAGTATCTGTAAGAAGCAAAATCATACGTCAGTACTGAAGTACAGTTCAGAAGCAAAATCATAATTAAGAAATATTTATCTATTGTTGTTACTCCATTCTCAATATGATCTCGTTTGATAGAGATTTTTCGTACTTTCATACTTACATATGTGAAATCGGTAGAAGATAGGACTCAGGCTGAACAGTTTCATGTAATATATCTTTGTACTGTTCGTTTTTTGTTCATCTTGGTATTTCAAAAAGAAATCATTTTTAGTAGCATCGTAGAGAGATATATTTCGATTTACAGAGTCCCACATAATGAGAAAAGTTCGCCATTCAGTTGAAGATAATGGACTATGCTGTATTAATTATCAATTATTTCTAAGTAGAACATTATAGGAGATGATTCTGGCGACTTTATATTCCCGAAAATCCAAGTTTTTAGAATATAGTTTAGAATATGGTATGAAAATTGCAACTTTTCAGGAATGATGAAAATATTGATATGTGTACGAATCTTAGATATAAATAGATATTGTATATATTTTGCCTTTTGCTATGTGATAGGTTATGCACATATAGAGGAAGAATAGCTCAAGTATACATAAAGTAAAAATTGGTGCTATTATATTTTACCTGGACCTTGACTTTAGGTTTTAAACATTCTTGTTTGTCTTTTTCAATTTTCGACTTCATGCCTGTCGGGCACCTGTGTATGCCGGATCACATATTATCTGTTGCACCTATTGCGATCCAATAGCAAGGGCTCTGTTCATAAGCATCAGGATTGTTGCAGAACTGTGCAGTAAACTGTTTGACATTACGCATCGAAATTGAGAATGCTGTAGTATTTTTTAATTCTACATGATGAAAACAATGGATGTCTAATTTTTTATTTTCTGTGAATTCTGAAAATGTGAAACACTTCTGAAACCATGTTATCTCAAAGATATATTTAATCTGTGTCTCAAACCATTTTATGTATCACAATCCGTTTTTATGCAATGAAGCTTTTACCTTCCCATCGTTCATCAAATACCGGACCTAAAGGTGTTATTAGGGAATCTGTAAAGCTCCATTTTCCTGTAATCCACGATTTTATGCACTCATCGCCTTCCTTCATTTTGCAATCTATTTTGTTTTTATCTGGTTTAATTTGACCCACGTTGTAAAATCCTAAAATAATACATGCTAGAATGTATAACGTGACAATCGCGTGCGATATGTGAAATCTAAATGTTTTGCAATCGTATTATTCAACAGATAATTGAATTAATTGAATGTTAAACACTCTTTTATCTTAGTTAATAATTTTATTACACATGTAAGAATGACGAGGAAAATTTGCTGTAGGAAGACTTGTGTGTATGTTGTTCTCTATATTCTTGCAAGATTGTTAAGATATTATTATTTTTTGTGTTAATAACTTACGCATTTTATTGGATCTTTTCAATGATTCTTCCGAGATTACATCGTTCCAAACAAGTGCACTGCCATCGTCTTCTGAGAGGCATGTCAGTTTTCTTTCGTTTGCGTAAGTTATTTCGCGTATTACAGTTACTGTTCCAAAAACATGACGTACCTCACTTACGAAGAGAAAGGAGATTAACACGCCCGTTATTGTATTTTTCATCATAATTAAACGTATATATCTTTTTGATAAATCTACCATTCATCCGAAATGCAGTAAGCAAAACGCGATTGTCACGTTATACATTCTAGCATGTATTATTTTAGGTAACGATTACGTAAACCTAGTTTTACATATATGTGTATCAATTTTAAATTAATTGAACCACTTGTTAATAAATCACAATCTTTTATTTAAACGATGCAATTTGCTCTTTAATCACAATACTATGATTGGAATGAGATAAAAATAAAAATAAATTGTTTTTAGAAGAAGAGCCGTTTGTGCTGCATTTACGTCTTGTACTGTTCGCGTACTGCAGTGCTACCAGTTTATAATTGTGATACAGGAAATTACATTTCCTGTTAGGAATATGAAATCTATGGCAAGATTTTCAACATCCGCTAAATGTGGTTTAGGAATGACACATAAGGAAATAATGGTTCTACGCTCGACACTATATGTATATTATTATCTTATTAGTCGTCTTGTATTCGGCGAATCTTACGCTGACTCTGACTGAAAGTTTTATTATACATATTAATATCAATATTAACATTGATCTCAAACAAAACTAAATTAATTAATGTTGCTGTTCGATCTGCAACGTTTTTTGAAATATATTCTAAACTTGTTCGCCCGATTCTAAATCGGTTTGGCCAGTTTCGCCTTTCAAGCTGCAGAATTAAATTAGTTGCTATAACGTCGCGGTGTTACCGTGCCACGTGACGACACGTTTTCATCCTCGCTCTTAGCGGAACACGTTGCCGGTCTTTGGCGTCGGTATTCTTTCGGAGCACCTCGTATACACGCACGTACGTCGTAAGATCCCGTAAGCGCCTCTCGAGTTCATTTCGCAGAGACTTAATAAACGTTTTACGCGCCCGGGGTGGATTGCGACGCTTTTCATAAGTTACACCCTGGGAAGGAGGAGCGCGAAACTCGCACAATGTGAAACAATATCGCCCGGCTGTGCGCGCGTCCCAAATTTCGGACGGCGAGCCTTCTCCTTGGTCCGTGGACTTCGCTTCCACGAGGACGAAGCCGGGGGATGGAGGAGGCAAACGAGGTGACCGTGAGGGTGAATGGGAACGCGCGCGTGGAGATGGCAAATTTTCTCGCGTCGTCCAATTTTGTAGCAACGAGGAAGGGACGAGCGCATCGAGAGCGTCTGAGCAGGAGAGGACGGCTACAAACGCGCGAACACGAAGGGGTAGAAAAGAGGTAGAAACCGAGCAGAACGGGGGCAAGGGAAGGAAGTGGTCTTGTCAATCGTTGAGAAGGTGTGCAGCCGAGGCAATCTCGCAGGGGAGGAAAATCAGGACGACTCCTCGAGTCAGTAAATTCGCTCGCTCTTCGTCCTGCTCGCGGTGTCTCTCTCCTTTCTTTCACACACACGTTCTTCTTCCTCTGCACGTCCCATACTGCTTTCCTCCCGTACTGTCCTCTGCACTCTCTGTCCACGCTTGCTGTCTACGTAGCAAACAAGAGAGAAGGAGCCGCCAGAGGTGGAGTCGCGTGAGCATAACCCGAGCGAAGTGAAAATTGCTCGAGCCATTCGCCAGGATTGACCTTGCGCGTGCGACCTTATGTCCTACCTATATATCGTCCATTTACTGAAGACACATGTATCCCTATACGCGCGTGCGTCCGCGTTTTTCCGCGACGCGCGTTTCTTCTTCAAGGATTTCTTTTCAAGCGTTGCTCTCTTCTTATTTTTGATGATACCTTCGACGAAACTTGGAATAGGTACGCTGGCATCATATTTGTAACATGAAAACGAGAACGCAAGGCAACAGATGAAACCTAATCTGACAAAAGGGAAAATAAAGATTAAAGTAACGCAAATGAATCGAGTTTTAAGTAACGAGTAGTAACTGCGATATATAATTTAAGTAACGCGGGGGTAAATTTCAAGTTGGAGCTTGTGGGAAGAGATGGAGAGACCTCGAGGAGAGATTTGATACGCCGAGAGAGAAGGCGAAGTAGTTGCGGGGAGAATCTTCGATAGTTTAATCCGTCCGGTTTTTCCGGAGTGCCAGATAAACGCGCGGGATTAGCGAGGAGGAACGAGCGGGATAAAGTTGGAGGAAGACGGAGAGGCTGCGATCGAGCACGGCTCTCGCAAAACGCGCTGCGACAATGACGACGAACAGCCGAGGACGGGAAAGCGATCGGGAGAAGAATTCGTTAAAGGGTAAGGCTGCGGAGAGGAGAGCGGGGTCGTTTTACTTCAAACGTCGTTGGGATAAGGCGACGAAACGCAATTACACCGCAGATCTCTCTGCACAGAATGTCCAACACGATGTTCACCACGTAAAGATATCTTGTGCAGCGACTGTTAAATAACAAATAGATTTAAGCAGATTGAAAGTAGATTATAACTCCTTTATCTGCCAGCACTTGCGAATTTATTTTTACAAAGTTGGCACGAGCGATTGTACAAAGTGCAACATGAGAATGGCGTAGTCTTATCGTGAGGAAGAGTTTACTCTCTGAAAGATAAGAGATTTCTCGTTCTCATTTTTTTCCGTACGATTTATTAACGCTGCTAGACAAAAATAGAATGCCTTGTTCTCGATCCGAGCGGGCAAAAATTTGCACCTTTTTTCCCCTCCCTTTTTCCTCTTTTATCGACTTCTCCCCCTCGTAACACTAGCCCACTTTCTTCGTACGCGCTTAGAAAAGTAATCAAACTTTTTCACCACGCAAATTGCTCGAAGTAGCCGACTGCCTCGTGCAGGGGTGACGACGGCGGGAAGGATGACGGGGGAGGGATAGAGAAAGAAAGAGCGAAGACGAAAATGTGGCGGAAGAGGAATATGGAGTGCTCGAGTGATAAGGGGCAAATCGAACCCCGAGAGGCGGCCGATCGGTCGGCAAAGCGTGCGGACAATGAAAGAGTAAGTCCGCCCGAGTCGTCTAATACATATTAATGAGCGCTAGAGTGTCCGCAAAACTCGGCTTCCATTTCGACGTCGGTGATTCCGCGCGCGAGTGTTTTGCCTGGAGCGGTCAGATGTGCTGATTTAATCAGTAGAGTTTCGATCTTGAAGACCGTCAAGGAATCAGTAATTTGTAAAGGATAACCGCGCGTCTTTGAAAATGAATCGTCGTTGAAAGTCTCGCCGAGAGGAATCCACAGTAAATATGCATCGTTTCCGACGTTGCTTCTTTCACTCAGAAACGCAATACTGCTGGTCTACACGCGACATTTAACAATGTTGTTTCCCTATGACATTTCCATGTTCAAATTGCTTTAGAATCTCGCAGCCGTGACATAAAGTCACCGAGCGTCTTGTGTTATCCTGTATTAAACATGCAAAGTGTCGGCGTGGCTCTCGCAGCGTTAGTGAGCGAATCTCGTTGCCGACAAATTGGGACGCGTTTAAGAATCTGTCGTGCTTCTCGAGGGTGAGAGCGCCGTAAGGACGTCGTGCCATGACATTTCGTACGAGCCAGGGTGAGGCGTGATTCGAGGGTGCCTGCGGAAGGAGCCGACGAGTAGCGAGTAAGTCGGGTAAGTCGACTAGAACTGCCTAATGCATGCTGATAAGGCGGAGCGTGGCTCTCGTTCGTCACACTCGGCAGTCGAATCGACCGAATCGCTGGAAGGAGAGAAAATAGCCCTTCAGTCTTCTTTGTCAGCGATTGTATAAAGATATGAAGGAGTATAATGTTTAAAACATTTTTTTATCTCGACGGAGAACGGAATCCGACACTTGCTGGAGGTCCGCAAGTTGCTCTAAGCTTCCTGTTGTCCGCCTAATGAAGTTTCTAGAAAATTCTTTTACGAAAGTTTCTAATATGTTTTTATATATAATCCATTTGACCACTTTACTCAATTACAAGGTATAAACTCTCGCACGCTACAATTTTCTGTACAATTTCGTAAGAACGCGGCAGAGAATGAGATTTAGATATGCGAAATGTGATCACGCGTCCCACTAAAGTGTCCTACTTTATAGATAACCGAACGACGCGGAAGAATGATTTTCGAGACGATGCACTCGATCCTCACAATCGGCCGCGATCGTATCCATTCCTCGAATGGATATTGGATATACTTCTTTGATTTTATTCCAATGCCGAGCGGCAGCGCGCGGCTTATTCGGAAATTACATTCGTTCCCGGCGGATGTTCCTTCTTCGGATTATTGCTCGCGCTACAACACTGATCTTCTTTCTCCCTCGACCGCCTCATACGTTTTTATTTTCTCGTTGATCGCCCCTTCCTGCGGATCTACGGCTTCTCTTCTGACGACCCTTCATTTTCCAGTCAAGTTCCGTAGGTGTTCCTTTAAAAGCGTGTCTTAACGGAGAATATCACGTCTCTCGTTCTCAGCCTCCCCTCTCTGCCATTGTCTATAATCCTGCATAAATCCTTCATAAATATGGTTTATACACCTTTAAATCCTCCTACCCCCTCATTTCGTCTTCCTTCTCTCTCACGTAATCTACACTTTTACATAATGTCTTTCCATGCGTAAATTATCGATCGCATAATCTGGTGACCCATTTTTAAACGGATTTATGAAACTGTACAAATTTGCTTATTAGAGATACATATAGTTAATGAATTAATTGTGCACTACGCAGGCGATTAAATTAACGCCCATCGCGAGAAACTGTAATTGCAATAATACAATATCGCAAAGAACTTGTCTAACGATCAAATTAATTCTATTTTTACATGATCGGTTACATAATAGCCATTAATTTTATCGTGATAAAATATTATGATGCCAAAAAATACAAGGCCGTCACGATTGTCTCTTATTAAGATTTATACATGTTATTCTAGTGTGAAGCTGACGTGCCACGCATTTACGAATCGCGAATTTTTCAAAGCAAATTTATTTTCACGATATCAAATGCGTCGTTGTTTATTCCCAACTGGCAAATCCATCATGAATTAAATCTCCACGCTACATCTGAATTCATTCGCTGTCAATCTCCAATGTTATTCATTTTAACCCGGACTACTCCATCACCCGCGCCCCTCTTCGGAAATCCGTCTCAAATTCCCGAAAGATTCTCACCATTCACCTTCGTGTTTTCTGTTCCTTTCTTATTTCATCATGTATTTTTTTTTTCGTCTTTATTAGCATGCCGTCGCCATTTCCGCCCAAGGGAAATTCCCAACTTCTCCCTATAAACTCGATCTTTTTACGCATTTGTAATTTTCCCCTGAATTCTGAAAAATGTGGATTATATAAGCAATTTAAATTGCCTTCCTGTGACGTAAACGTAATAAAAAGACCCCGTTTCATATCTCTCCTGAAAAACGCGGAATGGACATATTCCCCGTTGCACTAAAAGTCAGCCATTTTCGTTCGTTCGAGCGAGACTCGGCTCCGCGACTCCAGGAGCCGTGAGTTATTCAGGTAACTGAACGAGTTACTCTCTTCGAGGTCGCTCAGGACCAGGAAGAATCGGGAGAAAAGGCGATGGTGCAAGAGAAGGATCAGGCGAACGAGGGGAGGGAACGCGCGAGGCGACGAAAAGAGAAGGCTAGGCGTTTCACATGGTAATCTCCTCATGAATATCCTCAAAGAACTACCTCCTCTCCCTCTCACCCTTCCACCCTCCTACACACACACGCGCACGCACGCGTTCGCGCACCGCTCCTCGAGGAGGTCTGTAAGGCGGAAGACGTAGACGTATCACTGCTCGCATTTATACATCCGGCCGGTAATGGGAGCGCGACGGTGGAGAACGGGAGGGAGGGAGAGAAAGGGGCGCGAGTACGGGGTTGGTGGCGGCGTAAGACCTCTCTCATTCGATTAGGTCGAAGCAAAAGCTTGGTGACACGCTCGCCCGTCGTAGCCGAGTAATGTGATTAAAACTCCGATGGAGCTCGTAGCCCGTCAACGTCGAGTGCCTTTCCACGAGCGAACTCATATTTCCGCGAGAACCGAGGAGACACGATCGCGTCGACCTAACTCCGCGATTTCTTCGCCGCGCGTTTCCGGCTGTAAAGATGACGTGGACGGAGGTCTCTATTTCCAAGTGATATTTTCACAAATTAAAGAATACGCCAGAGTAGTGCGATGAATCGGTAGCCGCGTGAGACATTCCGCAGGAACGATGCGTAGCAGATGAAAGCGATAGAAAGTGCAGGAATCGCAAAGAATTTAACAACTTATTTAACAAAAGAGATTAACAAATTTTAAATTGATAAAATCAGTGTCGTTCGCACTTTCAATCATCTAACTTTCAATTTCTTTTTGAGAATATCGAAAGATAAACACAAACGTACTTGTTACGAATTTTCGTAGCTCGTCTTCGAGATAAGCGGACTGATATCAAAAAGGTCTCGCGACGTTGTGCTTGATGATGGATAACCGAGAACTTCGAGGGCTTCAAAAGCTGCGCGAGCTTTTTCTTCCGCGCCGCATTTTCCCTTTAGGTTGATTCGCAGGGTATTCGATTAACGTGCCGGCTCGAGCATTTCTCGACGGTTGAATATACGGGGCCCCGGTCACGGTGCGGTCCCCCTCGAAAAATATGAGATGGCAGGACTGTGCCCGGGCAAAGAGAGGAAGAGAAGACTGCAGAGAGGGAACACACGGGGTGGAAAGCGACGGGCAAAGCGTTCTTTCACATGCTAATCCACCAGGCAGGCTGCGCTCATGAATACCTATGGTCAAAGCGCGCCTTTCTGTCTCCCCCTCCTTCTCCTCCTCGTTCGGTCTCCGCCGCTATTTTTGCCCGCTCTCTCGCTCTCGTTGTATACACGTTGTCTCAAAACTTTCGCACTTCCTCTCAACCGCAGATGGTAGGAGGGAAATTGGGCGGACTCGTGGTTGTTTCGGTGTCGAGACATCGATGGCTCTCGTCGAATTGTAAGCGGTGAAACGTAGGCGGTTTTGTAAATGTAGTTAGGTAGCAGGAATGTCAAAAGGGAGAGGGCCATGAAAAATTAACTGAAAATATATCCTTCGTTTAATTTCAAGCGAGCTTGCGTTAAAAATATTTGCCTTAAAAATATTTGTTATTGTCTCCCACATTCATGTTATTTATGTTGTGTCAAGCAACCCTTGCGCAACCACCGCACTTTCGCCCCTACAAGAGAGCTCCCCTCTCGCGTTTCTTCCCTCTCTCCTCTTTTGCTGCGAGATGGAGAACGCAGCAAGAAAGGCCGCGCGAGAAATGGCGGCGCTTTGTGTCCCGAATTTGTGCCGAGCCGTTCTCCGTGCTCCTTTACGAGGAACGATAAGTCAGGAGTGGCCCACCACCCTCTACACCCTCTCTTGTCCGCTCTACGACCCTTTCCCTAGCGAGCCACCGCTTCCGTTCTCGCCTGCACGCAAAATTATCGCGACCGCACTTAGAATAACGCGATCGTATCTGCGTCCGGTTCGACTTTAGCGTACCCGTTAAATATTACCCGTCCCTAAAGCGCTTCAGGCGCACGAAGCAACCCTCGCGCTATAGTGAAGATGTTTACGGCGGTATCTGATGATTGCATGCACGTTCGCAACGCGCAAACGTGATTCTGGTCTACTTAAAGTTAGCATAAGAGCGGAATTGACACAGCGAACTGTGTGTACGCGTCGCGAGTTTCGGAAACTCGCGCGATTCTTGTTCTCTACCACAGTGAGTTAAGAGTTGGCAGTGCGATTTGATTTTCGACGAAAGAATGCAACAATTTTCTATGTAAACGGAAATAAGAGATTTGACATGATTAAGAATTTGTGAAACTGGAAAGAATGGTAATAAATTTGGATGCTAATAGATTCTTCATTCTCCAGCTGCATTTTCTTTATGGGTCATGCTAATCGCGTTTTAATGAAAATTTGAGGTAATTATATAATCGAGGTTAACAGAAAAGGTCTCATGTGTATTCTATGTCGAGTTATTGCGTTAAACCGAAAGAGCGAACTGTGAAGTTTCTCCCTTGAAAATAAGTTATTCACTTGCAAACGCGAAATTTCGGTGGAACGTTGGGCTGTCGTCACGGCAGCGCATTTAATTGTCACGGCACCAAAATTGGCCTACTCATCACGCGTGAACTTTCAGAAGTCTCCTTTGTTCCCATGCACGTTCCGGTAATAACGTTACCTATTCATTGCTTGAACTTTATCATGCTTATCCTCGGAGGAGTCGCGCTGCGATATAAACAGATGCACCTCTCTCTTTCTCTCTCTTCCGCTTGTCTGTCCCATTTTGTCCCTCCATATTCACTGTAGGACCGTCGCCGCAGGAGCCGAAAAACGCCGCGGTCGTTCAATTTCGTCCCGCGAGCACCGCGTAATTGGGAGCATGCTCGGCGGGCTCGTTGCCGAGAATTTAGTTTCCGGTTCGCGGTATGCCCGGTTTGTGTGCGTGTGTACGCGTGTCGCACGGCATGGTCGCGATGCGAACCGGGGTTGGTTCGGGGAGGTAGAGCGGACGGATACCTGCACCACCCGTCGACGGGGATGACCGAGGGGACCGGCAAGGCAAAAGGGTTAAAAGAGGCGGCAGGAAGTGCGGAGAGGTAGGCAGCGGAGCTGGCGAGTACGGGGTGGCGGACGCGAGAGGCGCGGCGGAGGGCGCGAAAGGGATGGCTATCCCACGTGCTGCGCTCCCATGCATAGAGAGGGCTCATGTTTCCCTAATGCAGCCCGATAAATATTTAAACATAACGTAATCGGTCGGATTATCCCAAGCAAGCGAGACGGAGATACGGCGGAAACCCCGGCGCGCGAGGATAAGATAGAGAGAGGGTGAAAGAGAAAAGAAGGAAGAGGGATGGAGAGAACCAGGACGCAATCCGTAATGCGCTCAAACGTGCAGCAGTTGTCTCGTGAAATGGCGTCTTTCGCAATCTCGTACACACATACGCCATGCACGACGATCGGCATCGAAATTTGTCCGCCGGTGCGTTTTCCATTCAGCGAAGGACAGCCAGTGCGATGGAGACTCGTGCGCGGAAACTTGAAAGATCACGATGGAAACTTTACGGCCGCCGAAATTGCGCGATGCATATTGAAACGGACTATCGTTCCTCATCTCGATCCGAACACACGCGTGCTCCGAGAACGACGATTGCACTGGAAAAGAGTTTCTCTGAATTTGTCTCCGCTTGCCAAGAGGATTTCTTCTCGTTGTCAAAATTTTGCCGGTGCACTCGACTAACGTCGACGAGCATCGGCTCCGTCTGTCGGAGATTTGTCAAGGAAGAAATTTAAAAGTAGAATATTTTTCAGCCGTAGATTCTTCTTGACACAACGTTGCAATCTACAAATCTCTCTGCACGTATTATTCCATTTGTGCATTTTTTAAAATAAAATAAATAAAAATTAATAATAAATAAAAATTAATAAAAATAAATGAATAAATAAATTGCGAGTTCGCGCGATCGTCTCGTTCGGGTCGTTGAATCCCGCCGCTGCACTCGCTCGATTCCACATCGCGTGACACCTGATTAACCCTTCCAGCTGACGCGGAGGACACATATGTGTCACTCGGTTCGTTCCATCATTCGGCACGCGAGCAAAAATTACCAGTCTGTCGGGGAGGGGAAGGGGTTAATCGCTGCGACACGTGGCGGATTGTAAATCGTGCGGTGGACATTTCCAATTTTGCGAGCGCGCGCAAAGAACGCGCGACGGATTACCGACATCTCGTTTCGCTATCGATGGTTCCCGATCGCGGTGTACACTCGCGAACTGCACAACCGATTTTGTCCCCTTCCGGCTGGACGTTTGCAGGACACCGAAACCCCCCGGGGGTGTCCGTCGTGTCACGTCTAGCCGGGCGAGGCGGAATTTTCGGCGAGGGGACCGAGGGAGGCGGCGGTTGACGAGGGAGTGTTTGTGGGACTTTGGGGGACGCGAGGGCATTTAAGCGTAAATGGTTTTTGTAACTGGGAGAGCGTAAAATTGCCTAACCGCCCCGTGCATCTCCTGGCGCTTTTGGACGAGCCCGGCCAAACCCCTCGCGCTGCAATGCCACCCCTTCCGTTTCACCTATACAGGCTGCCTCATAGCTTGGGCACGTAATCCTTGGACTGTACAGATACGCGATTATTTATCTCTTGATAAAATCTCTGACTGGTAGCTATTGTTTATCGCAACTTCGCAGCCTTTGATTTATGTTATCAGGCAAATCTAAAAATAAGTTCCTGTCAAATAATACTGTCAGTGCCTGTGCTCTTACCGTGGATTTCCGCTGAATTATTGTGGCTAGTTTCTGCTAGGCTAACAGGATTGCATATAATATCTTGTGTCAGTCATAATTAGTCAAGTCAGTTGAAACTGTCATAAACAAAGTTCCAGAAAGAAATTATCGTTTGAAAATGTTTATTGAGCTTTTCCTCCTTCTCTAAAGCGAGATATAATATATCAGCAAATAAAAGACTAATAAAGATGCATATAGCACATATGAACCTCAAAATACATACATATGTAAGACGTATATATATAACGTAACCGCGTTCTATGCCGTTCCATGTGGTTCTCCAGTGAAAATTTCGAGGCCCAAATTACGGCAGAAACGGCAAGAATCGAGACGCGCGCGTGCTGAAATCCGAAAATAATATCTCGCGAATTAGGTCGTCCGGGTAAAAAGCACGACGGCGAAACGCGCCGCGGGTATAATGAATATTTAATGTGCGGAGAAAAAGCCGCGTCTGCACCGGAAGGCAGGTGCGTGCCGACGATATGGGTAGGCCCCATGGGTAGGCGAACCTGGAAATCGCGTATTCATCATCGGTCCATTCGTAATCCGTCGCGCGCGGTCAAGGGAGGCAGTGAGTCGGGGTGGCGTGTGTACGTGGGGACGGCGGGCGGCAGCGGGGCGGAGGAAGCGATTAATTTCACAGCGCGATTCATAATGGAGCCTCCATCAATCATTGCTGCCGGTTACGCGCGCGCCGCCCGAACTCCGGCGCGATAATTAATTCCGAAAAATTATTAATCGCAATAATGTCCTCATTTACAGAGGCGACTGCTGCAAGGGCGCGCGCGACGCTCGCCGATGCGATTCGCGCCCGCCGTGTACTTAATTATCTGCGATTTGCCTAATCGAGGATCCGTAATCGTGTTACGGGATGTGCAATCAGCGTTACACGTTTCGGCTGAGTATCATTTTATCGCGCACGGGTGTTTTATCCGACGAGAAATATAATTGGAATTATCCCGGCAGATTCGCGAATACTGAGATGCATTGTCATCGTGATTTTGTAATCTATCGGATAGCGGTGTTATATCTCGTTACGTGATCGTATTGGATTATTTGACGATACTAAATTTATGTGAATTTTTTGAGTGGAAGGAATTCGCAGTCTCGTATTTACGAAAATATATGCAGTGCGTTATTAGATTATCATATTAAAATTAATTTGCAATTAATGATATGAATTATTGATAAATTATAAATGTAACGTTATTACAGAAATAATATGTGTGAATATTTTATGTATATTTTTCAGATTAATTTCCGATGTCAGTATTATTTCAAGATATTGAGACAATTTTATTAATACAAAGTAATTCTGATACTTTCATTAATACTATCATTAATTCATTAATACTATCAAATAAAATACGTATTTCCTTTTTAAATCTTTCATACATTTTTTGAGACGTTTGGTGAATTATTCAAAGCCGATAAAATCTACTGGGAGCTAATTTAGCTGAATTAATAGAAAGTCGATTAAATCTATATTATTTTTAGTCACTTTTTTAACTTGTATCGAAAATAGAGATATACTCTTATGTTTCGAAAAGAAAAAAAGAGTGAAAAGAAAAAGATATATTAAAAGAAAATGTAACACTTATAACGAAAGAAAATCTTCATTATAGTATGATATTAAGTAGTTATAGTTCGTATTTGATCAGACATACTTCAATTTCTAATATCACATTATATTATCTCTTTCATTAGTTAAACTGCATGGTATTATAATGAGACAGACGACTTCTAATATTGGTAGAATTTTTTAAATTTAATTTAATTTTTAAAAATATATAGAATTTTTCAAATGTGTAGAATATCCATATACATATATGTATAATATTGTACGTATACATATAATACTTATCTAATATTAATAAAATTTATCTATATGTTACTCGCTAAGCGTATATTGTCTGTTACACTGATCATTAAAGCAAATATTTATACGTTTAAACATCTAATTAAATATTCGAAAAATATCTTTTTCGTATTACGAGAAAAGAGTCGCGTCAATCTAAGCATCACTTCAGTCCCATACATCAAAGCATCCGAGTAATAAAAAAAATCATTGAGCGATTGAAGCGATTCAGTCCCATACATGAAAGCGATGTTGCTTGGATACACATCGCTCATTTTATCACGGCACTTTTATTAGAGAAACGATTAAAGCGAGAGATTGAATTTTAAAAAGAAATTAAAGCGGACGGCGCTTCTTGAAAAGGTGAGTTGCCGGTGTAACCTTTACGTGGCGTTATACACGTGTTTGTTATACGCGTGCACGTGTATACGTGTATATGTCGCGGGTCGTGCTTAACAGCCCGCGACGTCGTAAATTGATAGTAAATGTCACATCCGGATTGCAGAATAAGAACGCGCTCCTGTGGGAAAGCCCCCGCTGGCGGCAATCACTTAGCCGCTCACTTCGCGAGACACGAATGCGCCTCACATTGGTCTCGCTGACGGTCGTAATTCCGTGACATTGATATTCCTACGGAAGCCAGTACCCACCGGAAAATAATTCGCCGGCACGACACGTCTCAAAGTGCATTTCACCGTATTTGACGGGGCGTCGCGAGAGCCATTTCGAATCCGGGGCTGTGCCGCGCTATTATTTATTATTACCGCTGCGATATGGCGAATCAAATGACATGATTTATCGTCATTTAAATTAATCGCGTCTTATCGTGCTTCTGCATGTCTAACCGAAAGCCAAAACATGAATTTTGGTCTGAACCTCGAGATGTTATTAAGATTAAACATTGATTTTAATAATGCGAAGTAGAGAAAGGAAAACGCGATGTTATTCGTATGCTTTTACGATGAGTCGCTTATGATCGATTTCGTGGTGTGAAAAAGAGACCGACTTACTCGTACGGAGGAGTTACTCATATCAAAAATTCGATTTCATGAATTTCCCACATAATTCACCGTAGCATCAAGCGAACCCATTTATCCGTTCGATGTACTCGCAAATTGCGTTCGTACTCAGATTATAATCGAAGCAATAAATGACATCGCGACGTAAAAATAAGAGAGAGACGTTGAAGTGCAAGTACGATACGATCGCGTACTTTTGTCAGCTAATCAATAAGATGGATGATTCGATCAAATAGGTTTATCGGTGCGGAACTAATTTTAAACTTCTGTTGCCCGATGCAACAGATATTTCATCATCTGCCGAGATTTATTGACACTATATAAGTATTAAAATTTTGATCGGTATCGAACCGTGTGCGCCAATACTTTTGACCTTTAGCGTTTGCCTGACGCAAATGTTCTCACGGCAAAATCGGTTAACTTATTTATAAATCGCTAATGTAGAGCAAAGTTCAGATGGCAATGAGCTCCGCGATATCGCTCTTCTAATGGCACGGCTATTCGCGCCGTTCGGTTATTCTTATTGCGACAGATATCAGATGATTCGAATTTGAAATCTCGTGGAAGCATCAAATGTCTCCATTCAGAAACGATACAGCATTTTTATCGAATTATGAAATTCGCTTTCTTGCGTCGTCCACCTGATTTCATCGCAACGACCACGCGATCCGCGGACATTTTATCGTCCGCGTACCTGGAACTAAGCATACCTAAAAGTATGTTTCACGAAATAGCCGCATTATTCAAGAAATTACTTCATCCGCATCAGAATGCCGCGCACAAGAATACTTTAATGACGATACGCGAATGAGACATTCGTTGGCTCTGCAAATTGTCCACCATGTGGACACCAGGATACCAGGAATGAAATAAATCCTCCGCTCTTTCGTATTCTCATCTCCGCGTCTTTCCACGTTACGCCTTTAAACATACAGCTTTCGTCGAGAGCCAGCATTCCGGAATCAGTCTCCGTTTCCGCGCTCAACTGCCGTGTCGATATATCGTATCCGTCTTCCACATCGGGAAAGCGTATAAACGATCCGTCAGTGACGCTTCTCGATCCTCGCTTTGGTCGCGCACGAGCTCGGGAGATGGGGGAAAACGGATAAACGAGCGTATTCGTTGAAGTAACTGCCAGACAATCGATAGCTCGACTATCCCCGGTAAAGCTTCGTTGTGTCTCTCAATTTCGAACGGAGCTTCATGAATAACCAATGGCCTGGGAGGGACCCCAAACCCGTCCCAGGAACACCGACTGGCACCGAGGCCCGCTTCCATCCCTTCGGAATCGACGTTGCAACACGCGATCCCGGGCCGGGCCGGGCCGGGTCGGGTCAGACCGGTCGCTCTGTGATTCCGATGAACCAATAAGACGACAATTGCGGCCGTCGTCGAGGGTGACGTTTCCGTCTCGTTCCTTTTCGCTTCCTCGTTCTCCGCCAGCCGCCCTGGAATAGAGGAGAATCGGAAGCTAAGGGCGCATCTATAGTGCACATTCGATCTTGATGAGCATTCGAGGTGTGGGAGAGTGGAAAATACCTCTCTTATTGACTGTGTTCTTAACTGCTCAGTGGCACACGTGGGACTCATCGGTGAATGTGCCGTTCCGAACGAACACACACTGCGATACAATTGGCGGATTTGTCCGCAAGCGTGATTACTTGATCGTTCTTTAGAGAGTTATTGAGGAAAATGGAGTCTAGAAATTTCGAAAGATTTGATAAGATTGAATTAATCAACGCACTTGTCCTTCGCGATATCGCTCTTTTAAGCAGTAGTAGATTACATAATGATAATTTATGTGCTATCAAAGTAGTTAAGACAACTTTAATAAAGTAATCAGGACTCCGACTAATCTCGGTGCTAGTGTTACTTTAATTCAATCTTGATTAATCTCGTAATCAAGTCGCAAACGAAGTCTTCATGGAATTCTTCATAGCTGAAACACCCGCAGATTAAAAGTTTGTTGGCGGGCAGCTTAAACGAGTCTTAGCGACTCTTTAACGAGCTTCTCACGCCAAATCCAAAATGCTTCTCTCATCCCGGCAGCGCAACTTACTCAAAGCCGGCGATTGCAACCGTGCTTTCGAAAGTTCGCCAGGCGCTCGCCGCCCCGACATCAGCGCGAGATAGTGGTGTGCGGTCACCATGAAACGCTAAACCGCTCCTTGAGTGCGTTACGGATCTCGCGGCCATCAGAAAATTAGGTCGTCCCGTGTCCTGCTGTACTTCGATTAAATCCTTAGCCTCAGCCGCTGTGTCCAGTTTCATTTCCGAAGTTTCCGCGCACAATGGAATGTCCCTGTCCCGTAGATCCGCCGGTCGGACTGGACTCCAGGAGCCGGAGTTCCCGTCTCACGGATCTTGCTGTCGAAGCTCCGCGCGACGATAACCTCGCTGTAATTGCGTCCGAACGTCGCGTCCCCGGGACTCTTGGTCCCGATCTGGCCAAGAACTTCTCAGATTAAACGCTTAATTGCACCGCCGCTATCTCTTTCGGCCAGCGCTCCACCTCCGCAGGAGCCGATCGCACTGTTCCATCGTTCGAGATGCCGTGATTACCGCGCGCAATTCGACCGCGCTTGATCGAGAGAGATGGTCCTCCGCCCGGGTCCTTTAAAGGTCTTAATTAAGTCTTCGGATCGGCCGACCTGCCGAGGTCTCCCTCCCGGGGAAAGTCTAATCGTCTAACTTTATAAGTCGGAAGTTCATTTCGGCACACATCTGCCTGATAATTACGGCCGTTTCTCTTACGTAGCTTATAGGATGAAAATGCGTTGGCAGCCTTTTTTAATATTCCCACCCGCGCGGACTTTAATCCGTAAGTTTCTTTCTTCACACACTGTACGCGAATGAAGTAATTCCTCCGCGTAGGTCTACGCTGCAGCGTTTCGAAAATTTCTTATTCAAATTGGAAAGGTCACTAGATCGAAAGTGCAATAACAATTGCGATAATGAAAGTTAAGAAAGTCGTTAAAACAATATTTGTCTTGACGATCGATTGTTGAATTAAACTTCCACGAAAGCAAAGTTCCCTCGAAACTATCGACGTCGAATTGATCCAAGAATCGGGATCTGAAACCAACAGCGAGCGCCGCGAAAGCACGATGTATAATTCAAGATACATAACAAAGCTCATCGTGGCAGTTCAAAGAAGATTTCTGCAGCGACATAACATCAATAAAAACTTTGTCTTAAAAGTCTTGAGTGCTTTCGAAAAGAGCTCTTGTTAGCCAATGGAAGTTGTTCCTCGAGGTTGCCGGCTCCGATTCTCACCTAGCGTCGGAATTTCGCCCCGTCTTCTCGGGATTGGTCATTAACCTACGCCCGGACCATTGTTCTCGTTTGCGAATCGGCTAAGACGTGCACAATACACTCTCCCGGGCCACCTATTATCCTCCCGAGATTACCGTTGACTGCTGCTCCGAGTTCTTAACTCGGGGTCGAAGGTTCTCGCGAAAGAACTGAACTGCTTTCAGTTGTGTCGTTTCGCTTGTATCTCAAAAGTGAATTGTTCAATGCGGGCACTTTATTCACTGCATCGACCACTTTACAATTGTTCTCGCGCATTTTCAAAGGACCAGAAACATATTTCGGAATCTTATCACGTACCTCAGACCAGTAACACGTCTTTATTGGAATTTAAAATGTATGTTTAATTGATAAAGACGTTATTATTCTCGAATACACGTACATGTAAAAATACAACGTGATCAAGATTGCATTTAATTCCATTTTACTCGAGAAATCTTTTAAAGCGAAGTAAATGTACGGAAATGGAGGTTGTTGGAAGCATGTTTCCTAATCTTTTACAGTTTGTGGCTACGCAGCGAGGTCAGACGGTTGTGTGCGGGGGTGAAACAGATTAGAACAACTTTGAGAATTTCATGAATTTCCAATTATCAACTTGGCGTTCCACCGACGATCTACCATTTCCGCCGCCTACGCCATGAATCCTGCTGTCTTTTCTCTCCTGGATCCGCACTATTTTCTCGAGAAACTAATCATTCTGGTCATATATCATTATGTTCGAACATGTGTTACTTTTCTACGCTTGAGCGCACGTTTGTCGTCAAGTGCCGCATATCAGAATTATCGCAATATCAAACTTGTTTTTGATATAGCGCGAAGGCGTTACTAGAAATTTAAAAAATTTTGTAAAACTGAATTGATGCTCTAAACAAATTTAAAAGTGAAATTATTCTATATGATACTGTCAAGTAATGATGATAAGAATAATGCTATTAGCGTAAGTATAACTTTTCATCCAGAAATCTCTGCATGGGAGGAAAGCTGGGAATAAAAGACGAAGGCACATTTCAGGAAAATAACGTAATTGGGCGGGATGCTTTCGCGGAGCTCGGCTCGTTAGGTTTTATTAATTCGATGTGGAGTATGATCACGGGTAGGGTCTCAAATACCGTAAGGATCTCGAAATGACGCGCGCAAAGAGGACAGGGGCAAAGGCTTTGGCGGCGACCGAGGGCACGACTGAAGAAATCGATGTTGAGACTGAGACCCGTTAGTCTTCTCTAATTAGATATAATTGCAGAAGGGTCAGGTTGGCCGAGCGTGGCTCGCTACTTCCTTCCAAGGTGAGCGTCTTGCTTTCGAGTTGCCGGAACTTCATGCTTCACTTGATGGCTTTCGATATTTCGAAAGATATCTATCTATCATTGCCCCCTCCGCGCGAGCGAATTCCCTGTCCTCGTGGGAGAGAGCACGGGGAAAAAGAGAAGAATAGAGGAAGAGAGGTAGAGATACAGAGAGCGAGAGCTAAAGAGAGAGAGAAAGAGAGGAAGAGGCAGAGTCGGTGCAAACTTTTTCAATCGGCGTCCCTCTCCTGATTCGACCACGCCGACGTCGGGAATGTCGGGTATCCTGTAACTATTCGCCAATGAATTTCAGGCTTTTCAGAGATCTCTTCCGTTTTTCTTATCGGCAAGAATCGAACTTGGCGAAGTTATCCCGCGGATATCCCCTTACGATGTTCACGCGGATGGGATTAGATTGCCACCGCAGGTATGTCGCGGAATTGATCTCGATAATCCGTCAGCGTACCGAATCTTAATTTCGATGAATTAATGAACGGTGTTTTTGCCGTATGTTCATTGCGCCTGATCGCAATTTGATCGACTCGTGACGGAGGAAAGGAGGATGAGTAGCGAGATTCGAAGTAAATGTCATTGATAATCATCGAGCGTTGCATTTGTCGCGCCGTTGAAGTTATCTCGATTGACTTTACCCTTAATTATAATATCAAGGTGACGAATTATTGAATTACAATCATCACCAACCTTCGGCTCAAGTGAAACAGCAGGGAGATCGCGTTAATTAATTCGAATCCGATAATTAGATCTTTTTCCCGCCCAACTTAGCTCAAGTCCTTAATTCTCTCGCAAACTTTTGTAGGAGAAATTCCGAGGAGAAATTCGTTTATTAAGAATATTATTTCTTATGCGTCCCGGAAAGCGAATTCCGCGGTTAAAGAAGTGAAATGTAGTACTATACATTCAACAAATTTATTGAAATCTAAAATTACATATATTCCTATCTCACTTTCTCTTCTCTTGCATTACATAATTATGATGTTAATTATAAAAGCTGCGTCAGAAAATAAAATACTAGACTTATGACTTCGTGACACACATTAAAGGCTTAAACGTATAAAAAATACCACAAAGTTACAAAACTTTCTTTCTTGTTCACGATATGAACGGTTCCGAGAGAGTAAAAATAGATCGTCGTAAACATTAAGGTGACAATGCGTAATTACAGTCAGTTGCGGTTTGTGAAGTCAAACAGCAGGGGCGATCGCGCTAATTAATTCGAATCCGTTAATTAGATCTATTTCTGACCCGAGTCGACTGAAATCCTCCCTCGATTTGAGCGGACGCATAACGGAGAGACTTTGCGAAACGTGGACGAAGCACCGAGGAAGAAGCGCGAAGGGTTCCGCCGGTAGTCTTTCTCTCCTCTAGTTTCCGCGGCGGTAAACACCCCCCCGGCACCGCCGATGGCAACGGTGGCCACGGGACGAAAGTGTGCGGGACAAAAAGTAGATAAATGGTGGCCGGATGGCGAGGGTGGGCCAATCTATCACGCCCCGGGGGAGTGTTATTGACAGTGCAAGAACTGTCTAACCCTCGACCCCGCCGCTCTCTCGGCCGCTGTCTTCCCGGTATATCCTGGGCCCGAGAAACCCTTCCCCGTTCTCTCTTTCTCACCCTCTTTCCCATGGCACCGCGATCCTCATTCTTCTCTCCTCGACTTTCGATACGAGGAATTTCGAGATAATAGAAGTTGTTGCCGTTGCCGGGAAACTTTGCGTAAAATACGTCGGTGACGTAGGTGTCTTCGCGCGGCACGGAAAAACGAATCAAACTTTTCTCGCATGGAACACCGGCTGGGATTCACCACTCACCCTGGTACCTGCTGCCTTCTTGCTGCGTCGCGATTGGTTATTGTCACTCTCGATCGCGACGAGATCTAATGCCTCTACTGTCCATGACGTAGTGTTTTGCGAAGGATCTTTTGGAAGACGGCATTTCTTTGGAAATTAGCAAGGTGTCTGAATATCATGTATGGAAAAAGAAGTTGAAAGATTCATGCATATTTGTTTAAATTAACACACGTTCGTAAATGAGTTTTACGAGCAGCGGCTTGAATCGAAAAAAGAAATGCAAGTTGAACTTGTTGAAATTATAAAGTGGTCAAAATAGAGCATGTACAAAATACATTGAATATATAAATTTTTATGTTACATTGTATAATACATGCTATTTATGGTAACGTTAATTTTGAATCTGTAGTTTTGCGCTTTGAGGACCATTCATATATTGTGGACGACTTGGCTTAATCTCACGAGTAATTACATAGTCCCAAATCTGTTAACAAAATATCGCCCACATATAAAAGGACTTAGTCGAGGGCATTTGGGCGAAGGACCGTCGCATTGACATCGATCACGATGACGGTGGTCGCTTAATGCCGTTCCGAGATCCACGGCTTTAGTGGCGATTCCGGTGGCGTGTTAGTTCCGTTGTAACTCGTCGACTTCCCTCTTCGACCACTCCTCCACTCCTCTGTCCTCGTCGCAAACTCCTGAAACGATCGTGGCAGGCGTTAGTGTCCGCTTCCTGCAGGATGCACGACCGCCGGTCGTTGCGAGCCGAGAGGCCGGGATTTCCTCTTCGAGGCCCGGAAGCTTAAGAGTGGCTCGCCGACGGGTCTCGGCTAATGCCTAATGACGGGTCGTTTCAAATATTTACCGCTCGATTTCGCAAGCGGAATCCGCGCGACACGTAGCGTCGTAAACGCGATTACATTAGACCGCGCGACGTGTACCGGGCGCGTTTCTTCCGTGGGCGAAACCACTTCAAATTGTAAGAGATAGAGTGTGTTTGGTATGTGTGTGAGAGAGAGAGGGGGGGGGAGAGCCCTATCGATCCGAGAGGAAGGCTCGTCTCATGAATCTGCTCGAATTACGCGGTCGGCGGATCGGCTAGGATGTTTCGAACGCAATATCCAGAGCGATATAATCCGCCAGTCTTTACGGCGAATTTATTCCTAATGCCTTATTCATGCGTCGACCTGAGGACTCATTATGAAAGTCGCAAGGGGTGGAAAGGTGGAGGAATTGTGATCCGTGCAGAGCGCAGCTGCGCCCGTTTAAACTTGACTCTCGATTCGTTTCGCTCGCATTGATTCGCGATTCCGCAAATCGAGCAAATTAATATATTCCCGACCGTTGACCGCTGACACGCGTAACGTTTATGCCTTTATTTTTTTTATCTATCTTTTTGCAATGCACGTTCACGTGTGCAATCTTGTTGAATTATAATTATCGTATTCGCCAAGAGAGAGAGAGAGAGAGTTATAACATATGAAATATTAATCACAATGGAAGAAGTTCGAATATAATATGTTCTTACATAAATATTATAAACAACTTTGATTGGCTAGAAATAATATCTTGTATTTATAAATAGAAAGAGACTATGCTTCAGTTTCTGTTACTCTTATCTACCTTGCAAAACACATTTCTCTAGAATTTGGCTGCTTTCGCCAAAAATCCGAACGATAGAAATTATTAACATAACGGACATATGAATGTGCTCGCATAAAATTTGATGTGCATCCACCGTCTCGTTCGCCTTGCACGCTCACTTTTCCTCGCGATAGAGGGAAGTTGGAAATCGTGAAAAGTACGATAGCGCACGCGAGGCGAAACTGCGGGCAAAATCGCTAATCCATGCGGATGAAAGCTCGAAAATAAAATTTTACTGCCATATCAGAAATTTGCGATTATTTCCGCAAGACGGCAAACCGTTAGTTCGGCTGTGTTACGGTGTAGTGATCAATACGATGTAAGAAACTGTTACACAAAATGAGAAATAAGAAATTCGCTCAAGTTATTTTTAGAATAACAGCGAAATATATAATTATGGCTTAAGAATATATCACGGATATGTAAGTGGAAGGATAAGTCCTTAGAAACTCCATCTTCGTTAGAAAGTATAAAGGGATCAAATTCTTTTCTTTACTTCTCGCCCAGATTTGATTACATTTCGTTATTTCCGCGCTCTTCCCTCATATTTAAATTGACGATTTCGCTCATTGCGCCCACGAGGAGCAGAGCTTCGCGTCGTTTCGAGTAGACTGCTGCTCCTTCGCTGTCATCATCATTTTCAATTAGTCTGTAATCACCGGGCGACACGATGCTCGTCGAACGAGCGCGGAAACGGCGGCGTCTCTCCGTCGAGCGACTTATTAGTTATTAAGTTACTTCACGTGTTAATTAAACATTCGGATAACGCCGCCTAAAGCACCAAGATTTTCCTCCTGACATGGCTTCCCCATTTCTCCGCGCCCTTCTCCTCCGATTTCTGCTGTCAGGAGGCTGCTTTCCGCCCTCTGCCTCCCTCTCGCACTTTTCCTTCCACGCGTATACGTCTCTCTTTTTGTTTCTGACAGATGGAAATGGGCGATTGTTTATCATCCTGCGCATCTTTTAAAGCAGCTTTTACAACTTTACGGTTGGCGCGATATTTTCCCCGTAACATGATACAGCTGGATTGAAAAACTCGCCTGGCATATTCTTTATATTTCTTTATATTGATCCGTTGGATGCTCCAGAAATCAGGTACAATTTTGCAGCTTTCAAACCACAAAGATATGCCTAGATTTTGTAACTTTGAGCAAACGGCTCAGAAGCTCTACTTTTGCTCCAAAATGCTTGCTTCTCGTAGTTAAGTTCTTTATTTGAAGTTAAACATTAGCCCGCGATACACAAGAAACGACGGCTTGAAGCTTGAATTACATGAAACATCCAATTTATTTGCTTGCAATCGAGCCCTCTGAGAAGTGAGTCACGCTAAACTTGGCGAGGTTTTAACATTAATACAACAGAGGAACCGCTCTTGTTCCGTAGATTCAATTCAATTTGTATTAATAAGCTACTACACGTATTAATGAGTCGCAGTAATAAAACGATAATATAATGATCCCTTTGATATCGCGGGATCGTTTTGTCCTCGTCATCATCCGCGTTTCCGCGTTTCCATCATCTTCCATCATCTCCTCCCACCCTACGTCCATCCCTCGCGTCGCTCTCCGCGCTTTGCGCTCGCCAGGTTGAGCTCGAATTAGCATAACCAGAGCAGCTTTGATCAATCGCAATGGCACCTCGTTGCGCGACTATGGCCATTAGTATGCACCATTGACCGTGAGCGGCCACTGCGTAATTAGCATAATATAGCAATATCATAACGCGCGTACCGGGAAATGTGTTGGCTGCGGCGATCGTTGGCGGGATAGCACGCGGGGAAAACGGGGGTGGCGAGGGCTGGCCGGAGGGCGATGGAGAGGCGAGCATCAGGCGTGCAGGCCCCCCCTAGGGATCCCGGTTCCCGGCGATGCCGGAGCATACACGGAGCGGTTACACCGACCACCCGTAATGAACTCGGACGTCGCCAACCCTGAAACGGAACAAGCCCGGACAGTTGCGGCCGCTTCTCGGCGACAAGATTCCTGATAAATAACAAATCGGGCCCGCCGCAGCTCGCTCGATGACGACGGCCTGCAACTGCGCGAACCCCCGGAAGCAAGCGCGCCGGAAAATCTCCAACTGCGTACGCGAAACGTGTCGTCACTTACCGGAACGGTTATTTGACATCGTTCGTCCCGTGTCATTTTACCTACCGCGAAGCTCCCCTTTTGAAAATCCCTCGCCGACTATCTCCAAAAAGGAAAAAAACGGAGGAACAGTCTACTATTAACAAGTCTAGCACTTTTTAAAATGGTTTTTTTATTTAAATGATGCAACCTCAAAACATTTTACGGCAAATAGACATAGACGTTAAAAGATCGAATCGATAGAAGAATTACAAATGTAGATTCCTGTTTGCGGAATTGTTTAAAACATCGCTTTCCCAGATTGTATCGCATCAACGATCGTATCTTACAGTTTGCATCTCACGTACATCGCCATTAATTATCACGCTTGAGATACGCTTGACAAATGGATTTATTATACAGTATCAGCTGCGATATCGGCACGATCGGATTTCGCGCGATGCGCGCCGCGATAATGGCGCCGTTCGTAATGGCAATTAATGTATCCCGGGCATCGTAAGAAAACAGCCGCGTGACGTAGCCGCGCGCGTTGGAGGCGAATCGTTAAGGGTGTAAAACACACGAGTAACAGCGCCGATAATCATCGTAGCAGAACAATTAACCTCGCAAATGGGAGTACCCCGCAATTACGGGCCGTTGATTATCGCCGGATAATACCCGGCGCGAGTAACAGGGTGACACGGGTGTTATTATGACGAGCGATTAGCGCTATTCACATCGTCCATCGTTCGCCACGTGCGATTCACGGCATTAGTGTCTTATGAATTCGCTGATTGCGTTTCTGCCCGCGCATACGTGTCCGGTGTGCCGATCGCGACCGCGACAACCAGGTTGGTTGCCCCGGGGGTTCGAAAGGCCCGGGGTCATTTCGCAGGCCTAATTTTCGACGCTGCGAACACCGGAAATGTCCCCCGCATCGTTGCGTTTCCACAGTTGCAAATAATTGCAGGAATTAGTAAGCAAGCAGTGTGTAAGCGGATTAATCGCTCATGATTAAGACTTATCATTGATTCCAAACTTTTATAAAACTTAACGCTTTGAAATCATCAAATTGATTTCGTGCTTATGGCTTCTCATGCGCCACTGGACTTGCTCTCGCGTACGGGCGATCAGGAAAACCTGAAATTCGTTGGATTTACGTCGGTTTTCACCTCCGCTGGAAACGGAGGGGCGAGGGGAGAATCGATTTCGGATTCGGGGAATCTGCCGTTAAAATACCCTCCATCGCGACCAAACGTGGAACGTGTATGTCGATTATTGATTCAGGATACAGGTCGTCCGTCCGTCCGTCCTGGAATGGCTTGGTGCGCCAGTCACATTGACCGAACAAATATGATAGCCGCATTTGTTCGATCAGGATCGAGGGATGGGAAGAGGGTAGAGACATATAAGAGGGATGGTGGAGCGAGGAAGGTCCGGGGTAAGATACGATATTTGCCATGTTATTAGACGGCGGTAGCAGTTCCCGGTGCTCAGTGCGCGATATCGATCGTGCATTTGCCTGATGAGTTGCGTTATGAATCCAAGAGGAGGGGGTGGAAGGGTGTTCAGCGAAGTTCGACGTGCAAAGAGCTTAATACGTCGTTGATTACGAACGCTCGTAGCGATCCCCGGATGTACGCTTGCCGCAAACCCCGCTGTTTTTTAGTCTCTTTTCCAGAGCCACCCCTGCGCCCCCGTCATCCCTTTACCGTGAAATGCGTAAAACCGCTGTTTCCGCGAGGCGAAACGCAGCGAGACGCGACCACGTGTCGTCATGGGTGTGGAGCCAATAAAACCGACGACCGATTTGTGGAACGCAACGACCCGTAAAAGCGATCCTTGATAGGATATAGCGAAACTGCCGTCGCCCGGAGCGCTCCCCCGGCTTCCTCCCTCTCTCTACCCTCTCAGCTGCATCTAACACTTTTAAACTGTAAGTTTCTGCACTGGTGACATCGTGATTCAAACCCGGAGTATCTGTAATTGAGTCTCTGCTTTTCCAGCCATAGCATGCCGGCATAGCATACCTAAATGTTTTGTCTCTGCGAAACGATTAAAAAATCGATCAACTCAAAACGGTCGCAAACAGCTGCAAAATTGACATTGAAAGACGATTCGATATTCCCAATATAAAATTCTCGTCTAAATTGCAGAAAAATCGAGAAAGGGGATAAAAATGCTGAGCGTGACACTCGCGTTCATCGCTTGTGCTTTCCACGCTCTCATTGCCGTCTCCAACCAGAAGTCTAAATTACTCAGCGTCGATTCGGGATTATTGTGAATCCTAGCCACCGGCACGTCACCTAATACCTCCCATCTCCGTCATGTGATTTACCCCGAGCGGGATATGTACTGTCCCGACCGCTCCGTGGTTTATCGTATTTTCGAAGCGTCCCTCGGTCCGTTTGCATCCTCCGGCTCGTTTCGTTTGTCCTGGTGATGCGCAAGAGGCACGCTTCGATTTCTGGGTCAAGATGCCTCGAGGTGTCTCGTGATTGTGCGGTAGTCGCAATTCCGGGCGGAATTGGCCGAGTCGCGACAATAGTTCATCGTCGGGCCGCAGTAAGTGGGTTATTATAGGAAACTGTCTGTGGCGCCTCCGACGCGGAAATTGCTTATACATTAAGCAAATACGAGAGAGAAGGAGAGACAAAGAGGGAGGGAAGCAATAGAGAGAGAGAAGGAAGAGAGATGAAGAGAGGAAAGGGGGAGAGATTACCGTAAAGCGCGATGTGCCGCGCGAAAAGCGGATTACCATATTGCGGATATATCTACGGAATCAATCGTACAGACATTTAAAACGTACCCCGCCGCCGTTACAATCCGCAATGCGAATCGAAAATATCCCCTTGCCATTGATCGCCTCTTAGCGAGCGATTCGAGTCTTTCATGAACACGCGCGCACGCGGAATAAATCCGTGCTCGCTTGCAACGTAACGCGCGATATCGTAACGGAACGGTGTGCACTTCGTCGTAATTATTTCGCGCAAGATACTGCGCGACGTGCAGCTCACCATGGGAGCAGAAACACGCTGTATATATGTACGTATTATTACATTCCACGGCTGTGAGTGGCTTTTCGGTTGGTCCGACGAAACCGTATCTTCTTATAGCGTATCGCCGCGGTAATACTCGGCGTATACTGCAGGGAGACTGCAGCGTGTGCAAGGTACACCGCGATATTTGACGTTATATACTTACGCGTTAGTATACGTTAGCCAAGTGTAGTTAAAGGAAGTTTGAAACCACTCGATTTCCCGAGTTTCCACGGCTAAGGAGCCCTCAAATCCAAGGAATTGCCGGGGCAGGAATCTTTATTACGTTCCCTGAGGTATGTTTTCATTCTACCTATGGATGGTACTCCAGCAAGTGAAGTAATTGCACATGGCGCAATCCACCCCCGCTTGTTTGAAGATGTAATGATTTCAGGCGCGCTCTCCTTGTCACGTGTATGTACACCGTGTATCAATGTAACACGGGACTTCCTTCTGTTACTGGATCGCTTTGTTACATCTCGTCCCACATGAGCGTTACTCGCATTGCTCGATATTCCTTTATATATCATTACATTACTATTACGTGTCATACATATTACAATATTGTTGCAATGCTGTTATCCTACGCCTGTTATCCGGAATCGATTGTCTTCTTCTCTTCGCAGCAGCGAATGGCGTGATATTCAATTCTCATATACTTACCATCCATCGTCAGACAGACAAAAGTTCGATGGAATTCTGAGATAACTAGGAAACGAGGTCGCCATTACGCAACGAGAGCTCGCTGTGAACACTCCGATCGCGATCGTCGCGGGGATCTGTCAGCAGTTGACCGCACGGCGAATAAATCTCGATCGTTCGCGCCCACTTAGGTGTTCCGTTGACGTTATCGAAAGAAAGTCCGCGACATGGATGAGGAACGTTCGACGAGCTCCGGAGGAGGCCTTAATTACTCGTCGGGGTGGCGGGCACGTGGCAATTTAAACTTCACGACCTTAACTGCCGGCGTGGTTGGCCGAGGGCGAGCAGGCAGAGCGAGCGAGTAGGTCGATGCTGCAAAAAGACGGGAGAACGCGAGGGAGCGAGAAGTGAATAAAATTTGAGTCGCTCGGAGCCAGTCACGCACACCTCGCGTGTTAATCATTCTGACTTATGTGTCGGCATCGCCTGGAACAAGCGACGGTGATAAACGCCCAATGCTCCGACCGGGCGCGCTCGTCCGAAGGAGGAAAGCTGGGAAAAGGGGTCGATGCAATGCTCCGAATTAATATCTGTGTGACTGTACTCTGCCTTGTCAGCCTAAAAACCGAAACTGACCGCGAACGGTAGCCGGTAGTTGAGAGATCGTCACGAGCGAGACGTTTTATACACGGCTTATATTAAGTGTACGCTTTGGTCCGCTTTCTTCGTTCTCACTAGTATTCTCTCCTTATTTTCTTGTTAATTTAGGGATTGTAAATCTTGCGTTACGGCCGAGGGTGCAATCGGACATGGGAAGACTATGTCCGATGCGGGAATAATTTAAAAAGCCGACTTTACCCGGTTGGAATTCATAGATCTGTTCTGACATATGTCAGAAACAGAATAAAAGAGAAATATGCCTGTCAGCGTTATCACGCGTCAGTTATCGCCAATCAATAAATATTACCACGTGGCCATTATTTTTGACATGGCGTAAAACGTATTTTTTGATTAATACTCTGTAATCTTTCCGTTTAAAAGCGTTTGTCTATCTTCGTCCGCTTCCAACAAGCTTGCCCGTCTTTATCTTAAAGACATCGTTTTATCCGCACAACGAAGTCAGCTTTCGTCCTTTGTTTAAATAACGACAATTTTTGAACGTCGCCGTCGGGAACGTTTATTTCTGTCGACAGAAAGTGTGCCAGCGGTTGTCTCAGCGCGTTAATTTTGTGGGTCGCATTAATGGAAATAATATCGTGCCCGACATCAGACTGAAAGCGTACGTATGTCGTCCGACATCGCCGCGACCGTTGCGCTTGCGGAAAAAGAGAACAACGTTCCCCCTGAAAGAAAGACAAATAGGAGAAAGAGATCTGGTCCGTGGCAAGCGCAGCGACAGCGTTTGCTCGCAAGAAGGTCGAATTGTTTGTTCTACGAGTAACCAAGAGTTCACGAAGTTTCAGCCGGCCGGCCGCTCGCTCTTACATTTTGATCCGAGTGCCGTCGCGGACAATCCTCGCTCGCGATTTCTTCGCGAGTGCGAATCTTGCACCCGGGGAGAGAACACGCGGGAAACGGAGGACGGGGCGGCGGCGGTAGTCGAGGAATAGCGTGAGCCAAAGAGGGTGGGGAAAAAAAACGAGATGATGGGAGACGTCGAGAGGAACTTCCGCCGAAGTAGCGAGCGGCTGACTTTTAACCGTACGACGAGCAGAAGTGGATGAACCTCGAAGGAAGCCGGGATCGTGGAATAGCGGAAGAGGGCAGGAGAAACGACGGGTTCGGTGAGAGGCTGCCGGATAGGCGACGAGCTGAGATTGCAGCAAGGCGGTAAATAACACGTCACTCGCCACCCCGTTTACTTTGCGCCACCATCGGCGGTGCTCGCAGGGGAGGTGCGGTAAGTTCGTCGAGGAACGTTGGCTGCGGGAGGAAGAGCAGGAGGAGGAAGAGGCGACGTTTGCCGGTGTAAATCGTATCGGCGGAGGGCGATCGAGATTTAATTAAAGCTTTCAACAATGAAATCTTTGCGACGTACATGCCTCCGAGAAGATACGCTCGATGGAACGTTCTCTCCGTGTGCTCTTATGCAAAATTGGGTTTTCAAGAAAATAAGTACGATCCGTGATACTAGTCTGTGCGAGTAAATTCAATATCGGCTTGTGAAGTAAGTAATTTTCCGATAGATGAATTTTTCGCAAATCTCGAGGCGTCAATCAAGAGTAACAGCGCGCAACAGCTTGAGAAGTAGCGCAGAAACATTGGAGATACATTCTGTACACTAGATGTACGTATTTGAGATATAAAAGATAAATTTAGTGTAACCCATATAAAGGCGGGCAATTACTGATTCTTGAAAGGGGAGTACGCGCCACGAGAAACGTAGCAACATTCATTACGGCAGCAAGTGCCATAACATAAAACTTTAGTCGTCCTCAAGAAGCAAATGATCTCTTTTTAAGATCTCCCATCTTTCGGGAGACGAGCTCATAAAACCACTGTCAATATGTGGTTACAATGGTGTCAATCATTTCGCTCGCGGTACTCGAGAATAGTAATTGAAATTTTCGGCGAGGAAATTGCACGGCAGAAACGTTGAGGACAGAATATCAAAGTTCTCTCATGGAAACTGGCGTTATCGAGCCTTCGGCCTTTCATTTTCGAAATCGCGATGCCCCCGGCCTCCCTGTCCCCTCTGATATTCCCTATAACTTCCGTCAGTCACCGTCGCGCGGCGACACGATAACGTCACCGATGATCTACGATCAATCTCTACCGGGGAGGTGGCGGAAAGCGTGAGGGTGAGACAGGGAGGAAGGCAGGCGATCTACGAACAATGACTCTCGCGCGCGGAGGGCATAAAACGACGGGCGCAGCCCGGTGAAAGCCACTTCATGGTAATTACGCCGTGCGATCCCCTGATCATCTGGAAGGCGTTAAAGCGCAAATGAAATCAGCCGACAGCCCGGGTAAAGGGGGGCGAAGTGCCCGGGGGAAGCGGGGGAGTTCTGCACCACCCCGCGGAGAACGACGAAGGATGATGGATAGGTTCACGCCGGCGTAACCGCCGGCGTTTCTAACAGCCATTTCGTAATTACACCAGCAGCGATTCGTTCACCCTCGCGTCTTATCTATCGGGGCCCATCAATAATCCTTCTCCTTCTCGTCCTCTCCATCTTGCTCCGTCTGTCGTCGTTACGCGCAGACACGTATAAGCGCCCTTCTTCCCGTGGTGCAGCCGTCATGTGAGGCGCGGCGCTCCACTCTTCGGTGATTTTAAACAAAAACCCCCGCAGAAGTCATCGGTACGACGTTCAGCAGCAGGGATTTTACGAAAATATCACGTACCTCCTCGAAGGATATTAAATTCTGAGATTTATCTCGGCCCCGTCAACCTCGCGCGCGACCGTGCTATTATCGAGATCGATTTCCATCTTACATGCTCCAGCGAAATCCCGACGGAATCTTTTGGAATTACAGTCATTATATCGATTTCAACTTTTACAATTAGATCTGGAAAATCGTAATGCTCTTATCTGGATTATTCTGAGCGGCAGGGCCAGCGAGAAAGAAAAAGAACTGTAATACGTTCGAATCGAGAACTGTAATACGTTCGAATCGAGAACTGTAATACGTTGCTCATCACATATTTATCGAGTTCTCCATGCTGAACTTGTTTGTTTTACACTTCGTATCGAAATCGAGCTTTGCAATTTGAGTGAAAAATAAACAGATAGGAAAAAAATTGCTTTGCGATATCTCTATTGTTTCTCGCGTTACCTAGTTTGCATTACATTCATGGGTGCAAAAATAATCCATGCAAGCGGATAGATGCGATAATTGCATATCATTATACCATTAAACATTGTTGTCCAGTTACCCTGCCGAAAGGTTCGAATTGTACGCATGAAATCGAGCCCTCATCGCGTATTTACTGAGCTTCGGCGTTCAGCTTTCGCCATTCGATCGAAGTATCGCTTTGTAAGCTGAACAATTGAGAATTATCTGCGTGGAACTAATTTCATAGCCCTGCAGGTATTATTATTGTATTCCCTGCGCGAAGCCATTACGTTAAATATTTCTGCTTATATTCGGTTATGAGATTATAACGGGAGAACGTAAGCTGCAGCTTTGCCGCGCTGCTTCAATCTTAATTAAGCTTGGGACATTAATTACATTAATAAATGTGAGCTTGCGGTTTCTTTGCGACCTTTTTGTATAAGCAATTTACGTTTTATATATATATATTTATATATATTATATGTATTATATCCTTTTTCATTTATATTTCTTGCTTATTATTACAGTTTTGCGTTATTATCTGTAATGTCACTATATAGCAGACGAAAAAGTGTGATATTCCTGCTATTTCAATTCTCATTGTAAGACGCTGTGTTTCACGTTTCAATTAAAAATAACTAGATTAACGTTTCTATTTATGATCTCAACTGAAGAAAAATCCGAGCACGATGCTACTTTGAGTATGACTCAACTCGAAACATTGATTATCCGAGATTGCAGTCTCCTCGCATAATATCGCTGGAATGTTTCGTTTTCCAGCTGACAATCTCTTAATCACGCGGGACAACGTTTTTACCGCGTGACTATTAACATCGTAAATATTCTGTCTATCATCGCGATATCTCAACATCATGAATCTCTTGCATCGCGTCGCATCATCATAACTGTGACTTCTTTTCACGACAAATCCACGATACACCACGGAATACGTCGTAAATCATTGTGGCATTTGTTAAGTACAAAGCGTAATCTTTCCCCTCCCTTATCTGTGGTAGTAACGCGTGGCTATCTCGCCATCATAATTGATCGTGCGAAGGAAAACGGCAGACCAGACATACGATATCGGGCAACGCATTCTGTGCTCGTTTCCCTTCTCTCTTCCATTAGACACGTTCTATTTAACTGCTTACGGAGGCAATTAGTTCAAACCAAAAACTTGCTTTCGAGCTTCCTGAAGCTTCCTTTATTTGGGAAATAAAATTCCATGTAAAAGAAGCAAATGTATGTTAGCGTGCGCTAATTTTAGGTTGCGTTCGGTCGATCTGTTAGGAAAGGATCCCTTGACGTCGCTATCGGCTCGGTCTCCTGGTAACTGTGCAGGTAAATAGATGTATCAGAGGGGAGAACTGATCGGCGGATCACACAAAGAATACGCAATGTCACTCCGTTTGTCAGCCTATCCGAAATTGTCGTGATACCCCATCGCGACCGCACGCACTTCAGTCTCGTGCCTCTTGCGCACTCATTACAATGATATCCGCTGGATTTCGTCGGATGATTAATTGTCCCTTAGCAGGCGTTCTCTCCGGGACGATTTGTAGGACGAGAGAAAAACGCGACGTCGCTGTAAATCGATTGAAGCCGCTCGAAGCTGACGGCCGCGGCGGTTGGCGACGTGAATTCCGAAGGAATCGTTACGGAAATCATGGTTCATAAATTAAGGTCTTCTGTAATCTTCTGTATGATCGCGCGTAAATCTTAATTATTCAGCACGCATTCTAAAACAAGCTTTGTTATCGTAATTACATCCAACTTTGAGAGATGAAAACGCAACTTCCAGTTTAGAATCAACGTAGAAGACTCGCAGCATTCGAAATAGAGCGATCGACTCGAAAGGCACTTTCCTCTTTCCTTAAATCAAAATGATTTCCAAGAAACGAATTATTTAATTGATCTCGCGCTTACTGCGAGTAATGCAGTTTCACTGGTAGTTGCGTTAATATCGGCGTTAAAATCTTGTTTTATCCGCGAGCCGAGACGGTTGGTTCGTTATTGAAGACAAAAGGCATCCCTGGCCCTTCGCTCTCCGCGTCGCCCCGAGTCGCGAGTGTGCTAATTATAATTCAATTTGCCCGTACGGATTTCGTTACCATCAGTCACGGCGGTCCCCGTTCACCACGCTCTTCCAATCGTGGCGGCGTTTTGTTTCGTTATAACGAGTATCCTTCCTCCCATTTTCCTTTTTCCACGGCGGCATATCCAATTTCTGCCGGATATTATTAGTATCGACATTTTCTGCTGTGGATATAATAGACATTGTGCGTCCGCGGAACGCATGGGAGGCGAAGCGCTCTGAAAAATTCCTTTCTCCTGGCAGAATTTTTTTCCTGTTTTTTTTTTTAGACGCGGATGTATTATGAAATTCTCCTCGCTATCCGATCGCGATGCCGAAATGCAGCGTTAATAACAGCGCGTAACGCAAACCTGCACAACTGTAAATTTATTCAGTGTGTAAGGAAGTTTTATCGGGTTTGTTAAACAGCGGAAATGCACAATGATCGTGTCGAATTTATTTTCGTTATTACGCATCGCCGGTTTTCACGCACATGTGGAAAATAGCACATATCTTGTGCACTTATTTATCAAGAGTAATCTTGCAATTTACAAAGAGTAATTTTTATCATTACTGTTTATTGTAATTATAACAAGATAAATATATTTTAAGATTGATATGGACGAGAGACGAAATTTATTAAATTAATTTTAGATATTAGATATAATTTTAGGCCTCCATGATGAGATCTGTTGAACTATTTAAGCTGGCCTAGAAGTCTGAAATTCTCTACTGTTCTCTCTTTTATCTTTATTTTCTTGGTAGAATGTTAATGTAATATGCAATGTCTAGCCGTGCTAACTTATACATTGTCCCAGGATTACCGCGTCGTTGCTTATCTACGCTCTCCAGCTGCATGTTGGCACGCCACGACGTCGGGGATATTTGTTTCCGGAGATATTTATGTTTCAATTTGTTTTATTCCTGAAATTCGTTCTGAACAAGCAGATGACAACAATAGAATCATATTTTTGCTATAATTTGACACGAATATGCGCAAATGGGAATAGATACATTTTTTACACATCTAAATAAAATATTAACATTTTGAAAATTAATAAAGTGGAACAATAAATGGAAAACGAGTTAAGAAATTTTTAATATTTTACGTTATATATTGCATCCTTAAATCCTACCACATGTATGCAATAACAAGCGCAATAAGAAGCGTTTCCAGCCAATGATGAGACATATAAATTCGCGGTTTCCATCCGACTCGACGGCGAGCATCCGAGAGTCGATCGCGCGTGCAAGAGCGTCGTCGGATGGCCGCGGGCAGCGGGGGACGGGAGAGGGGCCCGTGTACCAAGGGTCGAAGGAGTCAGGCAGAGCCCCAGGAGGAAGGCGATTTCGTCGCGCGAGCTCCGAAGGGTTCGATAACGAAGATGATTGGGAGCGCGATTGGTGGCGACGGTAACTGCGTTAACGGGGTAATAATAACCAATCTCGAGGCGATTTCCTCCCGACCCGACCAATCAGAAGACGCGCTCCCATTTCCGGAGCCGGGACCATCCACCCCGTCTCTTCTCCTCCGCTGTCCGGGGCCCTCCTCCCTCGCAACGGTAATCGAATTTTTGAGCAGCTCGTTTTCAAATCCCGAGAGCCATTCGCCGCGCCGTCGATGTCCGCCGTCGTCGTCGTCGCCGTCGTCGTCGCCATCGCCGTCGCCGCTGCATTTCCGCCAACGTCTCTTTGTGCGACACTCGTAAGTTCGCTCTCGTCCCCTTCCGGTTGCACTCGAGACCGCCCCCGCCCCGTGTTCCCTGGCATTCCTCACCCCCTTATTGCGCGGAACAACTACCTGTGCGTTCAGGCGGAACGACATCGGACCAGCCCTCGCTCGGCGCATTTTTCTCGCGTTGGCTTGTAATAACGATCTTTTTTATTATCGCGATTCTTCACTCGCCGCCCGCCTTCCCTCTTCCTGTCCTCTTGCACCCCCAAGACCGCGCGAGATGCCAAATTTCAATCAAACTTGGCCGAATTTCAAGGCTTCCGCTACGAGTGGCGATACGACACATCGTCTCGTGTAAATTTCGGGCGATCCTTCTTCTTCTCTTCCTCTCTCTCTCTCTCTCTCTTTCTCTTCTCTTCTTCTGAATATCACCAGGACGCTCACTTTGCGGCCGGTTGCTGATGTGCCTATTTCTACTTCCCTGCTATTCAGCTGTTGGCTGATTGCAAGCGATTTGTTTCTTTTTTGTCAGCGTCGCGATTGATAAACAGCGTTCTCCTTTTACTTCTCTCGATGCTTTATATATATTGTTAGAGCTAATATTAGTTTATACGATGCGTGCAATTTTATCGCAATGTATGACTACACACGTAAAATCTAAAATAGTGGGTATATGCAAATAGTATGTAAATCTCCTCTACTATTTACACAAATCGGGAACGTAGAATTTTATATTTCTTTCTCGACGATGTAAAATATTGTTGCTAGCAGACGCTCTTTTAATAAATCAGAAGCGTTTTTACCAAACCAGTAACCTGTTAATGACTCGGATCACTCAATCGCCGCATTTCCACTATTTATCGCGTTATTCTTATGCCTGGCTACCACGGTCTCTACATTTTGATACAATTATATTTGACAGAAAGAAAGAAAAGAAAAGGAAGAGTATAAGTACGCGTTCGCAGCGCGGCTCGTGAATTTGCCAGCCTCATCGCCGAGTTTTGCCGCTTGCGTACATCTCGTCAGCGAGTTTGCCCGTTGCCGCTCAAAGTATACACCGTCTGCCTGGCGTCGCGACGAGCAAACAGTCGTAACGGCCGTAACAGTCGTAACAAAATCAAATTTCGCCGAGCGCGTCGACGTCCCTTTTTCCCTGCCTACCGTTTATCCGTTTCCTCCTTCTCTCGCGTGTCGCGCTCACTTAACGTTCGAAAGCCCGATCTGATTCCCAATACGAAGACTGATCGCTGCCACGTCTCGACCGCGATCCGCGTTTGAGTTCGACGTCAAGCTGAGGAAGTTTGAGAAGTCCGTTTCAAAGCACGTCGAGCACGAGGTTGAGCTAGGATATGCCATTACTTTCAGTCAATCGACTGTATTGATGAGAAAAGATATTACCAGGGTGATAACCCGAAAGCGGTTGTTTACGTGAATCTAAAGCGTGACAATATCCCGGTCTCAAACTCTTCAGGGTTAATCGAATGCCCGCCGAACTGCTGCCTCTCGACATGTGAAATTCCGCCAACTTAGGCGGACGTCGTCACGGCTCGCCAAGTTACGTGGACACCCCGATACGGGTGGGCGGGTGGTCCTCCGGGTAGTTGTCTGGCGCAAAGATCGCCCTCGATGGCCGGTAAATCGCAGAAGGGACTCGATTGCCTCCCTAAGAAAAGCGTTTATGGGGCTAAGCTGACTCGTGGAGGAGGCGTGTCCTGGCCCGGAGACAAAGCAGCCAGATGTCCCTGACGGTCCCGCCATCGCGTCCTTCCGATTATCCTTTACCCTCGTCTCGCTCCTGTCGCTTATACTTTTCACTTTTTATCCGCGCCTCTCTCGTCCTCTTCATCCTCCCACGAACGTTCGGATCGTTAAGATTTCTGTCGTCGCCGTGAAAGTATTGAATCAGGACTGACCCGCTTCAAACTTGCTTGTGCAGCTAGTACTGCGTTTCAAGTAGTTGTATTCGAGGATATAATGCCGGCACAATCATTTTTATTGTTGAATTATAAACTGTTTACTTTGCAGAAGCCCTTTGGTTTCCGATGGAAAAATTATTTTAATTTAATTTATCTTAAAGGGGATAGTGCACCCGCACTCGTTACTCGTTTTTTCTCTGCATTATTTAATCCCGAATTAGTCGCATGAGAGCGAATATTTGTTAAGAAGAGATCGTCTTCGTGTCGTAAGGAGTATTGATACTTGAGCGGACTAAGTAGTTCTGGAACCGGTTGAACGGAGGAAGGGAATATCGCCGGATTCTCTAAACGGAAAAGAGCCGTGGCGCATTTCTCCGTCTCCGCGGCAAGTTAGACTATTTTCTCAGCAAGTTCGGTATAAGTTCCTGGATATAAGCTCCCCGCCCTTATTTTGCTCCATTTCCGGACTCTTAATTACTTTGCTAATTCTTAACTGGGAACCTCGACGTCGTCTCAAAGTCTGAAATAACAACTCTCATTCCCGATCCCAGTTTACTTCGCCCCGCACCTCCCGCGTGAATCTCTAAACCGGAGAACGATTCTTCCTCTTTTTTTTCTATCAGTCTTACTCTCGTTCGTCTCGCGTTCATTCTCGGCCATTCGACTAACTACTGAACTCGGCTAGAAATCAATTACTTTCGCTTTATTTCTTCGAGATAATTCCGGTTCATAATATCAAGTCCATAGAAAGATATAGACCTCTGATTATAGTCGATAATACTCGTAGATGTACAAACTGATTTCATAAAAATATACTTTCATCTTGTTAAGTTTTGTTTAATAAAAACAATATGTATGTTGTAAAACAGATATATGTGCGGATTGCGATATATATACATAATTCTAGCAAAATTAAATTTTCTTGGATAACATCATTTTCGGTATGTTGGAAGAATTATCGGTGTGTAAAATAATTTTCACATATTTATTGAAGAGATTTTAGTGTAAAATTATGGAATCTCTTAATAATATTTGGTATACTAAAATGACATTTTACATACAATTGAGTAAAGTAAAATATTTCTGATATTATATGTATATCCTGTTTAAAATGTGAGATTGTATCGTAAACCTTAATCTGCTTCATGAAACAAACAAATTTCAATTTAAAACGTAATTTCAACTGTTATTTTCGTCTCTTGGAAATAATTAATGATGAAATATTTTTAAATGAGTATAAAATAGTGAATATATTATCTATAATGCATATATCAATAATACATTTTGTATTACGAATTTGACCAATGATTCTGTCCATACTTATATGTACAATTATATACTGTTTTTTAAATAAATAGCGTTATTTATAGTCGATATAAACTTTACAGATAGAAAAAGGAGAAACAGCATAGATCTCTTTCTCCCGGCGAGATTTATGACGCTAAATGAGGCATAAAGAAGTTGTGGATCTGATACACTGAAAGTTTGATTCGACGGTATTTGCGCCGTCTGATATTGGGCTCATTGAAATTATACAGTTATCGATCACTGTCGCCGTAAGCATAATCTGACAGCGGATCGATTCCGCCTCGTGCTGCCCCAATTCTAAACTGAATACCATTATCGTCGCATTAACGTTAATTTAATGACGATACAGACACGAACTGAATTGAACCTTCCCTCGTTTCATTGTTATCAGATACCAAGAAAATTAAAAACTGACGAAGCTTAATTGTTTTCGCCAGAAACGGTAGAATAAAATATCCGCAATTTTCTCCACACGTTCAACAGTAACATTATCGTTAAAAAATTATTTCAATAATTTAAGAAAGAAGGGATTTAATAATTATAAAGTTACATAAATAATAACTTTGCTATATCCTAGAGCAGAACTAATAAAACTCGTTCCGTAAATCTTATTCGTAGAAAATATTCCTTTTGTTGCAATGCGACTTGCATTCTCTCGTTCGACACGCGGTGAGAATTGTCACGCACATCATGAATCGACGATTGGTGCATTGAATATCTCGCTGGAAGACCGTCGAGAGTGACTTCGCTGGAAAATGCGGGAACCCGTACGAACGCGTCATAAATTTCTCCATCGGCAGGCAGTTCCTCTCATCCCTTCCTCCCTGGGGGTAGTAGCAGCCCCTCGTCCCTTTTTCCCGGGGGCCGATCGGCTGGCCGTTGTTAAACTTGCGGCCGATAAATCAGACGATCCCGTATAAATTTGTTACCCGCGAAATCGCGCACGGATGCCCGCGCGCGCGGCACGTCTTTTCTCTCCCACCCGGTTTCGACCCCCGCAGGAAACCCACCCGCACGTTCCCAACCCTTCCCAACCCCGTCTTTGTCTTCGGCGCGCGTTTACCGCTGTTTCCGCGCGCATTTTTAGCTATCGCGTAAATAACTACCGCGCCCATAAAACCTGATATACCGCCACCGGTACGATACGAATCTATATATCGTTGCCCGCGATAGACGCAGCCGCCCACGGGCGTTCAGCCCCTCGGCACTTCGCGGATTTATAGAGCGTTTTCGACCCGAGGGAGAGGCCAAGTGTGTACAGAGACCGATGCCTCTCTCGCGTGCATCCTATTAAGGGCTGTTTCATTGCGAGCGAGTCCGAGATAGTAGCGTGCCCCGAATAGTAGCCTGCAGATGGACACTCTCTAATCACCTTTAAGCGCCGACACCTGATTTCGACGAACCTCGAACGTACTTCCGTCTTCTCGTGACTATCGTGCGTGTAATCAATGGAATCATCATCGATTATCGATGAGCCAATTGTCCTGAGGATAAATAACTTTACCAAATACATGATTTCTTATCTTGCGCTTTACTTTAGCCGCTGATTCTTGCTGAAAAGTTTTACGGAAATCGTATTGATAATCTTCTTAAGTAATAGTCACATTAATCAATAATCTCCTTAATCAGTAACGACGTTAATGAGAATTCCGCGACTGCTTGTTCGGCTGATGGGTTTCGGGGCCCGCTCCCGTTAGAGAGTGGCTTGGAAGGCGCAGTTATCGCGCCTAAGTAATTTCGAGTACCGGCATCGGCGCGCGGTAGCGGTTTAGGGTACCTCCTTAGGTAACGGGCGAGACTAAGGGTAAGGGAAGATGGGGGATGAAGGGTAATGCACGGCGTAACCGTAGAAACAGAGTGGCAGCGCGTCGCCGAACACCGAGCATTGTCCAATCAATGCACATTGAGACAAAGATAGGAACCCGAAGGACCCCTATCCTTTCACACCCCCTTTTCCTCCCTCGTGCCTCCTCTCGACGCCCGCATACCCCTGCACCAGTAGCGTCGCGCTGATGCCCGCAGGCACCGTAGCCTATCTGCCAGCGACCGATGCTACTCCGGTGATTTAGGTGCCTTGCTAATTACCCCGAAAGATCGTCCTGGATTCACTTAGCCGGATCTTGGTATTTCTGTCCCCCGCCGTCGCGATCGATGCCTTAATGGTGGTTACCCGTTGCTCGATCAAGCTCGTCGTCGTCGTCGTCGACCGGTTATTCGTTCACCGCAGCTCCGACGCTTCGCCGGTTCGCGTCGTGAGGGAGATCCGCGCGGCGAAATGATTTCGTTCCTTTCGATTCGTGATTAAACCCGCGGCGTAATTAAACGTCGGGAATCCGGCGAGCAATTTCACCACCACGAGCCATGGCGTTCTCGTCGTCCCACGAGGACGGCGCGACGCTCTCTAAGCGTTCCCGCGCATCGGCAACGATAACTCTCTAATCAGAGGCTTGTGCCCCGTTAATTATTCTTGCATGATTAATGGTGACTGATGTCCTGCAGCGTCCTCGGCAGCAAACGCCGGGGACGTCAGGCTAAGCCGGGGCTGTGGAGACGTTCGTGTCCTCCTGTTGGCCGTGCAACAACCTCTGGGACGAGCCGGGTCGTCGGCGGTGACACTGCTGACGGCGGTAGCGTTCCTAATCAACGGATCGCACCCCCAGGAGCCGGAGTTCTGACAAATGAAAAGAGAATGAAAGGGGGCGGCCGCGGGCGGGGGTGAACCCACGTGCGTGCCTCTTAATTAAATTTCTGCTGACCGAGAGTGTGCCCTTTTCAAGAGGAACGATGGGGGGTAGCGCGGAAATCCTACTTCTTTCCGCTTTCATGCGCGGCGTTCATGCTCTGACGTTGCTCAAGAATTTCGTTGTAGCGAGGTTATAGATGCTTCTTGAAGCGTTGATGCGCGATGTAATTAATAAATAACAATTGAACAATAACGGCATTACATTCTCCATAATTTTCTTCTATCTAAATTAATTATTCAAATTGATGATAGCCACACAAACAAAGCGTAACAAACAGAACACTTGTTACATGAAAAATAATTTCGTTTATACGTGTAATAAATAGATGAAGCACAAGATTTGATAAACGCGGAGAAACTTTTGCTACCTTAAACAAGGAAAGAATTAGACTATATCTAATTATTTCCTTGTTAAGTAGTACAACAGCTACTTAATATCATCTTTCGTTTTTTGAAACAGGTGACGTGTCTTTGTTGTGGCATAGTTTTACAAAAGATGTAGTTGCTAAAAGCAATTATAACTTATTTGATCGTGGTGAACGCAGGAACGAGAACGAACAAGAGAGAGAGAGAGAGAGAGAAAGTACATGTTCAAAAAATATTTAAATATTTCCAAGCTACACCCTTACACATTGCGTGGCAGGTAGCAAACCGGCCAAGCGGGATACACTGTTGCAAGGTTTATTTAGTTGGCACAGGCTGAAGAGGATCGTTTATGGCGGTCTAAAACGTCGGTCTAAAATGACGCAACAGCAACAACATCGTCGTTGCCGCCTGGTGTTGCGGTTTCCACGTTAACGTACTCGGACCACGTAACCGCTGGTCACAGGCAAGCCGGTTATGGACAGTCTTGCAATTTTGGACCCTCTGTTCTGTATCGATACTTTGGAACTAGAACGAGCATCGCCTCTTCGCTACTCATAACGGCAGGAGGGAAATTTTATGGACGTCAGATACGGTCGGTTCGTTACTTTCTCCGTATCAATTTTTGCATTTTCCCCAAGCACCGAGATGAACCCCGCGGTGAATCGCCACTTATCGAGTTGAAACATACAAGATTGGATTTTATGAAACAAAATATCGTCTCTACGCTGTATTTCGTTTTATTGGTTCTTTAACTGATTTTGATATTTGGAGAGCGGAATAATGAATTCAGCAACTTGGAATGTTTCGTATAACATCTCGACATATAATTGTACATATGAAATGCCTTGATTAAATTAGATGCCATTTACTTTGACAAAATTTTTCAGAATAATTTCTGATATTAAATGTACATTTTTCAGTACTCTTCAAGGTAGCTAAAGTAATCACGTAAAAATTAAAATTTGAAGGAGTTTATAAAAGTTTCATCGATAGATGCAGCACTGCACATTCTAAATGTTCAATTCCGAACGCTGTCGTCAAACGACGATAAACTGCTAAGCAGACCTTACATGCTTATTACCGAAGACGGTTGGTCAATGACCACACTGTTGACTCTGTCCTCCTCGGAATTGTCTTCGTGCATATTACGTTTCGCGAGCAGCCTATTATATTAAGTAGCAAAGAGGGACGCGATACATAACAAGCGAAATGTCCTAAAGTTACGAGGCTCGCGAGCTGGCGGTAACGTAACACCGCTCCTTTGTATAATTCTACACTACCGAGATCGTAACTGCCAGCTACGATGTGCTTAGATTATGGAGAATGCACTCGCGTTACGTACTCAGTCTCGCCGATGTTCCGAGAGCATCTCTTCACGGTGCGATGCTTCTGGAAAAATGCTTGCGTAAAAATCCTCGCCCTTTATGTCGTACACGCATTTATGAAGAGCCGTGTTTCCTCGCGCAAACAGTGATAAAGTCCTCGAGACACGCGAAATAATTTTTCTTTATGTCTCTTCTTTCTGTCTCTCTCACTTTCTCTCTTTCTTTGAGTTTCTTCTAGATCTCAGAGCAGCTAATACAATTTCCGATATTTTATTCGTAACCTGGCAAATACAGAAATAAGCTTCTCTTGCAGCTTGATTATTAAATCAACTAATTTTGGACTTGAAGTAATATATCACCGCACAAAGATATTTGATGATTTCTCCTTTCATGACAGAGCGTTATTTGACGTTCATTTGTTATTTGTTTATCTCATGAATAAAAATTAAGATGATATATTTACTTAGTTTACGTACCAACATCGAGATTCATCTCGTTGAAGAATTCAAGTCTCCCTCTCCTCACTCTCATGGGAATAGTATAATGAGGTCTTGGGAAAGCGTGAAATGATCTTTCTTCATCGATCATTTGTATTCTGAGCGTCGAAAGCGAATAATTCCTCGGCGACGACTTAGTTTTATTGGCGCTTTATTCCGCCCGTAAACCTGTTCGATTTTATACGGCTGCGGAAGTACGCGCGCGTTTTTCCTCTCGATTAGAGGCATCCCGTCCCAACCCGCCACTGTTAACTCGCTTCCGTTCTTTCGCTTACGTTCACCTGTGCTCTTTTACACGGCACGTACTGTTTCACAAGCCGGTCGCTCGCATTATTCCGAGCGCGGTGCAATTCACGCCGGGAATTAACGGCACACGAGGAACTCTCCCTCAGGAACTGTAAAACCACGGATACCTCGCGAATAAAGCGACTTAAAAATTGCAGTGGGTTGCTGGTATAAATTCCGAACTGATGTATGGCCGCGCGCAGCGAGGATAATCCGACACTGTTGGTCGATAAATTTATCCTCACGAGATTAGCTGCCAATTTCAGTCGAAGTCGGTTACGGCGCGAAGCGAAAGCTGAAACCACACGTAGGAGATATTCGATTGGTAGAGAAGTAATTTTGGATTTTCAGCCAAAAACTGAATACAACGCGTGACCCGATATCTTGCTGTTCTGTATACATGTGACATTTTTCAGCGCTGGACAGTTTAAGACGCATCATTTAAAGTAGAATGACAAAAAATAATTTTAAACAACTTATACAAGTATGTGCGTGTATGGTAGTTTAAAGTACAACATGTATATGATGAAAAAATATTGTAGCGCATGGTATGATACATAAGCGATTTATAAACCAAGTTTTATTCGCGAAAATCAATAATTTAATATCGAGAAAAATTACTGCTTTCGGTATCTCGTTCATTTATCATCAAGATATTGCAAGCGTGTATAAAAAACTGATAATTATTTCTCTTAAATAATCTTAAGTTCTCAGATCTTGGTTTTTATTCGCTGTCGTTAAAATATATAAATGCTTTTTACATACATATATTGATGACGATGCGTAGGATGAAGATAACAGGAGCGATTTCATGTTCGTCTTTATTTGTCTACATCCGCCAATCTAAAATCCATAATCGTTCCTGTCACATGTCGGTTTTCGAAGGTACAGGTGCAGTCACCTGTCCTTTTTCAGCAGTGATCGCCGCCGGCCGATTTATTTCACCAGGCGTGACTCGTAGGGCGCGTACAGCGGCGCCTGTTAATAATTCGCAGCGGTTGTTACCCTGCGGGCTTTCCGTCCTCCCCCGTCCCCGGCAGCCCTTCGCTGCCCTTCCGCTCTCGCGCCATCCGTGTGCCGCTAGTAACGCAAACACACCGCCGTCTAATTCGGTTAGCCGGCCCGCAAAAATTATATCCAATTACGCGCTCCCGTGGCCCTACCAGACAACCAACGCAACTTTCATCCCTCCACTGCCGTGTTTACCGCCTTGTCTCTCTCTCTCTCTCTCTCCCTGCATGGGACTTTCTACTATTCGGTTCGCGCACCATTCGCCTCTCCGTCCGCGAACTTCTCGATCGTTGCCAGCGATCCTGACGTTTGATCCTGAGATCAAAATGCGAGATTACGATTATTTGGAAGCAGCAAAGCCAAAGATTTCTTTAAAGCTACTGTCTAATAAAATAATCTCACTACATAATATAAGTAAATTAAATTTGAAATTGAGATCAACAATGTCGTCATTCAAATAAATGCAGACGCAGGCAAATGCAAATTTTCGTGCTACCGTCGATAATAAAATTCTTACCGCAAGAGGATGTGATAAAAAGCAAAAGTTAATTATCAAGAGCAACAAGCTACGTAATTAAAACGTGTCAAAGCCGATAGGGAAAAAAAATATAGTAGAAAAGGAGAGCCGCAAGAACGCGTGAGAGAATCGCGAGAAAGTTTGCGTTTAGCTCTGGCTACTCGAAATCTCTCCACTTTTCTATTTCTTTCAGCGTTAACACGGATGACCGGTCATTGTCTTCCACGTCGTTGGTCCTCGCGGTGCTTCCGATTCGGCGAATGCCGACGATAGTCTGGCCTCGCACGAAGAGAGAAGGGTGGGTTGAAACGGTTCTGGCGTAAGGACTAGAAATGGGGCTGAAATGCGATAAGACTTGCATTTGCATTCTTAGTGAGGACAATCGTCGTTTGCAGTAACAAGCGATTCACGAAGAGCCAGGACTAACTGCCGCAGACTGTTCACATTTTGCGTAACGAGGTTCAGTTAATCGATGGCTCTCATCGTTCGACTCTGAGATCAAGGAGGGTACACTTCAGCTATGTGCGTCTTAAAGATTTGCGAGGAAAGAATTCTCAAGGAAATTAAATTTAATTCCCGTCTCTTACCATATTTCTGTCATATTTAAAAATAAAATAATCCATTAAAAATACGCTAAAGTATCAATATTTCTCAATTTTTGCGTGTTTTCAGAGAATTTGAGCGAATTTTGACGCTCGATCGCTTATACATGCTCGTTACATTTTAAATCGCGCTCCCGCGGAAAGCGTATTTTCTCCTCACGTCACTCTGTCTCGGCAACGAGCAGTAAATACACTCTACCCCATCATCCCCCATCGACGAGAGGGGGATGCGTGGTGGTTCACGAAGGGTAGCGGGGCCGGGAGAAGGAGGTGCGAGAAGAGGTTTCGCTCGCACTTTCCGGCATGTCCTCGAGAGACTACGTGTCCCAGGACTCAATAAACCTCTCCACTTCCTCGCTTTTCAAAGGCGAAGGAGATTTTCCCACCCGCAGGTGTCTCGACGAGTGGTTGGTAAAGATTCGAATCCGCTTTCTCCTCTTTCTTCTTCCCCGTGCGTCCGCCGAGCCACCTTCGTCGGCTTCATCCTCCTCCTTCGCATTCGCTTTTCACCCGGTAGCGTCGGGCAAACATCCGATGCTACCAATGACGCGGCCGCATCCATTGGAAATTGGCAGATTTGAATGGCGAGGGCGTGCTAAACCCAAACGCCAATCTCCAGTCGCGGGAATAATCTGGGCCGCTGTTTGCGCGCGGCGCGGATCACCCGCCGAAGATTTCTTTCGCACGCACGACGCGTACGGTTCTTTCCGCCAACAGGCGTAAGCTGTGGAAAATGACAGCGATTTTCCCTGTTTTGATGTTTCTTCGCGAAACCTGTCATCATCTCAAACTGTTCCATCAACCAACAAGTATCACGATACTTTACAAAAAAAAAGAAAACATTTCGTGAAATTTTCGGGTAATCAGCACTGCGATATAACGTCCCGACATGTGAAATTATTTATATTCAATTATTTATATTATATTCATTAAAATAGCAATAACATCCGATCAATTACTTCTTATTTCGTAAATTATTACGGAGGATAGATTAGTTCGTTTGAATAACAATGATAATAACAAGATACAAGGCGAGTTTGTAAAAGGGCGTCTTGCGTTCAAAGTAATCAAGTCGTTTATCAGAGTGACGATAAAAATTTAACATCTATCGCGCCGTCGCCACTCAAGCCTGCAGAATCCCCTTCTTCTCGTACGTGCGCTTAACGGCCCGCCATATCGGGCAATTCGTCCTTATTTGTCGAAATTATAACTCCACGTTCCACCATTTACGAGGGGAAAGACCGGTGGCGGCCGCCGCCGCTGGATAAAAGACACATTGCCGCCGCTCCTGCGCGCCCGCTCCCGTGGCGGCGATGTGTAACGTGACGTTCGTGCTCGGCTGAGGGCGGCATAAACTTATATTAAACAATAAAATGCAAATAGAATGCTTTATACCGCGAGGTGGCGTCGCTGCAACCCGAGCTGCATACAGTCGACCTCGCTGCATTTCGCTTGCCATGTACGGGGTGTCCGTTTTGCCTTTTTGCAAAATTTTCAGCTGGATCGAATGGTGCATCGAGCGTGAAATCGATATTTCCTTCATTGTTAATGTCCATCTAAAATATAATCACGAAGACTGTACTGAGTATAAAAGGTTCTGTTGCGAATCGAACGGACTTTAACGCACAAACACACGAAATTTTGAAATTTCCCTTTTAAGTTCAGATCGGTATTACTTTAACGTGGAGTTCGTTTCACACGTTTACTGCTTACAGATAAATTTATTACAATCCGCAAGAGCTTTCTCGCGACTTGAATAAGTGAGTCTAAATCTGTCAAAAGATCTCTTGTTAGATTCTTGATGCAATTTGGTGTTACAGATTTAGTTACAAAAGTACTTATCGTCGAGAACTAGAAGACAATGGAGGAAGAATGGCGTTCAATAGAATTTTCGTTACGGAGAAATCGGCTCTAACTACTCAAAGAAAACGTGAGCTAAAGGAACGGTAATGATTCCGGGTCACCGTATGTGTGGCATCGTACACAGAGAACCGTCGTACAATTGAGTTTGCCGTGGAAGCGCGGTTGGTTAGAGAGCTCGCCGAGACCAACAAGGGATGGTCCGAGCCGAACCCGAGAGGACGTAATTAAAAAATCACTCGAAGTGACCAATAAAGGTGGTGACTGGGCAGCTTATCTCCTCCACATGGCAAATCCTATTGCGGCCCGTTCAAGGAAAACCCACCGTTCTGTAGACTATTGTCCACCGGCTGTTATTTGTTCCTTTCTTGATTAACGGCGTGCTTTTATTGCGTCACTTTTAAAGGCTGTGGCGTTACGTTGCGCGGATTGCAATTTTTGCTGCCTACGCGACGCAAAATGCGTAGGATGTAATCCAAATTTACATTAAAATATAATCCCGCGCGTGTGTGCGATTTTATGATGTTATGTATTTGCAAATCGGCCTTAGAACGGATTTCTCAATCTGCTTCTCAGATTAGTCCGTGAAATGTAATCATGCGAGATGCGTTCCTAATTCTTTAAACGTGTAACAACTGAATAATTATATTTTTAATAAATAAATTTTTTAAATAATTTCTGATACAATATTAGTTATCGCCAATAAGTAACGAGTATCAGATTCAGCATTTAAAAATTTATTTATCTCAATACGATAGTGACATGTTAAAATTGTGTATAAATTAACTAATTACATAATCCTAACGTAAAAATAATATTATAAAATATATACATGTCCAATATACATAAAATGAAAAGCGATTAAATTTCAACATAGCTCGAAGTGGCGTTGAATTCAGCTGATTACACTATCAAAAAGGCAAGTTTTATTTCCCCAGCAAAATATTTCTGACCTCGCGGATGCATTCGGCTCGTTCTATTTACTAGTCTCGCTGTTCCCGCTCTTCTTCCGCGGGTCCAGTCAGCAGTATTTTAGAGCGCGTCTTTTTACATTGCCACCATCTGGAACGTCGCTCCTCCCCCGGCGTTAAAAACGCTGGTACTGCGCAATTACCTCGAAAGTTCCCGCGGACAACGCGAGCTCCCCCGGACGATAAATAAAATGTAAATGATTTCAGCGGCGAATAAATTTGCGCGGCGCACCGGGCGCTCGAGGGCGGAAGTCGAGGAAGGACAATCGGGGAGGGTAACGTGGGAGTGAACTTTCAGGAGGAAACAGGGGGGATTTCGGCAAAGTACGTCGTTATAAATGCACTCGGTACATGCGAGACGAATTGTTCGCTCATCTCGACTAACTTTAACTCGCGCCCCTTCTTCATTCACTATGGCTTTTCCGCGGTATTTTTCCCGCATCAACCGTTCCACCGTCGTATTGAAAGCACATTCGTCTGTTACGCGAATATCCTGTGTCACGGAGCGTTACGGAGACCGGTTTCATTTTCGCTTATTTCTTCTCTCCTCTTTGTGTAATCTTCTTGTGATACCCGATAATTCCTTGTGCTCGTTACAAGTAAGAAGTAACAACCTGCGAGAACTTTTTAACTTTAACGCGCAACGTGAAATATTGCACTTTTTATTGCCGGACGTAATTCCATAAGCCGGATTAGTCGAATTTTAAACGTAACTGTCGACGGTTAATCGCGAGAATGTCGCATACATAAGTTTATACGCGCATAAACTTTACGCGACTTGTTTTATTACGGATGCTCCCGCACCGATGCTCTCCGTTCACGGTCCGCATAAAACACAGCCTCGGGCAAGAAGTCTCATACAAGCCATTGCAATTATATTTCGCCAGCCACATCGGTAAGAAACAAGATAAATAAGAGATACTCCTCTCATTCCTCATCCCACTTCTCTCTTCCACCTTCTCTCTTTCTATCTGTCTCTTCTTCTGAGGAATAAGATATAACCGAATAATGTTTCCATGCGGGAGGCAGGAAGAAGCCGTGGTAACGGAAACGCGCACGTGTCGCCGACAGTCCTGTCACGTTATCGTCACGTGTCGCATGAATCGAATGTTTTCCTCCCCCTTCTGGAAGAGTGCCTCCACCCGCTCCGAATGCGTTTTCCAGCATGGATGTCTGCGAAACAGGGAAACCTCGCCTGGATATGCGAGGATATGCGCGGCGACCCGTCCGATCCTTTATGCGATCCATATTTCTGAGAGCACCCGCGGAATATGAAGTCGAACAGTGGCTCTGGCCTATTTACAGGTTAGACTTCGCGCACTTCGTACCTTGTTACGTGACACAGAATTCACTGGACATCTCGCCCGCATCTTGCAAGAACACGCGACACACGGGCGACATTTTATTTAGGGATGGAAGACACCGACCTGTTTGACAAATTGATTTAATGACGTCTTCCTTCGGATACGTCATTGCGTATTGATGCTCTTGCAATTTTATTTCTTTTTTTTTATAATTAACGTCGATTTGAAAATTAAACTTTTTGTCATTTTTGAAAGTAGAATATTTTCCAAATTACTTTTTATTTAACGCTTCTCTTCAAATTTCCCTTTCCAAAGATACGATTATGGAAATGATCACGAATCTTAGGACCTGATTTAGCGGAATTTTATAGAATCTACATTAAATATCTTTCGCGTGTTTCCATGAAAATTCTTGATGAAGGATAACGTGGATTATGTTCTTTATCAGAAGAAAGACAGAGTTTAGTATCGATAAAAGGAAAGAGATATTTGACACTTCCGCCGGCATCTTCTTACGGCAGGCAGAAGGGTGGTCAGATAATATGGTCGAAATTGCTGGTCGTCTGAGACGCGGGTGGCGTCTCAGAATGCTGCCGGTGCGGCAAGGGGGTGGCGCGGGACGTCGCAAGTATTCGCTAATGTAGCTCGTAGCTCTCGCGGGATAGGAGTTTGCTATAGCCTCCGGTGACACTCAGAATGCGCGGTCCTTATCCAAATCTATGCGGATGCTTATGCAGCGGTCGACTCGTCGCGCGCATTCGGGGATCCGAAAATTGCATTCCTGGCACTCACCCTAGTAAACGGCGCGTCTTTTCGCTCCTCCCCCATGCTTTCGCGTAGCTACCTACCTTCCGTCACAACCAATATTTACGCGCTATTAGCGTGCAGCATGTCCCAGAGCTATCGCTGCTCTCCCTGGCGCAGCTGGAGGACTGAAGAACGGCGATCGCGCCAACGAGTAGCTTCAGCTTGCTGTAATCAGCAAGGGAACTCGTCAAGTCCGCCAGATGACGAGATTTGATTTCTTGCCCTCAGCTGCGCGCTCTAATCGTCTCGTTTCTGAGTAGATTTTAGCTTCACAGCTTGATCACTTAAACGGCCGATGGTATCAAGAATTTAAACGAACGCTACGGACACGAATGTGAAAAAAGTTGCAGCTAGCGCGGCACGATTTTAGACGCCGGCTCGCGTGACGCGAAAATCACCCCTACTAAATCAGGACCAGTGGGGCTGTCCTCGTTTTGAGAAGCGCCGTTCTCGTTACGATGAGAATTCTTTAGTCTAGGAAGATAGAGAGAGCGCTTACTTTCGCACGTCAGGAGACCCTGCATAATTATTTCGTCTGAAAGCGAAAATAAAACGACGCTTCCTAAGCGTTTCTCCTGTCTGTCTCTCCGTCCCTTCCCGTTTCCCCTCTAGAATGACGCAACGGGGGATGTATGCGGCGAAACCAACTTTCGGAATTAGGTTGCATCGTCGAAGCACGGTGCCGCAACGGTGCTTCGTTTTCGAATCCCTGCTGCGGCTTAGAAATTCAGCCCATCCGTGAAACGAATTTAGGCTCTGCGGAATGAAGCGAAACTCCACAGACGAGTGCCCTTCCTCTCTCTTTCTCTTTCGTAGCGAAACGCCTCGTCGTCTATCTCGCCGGATACAGAGAATTGCGAGATTATTCTGAAGGCTCAGCACGCTAGATATAAACGCGGCTCTTTTATAGGCTTAGAGGACAAACGAAATTGCAAAATAAATCTTTACGAAAAATATGTAATAGATTCAAGAGAAATTGGACACATTGGCAGATCAATCCCGATGTCGAACGAGAAAGATTGAACTCTCTCTAGTCGGTTCAACATCAAGAAGATTTCTTTAAGTTTCTAGATTTTGATTAAGTTAATTTGAAAATTTATTAATCTGCTGCACAACACATAAAAATAATACATTACGTTCTTATATCGATGATTAAATTAGGACAGTATACGGCTGATAACATAAATCGTTCTGCGCTAAACACTCTTGTTTTTTATAGAATGCAGATATTTCACAGTTGAAGGGAAATCTTTGACCATACACGTGACGACGTTGTTACGACAGGGGACAAGGGAACCGGACAGGTTATTGCCAATTTTACTGAAGAGACTCGACCCTTCGAAAACCGTGGAAAAGCCGGACTGGCAAGTTGATCCGAAGCGCAAGTGGAACATGAACGAATGGATAATAATGCGAAGGAATGAACACACAACGAACGGATGAAAATTTTCCGTCGGAAACGTCGCGATTGCCGGAAAGCGGATTACAAAGATGAACGGGCGAGTCACCGCTCGTGAAAATCCCGATTTCTCGTATCGCGCGATTGAGAGCGCAAGAAAATACGTAAATAAGCTTTCAGACGAGCGGAACGCTTCGAAGGATGTTTATTCTTGTGTATTTAGCTAGTTTTAGCAGCAGAAACTGAACGGAACGAATAAAATCTCGTAAGAAACATTTATTACTGACTGAGTAAAACAACTCTGTAAAGAAAACTACAAAAATTAACTTGGCCTAGTGAAGTTATCTATTCTATTGTAACTTAGATAAAAGTAACTTAAATAAAAGTAAATAAAAGTAATGCTTAACTAAAAGCAACTAATTAATGGAAAGTAACGGAAGATTTCTATTTTCAATACTATATACTTCCAACGTGTTTAATAATTCATTTTTATCGCTTGAACTTAATTGCATACGTCAATGCAAATTCCTCGAAAATTCCAGCGCAACGTAACAAAACGCAAAGAGCGAACGCTCTCTTGTACGCCGTCGTTACATCGCACGATGCGAAAATCGACGATGTAACAAGAAATTCTTCAGCACACCGAGACGACGCGGACGTCACGCGAGACGGCGATACGTACGAGGCGTCGCGGCGCGACGGGACGTACGAAAACAACGTGACGTCTCGGTGCGTGTGCAACGGGGGTGTGCAAGACGCCTCGCCTCGCGATGGGACGGATTGCAAAATGGCAACCCGCGGGATTATTGTACGTACAAGAGATTTACCGTCTGTGGCCCTTTCGCCGAGCCAAAGGGCGGCCGAGGTCGCTATGGCAACAGACAGGCGGAAGCCAGCCACCTACCCTTCTATTTCCCCGGATGCAAGCCGTCGGCTCTGCCGTCTCTCGCTCTCTTTGCGTCAAGTGATTCTGTTGCATCGTCCTGCAAGCCTCTCGCCATTCCTTTTTTCTCCACGTACCCTTTCCTCCCTGTGTTTCTTCAGCGTCGTTGCATCGTCGTTTCCTCGTTCGCTCTTCAGACTCTCAAACGTCGTCGCGAGCCGGTGCGCTCGGTGATCCCGTCTGTTGCGGTTCTCCCTGTCGGCGACGGAATTTCCTACGCAACAAAAGGACGCATGACACCCCCGCGCGATATCGTTATCGATCTATCGTGCCGGCTTTGCCCGGCATGTTGGCGAACACGCACGCCCGCGTACATGGAAATACAGGCGTATGTGAGACGCGGAAAGGGGACGTGATTTTTTTGTAAACGTATATTGATTGTGCTTCATTGCGAGTAAGAGTATGCATTATGTTTCACATGGGAAGTTTTACGGATAATCTCAGCAACTATGTTGTTCAGGAATTTCAAGGATGAGCGTTGCCAATAATAAATTGAAATATGTGTTTGTTTTTCTAAAGTAAAGAAGAATTGAAAATTATTAAACTGTTCACTTATCAGTAATTTAATCGAATCAACTCGATTTAAGATTACGTACCGAATACATTTATTATAATTTAATTAAATATTATTCCCGTAACGTGCACAAGTGTAAGTTCAAAACGGACACTCACAGCACATACTCTTTCATCAACTCGTAGTTCATAGTGACACATAAGATCAAAGCCAGTTTCTAGCGACGTAGAAAGGTGATCAGTTCGTACGCGTTCAAGGATCGTTGAAGGGCGAAAAGAAAGTGAAGGAACGGAAAAGACGTCTTATTCCTCCACTCAAGTTCGCTGACTATAAAGGAAATTTCGAGCTTTCTTGTTTGAATGTTTACTTGTGGATTGATGAACAATTATAATAAAACATAAAACGAAATCAGTCATTAATTTTATGCGTGTACACAGAGTCAATTTAAACGCGGTGAACAGATTTTTAGCTGCGATAAAATAATTGCAAATTTATATATACTATTACCCTGAATGCATATTATTCATTAAATGAGTATCATATTATCACAATTATTCGTATAATTTATTAATTATCTATCCTAAGCATATTTAATGCTTAATATGTAATATTCGCAAACGTTTAATGTATGTTATGCATTTACCTATATCGATCGTTCTTACTTAATAATGTGAAATGAAGTAATATTTCATTTCGCATTATTAAGTATAATATAAACATTCGGGAAGACAAATTAAAACCGTTGCATTACGTTTATTTCATTCGATTCAGCTTATAACTTACTGAAATCAAAGAAAGAAAACATATAAAACGATCTTTGTTATAACGCCAGTTTTGGGGAAATTAAGAAGAAGAATGTATAGAAAATACAAATAAATAAAAACAGAAATTGATATGAAGCAAACTCTGCGTGCAAATTTTGAAACCACGGCGAACCAAGGCAAGAAACAATGTCATCTTTTGAGAAGTGATTCGAAGCGTTTAGAATTTTTCGACGGGCTGCATGTAATCAAATATTTGTAATAATCAGTCAGAGCAAGACGCGTGACGAATATTTAGGACGGTATCAACAGGTGGCCATCCACAGCTTTTTTTCTCCGTGCTTCTTCCTCGGTCTTGGTGCACCCGATGTTCGCTTTAGCTTGCGTGAATCGTTTAATTTCTAAATAAACCTTTTATGCTGGACTAATTAATTAATATCTACTGCTTGGTACAAGGTAGATTGTGCGTTGTCTACGGAATTATCATTAAATTCAACGAAGTCCACAATTCTCCTACTAATTAATTGAGCCGCGAATTCTTTATGTAATATCTGTATTGTGTCTTGTATAAATTTTTGACCAGATATGATATAGGCAGAAAAGATATTAAGCAATGTAATATCTGAGCGTAAAATGTAAAATTTACTATATTTGTTTAATCTACCTTTAATTTTGACAGTTATGTGAGAAATTCTAATTATATAAAACGAAAATGTTGTACATCGAAGAATGAGAGAACGCAAGAATTGTCTATCAAATAATGTAAAATTATATTTCAACTGAAAGTTCATGAAATGTAAAAGCATTGCCGAAAATAATTCCATCAAGCTCTGACCGGGATCCGGCTATAATGGTCGACAGTTCACAATAATAGAGAACAAACTGAAGTTAAAGGCTTTTATGAGAGGAAGAACCGAAAAAGCGATACCAGAAAATGCCAAGTCAGAACTGCTCGCGCTATCGAGTTATTTCAGCGTTGTGAGATAAGCGTTATCCCCCACGGTCATGAATATTAACGAATTCCGGCGCGGTAGGATGGACAAGACTTGCAAGGGATGGACTGGACTGTGGTGTGTGCGTGACAATCCGGGAATGAAATTAATTTTCCAGCTCCGCGACGAGCTATTACGATGCCTCATCCAACATAAATTATCCATCGAGAGGCAAGCGCAAAAGGCAATATCAAGCATTCCTTTGATAACGAATAACTAAGCAAAAAATATCATAAAAATCCGAACTCGATTTTGCGAAATATTTCTCAGAGAAAGATGCTCTGTCAGTCAGAGTCATTAAGCAGTTCTCATGCCACATTTAATCTTTAAACTCAAGCATTTAAAATTCTCACTCGCATTTACAATGTCATAGAATTTTATTATATAAATTTGAAGAAAATTTGAGGAGAATGTATTTTTGAATTTTTGATTTGTCAAGTCTGTACAATAGGATCTTAATGACATGGAATTATGCTGAATTATTCATCATTAAAGATGAAAAATTATAACAATGAAATTAATAATAAAATTAATAATAAAATAAAAATGAAAAATTTATAACAAAACCCAATGAAAAGTATAATAATACAAATGCGTATAAAAAACATACGATTATATAATTTTGATGGGCGATACGATTATATAATTAAATCTTCTTTAATAAAATATATAAAAAGAGAAATACATTATTGCAGTATCTGTACTAATATTATACAAAAGCCGAGATTGAACAATGAGCATAATAATTTCTTAAATTTCTTGAAATTATATTACAAAGTCCATATTTTAAGTAACTGTTTCTCTTTTAAACTTCCACGGTTTGGTGGAAAGGTCATCCCTTCTGAATAAAATGCGGAAACTGAATTTTCTCCTTCAAAAGGATTAAAAATCGCGCTCAGGCGAGAGTGACCCAAGAAGTTCGCCGACAAATCAGACAGAGCGGACTAGAGGTTTCTCCTCTGGCTCTGGCTTGTTCCCGTGCTTCCATCGCGCGGAGGACAATAATTCCGTCACTAATTGAGTTACGTCGCGGCCTAAATGCCCGATGAATATTCATATCCTTCCCCTGTAGTACCTCGCGTTTCTCGTTGGCGCCGCCGTGGCAAGAAAAAGTTGTCGTGAATTAAAAACTCAATGAAATTAGAAAATTGCGTTCGCTTGTCATTCGGCGGGAATGTTGCTAATTTTTCACTATTTCCGTTTCCTGCCTATTACGCGAGTTTGATCTCTTTTGTTGAAGGGATGATGCGCGTATTTTCCCTTGAAAATAATATATAGATATATATTATTTAAAGCACGATTATACCGTATATTTACGAAAAATGTAAATCACGAAAATAATGTAAATCATGAAAATTAATGCAAAGTTTCATTACGCGATGTTTATAATATCTAGTTCTACAATTATGTAGTTAAACTAGCGACCGCAATTAGTTAAAAGGCTTCACTTAAATTACAGCACCTTTTCTTAGTTACACCGCATGTTATATTAAAATGTATCTAAATATTATCATTTTTCTTGTAATTATCGTAAAAGGATTGGCTGCGGTAAACATCTAACGGTATATACTCCATAATTTCAAGCAAAATTATGCTTTCATGAGTCTGCTAATTCTAGTCATATTAGAAAACCGTGGGACGTATGATTTAATTAAAAAGAATCCGCGTTTCTACACGGAAACGCGGAAACGCGGCACAATTTCGGTTACTAACGATTCTAAACTTGCGCGTCCAAGTCGCATGCATAATAGAACATGATTTACTCCAATCTGCTCCGGTCAACCTATGCGGATAAAAATTATTTAAAGGAAAAGGAATTTTCTCGCTGCACAAAATATTTTTATTTTCACAAGTGACAGACAGCAAAAAGATCTGCACTCAGGTACAACACGATCTCACACCGTCACGTAAGAACCGCCACCTTATCATTAGCGGCGACCGACCGAGTGTGGCTGCGGATATCGTTATCGCGCCGGCCACACCGAGCAAGCTATTGAGCAGATTTTTCCCCGCGTTTTTCCCGCTCGACTTAAACGTCTCTCCTGGTCTCCGCAGCTCGCGGTGGCCGGGCGGGCTGACTTAGGGAGATTGCGATTTGCATAATGCAATTCAACGGGATCCCTTTTCAAGGAAAAGTCAAGAAGAACAGGGCAATTACAATGAGACTCCATGGGACGCGGTGGCGTTCACGGCCTCACTACCGGCCACCTAGACGATGTCGGCTTTATAAATATTCAGCCGGTCATTAAGGCGACGGGGATAGAGAGAAGCGAAGAGCCGGAAAGGGCGGGAGATAGCGAAGGAGAGAGAACATGGAGAGAACCCTCCTCCCCCGAAGGGAAGGGCCGGAAAAGGGAGGAAAAAGAAGAACTATATAAAAGTCGTTCGACTTGACGCGTTCTTGCGCCCGCGCTCGTTGTAACTCGATTCGGCGTATCCTTTTAATGGCGGCTGATGTAACGTGTGACCAAAGACGCCTTTAGTGCAGCTTGTATTTGGGATTATTATGCAGTTAAGTTGATCCCGCGGAAACATTTCAATCCACATCGCGGCGGAAATCCCGCGAGAGCGGTTTTACGAGCGCAAAATGAGAAGCTATATCCTGGCTGGAGAATTGAAGAGAAAACGTTGCGGGCGTAAAAACGCGTTTCCAGGCTGTACAATGACATCGTAACTTAATTAAATTTGTCATCTCCCTTTATTGTCATCGATGAAGGAAGAAGAATATTCCTCTTCATATATTTGTTTGATAAGACACAGAAAACAGAACAAAAGAAGACAGAGAGAGAAAACGTTTCGCACAAGAAGCAGCAACACCTGACAGAGGGGAAAGCGAGTCGAGTCGGAAGATCGGCGAGCTCGCAACGAGTTTCGCATGTTCCTCGCTCCGTCTGTGGAGCTGATTGTCTGCGCCTCCTCGACGGAGCGGATTAAGACGGTTAGTTAAAGAGCAGTTGCGTATATAGCCGACGCGACAAAGCAGCGACCGCGGATGAAACTTCCGCGGTGGGCGAGATGCGGCGAACGCGTGGCGACAACGACGCCACTAGCAGGCAGAAAGGGAGAAAAGGACACGTTTTCTAGGGGCTGCAACGTTAGGTAGCGGAATGCGCGGAGCGTTCTCGCCTTATCCCGCGCGAGCTGGGTCCGTAACTGGCTTCAGCTATGAAGCTACGGTCCCGACTCGTTCCGGCTATATCGCAGCCAGCTGCAATAGCAGAAACTGTCGGGCTAAGTAACTGCCGGTACTTACAGTAAGTTTGCGCGCAATGAGACCGCCTACATAAATACACCTAATACACTGGAGTCCTCCTTCACCCTTCCAGCTCCTGTTGGTGCTGGGGTCGCGCAGTTATCCCGCTTCACCCCGGTAAATTCTCGGAGTGGAAGCGCAGCCTTTCGGCGCGATACGAGGCTTAGGTATGCGCGAGCTGCGCTCCGCTCACTTACTTTGCGTTTTATTATTTTCTTCTTCTTTGTAGCTGACGTCTCATCTGCCACATATGGGACACAATATGTGTCAGATAATGTGTTGGTGTGTGCAATATGGTTTCTTGACCGTTATTGTTATTAATGTTTTATTTAAGTTCAATTCGTTTTTATTACTGTTGGTCAATTGATGAAAATGTATAAATGATTAGTAATCGATTACAAAAATTTTGCTAATCATGTGGAGCATGATAAAAGAGCGTGTTTGGATTTGTTTGTGGAAACTTCGCGTTCTGACGATCTGTTTCATAAATTTTGCAACAGAGATATATATGCGTAACATCTAATTTGCATATGTAAGGAGTAAAGTATGTCTTCGCGAATTGAAACCCTTTGAAGACAGCCCTTTGTCATGCCGGACCCTTCAATTCCCGCTGAGACTTCCAATAATCTACGAACTTATCCCGTAAACTCGGGTATTCCCGCGACTTTTCATGGGACTTCTACTTCGTCGAATTTCCCCTGAGCTACGAGCAAGAGACTTCACGACGCGTTGCGTTATCTTGAACTGATTCCGGCCGGGATTTCTTTTCGCGGCACGTGTCCGGGATGCTGTCCGTATGCCGGAGTGGCCCTGCAGCCCTGCGGCGGAGCAAGGGAGGCTGTGACAAACAAATGCACCGCGTCAGCTCGGCGTGACACCCTTCCGTAGTCGGGACGACTTGGGAAGCATGCGAAAAGGGCGACGAGACCGGCAGAGAACAGTCAGATCGGCCGAGGCGAGCGAGAGAAAGGGAGAAAGAACGATAGAAAGAGAGAAAGAGGGATAAAAGGGCGGAAGGAGAAAGGGATGGTCGAGCGGTGGAAGACGCAGTGGAGGAGATGAGGAGCAGGATGAAAAGTAGAGGATCGTGGAAGCCGTGCTCAAGTAGACAAGAGACACGTCAGCCGCCATCCTTCTACTCAGCCTTTTATAGATTATTCACGTACAATGGCCGGGGGTGACAAGTGGCGCGGTGCCGGTACCTCGATGGAGCGCCGGTTCCGCGATGGAACCCCGCTTTATCCTGCGGATGACTCGAGTGGCCCTCGACTTTTCTGATATTCTGATCTATCGTTCTAATAAGATCGGTGACTAGCGATACGATTCCGTCTTCGTCCTTTGTTGCGGATAATTGCCATGAATCACGGCTGAATCTCTTCCAAGTTGAATAAGCGGGGTTCGATCGGGATGTGGAATAAAAATTACAATGCAGCGTAATCAAGCTAATCTGCTTACATTCTGCCTTCGATGTTACACTCGATAAATATCTTTGTTTCTATTTTAAAAAATACAGTTGTTTTTACATATTTTTTCGATATAAAATTGAGATTCATTCAATTAATGATTGGAGGTATCTGGAAATAAGTGAAAAAATATTGCAATAAATACATTGTTTTTCTCGATTATTTTCGATACTTTATGCGTGTAACAAAAATACGGGAATATTGTTTACAATGACGAAATTGCACGGCACATTCATGACAAGAACGGTTAAATAGCCGTGAATATCCAATGCATTATTTCACTGCATGACAGTTTATATTATATATCATTGTACAATTTGATCGATATATGCTCTCGCAATGACCATCGACGGGCTGACAAGCCGCGAGTTCTAATTAAATTCCGGCGCAGCACCCGACGGAGAAGGAATAAATTATTCGCGTAATTTTCCGAGGCCGGTGTCCATGATTTCGGCGTACATTGCGCGTACGCCGTCATAAACGCGGTGTCATAAAAGAGAGAGACAGAGAGATAAAGGAGAGAGAGGGAGGAAGGGTGGGAGCAAGAAAGAAAGAGGGCGAGAGCGCGAGTGCGTCCGGACAGTTTCGTTCTATGCAAATGCGAGTCGCCTGCGGTGTTCTCGCTCGTGTTGTTCGACGTTTTAATGCTGATTGGACGACTGCCGATTCAGCGGCCGTTCGTTTGCAGCGATTGTCGCTTCGACCGGCCATCCCGCGAAAATCTGCCAAAAAGCGGCGCGTATACCACCCCTGGTCGCGTATCGCCAGCCTGTGAGACGAGATGTACACACATATGTTCGTACACGCAGAATGCCTTCCACCTATCTATTCTTCAACGAATTCGGCAGTCGGTATTTCTCCACCGAAAAATGCCGTGAATCTTGGAAATGACGCTCGTGTAGATCTGACGAAATTTGGCGAAATTTTGGCATTGGTGTGTGGATTTGCGTTTGCACGCGTTGCCTCGTACATTGACACGGCAGATCACAAGAACCGCTGTTGCCGCCGCGCAACTGGCTGTCGCGAAATGAACCGGGTCGCGAAACTAGCTTTCTGCGCGAACGCCATCGCGGAAACGCACATGGCGTTGCATCCGCGCGTTTCTCGAATGTCGCTGACGCGGAATAACAATCACCGACACTCGCCTTCCGATTTCGCGGACGCCGTAGCGCGCCACCGCCATCCTTTCCGTTCCTCTTAGGGGCGCCCTTTGCGTCGTCGTCAACCTCGTTCGAATCTCGTATCACGTGCCCAAAGAAATCGATGTGAAGGAAGTCGTCGCGACGACTTCCATGCACTCGCGAATATCCCTGAACATCGCGGACGTAGGAGAGCGGTGATGAGGTGGTGGGGTGGTTGAGGGGTGTGGAGGTCGAGAGCCCGGAGGGATCGGCTCCATCAAAAATTCAATCCATACGAGTATTCGTTGTTTCGTCGGTGGAAAGGAAACGGAAGCGGTAAGAGAGGCGTTGAAACGTTTTGTAGAATTCTCAAGACGTTCCCGGCAGGTTGTCGGAGGATAGGGAGAGAGAAAGGATGGGAACGGATGGGGATGTTGCCTCGGGAGCGGATGAAGGAGATGTGAGAGAAGGAGAGCGGAATACCGCCGTTCCGCAGGGAACGACGAAACAGAAAAAGGGAGGCAGTCGGAGGAAAAGAGGCGGAAAAAGGGTTTGCGTGCGGAAGGTGGAGGCGAGTCGACGTAGAGGGAGGTCGACGGAGGGTTAGCTCGGTGGCGCGCGTTTGGTTCTTGAGGCATGTGTGCCCCATAAATAACATGTAAATATTTTCAATAACTGCCGGGGCGGCCCCGGCATGAAAAATGCAAACCGCTTTGCGTCCGGCCCTCGGCGCGTTGCATTCCCCCGTATCCGCGTCCCGACCACCGTTCGTGAATCGGCCGGCGGCAACCACCCCCTTAGCTCACGGCGTCGAACTGTCTTTTAATATATCTGTGTGTACACGGTGTCCCGCGCGAAATTTATGACACGGTGAGACGCGCCGGGCCCGATATTCGTTTCGCTTTAATCCCGCAGTTTCCAATGTCGCCGCCGGCTCCTCCGCGAATCTGCATAGGTTTCTGAAAAATTATTAGCGTCCACCCTCTAGTCTCTGTATTTAGTGTTTTTTGCATGCATAAAAGAAAGAAAAGAACATTATTATGAAATTGTTATAATTTTGTCGGTTTCATAAATTCGTATCGACCGCGAAACGTAACTTTATCGGTTATTTTATTCACTCACGTTTGCATAACCGATGTCACAAAATATGTATTTTGCGGATTATTACAAATAATACCGCAAGGTGTTAATCTTCGGCTTTACTGTAATGGACAAGTTTGTGATAAATAAAATAGCTGGAATACTTTGCGAGATATTTCAAAGTTTCCTTTTCAAAGTAATCATCCTCAAAGTTTCCGAACAGATTTCATTTTATCTCATGCAAAATAGAAAAGCGGCATTAATCAATTACGCTAATTATGCTAATGACTACTTTTAATCGCAAAAATAAGAGGGACTAAAATTATTTCCTATTTTGAAGATTAATGTACTGCCGTATCTCACGCGCAATTTACGAGAATGGATTAATATGGAAATATTATACTGCCAACCGGTTTTCTTTTTACGATCGTGCGTTTCGACGAGCTTTCTACATCAAGATATGTATCTCGCAACGTATGTTACTGCGCCATGCGACTGCTGCGTGTACTTTATATGTTCACGATGAAAATAACATTATTATTAGCGAATGCATGCTCCATTAATGTCCCGGGACATACATACATTCATATTAAATGTTCTCTTTTCGTTTGTTTGCAGGGGCTTCGGATTCATCACATTCGCAGACCCTGCGAGCGTGGACAAAGTGCTGGCGCAGGGGAATCACGAGCTGGACGGCAAGAAAGTGAGTAATCCGCGCATTCTACCAGATTAATTCTAGCAATATCACTGGACTGTCTGAGCCAAAGTTTTTGGCTTTTCTATTACCCTTTTCTATTACTCTGCAGTATAACTGAAAAAAAACGCTAACCTGCAATTATCTAATTAATAGTTTTATAATATTGTTTAACATAGTAATTTTTATGTTTGTAAAATTATGGCCACTTAGCTGTTTTTTCACTTCGTATTTTTTCATTTTCGCTGGCTTTTGTTGGAAGCCGCGCACAAAAATATTACAATCTCTGCTTTGTGCAGTCATCCTCTTGCTACTTTTTGCAAAAGTTATGCTAGCTTAAATTAATTGTGTACAGTGAAATATATTCGCGTTTGCGTGAATTCCTTGAAATTCGATGTTGAAGCCAGACTCGTTTGTTTCATAAGAGCGAAGATTATAAATATAACGTTCTGTAATATTTCTTGTTACTACCCCGATGAAATATCGGAATTGGCCACGTGAAGTATTTAGGTCGTAGTTCCCGGCGAATGTTAGCAAAAGATTGGAAGGTTCCAGCGGAGAGTATCGAGAATCTTCGTTCACGGATATACCTCGCATTGACACCAGCAAGAATGATTCCTCCCGCGGGACCCTCGACGACTATAAGCGTAATACTTATCGCCGAAGGCGCAGGATTCGTCGCTCCGTGAAAAAGGGTGGTTAAAAAAAGAAAAAAAAAGATACAAATTGCCGTGATCGAATGTGCGTCACGCGAGCAATTAATTTTCGCGTCCGATCGGAGCCGCCGTTCCGAGATAATTGAAAGAGCATGCCGCGAGTCGATTGATCAAACCGATTGGTCGCTGCAGTCCAGAGGTATATCCCGGTCCGGGACGCGTCCCTGTCATCGATCCCGGGAGCAAAATTTTATTCGCGTTTGAAACTTCATTAATTAAGCGTCAAACGTTATTTCGTTCCGCTCGCTGCAATCTGAGCGTATCATTTATCACCTACATTTCCCGGCCTCATCTCTGCACCATCCTTCTATCAACGCATTTTATAAGCGCAATTTCGTATGAACAGTCAGCTCGATTATATTTTATACAATTGAATAAACATAAAAAGCCCGATCTGAAGCAACCAATCTACTTCAGTTCTCTCTCTTTCAAATCTTTAGTGCCTCGCGTTTAAGAAGTAGCGATCGTAGCGTTGCGAGAACTCTCCGATATCAAGTTCCAGAATTGGACCGATTGAGTTTTACCTATGAAAAATTCCCGTCTCTGTTCCATCCCTCAATCGATCGTCGCCTTCTCCTGCGGGGCATCTTGCACGCAGCGCAAGTCGAGCGGAGAATGAAGCGGAGAACGGAGCGGATGGCGCGGCGCGATTAATCGACGCGGCCGTTTGGTAAGCGCGCTTCGCTCCGAGGCGGGCAAGACAATCCTCGTGGAATAATATCGTAAGACGCGTACCGAGGCGGGGCTGTACGGCAAGAGAAATAGTTGCGGACATTAGCTGTCCACGGCGCCATAAGTAGAGCGAATCCAGCGCGCCAAGGCCGGGCCGCCTAAGTGGCCCCGAATACGCTTAAGCGAGGGCAGTCCCGGTCGTATCCCCGGTTCGCATAAATTTCGCGTAATTCGCTCCGGCTAATGCAAATTGCGAATGCACGGATCCGGAAGCTAACACCTTCCCGATAGCGGGAAGAGAATATCGCGCGTATAGGGCAACCGCCGGCGCATCCTATTAAGGCTTCCTCTTAAGGGATGAGACTTCCTCACCCCTCTGCCACTCGGTCCGCCTCTTTCTCTGTCTTCCATTCTCGCTCTTTCTCTTGTTCTCTGTTTCTTCTGGTTCTCTCTTTCTCTCGGAGGAGAAAGGGAGAGGCGTACATACAAGGAATGCAAACGTGCGGAAGCGCCCGCTGCTTTGATTCGCTGACAAGTTTCGCCGCATTAATTAGCACGGCCTTCACCCCCGCCGCGTTAACGAACGCTGGGACTCTTAACTCACGTTAACACGCGAATATAAATAAAGTGGGACAAGAGCGAAACATGCGGTATTCCGGCGGCAAGCGTAGTTGTCATGAGGATATGCAATAGTTAGATAATAGTTTCTCTCTTGCTTTGTCTCTCGTATTGTTTTGAAATTTCCTCTAAAACGGGGTAGTAGAGTTATTTGAGATTCAATGGGGAATTTGTTGTAATCTATAAGTGAGTACTAATGATATATTTGTTCATCGAATTTAAAGAACTAATTGTGTACCTTTAATTGGATTGCTGCTGTTAACGGATTAAAATTGATGATATTAAAAAATGTATTAGAAATTAATTAATAATATTAGATTATCAATGTATTTCGTAAAAGCTCACAGATAAATATTTTGTAAATAAATATATTTAATTATACAGATTAAGAAAGTTACATTTTTGTTAGAAATACACATAAAGAATCAAAGCATCCGTTCGTCTTAACGCAAGTAATGAATAAAGAAAAACGTTTCCATGTATGTACATTGAATTAGACGCCATTTTGATTATATAACATTATCGAGAATCAGCGCAGTGCGATGGTTCACGGGAGAGCGATTTTGCTGGGTCGATACGCCTGACATTTCTGGCGTGGACAATGATTTCGCAACGTGCCGCGTAAGCACCCATTGCGGCACAATGCTGGCCGGCGATCAGAATAGCCAGCAGATTCCGCTTAATCGGGCCGAGTGCTGATTAAAAAATGCGTGGGTCGAACATGCGCGTTCTCGTTTGCGTCCTGTTTGATCTCGACAGGCGTAGCGGAAATAGTCAAATCGGTCATGCTTGCGCGTGTTTGGTCCGTAATGCCGACTCTCGAGAATCCCGGTGTCATCCTTTATCCTCTCATAGAAGCTCAACAGCGCAAAGCTAAACTAAAGCACGAACTTGAAGGGACAGTAATTACTAAAGTGATGCAGCTTTGGTTAGAAGCAATTGAGGAGATTTTTGTCAAATTAAACCTGATAATGTATTATAAATTATGAAGTTACAGAGAAAAAAGTGGAGAATAAAATTTTCAAGAAATTCAGATTACTTTATTGAAAAATATGGAAAAATAGTTTTCGTTTATAACAAAATATAGAAAACATCACATAAAGAGATAATATAGAAGAGATAATATAGTTTTTATCAAGATTCAATTAAAACTGTTAGAAATTTTGTGACATTTTTGTAGACACTTCCACACTCTGTTTCTTTTACCGAATTATTATTTAACTACAAAGTAATAAGTGATTATCTATTAATCCTTTTAAAATGATATTTTTATTTCAGATAATATGTATCTTTCGCAGTTTTTGGAATAATATGAATAATTAAAGGATTAATATCCGTACTTTGAAAATTGAAATTTTAATTGAGTTTAATTATTTCATGATTTAATTTATGATATGATACTGCAGATGTATGTAATAGAGACGGCTCTTGAAATAATATGAAAGATAAGAACAGATGCGGGCGATGCATCTGAGAAGGAAGTCGCGAGACGGAAGGAACCTCTAAGGGTGGATGCACGCGAAATTGTGAAAGCTCTTTAGAACTCTACATGGCCCGCATTCCTGGATACCTTCAGACATCTCGACGCTTTAGAGTCGTTTCGTACGAGGACACGTGGCGAACGAGTCTGTCCTTTCCTCCGTCTACCGACTTCCTTTCCCCTTAAAGAAGAAGAAAGTCTTTAACCCTTTTGAGAGAGCGTGCCGGGTTTATTGCCAAAAAGAACATTACAAATACAGGATATACGGAAAGAGAGAGAATCGTACACTTTCCCTCGGTCGTGGTTTCTGCGACAAATATAAAGTCGATTTTTCCTTTGGTTAAACATCACCTCCTTTCGTCATTTTTCAGTTTTCTCTATTCAAATATTTTTATTCAATTTTTACCATCAAATATTTGTTTTGGTAACATAGTCTCGGACTAAAATTCTATCAAAGTGTACATCAGCTGAGATCATCTCCGATCGAAAGAAACCCCGAGAATTTTATTAGAGTCACAGATATATTTGATCTTACCATAAACGTTACTTTGTCATGAATATTTAATATTTCGTTAATTTAACTTGCTTTATTCTTGCGCGGTAAATATGCAGCGGTTTCGCGACGCGATCACTTGTATCGTAGGAATATTACGTAACGCGCAAAGCGAAAGAAAAATAAAATCGGATATTTTTATCGAGGTTATCGGGGAATTAAAATCGTTGTGAGATTGTGCGTATTAAAATATATATGTTTCGCTGGGAATTAACTGAAACGCGGTAAGTCGATATAATGCTGAAACGTGGTTTTCCGATACCCCTGTGAATGCAGTTTTTCCGTACTTACGCAAATTGAAATTCTCACAAACCTTGACTTCATCGTCGCGATGTAGTTAAACGAGTTTTTCATAAAGACTTTTTAGAGAGAGAGAGAGAGAGAGAGAGGGATCAATGTTTCTCATAACGATATCGCAATCATATTCGCGATAAACGTTACTTTTTATAACGACTTAGATTGAAATGGTGCATAACGAAACAAGAACGATTTATCCTTCGTTCCTTCCTTCTCTCCTTTCAGATACACAGAAAGCGATTAAATATTATATATCTTGCGCGTCTGTATATGAAATATTCACATAAGTTTCTGCAATTTGTTTCTCAACTGCTTCTTGCTTCGAAAGTGCAGTTTGTTTGTGAGTGCACTTTGGAAACGTCGTAACAGACAATATCGGCGAAAATTCTCAGAAAAAGTGGACCTGCGCCACTTTTAAAGCAAACAGTTCGCGTGTATATTTTATATACATAGACCTCAGTATCCTCGATACTGTGTAGCTAAACGGATTTTGCCCAGAGGTATAATAAAACTTGCCTTTCCCACCCCCACCCTACTCGGCTTCTTCCCTGTCCTTTTATATTTTTTTTCCTCTCTTTCTCGATCGATGCTTCTTAAACGCCTTGCGTGCGCTTCAAGCGGTGGCTCGGAAAACGCTGAAAAATAAGCAGCGTCGCTCATCCGCGGAATAATTTATTTGGAGAGCCCGAAGCCACTAAGCCCTGCGGAAATTGTCTGCAGTCCCTCACAAAACTCCGAGCTATCCCACGCCGTTTCTCAGCCCATCGTTTTCTTCGGCCGGCTCTCTTCACTTCTCTGCGCGTATTATCTCTCTCTCTCTCTCTCTCTCTCTCTCTCTTCCTCTCTCACTCTCTCCTCCTTTTCTCTCCACCTCGAGTCAACAATACGAGTAGCATCCATTGTCGAATGCTTTTAAATTTGAAATACAAACCGTCTACCTTCTCGCCGCCCCTTATCTCGTCTACTCCGTTCTCTCCCCCAGTTCTCCCTTATCAACGTCATCATACATGTGCCGTTTAAAAGAATTTCTCACGGCCGCGCATTTCCCTGTGATCGTTCCCATGCACTCGAGCAAGTCCGAACACTCTTCGGTTTGACCAACTTCTGGAGAAAAGTGAGAAGCCGAGGGGGCGGCTCTTGTCACAAGGAATAGTTGACATTTCAGGAAAATGCATACGTGTCTTTTTACTATTTAACTACTTTTGTGACATGATACTTTCTCATGGTATGGAGCAGTCTCTGGCTGCTCACTGTTTGACTCTTTTCACTTTGACATCGTTTGCTTGAAGTTGCGAAGACTCGAACCGCTCTGTGTCAATTCAGTCGCAAGAAAGAATTGCGGTCGCCGGAGCTCGCAGACCTCGGAATTATGTGGGTTATTAGGATTTCGCTCAGGAGTGTTGACTCGGTGCCTCCCAGGAAGACTCGGAACTTCTTGGGTAACACAAACGTAATTAGGAGCCACGGAGGCGGAAAGCGGGAATTAGTCACTTTGTAATCGTAATTCGGGAAAGTTTATGGCCCGCGGTTTATGAAGACGCATCCCGCCGAGTCGCCGAGAAAGTTCTGGTTATCGCGCCGACGAATTAAACCGATACAGCCGGGTTGCGGCATCTGTTACTAACGGCTTAACTCACTCGCCCTTTGCGCCGCGATACACGCGGGGTACAGCCGGCATGAATATAAGTCGAAACTGGGCCACCTACATCAGACAGTTGCGGAAGGAACGGGAAATAAAAAGAGCCCCATATATCACAGGCAGAAATCAAGGAGCGCGATAGTAAATTCATGTAGTTGGACTATCCATGAAAAGAGCTGAGAGACCGCAGAAATAAAAGGTACCTATCCCCTTATTACGTAATTTATTGCAAGGATTCTTATTCTACCGCGCGTCAGTTGTATAATAATAAGTGCATGCAAATGCGATTATAAATCTTTCTTTTCAATTTGCGACGCATTTCTACGGAGATATATCAATGTTCCAACGTAATAAAGCCAAATGAACGTACAACATAAAGCTAGCGTTGCAGCGTAATATAACGAATGTAATAATGCGACTATTACGCAAATAATACGTTTCAGTTTATATTACCGAAATAGATGCGGAGCAATTACCTTCACAATGTAATTACCGTAATAATAATGTTCCAACTTATTATTATGCCGTTCCGCACGCTGGATTTGTTTGCATATAGTGCGGACATGACGAGGTTTTGGGCGATCGATCGTATATCATAGCTTGAGTGTTCGGTGCCCTGGGAAGGGCACCCCCTTTGCCAGATTTTCGAAGGTTTCCCTTCTCATACTGGCGCAAACATAAAATCGGGAAGCCCACCCTTGCGGCTTTCGATGCCTCGCCCTTTGATTTCCGGCTTTTGCGAAATGCGATCTCGTTAATGGCGCATAACATCAACGGAAAACTTTTCCGTCCAATCCCCTGCCTCGTCACAGTCGAAGCAAAGTATTATCCTCGGCACGGAATAATCCGAGAAACGTACGCGGAAAAATCGGCTTGCAGTTGTAAAATATTAGGGGACAGCGATGCTAGCGAAACAGTGAAACAGCTGTTTCCGCCGTGCGAACGAGTTCATGTCATGAACGAGCGGAACAATCAGAGGAAACCTTGCAGGCACGACATACGTAATGACATGTAAAAATAACGGGAAGAGATACAGCTCTGTTATTCTTTGTAATTGGAGCAGATAGCCGTATCGAGTATCTACCTTGAATTCATGTAAAGTTGTCGGATTTACATGACGCACACGTTCGCAGCCTTAACGAGCTTGGGAATTACCAATGTAAAAAAAGGGCTCCACTATATCTTTCGTTAGTCGCAAACATTTTTTACTGCAGCTGTATGCATCACGTTTATCGGGCGCAGCGTTCAACTAGTTATCAAATTTGTGTGTGATGCTAACAGAACGTTCCCTACGTTTTCTGTATGCAAAAAAGCTTTTCATTTTAAATGTCAACTTTTTACTAGAATAGATGAAAATTTCATAGTTTCAGGATTTTTATAGACTCGATGCTGTTTTCAATTCTTTTACGAGTAGATTGCGTATTCCTTGTATTTAATTATTACGCTTACGTCTGCTGGATCTCGCTTTTTCTGAAAAGTTGCACTAATAACCAGCGAAGCTGACAAGCTATCAATTTTCGCGATTTGTTATGATTTACAAGCACATCAGCTCTAACGGACGTGAATATGACAAGAAAAATTGCATTTAGGGTACCGTTAAAGATTCAGCAGACGTTATCTGTCTCGTTGGTGAAGATTGATGGGTCGTCAATGTCGTTAATGGGAATTCGTGAAAGTTGATGAACTGGAAGTTAAGTGCTCGTTTAATTGAAATTGAGATAATCTTCTTAAATAATAGAGATATTGGAGACGAGAGGAAACATATAAATTAAATAAAAAATAATTATATATAATAATTTATTTTAGTAATTTTAATAATCATTAACTGCCATTATCATCTTTATAATATATATAAAAATACTTTTAGCAGTTTCCTATTTACGTATAAACTGAGAACACGTATTAATTTTTGTTCAACATCGTATCATAATTTTGAAGATACGAAGAACCATAAAATTAGAATAATTATCAAATAAAATTTAATTGGGCGACAATGTTACTTGTTTGAGGAATAAATCAATTTTGACATTATCCTACCATTCTCTTGTCTCTTAAACGTCTACTGTTCTATTTATTATCATCCTAAATTATGAGACGGCTTGAAGAGGCCAAGTTACGCACGATGTTTCCTCCGCTTTTGGACCGCACGGATGGAGCTTGCGCGCCGAGTCTGCACGCTGTATATGACGACGTATCGTGAGTGTAAAATACCGCGTGCGCGTTGTAGGCTGCAGGTACCTGCCAGGGTGTGCATGAAGTATAAATAATTAGCATGATATATAAGCATCCTGCGGCCGCGCGGGTGCGCCGAGCACGGTATATCGACGTGACCCGCGGCTTTATTTCGAGAGCGGCCACATTTTACCCCGTTAAATTAGCACGGCTGCCCGCGATTTATGTCACTCGTTTTGAGAAAACCGTTGTCGAGATAGATCATTCCAACGTGATATTAAGCGACAAACGGAAGCGGACGCGAATGTACGAGGCTGCGGCCCGCGGTTTGGCGAAACGGGACGCATCACCGGCGTCGCACCGTTACTTCATCTTACTAAATTAGCGTTGAGATATCGCCACGCCATGAGCAAACGGAATAGACGCGTTATATTGATTTATCGAAAGCGAGCTAGGGTCGGAGCGCGTGTTCGCCATAGAATTTGAGACTATCTGCGAAAATAATGGGCGCGGCGGGTGCCGCGTGAGAGAAAAGCGAGATGCGTATGATGGTCCATTCTCCGCAGCCCTTGGAAAAGACGGTGTCGTGTTTCCCGATGCCAAAGGCGATGCCCTAAAAGCGTTTCTCCGAACCATCCCTTAACGCAACTTGAGCTGGTGGCGGCGCGCGGAATTTTCATTCGTGATAACAAGCGATTAAAAGGGAAAAAGAGTGGAAGCGACGAGAGCGAACAGCTGACTGCATTTTGTATTGATATGACGTGCTTATCAATAAATTATATAATATTATAAATAAATTTTAGTTAACCCTTAGCTGGCACACTGCAGCCAAATCACATAGATGGCACACTGGGGTCCTGTAGGACCCCAGCAGTACATTCATTTGTAACTACTGTAAATAAATATATAATTACTTTCAAAAATTAGGAGATACTCCTAAAGTATTCTTATAGAAGATCTTATAGTAAATTTAAAAAAAATTGAAGGTTAAGTATACAAAAAAATGGATTTTGTCGAAAAAAAACGTGAAAAATGTCAGTTTTCATTCAAAAATTTATTTTTTCAATTTTTTATATTAAGAGCTAAAATTTTAATGACATACTCTGGAGTCATAACACTATTATAAAAAAAAATAGTTTGATTTTTTCGGTTTAAAAAAAGGTATTTATTCTGAAGGTTGCATTGGTGATATTTGAAAGTGGTTATGTTTTTTTTTTCAATTTAAGCTGTTTATTTAAGAAGTATTTCAAGTTTACGTACGTTCAAATATTGAAATTTACAGTCGGACTAGGCTGGGGTCTCTCAGGACCCCATGTGCCAGCTAAGGGTTAAAATTGCGCTTCCCATTTGCGAATCTGGAATTAATAAATCTCGCTCTTTTTGGATGTTACATTCTTCATACTTTTTGAATTATGTATAATCTTCCGACAATATGTTCACTCAATAATGCTTTCCTGTTGCCTCACATTAAACATAGCCAGTAAGTATAGAACGATTGCTCATTTGACAGTTAAAAAAGTTTGTATAAAAGTTTGGCGAATGCAGGAGATTTCATAAAGATGTCACTTATCTTGTCGAACTTTAGGCAAAAATTGTGTCACATTATTCCATTTGGTTCTCCGATACCGCGCCCGATTGCAAAGATATTGAAAATTGAAACGACATGACGAGTAAAAGTTCGAGGAGCTAGCAGAGCTGACTTTCTCGATTAGTTTCAAGTGAATTTCAGTTTAATAAAACTTGAGGAATTGATTGCGCGACAATTTTTAATATCAAGGGCTGCGAATAATACACGTTAATTGCGCCCTTATTTTTCGTACCGGCAACTGCGAATTGTCCGTGAGTTACGGAATTTCTACAGCTTGTCTTCGCGAACTGCGCGAACGTGTAATTTGCGTAATGAACCGCGATCGCAAGAAGTATGTATTCTCGCGGCTTCTAGCAGTTTGCTGGCCAGTTCGCGTCGTGTGACTTGGCAAAAGGGGTAGCACGATAAGGAGGAAAAAAGGAACGAGGAGAAGGGCAGCGAGCGAAGGTAAAGGGAGAGATGACGCGAAACAGTCTATCTCTCACCTATTTCCTGCTCCCTTGCTTCTCTCTCTCTTTCTCGCTCCTTCGCGTCTGCTTCCCCTACCGGCCTCTTCCCAACTCGGCTCATAGAGGCGCATTCCCGGACGATCCATTTCCAGATTAAACACGCGTAAAACTCCACTCTCATGCGGCACGTACAAGAAGTATGTTCCTCTCTTCTTTGCCTCCTTTTTCCACCTCGCCCCTTCTCTCTTCCCTTTCTTTCCTTTTTGCGCCTGTTCGCCTTTCACGCGCTCCTTCCCTCCATCTCGCCCCTGCCGTTCCCCACCCCGAAAAGTAGACGACAAGGGAAAGACTCGCGTGCTATCATTGAAAATCTTGTAGAAGCGGAGATCTCTCGCTTTTCGACACACACTGAAAGTATCTGCTTAATCGCGCAACATTTCGAGAAGATCAACTCGTGATACGGAGAAATTCTTCAAGTGCTGCAACATAAGAGTCAGCCTCGTACGCGTGCGTTTCTGCTAGTGAAATCAGATGAGCCTTGAACGAAACCGGATTGACTTTGTCAATATCTACGTAGAAAGGTATAGTGACCGACAATTTTGTTCGCTGCAAGTTAACAAGAGCGATCGAGCGGCGATTAGCATCGATATTAATATAAACCGATTATCAGCAGTAACGGGGAAGCAGACTATCGGGGATAAGTTTATAATGGACGTTTTAATGATACTTCCGCCACGTGCTCTTACCCGGGCTATTGCCAACGCCTGTTTCCTTAACGGGGCAATTTCCGGTTATCGGGCATGTTCGAAGCGAGGTCAGGGTCAGCCGAGATCGATGAGGACGACGTTAACGAGGCGCTGGATGCGCGGACGGAGATACTCCGAGGCGAACGTTACCGTTTAAGGCGAGACGTGACGTCGAAATGGAAAGTACGTAGGGGTAACCGGCGAGAAGGGTGGCGGGCGAAACGCGCGCGAGGCATTTGAGGAGTACAAAGCTCGTCAGGATGGCGGGGATGTTTGGTGGAGGCGGGGTGCCTGTGAAATAACAGAACGGAAGCTCGACTCCCGCGCGGAAGGTAGCTAGGTAGAACGAGATACGAGCGGGATGGGGATCTATTGAGCTCGTCGCGCGGCTGCTCGACGCGCGTATTAACGCGCCATAATAATTACGAATGTAATCAGCGACGCGCGCAGGAGCTTCCTGAATCGCGCGTTTTGCTTTCACCTCGGTTGGCCGTCTGTTCTCGCGAGGAAAAACGGATCCCCACGACGTAGACGGAGATCCCCGCGCGCGCGAGTAGAATAAAAGTTCCAGCAGGGCGCATGGAGCCGAAGGGGGTGGTTGTGCGGGGGACGCTTTTCACGCTGCTATATCTCGCTGCGCCAATTTGTATAATGAGACTGAGGCTCATTGAAAGCTCGACGGCGAACGTATGACACAAGTGCAGATCGACCGGTGTATTACACGGTATTTTCAGATAGAAATAATCTCTATCGATTAGAGAGATGAAACATGGAAAAGTTGCTGGTAAAAAGTGTGGAAAATTATGATCGAAGCCGTTACACTTGTACAGCAAGCGCTGCGCCGACGTTCGTCTTGCAGAACTTTTACTTTTGAAAGTTAATACGAGGCTGCTAGAGGTGACGGTCCGCACGTCGGATTTAATGGCGTAAAGAAAATACACGCGACCATGGAAGGTGGGACAGTTTCCAAAGAGAAACATTATAATCCGTCGTACAAGTTGAAGAACGAAGAGCGAGGGAAAGTCTTAAGTAATCGTTAGAAAATCAATGGTGAGTTCTCAGCCGTTGTCTCACGGACAATGTGCAATAATCCATGGTAGGGAGCCGGGATGGCTGCAGGCTTTCCCACGAGGCGGTAAGCGGTTAGGTAGTCGGGAATCGGGGAACGTGCTGGAAACGCGGAAGCGTGTCCTCCATCATCGAAGTTGGAACTTGTCGGCTAATTGCATAGTTCGCCTTCTTGCCTGCAAACATCCGAATTGTCGGAAGCACACTTGGCCGTACTTAAAACTTGCCGCCCTCTCAATCTTTAATATTTTCCATGTATTCGCAGCTCGCGCGCAAATTTTACTTCAGAGACGTGCGTCTCCGTATACAGTGTACGAAAATAGTTGCGTACATTCCTCTGCGAGGCTGCGAATTCGTTTCTAGCTCTGCGATACTAGAAACGAAACCGTAGTTTCACTGCTGGAGTAATGTCTTCGGGGTATAAACGAGAATTGGACTTCCAGCGAGTCGGGAGCTCGGGAGTAACAAAAGATCTTTATTTGTTCAATTAATCCCAAGTAAACGAACCCAGAATAAATTAATTTCAAGTCTTGTTGTAATAGGATCATTATACGAGCTTTGTTGATCAAGATACTTCACAATGAAGGTTCTACAGTCTCATTTAGAAATTTGATTAAACGCGCCCTGTATATGCAAGAAAAAACATATTAGTCGCATGTATCATAGTGCAAACCATTGCGAGAAGGGTAACGTCTAGAAGCTATCTTAATTTCCGAAATAATTCCTCTTCGTCTTGAGAAATCCCGACGCGCCTATCGAGCAAGATCCTCGCGCGGAATGAAAAACAGAAACGGAGACGAGACACGGGGGTGCGTGTTGTTGTTCCGGCCTCGCTTAAATAATTCATAAGCAATATTGCACCGTGGTCGCGGTCACGTCTCGACTACCCTCCTGATTGGCTCAAATTTACGAGCCATTGTCGCCTGATTGGTTGCGCTTGTGCGACGGATGGTGGCTTCGTAAAGAAAAGCACTTTATCGCCCGGGAACATTGACGTGCCGGAGCGAGCAGCGTCGCCGGGCAGGGCGAGCATGAAACGCTTTCGGTAATTCCTCCAAGACTCACCCGCTCGCCGTTTCCTCCCATTTCTTCGCCGGCTACCGCGCTGCCGATTCAACCCCGTCGAATTCCGCCGTCCCGCACAAAAGCCGCTCTCGAGGTATCCCAATAGAAACGGAAAACAGCGTGCGCGCGTTCGCTACCGCCGCGTGCTCCTCCTTTCTAACATTCGCCGCTCTTTGTGCGGTATTTGTTGGCGCCATTCCATCCGTGAGACGATCCCGTCGGAGGATATCCACTCCTGCCGAGTGCACGGACACACGTACATGGTGTGATTACGACTGCTGTTATCAATGCAATCTCCAACGGAGCCTTCTCCCGAGTATTTGATGAAAATCTTTTCTGCAGTTTCCATAAGAGATAACGATACCCGTTATAACAAGATGTAAGGACGAGGAACCGAAGGTTTCGCGCGGTAACAAAAATTGCCGCTCTTAACGAGATGCGAGCTATGCAGTTTCAATTTCGCCAGAAATTTGAATCGCTTGTCGCTCTCTTCTTTGCGCTCTCTCTCTCTCTCTCTCTCTCTCTCTCATCATGCGATTGCATTCACATGAAAATTCGGCGCGCAGGATGTCGATGCTTCGAAACCATTCGGTAAACTCGCGAGTTTCTCTACGAAGCCTTCTTCCACGACGGTGGCGTGAGTTTGCGAAGGGATGTTATGCCCGCTGCACGCCCCCGCGAGTTGCAATTTCGGTTCGGTCTGGTAGACCTCGTTGCCCGTGACACTTTGACGCAACCTCGCAAGCGGAGAACGGTGTCCGGAGAACGCCTGTGCCAGGCAGTTATGAGTTGCTTAATTGTTTTGTCACTGTTCGTCCCGACCTCCTCGCGACGGCAGCGTTCTCGTTGTCGTTGCTGTCGTTGCTGCTGTCGTTGCCGTTACGCCGAGGTAGACTTTCTCGGGAGATCATTTCCGGAATAGCCTGCCGACTTTGACCGCTCGATAACTTGGACCGCGAGATTCTAATGTCCGCTTAAAATCGACAGACAAGAGGGATTGCATTGTTCGCCAAAGATTAAGTTCAAAACTGTCCAAATTCCACCTGGTGACACCCAATTTCCCACAGCCTAAAGTGTTATTCGACGAATTTATTCACGTTTCAGTACATAAATATTTGATAGACATTAAAACGGATTTATTATTTCTGTTGCAGGATATCGGATTATTGTTGCGAGAAGTCACAACATAGTTACGCAGACTTTAGTGATTCTCTGAATCTTTTATTTCACATAAGTGACAGTATCTCGGATTTTAATTTCGCGAGTTTTGGCGGTGTCTTGAATTTTAATATACCCAGATCTTTTTGTCAGGGCGCTCTTCCGTTTTACTATTTTATCAGTGAGAAGACGTGCTACATCTGGGACACATTATGCATGTTACATTATATCTCACGTCGTCCGAGTCCTCGTCTTTCACGAAGTAGCTTGCCAGATTATCCGGATAAAGGATTTTAATGTGTACTTGATACAATGATGTAGTCGTGTTCTGTAACGGTGTAGCTTAATATCTACGAAATCCTTTATAACCTTGTCTGTCCCTGTAACTTAATCATTACCTGTTCGCTTTCTTTTTGTTCCGCTGCTGTCGATGTAAAGAGCCATCCAAACGGCAGCCGTTAAAGGATACATCGTGCCGCTGATATTGGCTGGCGCCGAATGTCGGTGACGCTGTCGAGAAGACTCCTGACAAGCGTTGTTATTAAAAATCCGTGGTGCCGTGAGCTCAGAAACTGCTCCAGAAGTGAAACAAGCGTCGCACGGCTCAAAATGCGACGTCTGTGTAACACTCGAAGCAGCGTTCATCGGATGTCAGTGAAATATCTTCCGCCGAAAGACGAATCGCGTCGAATGATTAGCTCGGCGAATTTCTCCGCTCTGCTGAAGCGATGGAGAGAATGTTCCACGCGATGTAATTTCGTTACGTCACGATCAGCTGATCAAAGCGAAAATACATTGTAACGTAAATTCTCTTTTAACGCGATTACGACACGCGTACGGCACAAGAACGCGTCTAAACGGCTAGCCCGCGTTCGTGTAGCCGTGCGTTACGGGACGCGGAAATTCCGTTAAAAGTTGTTCGGCCTGTTCGGCCGAACGACGAAACATCATTAAAACACCGAGGCTCTTTCGCCGTCCGGCGAATTTTCATGGGGAGGTGAATTTCCGGGGGTTCCACCTCGGCATCGTAATAACGAGACGTATTCGTCGTACGCGAGAAATAATGTGCGCCGAATCGAAGCCGGGAGTCCATTTTTATCGGCTTATACATCTTGGCGGTAGTCGCGGCGGCACCCTGAAGCGAACAAGGCGAAACGGGGGAGGGAGGAGGGTGCCTTGGTACGCAGCTGGTGCGAATATTAAAAGCAATCGCTCAGCCCCGCGTAATAACTGACCGTCCGATCTGCCGGTATATATATATAGCGCACTCGTACTTGCCTGCGCATTGCAATCCGCAGTTGCGTGAAGAGAATAATAGTCGACGCCGCGGAGGTTTTTGCTCTTCGTTTTTAGCGTGACACTCTCGTATGACGCACGAAATTTCCGCGCTGCAAAATAACTGCAGGAGCCCGACACGTCGAGAAGGGTAACACTTGCTTCTACGTATGGAAAACGCTCCTCGATCACTGTGCGGAAAAAAAGGAAGCACATTCAAGTGACACATAATACAGATAACGGAAATGAATCTGAATCTTTGACAAAAGTTGGTGGCAAATTTAGTTTAGGATAATTCCGGAATAATTAATGCTGAAGATGACACAGCTGCGCTTACGGCATTCCGTCAAATTTTTAGTAAGGGAAAACTGGGTCGTCGGGAGATCGTCAGAATTTATTATTAATTGATTCGAGATAGCTTAATAGGACTAAAAGCACGAGTCATCTTTCCCCGAACACTTTTGGAAGTTAATTAATTCCGAGGGCGCCACGGGGCCTTTTTCATAGGCGCGTTCTTAGACGAAGCTTTCGTTCTCACGATGATGATGTCGGGGATGAAATAATGGGCAGGCGAAAGCGGGCGGGCCGCCGAACGTGCGGCACGGCGGAAATGATCAGTTGCAAAATCGCAGCCGCGTATTTGCCTTTAATTTGTCGAGCGAATTAACCGGGTATTTGAGGCGGGCAAACGCCACCGCATCGCTGCCGTTCGCCATCGATGGCTCGGGGATGGAAACGAATCGGCGATCTCCGAAATTTAATAATAATTCCCGGTCTCCAAATCCCCCGCAACGCCAAATATGACGTCGCCGATGAAATTCCGCTGTCTCTATCGACGGGACTACTACCGGCGCCGCTACCTTTGCGCGGTTTCTCCACTCGGAGATCGAAATAAATTATAAGCGCACTCTCTGTTTAAACAGCTAACGAGCCCACCGTATATAACAGGAAACCGTGCGGCGGAGATAGAAGCGGATAAATAGGGCGAAAGTTTCGTCGCTACAAACGATACATTGACAATTTCCGGGATAACTGCGAAAGACAGAATGTTTCTTGTTTGAAACTTGTTTCGATCGTACCAAGGAAGCCGTTACTCTTCAGACTCTTCAAACTTGGAATGCTGAAAGTGTCATAAAGAGGAAACGTGATATCACCGCGGCTCATTGACGATTTAAATGCCTCACGCTATCAGTTCGCAAATTCAATTTTGCAAAAATAAATTTCATCGTATTCGAGACAAACGGTTGCACACACGCTCGCCGGCATTGGAATTCTGCGCGGCCGTCGTAATCCGTGCCGCAAGTCGTCCATTCTCGCCGTTATAATTGAAACTTTAGCGTTATACGGCCGCCCCGGCTATTTCCGTGTCTCCTCCTCTGTCTTTGGTGCGAGCACGGCCACATACCTCGTATAACAGTTTAACCAGCATTCGAATTCCTGCGGAATTAGCGCGAGTTCGCCTGTGAAATTTCTCGTTCGCGTTATCCGCGGATGCAGTTCGCCGTGAGAGCGGTGCGATGGGCGGATAAGGGACGGACGGAGAGGAGAGGAGAGGAATTGAGGTTTCGGAACGAGACCGCTTACGGTCGCGAGGGGGGTGGCGGCGGCGCGGGACACAGGGGATGAGAGAGCAGGGAGTTGCGAAGAATGGCATCGTGAATTACTTTTCCAAATGCTCCCGATCCGACTCGAGGCTCTCCTTTCTACCGCGCCCCTTCAGGGTAGAAGCATCCAGAGGGGTAGGTAGCTCTTCCAATTTCCAGGCGTGCCAACCAGATTGAATTTCTATCGTCGTTGACGACGACGACGTCGACGACGAAGACGACGGCGGTTGGCGGCCGATCATTTCGCGAGATATCGGGTAACTGGGTTATGTTTGCGAAAATGGCTTCGAGCCTCTCGATTTTTCTCGGTAACGCTACCTCTCCGTTCCCGGCAGTGCTCCTCTCTTCCTATTCCTCGCACTTCCCCTTCATTTTCTTCTGTTTCCCACACTCTCTCCTTCTCGCTTTCTATCTCCTCGTTAACTCCCTGACCTGTTCTCGCGCGAAACTATCGCTCGATGAGACGAATCGAATGAATGGGACGTCGAATGCTCTCACGTTGATCGACTGGACAGCCAGAAATTGCGTCTCGTTGACAAACGTCTATTACATCGGACAGAAAAGTGATTACCAGAAGGCAGATAGCATCCCCTCGATATTTATTATTGTACCCTGCGATTCGAATCTCAGGCGGGATCTTGAATAAAAGCTTGTATCCGAGAAACGTATCTCAATTTTAATTTGAGAATATAATATAGATAAGCCGAATTCATAATAATTAATAATCTTAATTGCCCGATGAATTCTTCCAAATTCATTTGTCCTCGCACTTGCAAGCCATAAAGTGTCATCGACTGTTCCAATTCCAGCACGTATATGTAAACCGCAGTTATAGCTCGCAACTTCTCGTATCTGACGTACGATGTACAACGTAGAGCGCGAAATCCGTTGCAAATAGCTGCTGCGACCGCACCGGGGAAGTTTGAGAGGCACTTCCCTCGTTCCTCGCCCAGCCTGTCCTCGTATCGGAAGGTGAGATCGGGAGAAGAGGTATTACCGCGACGAAAGAACGGCGGAAAGACTCACTCTCTCTCGTCTCTTCGTCGTCCTCATCGCCGACGACGACGTCGGGACGCATCTCGTCCGGGAGCGTGCGAGCGACCGGTGTGAACTTCGCTGTAGGGGATTATGCAAACGGGAGTGGTTCCCGAGCACGGAGAGAGAGAAATAGATAGAGGTAAAGACAGAACGAGAGAGAGAGAGAGACGAAGAAAGAGAGACAGAGAGCTAGAAAGAGAGAACCGTGTCGTCGAGGTGGATGATGATGGAACCGATGGTGGCCATGGCGGTGGTGAAGGCGGCGGGCGGGTTCCCCTTGCTTGTCATTACCATGTTCGTGGCTTCCACCGCCCGGGGTGCCGGCCGCTCTCTGTTACGCGAAAACCCGCGCTCGAGGGTAGGAAAACTCGCCCCCTTGGCTTGCACATACGCATATATGTCATTTTTTTTCTGTTTTAAGTGGCGCGCCAACAATGCGCCGCGAGCCAATTACGATGGCTGGAAACCGTGAGTCGACTTGATAATGCGATTCAAGATCGCGTTCGCGGTCTTGCGAAAGCTGGGTGAAGGGTCGGATTGCGATTCTCCGATTCATAAAATTACCTTTGCTACCGGAACACCAGCGTCTTCAGAATGTTTTTCGCTCGGTATCGTGATTCCTAAAATTTTTGTTACATTTTATCATATACGCAGGAGAATATTGAAAATAATGATAAACATTTGCCAGTAACATGCAGTGGAATTAAAGATTCATATATTTCTAATGTTGACTTATGATATTTTGATCTCTTTTTATTATGTGATGCAGAATGCACATTCTCGATTATAAAAATATTTTACACGTATAAAGAATTAGTAGTATAATAAAACACGAAACGATCTTTCAATCACTAGAATGACGGCAATGTAGCAAGTGAAACTCAAAACTAGGTAGTCACGTTTGGCGCTGAATGCGCGCTGAGAATGCAAACAGAGATGTTGTTTCATTTAGTATTAGAACAATCAGTAGAATCGGTTCAATCCCTTCATCGTGTTTAAGCGGCAGAATGGTATTTCCACCAAATTCTAGTGTTAACAATAAATATTCCTGCGGATTTCAGTAGCTTAGTATTCCTGATGTTGCTTATCTCACTGCACTATAAGTAATACGAATGTGTTGCACATATATATGCAGTGCTGCACATTAATGTTAGTAACGTAAGTGCAACACATGAATGGCACATTAACGTTAATAATACAATATAATGTATTTTACAAAACAAAAGTGCACAGAAATTTATACTCATTTTATGCCAACAACTTTAAATCCAATGATTCATTTTATCAAAAAATGCATCTGCTATTTTTTAAATTACTCATTTCTGCTGACAGTGTAACGACAATAAATCCCTTCAAAAAAAAACTTTCTATAATCAAAATTGCTTAAAATTCACTTTGTGTTGCCGAGCTCTCTGAGTAACGCACCACATATTCCGAATACTCAGTAAATGTGCTCCGTTACTGTAAACTTTAAATGGCGAAAAGGAGATTGTCTCGGAAGAATCGCGGCACAAGGAAGGAGCATTCGAGTGGATCGTGAATTTACGTTGCTGTTGCGCCGTAAGTTCCTCGATTTCTGAGCGGTTTCGGGCTTCGCTTTTTAGCGGAGCACGGAACGTAAGGTGCGCTTACGTTCGACTTAGCCGGTGTGTTCGTCTCCCACTGGGATCACCCGCGAAGTGAAAAGAGGCGGCGGAGGCAACTGAGAGTTCGGTTAGTCGACTCGTAGAGTTTTCGAGTACCTACTCTTTATTACTATGTAATTAATTGTAATGGGGATTTCAACTGGGAAAACATCCCGGCGAGAGCTTCCCCCTTTTGTTCGTTCGTTCATTCTCGTTTCCCTCCTTTCCCGCGTTTTCCCACTGCGCTCGCGTATAATACGTATTTTCATATTTGTTCCTCCTCTTTGTCGCCGCGAACTCGCGACCGAATAAGATTTGTCACCGGATTTGAATTGGCGCGTAATGCTCTTTCCACGCTCATGTCTCCCGCTGTAACCCGAAATTCGGTTATCACAAGGCAGTTTGTTCGAAATTTATCATCGGGAAAGTTAAGCATGATGCTCATGCGCATGGATCCATATTTATACGTCTTAATCAAATATGAGAGTTTTGTAATCTAATTTTATTTAACTTCGGCGTCCTTCTGTTTCAGATCGATCCAAAGGTAGCATTTCCTAGGAGAACACATCCAAAGGTAAGGAAACTTATTTACGATACTGATATATTAAATTCTACGCCGTTTTGATATTTTGTTTTGATTTTCTCTACTTATGCATATCTCTTAATAATCTGTCGATTATAAAGAGAGAATTTACGAGAGAAATACTACGAATAGAAGCAAATGTTAAAAATGGTAATAAAAGGATACTCGTAATTCCTTTAAAAGCTATTGAGGGAAATACGTTACGTCAAAGTAACGTATCAGTTCCGGTAGCATGAATAGTTTAATCCTGTAAACGCAAACGGCGAGAATGACTGCTGCGCATGCAAACGCAACTGCAACGCGAAGAATCGGAGTGATCCGTCCATTTGCGAATGAATTGACGCTGACGCTTATCATACCAATCCTTCCGGTCGACGGCGTGGCGAAGTGAAATAGCGGGTTAACGAGAATTACTTGTAGCCGAGCTCGCACTACGTTCATTTGGAACGGGGTGTTTTTGCGCGCCGCCCGTAGAAAAAGCACGGACGTGGAAACGCGACGGCGGCGGCGGGATAGGGAAGCTTAAAAAGTCGGATGACGGTTCTCGTTCGTAGGGCGTGATTGAAGAGAGAATAATAAAGCCGGCTCGTCCTCGCAATAAGAGCAATTAGACGTAATTCACGTCGAAACCCGGCATTACTTCCTTGCCGGGGGATAATCGTGGCGGCGATGCGACGTTCGGTCGCATCGGGGAAACGCGCGCGAGTAGAACGACGCGCGGAAAACGCGCGACAGGACTCGCCCCGAGCTGCGGAGCAGACGGACTACAGGGTGGATAGAGGGGGTAGCCGGTTGTACGAGTGCACGCACACAGCGGCGATAGGGGTGAAGTGGCGAGAGAAATTTGCGCGACTTAATAATATAAATGCCGGGCACGCGAATTACCGGCGACTGACTGAATTGCGCTAATTTTAATTGTACCCGTTCCCTTCCCGCGGTACCGCGTTCTGTCTCTCTCTCTCTCTCTCTCTCTGCCTCCCTTTCTCTCTCTTTTTCCACCACGACTATTTCCCGGATTCTGCATCTCTCGCCGCGCTGTACGCCACCCCCTGGCTTTGCCTACCGTCGCAATTTTTACGTTTTCACGACGCATGCGCGCCGTCTGTCTCTCTCCGAACCCCGACACTCGACCCCTCGTGCGACCACCCTTTCCCAACATTTTATTTCGATGGCAGAATCCGACAGAAAAGGGACATAATTTACGACGCGTGGCCGAAATCACGACGCTGCGAATACCGCTGGTAATCGTGCGTTTCAACAATGTCGCGCAATCTGGGACCGAACGCGACGCGTTCGCCGCAAGTCAACAGAAATGAATTCCGAATCAGTAGGAAGAATATGTGGAACGCTCCTCTGGCACAGACTTGAAATCGGAACAAATGTCACTTTTGCGTAGCACGCGACAAGCTTGCGTGGGAGTTCCAAGTAAATCTCATCTATCACAAACGCGGAACATCTCAGTGCCAAAATCTCGAAATCCCGACTTCGAAACTTCAGCTTCGAGAAGTAGAATATTCTTGGAACAATATAAGATGGAGATAACTTTTCGACGCGGGCGGGCTCTCAGGACGATTTAATATCGGAAGCCGTAACTTGTAGGTTTTCCCGTATTTTTTTCGTTTTCTAGTTTTCCAGTTCCCTAGTGCGATTCTTTTTGCTTCCTCTCACTTCTCCGAAGTCGATTTCAAGTCTGATTACTACAATTTTACTTTATGATTAGAAATTCCACAAAACATTTCTTCACGATGCATTGCATAAGAGAAGAATAATTTCATAAGCACCGTATCATATAAATATATAGTAAATTTATGCTAACCAACGGAAGTAGCTAATTAGATTTACTCGAACTGTAAGAGAAGATTTGAGTCAGAGCTTGATCATGAACAATCAGATATCTTTTGATGGTCTTAGATAAAACTTCCCAGGACAACTATACGAATGCATATTGTGTCTTTTTATATGATGCATCTGTCCAGCATCATAAATCTAGTACTTACGTTCAGTTTCAATAACATATTTTTTCAATACCGATCGGATAATTCACTTTTGCATTGCACGGCATGGCAAGGTTGTAATTAGGATTTCTGTAAGCCGAGTTTTCTGGAACTTTCCGAAAGCACGATGTACGGAATTTATGCCGCAAACCGTGCTAACACGCGAACGCGTTGTTTGAAGTAACACAACCGGTGCATTAATTGCTTGTGCATGTAATGTATGTAACGGGTGTAACGTATATGGGTCTACCGTTTGGGAGGCGAATATGAAAGCGGGAGATGTAATTTTCATAAAATCACTTTCACGGGACTTTCAGGCTCCGCCTTTATTCCGCACTTTCGGAAGATTTGATGATATAGTTTTGTCAGAGATGTGCGCTTCGAGAGATCGGAAAGTAATGCCAGGAAACTCTTTCCCGCTCGCATGCATTTGGCGCGTTTCATGACGTGATAACTTGTCGCAAATCCGAGAAGTAAGTACAGTTCAAGTACTTTACTTGCTCGGATACGCGATCGCAAATTGATGCATCCTCAATTATTTATCAAATCAAACAAAATTGAACGAAACACATGTGTTTTGTAATTACGCTTTGAAAGGAATCCGGATCTGATTAAATCTCAAATCTAATTACTGATTGGAGATGGATTCATAACGCGGCACGGAAGCGCCAACGTTAGAATATTCGCGCGCTCGACGAATTAACGCGATCTCGGATTAAGGAGCATTCCTTTCTTGTCACAAGAGCGAGGCTGATGTTCCACGATTTCGCTCGGTTATACACGCCGCAATTCCGCCTCGCCGACCGTGAATCGAGTTAATATCGCTTGCTCGCGAGGGCGCACAATGGCACACTTAATACCGCCGGTTCGTCAACACCTGAAACGCACGTTAGACCCGGTGAACTTTACATGGAGAACGGTACTCGCCGCAAAGTTCATTGAAATGTCACCGAGTGCTCCCGAGCGCTCATCGTAACAACCTCCTTGAGACCGTACGCCGGAAGCGCTTTGTTACGCGCACTTCCGGTCTGACGGAAATGGCGCAATGCGCTTCCGACACGGCGGAAAAGTAGCGACAGTCATTACCGAGCTCTCCTGCCCGCTTCACGCCGCTCCTTTGCGCCGCTCCTTTTGCGGTGAACGCACGAAAAAAAGCCCCGGCGAGGATTTTACCGCTTTTCGGGAAAATACGAGGTGTACTTCAGATAATTGTCTGGAAGTTTCGTAGAACGAGAAAACGGATGGGACGCTCGCGGCAACTAGAGACCCATTTTTAATCAAGAATATACGGCGCGGGCTGCGCAGGAAAGTACAACCTACCCTCTTTTAAAGCGAGATATCTTTAAAATTATTTTGTCTTTTATTCTGATTTTATTGTGATCAAGCATATAAGTAAATAACGTATTTATCAGCATTTATTCGTTGTGAGACATTTAGGATACTCCCATAGAAGGGTGCTTGATTATAATAATCTCGTTTCAAATATACGTGTGCAAACTCGTATATGAAAAGTAAACGTTAATCTCGAGATACGTAATTTCGCAGTTGCGAGTAAGTGGAAATCACGTCTCAAAGCTACATATCTTTGAGACTGGTTGCACAATCCATGCATCGCGTTTTCTCTTCAAGAAAAAAAAACGAGAGTCGCGAACGCATCCGACTGCGAAAGGATGCTTTTATGTAATTTAGTTTGACGGAGAGAAGCCTGCGTTTGTGGCGATAGTATAACTCGCGTCGCGACCACGATCTGGAAAACTATGGCAAGCCAAGGGGTGGCAAGTAAGGGATGAGGGACAATGGGTAACTAGCGCGACGCATAAACCGTGCTCGCCATCGATGGCGTGGCGCCGTCCCCTCGGCCAGGGACAGTCGACTGTCCGGGACAGTAATGGCATCGCTAACGGTATAATACCCACTTGTTACTGAGTAGTAATACGTACTCGCAAGATACCCAGGCGCTACACACGCGCGGGGGAGGGAATATTACGCCAATCACCGCAAACTCGAGAGGCGTCGTGGAGAAAGCAGAAAATAGAGATGCAGGGTAAAAGGGAGGAGGCGCGCGCGGTAAGAAACGAAAAGGGGTGGATAGATCGGAAGGACGAGAAGGAAAGAGAAAGACAGAAGAAGGGCGGAAGAGCGAGAGAAGAGGAAAAGAGGAGTCAACGGAACGTAGATGGATCAGAAAAAAGGGAGGAAGAGAGAACGAACGGAGGACGAGCGGAGGGGAGGGAAAACTTAGGAAGAGAGAGGGTGGAAAAGCCGGGATAGTTGCACCATGTCTCACGTAACGAGCTGTCGGCTCCCCAGAGTGTTCAGCTCGCCGTTTTCTCTCTTTCTCCCTTCCACCCTCTCTTCCTCTTTCTTTCTCTCTCTCTCTCTCTCTGCCCTCTCACCCCGCGCGTCCACCACACAACGATGTTTCTACCTACGTGCTCTCACAAACGTCTCGCGTACCACCTCTTTTCGCAGACTCGTTTTGTTTCCTGTCTCCGTCGAGCGAGAGATATCCACCCACCCACTCGACTCGACTAGCGCGGGGCGCCAAGTGTATCGTCGATACTCGGTGGTCTCCCCGATCGCACGATGGTGTCCTGTGTACCACCGCGCCTTAATGTTATCTTATATGATTTGTTTGACTTTGCCTCTCGTGGAATCCCTCGGCTTATCGTCCCCCGTTTTGTCGTCCCTGTGCGGCTTCCGTTCTTTCTCTCCGGCGAGCACGCGTGTGCAACTCGTGGAACTTGTGCGTTGCGAAACTCCGAACGAAATTGCGGGACGATGCCAACCTTACTCTCAAATTCTCAGAAAGACTGTAATTACGAGTTGCGGGGAATATGAAAAATAGTTTGAAAGAATAGATGAGAAAGAGAGAGAGAGAGAAAAAATGAAGATAAGATAAAAATTTAGAGATTACATATATTATGTATACCCAGCTGTGGTGTTTTTGTAGGCGATATGATTAAATGTTAACTCTTTATGCCGCGGCGGTTAGATAAAATAATATTACATACGGTTCTTTGTGAAGACAAGTTAAACCAGTCGAGAGTTAACTTTGCAGTATAATGCGAAAGAGAAGTTAAAGACATGAAGCGTATAATGTAGTAATCAGCAAACTACGTGGAAGTCTCATGAATATTTAAATTGAAGCTTATATGATGTATGTTACTCTTTCGGATGATAGTAATATTCTTTTTTCTTGCTGTCCTACAAAGTTAATTTTATTGAAGTAGTATCACTTGATTCTTCTACATTAACCACGAAGAAAATTGTTCGTTATATTCCTCGAATCATCGTAATCTCCGTGTACATCGCAATAGCTAAGCTATCTTGAGGTAGCTTGACCAATCTGGGATGATGAAAAATCGTAAAACATAAAGAGAGAAAAGAGAGAAAACGGAATCCTTAACGCGCAATGAATACACGAGGAGGGCAAATGAGGAATTTACGTTCAAGTTTGAGTTTGATGAAATATAGTTGCCAGCATCGTAAAGAAACGGGAGACGTTACCGGCGAGCTCAGTGATTCACGCCATGAGGCTCGCCCTGTATAAAAGCGTGATGTAACAGTCGCACTTCCTCGGGGTTGAGCGTGAAGGATCGCCTGGGCGTTACTGGGGCTCTCCCGCGAGGCCTATTCGTAATTCCGAGTGGAGCAAGGATTACGGATATGTGCACACATCCTTCGGCCGGTCCGGGTCCCATTTTCTCCCGCGCCGCTGGCTCAAAGGGGACCTGTTACATACATCTGCCTACCGTAGGATAGGGAGCGCGGGGGTGGAGGGTGAGAGGGCTAAATACGCTGTCGGGCAAACTCCCTGGTCGGCATTAGAGTGAAATCCCATGCATTTTATACGCGGCCGGGTCATTCAGCGCGGCGACTCGTCGGTTATGGCGGCTGTGTACTCTGCGACGACTCCCTTGTACCCGCCGCGGCACCATGTGGACACAGGCCAACCCCGAGGTGGCCTCCTCCTCCTCTTCTGTTATCACCCACCCCCGCGCAACCTTCCCCGTCGGCGCCTTCTCTCCTCTTCCTTCCGTCGCTCTGACGCGCCTACTTTTCCTCCGTCGTCCTTCCGGCTGTACCGGCGAGAAACACGGAAAAAAGGGGGACGACATGAGCCGGAGGTAGAATGTTTGCGCGACGTAAGTGGCGTCTCCACTCGCTGTGGCGATGTTGTCCCTCGTCCCCGTGGCGGTCCATCCAAGTGAGGCAGGATTGTTCGCGCTATTCACGCTACCCGAGTAGCGTTTTAAGCCGCGTGCACACGCGTGTACACGCGAGTGGCCGGGCTGACCTGCGAGATGACACCGCTAAAAGGGGGAAAGGATCATCACACGAATTGCCTGGCTCGCACGCTGGTATGTACGCAGCTTTACGGTCGCTGATTCTCGAGGGAGCTCGAGTATCGCTGGAAAAAGAAATACGTCGCTTCGGGGGTCGTGGTGATACCGGGGATATCATTTTCGACAGTATACCAGTATAATATCGTCACTATTGATGAAGCGATTTATGCAGCGCGGCGATGCCGGTGCGGCATCGATCTATTGTTGTTTGAAAAAAAAACGTGTACTACACTCTGATATTAATATTAAATGATATTAGTTCAATCCTCTCGACTTTCGCTTTCACAGTATTATTTTCTACCTTTTCTGCAAATATTTTGTTCATTCAGCATGCATTATGTATTAATATTAATTTGCCATTTTTCTTTGAAAACACCTGGCTGAAGTTAATATTGCAAAAACACATCATACATGGTATTATTGCCCGAATGTGTTGCAAAATGGAGCCGGCGGCCATGGTAATGATCAGCTTGCTGAAATCACTCTGTCCGAAACATGCCTATCCCCCGCGATAAATCGCCGAGTTAATCTTCGAAGGAATTTCGTAAAACGAGCGGCTGGCTACGCCCGCGAATTCTTTGACCGGAAGCCGCTCGGGCGCCGGCACCTGTCGCAGATGACAGTAGTTTTCCCGGCGGCGGGAGACGGAAGCCTCAGATATGTTGTGTCACATTGAGATAAGCTAAGCTCTCGCGTGATGGAGCAGCCCGTAAACTCCGACGGCCGCGCCATGATGCCACCGAAATGGCTGCTAGATAATGTATAGCTATACGTGATGCGCGCCGACCTCTTACTCCTCTGTCTTATGCATACGCGCACGTAACGGGTGTCCCAGGAACAACGTGGGAATCTAGGAAACACGCTGTGAAGTCCGCATTCGATTGCCGTAAGGGAAGCTGAGTGCCCGAGACTCCTGCCTGCGGAATACCCGATCCTTGCATTCCAGTTCCGACTCTATCATTCCGTTTCGCAACCTCCTCGGAGTCTTCCTTTCTTTTTCTCTTTTCTTTCATAGATAATCATTTTTATAGACATTTTTCTTTTTTTTTATGCATACTGGTTTATATTCGCATGCTCCAATGAGCTCTTTAATTTTACATTTCCGAAATCGAATAAATACTTGCTGCGCGTATTTCTAGTTTCGTTACTTCGAAAATGACTAATCATGCCATTTTGTTTCTTTAACTATAATCTTGCAGGCGTGAAAGTACTCAAATTTATGTAGAAAGTGCGAGGATTTAAGTTCAGTAATTATTACATTGTAAGCTCCGCAATTTTGTTCGTACGCTACATTTATCGGCAAACGAGTCTACGTGAATGCACGAGGTGGAATCGATCAATCTTTCGACGAAGTTGGCGCAAAGTGTGCGCATATTACACAGCCATTAGATGAAGATCCCAACCGAAAAATCTCGGACGAGAAGTTTCGGTCGCAATTATCGGGAACGTCACTCGGTAGCAACGCTACTATGTCTAATATACTTAACAGCGTCGATTTCAGTGACGATTCGCAATGGACTCCGGTGAATCGAGAAGCGGAAACAATGATGCGTCTCGACACAGATATTACGAGAAAGAGACGGGGAAAGGGCTTGAGAACGAGAGAGAAAGAAAAAGGGGGTGGAACGGCGGGAGAGAGAGAGAGAGAGACAGGGAACACACTCTGCGATACACGTCGCGCTTTTTCGCTACGCAAGTTACACGTCTGGCTCGAAAGCTTTCTGGCCCGGCGCGCTTTTTATCATCGCGCTGAATCGACACGCGGCAAAAGGGAAGGAATGCAGCTCTGCTCGCACGCGTGTCCTCGCGTCCCTTTCTTCTGCCTTTGTCCGTATGTTCGTCTGTCCTTCCGTCCGTATGTCCGCCCGTCCGTCCGTCCTTCATCCCTCTCTCGCCGTATGTGAACGCGCGTCGCGTCGCACGATGCATCTCCCCCTGAATAGGCTCGGTAATTGCGCGTTTAATATTTCAGAGCTTTTTCCGCAGCGCGAGCACAGCACAGAGAGCCTCGCGATTTAGCGAGGGGTCCTGTCCGCCGCCTTTCATCGCTCATCTTTCGTCTTGTGCTCCGCCGTCTGTTTGCGATGCCGTGACCAAAAGTAGCAAAGCGCGCGCTTTCGCTCGTACTCCTATGTTCCTTCACTCCACCCCTCGAGGTACACTCTCATCACCTCCATCCTTTTTCTTCATCCCCCGTCGGCGTACGGCTTCTCGCCTCGTTTAGCGAGAATCCACGCCGTTCGTGACACACCGAGCTTCCAAATATCGAAAAATTCGTGATAGTTTATTTATTATATTTTTATCGCACTAATATTCGCGAACGTTTCGATGCTTTGGATTCTTCTCAGCAGACGACGAATGCTGATTGTTATCGATATTGAACAAGGGTTATCTACTGCGTTTTCCAGTTTTGCCTTGGTAATATTAGTCATGGAAAATTAGTAATTTTATTTAATTAGTAATAATGAAAAGTAATTTCGATATTTTCTTAATATCTGCTCACGCGGACACATTTGCATTTGCACGTCAAACTTTTCAAAGTGAATATTTTATCGTTGAAACGTATTATTCCAAGCAGCTTTTTCTCGTCAATATAAAAGCAAGGCGAAATTGCTCAAGTTGTGCTGTCGGAATATCGTATACACCAGAAACTAATCAGTGAGTTAAGGCGATTATTCCTATCAACAATGCGGGACGATGTCGCAGAAAATTTCATTTTGCGGTCTTCCCGATCGCTAGGGAACGGTCTTTCTCAAGATCGAGTGAAAAACTGACTGCACCGTAGTCTTCGATAAGGTACAAAGGCTTAATGCGAGCCCGTCGACAAAGCGTCATTTCAGGCTCGCTCTACTGTCTACTCCTACTGTCCTCGGCTCCCTTTCCGTAACCCCACCCGTTATTCCCACCTCGGGGCGACAAAGACCCTCGGCGATCTCAATCACAAATTGACAATAAAAAATGTCCAATTAACCCCGAGGAGCATCAAGGATAGATGGAATCGACTGGAATCGGCTCGACCCCCGCACAGCATCGTCGGTCGTCTTTTCACCGCAACGAAACGCAGGGTGGAGTCAAGGAGGAGTGGAGGAAGGGGTGTCTGTGCGGAGGCCGACTGGTCGGGGAAAAGGGAGAAAACTCGCGCGAAGTTGGAAGCAATCGAGAAGGTTTAATCCCGCTCGATTGCGTTCCTTGCCCGGCAACCCCAGCCCGCTCCCCTCGGTCTCCTTTCGCCCTAGCCGTCTCGCTTCCTCCGCTAGCCACTTTTCCCCCTTTATTACAACCGACGACAACGACGACGACGATGACGACGGATGCGTAAGTGTGCGGGACTAAAGGGGCTCCCTTTTTTCCCTCCCGCAAGAAATCGCGGGCCCGTTGGCACTGCATGCACACACATGCGTCAATGAGAAGCTCGACGAAGGGCGCAGTCTTAGATGAATCTCGCTCTCGGAGAAAGGAGAGATAGGTGAAACCACCTCGTAAATATTCCATGGCCGATTTCCCTGTCGTGAACGAGCATGAATCAAAGCGATTTAAACGAATCGCCGCGGACGCTATCGCGTTTATCGATTCGCGAGAGGGTATCCATTATTTCGGCTACGGTCCAGCAATTCGCACGTACGAATATTAAATATTCCGAAACCGCCCCGTGTGACATACGTGCTCGATTCGTTTCTAAAAGTGGTGGACACCGCGAGAACGCTCAGTGCGCGTTTTGCGTTTACCCCCGGGGTAATTTATCGCGAGCGGGCTGCAGTGTGCATTCTGCCAGCGTGTGCATACACGCGATAAATACATACACGGAAAAAAAGAAAAGAACGAAGAGAATTACGCGGGCGCGTAATTCGCCGAGGAAGCGCTCAGGAATGGCGGAGGGATCTTCCAGTTTTGCGCGGCGCGCTGCGAAAATCGCGCCGCCGACATTTCGAAGATTTCCGGCCGCGGCGGCTCCGGGAATTAATCGTAAACGAATTTATCTTTGGCGCTCCGGGGTTGAACTAAAACGCTCAGATATTACGGGGAAGTAAGCTCGTTAGAGGGTTTACGGCATCGTCGGTGCGCGCCTCGGCTCGGCCGCTGTCCCCCGCGACCCTTCGCCACCGTCGGGGTGGTAGTAGCTTGCGGTCTGGTAACCGCAGTCTCTACTGCGCTGTCGGTTGCGGATAGCCCGGACCTCGTGTGCAACCTCGCCGTCTGTTTTGCGTCGAGAGGGCTTTCAAAAACCGCGACTGCCGAACCGAACCAGCGTGGCGCGGCGCGGCGCGGAGCGCTACCACTACCCTCGAGAGCCGACATCGTGACGTAAGCCGGCAGCCGTCGGCAAGGGGTAGCTCGGCGCGCTTTGATGCTCGCTGCAGCCGCGAATGCACGTTTTATAAAAAAGTTTCACTCGAAAATGATACCGAGGAAGAAGCCGCAGATAGAGAGCGCGAGTCTGTGCAGAAAAATCAATGGTTCTTTTTTCACAAAGGAAAATAGTTTTTTTACGTTGGTAATGTAATAGTAATTGCTTCATGTGTGAAAGGATTTATGGAATATTTACGGAGGAGCGGATGAGTCCAATTATTTCACGACGCTTTAATAGGGGAATTTATTACAGAACGAGACGATTTAATTGTACACGTTGACTCTAGACGATCGTAATATGAAACGCCGTAAAATGCGTAGGCACGATGTATCGATCAGAGCCGCCCTAGACACGAGCCCCTCGCTAACTATAATAACTCTTACGGCGAACTCATGTACACTCTCGAATTAATTATGTGCTCACACAGATAATGCCGATCGATACGTCGTATTAATCACAGCAGCGAGAGTAACATGGTTAATATTAATCAGCATTTTAGTACAGGCGCGGCCGACTACACGAAGAGACGGTAGGTAGATGATGTTTAATATTGAAGAACATAATTATCTATCGTTGATAGAATGTAACGATATAATATTGAAAATTAAATGTGATAATGGCGGATTAAGTTTCAATTGAGAGTAAATAAGAGGATATCTTATCGCCTTCGATAATTTTAAGGATGTTGGGTACTGTGGGATTATTAAATATTATGGCAAATATTGAATATTACTATGAGATAATATAATATAACGCGAAGCTCAAAATTATTGCTATGTTTAGCGTAAAAAATTCAAAGATTATATAAACAACATAAAGATCTGGAATCTTTCGAGAAAACTTCATGGATTTTTCAAAATGCTCCATAATTTCAAGAATTTCTCAGTGACGCGGCTGAATGACTGATTGATCCGAATAAGTTAAAGTACGCGTGTTCGATGTAACAGCGATGATAATTTCTTTATCGAACAATAAATTCTCCGATCATGATTACTCTGTTTGCTGTGTCGCACAGCTAATGTATCTGATCGGCCACAATTTATCATCTTCGCACTTCGCTTGCGAAGAGCCTTTTGGGGATGTACGACCATCAAGTTGAGAGGAAATGTCCCGTACACAAAATATGTGAACTCAGCGCATCCATTGGGTCGTGATAAATGTAAATGTCGCTATCCAACCGCTCCGAGTAATGTAAATCTCGCTATAATGATCTCCATGCGTCTCGTTACTCGGTACCGCTGACGACGAGATGACGCGATACCGACGATCAGTTCGCGCGAAATCTCCTATCGAGGTCAGATTCATCAGAGAGGGAGCAGAGAGAGAGAGAGAGAGAGAGAGAGAGAGGGAGCAGAGAGAGAGAGAGGGAGCAGAGAGAGAGAGAGAGAGAGGGAGCAGAGAGAGAGAGAGAGAGAGAGAGGACACCCTCCCTCGTTTCTCCCCAATTTTCTCGAGTCGTTCCGGTTGGCCCGAGCACCGGGTGTGCCGTCTCGTCTGGCAGCGAATTAAGCTGCTTTATAAAAATGTAAAAGGATTCGCGAGCGAACCGTTTTCGCGGGCTTAGAGGCGGAGGTGTAAGGAGCGGGATGTGGGCTCGGCTCGTGCGATGGAACCGGGGAATAGCAAATGCGATTGGGAGCCTCATTGTTTCTAAGAGCCGGGGCGCTCGGAGGGTGGGAACTCGAGACTCAGCGAGAGAGAGAAAAGCGGCGAGACAGAGACAGAGAGTTTAAGGCGTTGAGAACGACGGGGCGGGGGCGAGGAGACGGCGAGGAAGCGGCGATGAAGTTGAAGGCACGAAGAGATCGCGATAGAAACGGTCGCGACTAGGGATATTCCTTATTTATGCATCAGCGGATACCAAGACTTCCAAAGTAAGCGGCGGGTAAAGGGTGTTTCCTTCGCGCTCCCTTTTGACCGGCAACCACCCCCGGACATTATGCGAGCAGCTCGCAAACATCGCGCGTCAGCGACGCGGATCTCTCGACCGATCAGCAACGTCGCAGAGCTTGACGTTACTTTGCGAGTAACTCTGCTAACTCCTCTTGTAAAGCTGACTTGCGTCTCACGCGACGTTTTCAGGATTATCAGGATTTCTTTCGTTCACGAGTGCTTTGATCAATATACGTATTATAAGTGATTGCTTGTTTTAGAAGCCCTGTTTTATTTTTTCGCTTGTTGTGCTGTCAGTATCAATTGTGGTGAATTAAGAGCCGGTGATGTGCTTGTGGCTAAAAATTAATGACTTTGATGACGTCATTGCGACGGTTGTGATGCAAAATCTCTTTCCATTTCATTTACTTCATCTGTATCAGCTGCTGTAACTATAAATTTTCGAACAGCGCGAAAATAACAATCAAATCTGCCCACCTAGTATATCAGATCTTGAACATTATTGATCACGCTGTCACAATATTTTTCTACTTTCGAACGTAGAGTCGTAACTGGGTCGCACGCGCACGGAGGGACGGGAAGACACATACCAATAAACCGGCCTTCACGACTCGTTGCTGGCACATATCTGATAGGACGAGGAATTACTTTTCTCAGTTGCATGACAAACTGCATCTGTCTCGTGCAATTGTAAATTTGTGCGTAAAATACAAATAATAATCGGATTGTCCTTACAAGGAAAATGAGAGAAGAAATTACACTCATGAGAAATATGAAGAAACGCAGCTGGAACACTATTTTAGACCATCATGAACGATTCCAGCAAAATTACTGACAAATTCGTAATAATCAACGATCGAATAAACACAACAGAGCAAAACCAACTTGTCGACCGATTTGCCAATATAATCTCTAACGCTGCACTACCGATTTCGTCGCAGGTTCCTTGCGCCAATCGTAATTTCGCACTTGGTGGCTTCCGCTCGCTCGCGCGAAATACCTTTGCCACGATAAAGCGGAGAAATAAAGTACGCGCCGATAAAACGAAGCACCGAGAAAACAACTCGGCTGATTCCTGTCGCGGCGGGGGTCGCATTACGTATTCATTTGTGATTTCCTTTTGTACGACCGCGGAGAGGGAAAGAGCGACAAAGAAAAGAAAAAAACGACGAGACGAGCAGAAAGGAAAAGAGGAGATGGGGTGGGATGGGGAGAGGATAGGGGAGGAGAGGGAGATAGTGTGAGGCCCGTTGGAAGTTAGAATGCGAGTGCACGAAATAAGATTTCGATTCCGGGGGCATTAATTGAGCCCGGCTATGTATTTCCCTGTGGGATAGGCGGGGAACGGTGCCTTCCGCTACCAATCTCCAGGAGTTTGGATTTCAAACCGGCGGAAATGGTAGGAGGAGGACGGAGAAAGTGAGACGAGGGCAGGGGGTGGTGGTGGTGGTGGTGGTGGCGGCACGGACGGGACGGGGAACGTGGGGGTGTGCGGGGGAGTTAAACTTGCATGCGCCGTGTAATATGGCGTAGGCACGGGATATTGGGGGAGAGGCCGGGGACTTGGGTATGCCGGGGAAGGATGGGGAGAGGGAGGTAAGAGAGATCCACGGTGTAAGGTGGAGAAACGAATACAAGATAATAGAATGTGCATGTAATAACCGGAGGAAATATACACCGCGTGGTCTCATATCGCACCGCGGAAGGAAGAAAGGAAGGAAGGAAGGAAGGAAGGAAGGAATAAAGAAACGAGAGGGGTTGGGGAAAGGGCCCTTTCGCGAGAATACCGGCGGCGTCCCCCCTTATGTTCTTGCGCGCCCTTCTTCTTTCCCCGTGCTGAAAGTTCGCGTACATGAAACTCGCAATCGAATCGGCCTCGCGCATTACGCGGGATACAAACCGCGCCGCAGTATAATTTTGCGTCGCGCGGACGGAAATTGCCGGAATGCATCGCCGGAAATGTAACGTAATGCTCCCCGCATCGCGCGGAATGGCGTTCGCGTAAATACACGAACGAAGAATTATATGATGGGACAATTATGCGACGGAACAATCCGCCGACGTACGAATCAGCGAATGGCACAGGTTTTGTGAAATTTATACGATGTACAAACACGTTTGCGCGAGATAAAAGACAATTTCTGAGAGAAGAGTACTGGAGATGTAGCTATATATCCAGGCAATTAAAAATTCCAAGTATTATATATGAACCACATGATTTTTAGCAAAGTTCTCTCGGGATAGAGCTCGTTCCCTGTTGTCCTCCGCAGGACCTGAAGCACGTTTCGTCTGCGGGATACCGCAATTAACTGTCTCTACGAGCTCATGCCATCGCGTCCTATGACAAGGACAGCCGACGTGAAACGTCAGCTTGTACCTAGGTATTTCTGCGGAACCCGTGGCATCGTAATCAAAATTCGCATAGGACGTGGCTCCGCAGTAATTTGGCTAACGTTGCCTCTCGAGATCAAATTTATGTATATATATGAAAAATGTATCAATTTACTAATTAACCAAGTCCTTTAAAATACTAGTTTTTATACTGTCGTACTCCCGACAACTAAATTCATTAAAAGATTTTAATTTGCGTCCTTTTAACTATTTCTTCGCTAATGGAACATTTGCGAGTGGACAACATGAACAGTCAACATTTCTTTTATCATACGGCCCGCTACTTCCTCACGTTAAAATAACTTCCGGGATGGACCCGGGGTGGAGGGACGCCAAGGGAAGCGCAGCAAAACAAAGGGAGTCCGTAACGGGGGCGATACGAGAATTTAGATCTCGACCGATAAAGTCGGGATTCCCGAAGGCGACGAGTCCGTCACCGCGGTTCGACTTTTATTATATTAAAGTAGTAAAGCAGATAATAAAGCGAGGAATGTCCGCTCGTGTCCGTCAGGTTTACGACTGGCCGTACGACATCTTATATCGCGTACTTACGCCCGATCATAACCGGTCTGCGCTCGGTCGCACGTATGTTCGCGCGTAAGTCGCCTGGCCGTGTCTTTCGATCGCGAGGCACGTATCACGGCCGGAATCATAACGACGAATGGCCACAATTTTCCCGTTATAAACCGCGCGATGGCACGGCCACCCTTCCTGCGTCACGGATGAAGCCCGTAAAGAAAGGAAATGCAGAAGCGCGCGTATACTTAACAACGCGCTTCCTCTTCGCGAGCTGACAACTTGATCGTGACAGAAACGCGCGACACCCCACTTCGCGAGTGACCCGAGAAAGACAAATGAAATGTCTGGCTGCGCGATTACGTTCGATCATCATCGTGACAATGAATGGTTATTCTCAACAAAATTATTTCTTGTAGAAATATAATAAATTCTAAAAAGAAGCTAAGCTAATTTACTACTTATCTTCTTGGGATTGCGATCTTCTCGCATGTACAAACGGAGTATCCCTGAGAGCACGCTCGCCCTTAATTGATCGTGCATTATCTATCGTTGGAGGATACGGCCGGTCGGGAATATACCCCGTGCGCTTATTTACGGTGTGCGCGTTCGACCATGAGGAACCATGAAGAGGCTTTCGATGGGAAGCGCGACGGGATAAGGAGGAACCGCGATTGATACGCCGCCGGAACGGAACCGGCCTCGGTACCGGAATGCGCAGATCGCTCTCGATGTTGATTGAAGTGTAACGGAGATAACTCGAGTCATGGGTAACGGAGCGCGGATGCACCTGCTGCGAGTGTGAGCGGACGGAGATTAGCGAAAGGGCGTGCAATGGAGCTAAGCGGAGGAACTCAAAAAGGATCACGCTCCGCTGGAACGATCCGCTGGCGGACCGGTTCGATCTTCCGGCGCCGTGGCCACGTGCCGACCGGTTAATTCCTGATATAATGCACCACGTGATTTATATCAGGCTCCTCGTCTTGCCTTTGTTTACGTAATGGCCGGCCGCTCGCTGGACTCAAGCCAACCGTGTTCGATGGCGATAACCGTTTGCGTCGCGCTCGATCAAAGTCGCGCCTGATAAGTGCGAGAGGATAAATCAGAAACGAGCGGAATGGCACGCGCACGTGCGCGCGAGCGTCGTTTGTGTTATCCGGCTTAATGTTAATCTCTTTTCGGCGTCCGCGTGGCACAGATTGCCCGTTACCACGGTTAAAAAGCTGAGAGGGAAAATTAAAATTTTAAGGGAAGCCTGCGCGGACGCCGTTTCCCGCTTAATGAGGAAAAATTCGGGGCTTTGGCTCGAGTGTTACCAAGTTATTTTTATCTTACCTGCACAAGGCGTGTTAATGAATAAGACCCACTTTCCAATAGTTCTCGCGTGTCGCATGAGTTAATCTGCTAATCTATATGTTATCCATTAAAGTTAATGAACAGCATTTGAGATTTATACATTCTACGTATTCATAATAATTGGCAGCCTAGAAATTATTCTTAAAACATAATCTCTCGACCTTACTTGATAATATTGAACGATTTCTAAAGTCTTTGCGTAAAACCGTCATTAAGAAAAATTATTTTAGCATACGATGACGATTCGCCTATCGATCTTTATCTCACGAGAAATTGTCAAAGCATCACCGAGCGAGACGGATGTTCTTGTTGAAATTTTCGCGAATCGGGAAGCGTCGCGTGTGTTCCATCCAGGTGGAAATGGGGCTTCTTGGCGAGGGATAGCGAGCTCGCGCAGTGTTATGGCAATCTAAGTTGGCATGTTTAGTCAGCTCGAATAAAGCGTGCGCCGGTACCGGGTCTGATAGCTGGCTGAGTCAACATTCACGTATTTGCCGTGGCATCGCTACGAAGCCATCTGGTTGAGGCCCAACCGGTGAATCTGGTAAAGGGAAGAAAGAGACAGGGAGAGGCAGATGAAGATGAGAAGCCGCGAGGGAAAGAGATGGACCGAGGGAGGAAAGGAGAGAGAGAGAGTGAGAAAGATAGAGAGCGAGGAACGTGAGTGCTACAGCTTGCTAGAGAGAGGCCGGGAGAGTGTCTCTCTCTCCCCTGTGCCGTGCACAATTTGGTGCAAGATATTGCTCGGGAATGCAACCCTCTTACCCTTCGCCGCCCGAGCAGTTACCGATGTTTACCCTGCATGCTTGACGGCGCCACCGCGAGGGATCCATGCATCTGTTTTCGATTCGAGCTATCTTAATCGAGCAGGAATCATCGGAACGTTCGCTAATCCTCAACAAGCCTCGGGATTACATTCTTCAAATCGGCGAGTAAACTCGTAACGTAATTGATCGCAAGCGGATTATGGACGACGGCGATATCTGGGACGTTTCGTTAATGAAATCGAGCGTTACGCTCTCGAGAGAATAACGGAGGAATAAAGAGATCACGGAAGGAGGAGGGGATTACGGTCGAGCACATTAAATAACGGAGACGAGTAATCCCGCATTACACCGTATATTTAACGGTCACGCTCTGAATGATCCCGCTGAAACTCACACGTCGGACAGTTGAGACGCTCGCGCGACAATGGAAGAGAGACGGGAGAAAAGAAATAACGTCTCGCGTTACGCCACGTCGTAAATTGTGCGGGAACCGCCGGGAAATTCGCCGAGCAGCGCAACTTGAACGGTCCACGCGGAGAGAGGATCGGCATCGCGAGCGAGGATGTTAAACAGTTGTCAAGTCCATCTACCACGTCGCTTGGTAGACGAGTCGCTTCTCCTCCTCTCCGCCGCTATAATCCACCGAGGAGATCTCGGTGGTGAGGAAGACGTCGTCGGGGCGGAAAGAGAGAAATAAGGAAGGGGATGCGAGCAAGAGCGAGTGCGGAACAGGCGGACGCCCCATGAAATTGAATTACAATAAGCAAAGTAAAGTTGGATGATCCGACTATTGTGCCCCGTCGCTCGTTGCTACCTCACTGCCAGTTATCTCCCCCCGGCCCCACACCCTTCCTTCTTACTCCACCCCCGTTCCGCGTTTCATCCCTCCTCGGCGAGAGCGAGGTCCCCGGTCGGGGAAGAAGTTCTCTGGAGTACGAGACGACGGCCGACGGTATTCTTACGCCTTTGTTCCCCGCAGAGCTGAATTAATTGCTGCGTTTTTGACATCCATTCATTGTCGGGTCCCGGCAGACGACGTCGGGATGAGCGGATAAAGGGAAAAGTTACGGTGTGCGCGCGCCATGTCTGTCTCTCGACCCCCGTCTCTCACTCTGCCGTTATTCGGATTCGTGGAATATTATTTCGTCACGCGTAATCCTGGCGGAAATCGATACCGTGCCTCGCGGGTGACAGGTGGCCCCTTTGGCGACGATCGTCCGTCACGCGATTCCTCCGGATCAATGAGAATTACGCGATCGGTGTTCTCACGGAAACGGCGACCCGAATTCAGCGTCAGCGTTTCTCAACAATCCGTAACTTTCGCTTTTTGCGAATCGAGAACGGCGAATCGCACAGATTGCGAGCACCACAGCGTGATTAGGGAAATCTCGTTGAATTTGCGTTCGCGTATCAAGACCGAACGTCTTTCGCGCTATCTCCGATTTATTCCGAGGGGAATCCTTCTAATCAACTAACTTTAGCGCACACTGACTAGAAACTAGGAGTTCCCAAAATTTCACTAGCTTTCGTTTCTCGTTTCACGACGGATCGTGCGCGTACCGTTCTCTTGTGAACGCGCGGGCAGGGGAAGGCCATTGAATATGCATAAGTCATATTAAATTGGGACACCAAGTGTATGGTGCATCGGCGAAGATGGCGGGGATAGCGGATACCAATTACAAGGACTTGGATAGACTTCGACTTCCTAGTATGATGCGCATGAGAGAGAGAAAGAGAGGAAGATAGATAGATTAGGAGACACTTGAGAGAGGATAAAGATGCGTCGCAGTAATTTTCAGTATCGCGTAGCTCGCGTTGCATCACTTTTAGACATTAGACATATACGCACCGATGAGTGGCTTGTTAGTGCAGGTTTGCGAAAGATCTCGCGACTGGCATGTGCGAAACGGAACGACTAAATGGTGTAAATTAGCGTATTTTCGTAGCGCAGATCGACGTTGCGCTGATCAAGTGGCGTAGTAAGAACGCGCTGAAAGTAGAAACAATTTCCAATAACTGCACAATACTTACTTGCACTTTGTTTCTTCTGCCACGCACAACATTATTATTCCATTACAAGATATTTTATGATTTATATTATGGTGACAGTGCAAAGTAACGTAACAGCTAAGATTTCGCAGAATTGCTTAATTAATCGAGCCTCTGTAACCAGATAAAAGTTGATGGAGCATAATTGCTTCGCAGCAATATCGTTTAGAATTATGTTCGCGCTAATTAGAGCCATTCGCGAGCTACCGAGATGCTTATGATTGTTTGTCAGCCAAACAATTTGAATGCGTCCGAACAGATGCGTGTTTCACTGGAGTGACGTTTACATAATCCCGGCATTACTTGCGTCTTCCCTGGGGATTGACGAAGGAGTTTCCGCCCGAAGAGCGGAGTGGAAAGGATTGAAGAGAGAACTGGAAGAGGCCTGCGGGCGGAGGAGATACAGAGACGTAGTATACACCAAGTGCGAGGCAAATGAAGAGACAGTGACGGCTATAGATAGGGATTCCTCCAGAAGCGGGATTCTTCGCGCCACGCTCTCGCGTAAAAGCCACTTGGTTCGTAGCGAGCGAAGAGGAAGAGGACAACAAAGAGCACGGACGTAAAAAACTTCATTCTCATTATGCACGTTAATTCGGTTACGCTTGGTAACGATCCCTTTAACGAGAGAAATTGAACGGCGACCTCGCCGCGGGGCGCGTTACGATACGTACTTCCTTCCCCGTGTTTCGTTAACGTTGGCGATCGCTTTGTCGAAGGATTAATGTCGTTGCCGTTAATTGCCGCGTTTGGGGAGTCCATTTATTATCAAGAGGCGTGCTGTCGCATGCTTAATGTGTGAAAAGTCGTTTGACGTTTACCCGTTTACCGCGCGCGGTCCCCCGTAGACCCGTTAACGAGCTTACGTTGACCGTACCGTACCTTCCGGCCGGTACCGGCCGCTACTCGGGTTTCGAGGGACAGGCTCTCCGCGTTTCCCTGACCGTTTCTGACCGCTTTACGCTCGTTGACTTGGCTAATAGCATAATGCGCCGCGGAACGTGTCCGGAATGAGTGCCGAATACTCGTGGAATGCGCATACCGCGATATTGTCCGCCGCCTTTGACGCATCCTCCGCGAAAAGCGAAGCGTTTCGGGTTAAATTAGCCTTTCTGCCGCTCTCGCGGTCTCCGCATACAAGGAAAGGATCCTGACATTTACCTGTTTCCTTCTGGAACTTTAGCCGCAAGCTCCGCACATTTCTCGAAACTTACTGCGATAAATATTTACCATAAAAAAAAAGAAACTTTATATCATTACTTATTATAGAAGATTTATTACTACTTTAGCTTTGAGGTTTATAAACGGAAACGTATACGTTTGGCTTTCACGTTTATTTAGGTTTATTACGTTTGTCTACGTTTGACAAACGCATGTTCGTCTGTTAGTTATATCGCACTCGCTGCATGTGGAAAAGTAATACTGACGAAATAAGTCTAGACCATCTCGTGTCATACACTGAGGGGGCGACAACGTGCGATGGATAAATATTGATTATCGCGCCTGCTGGCACGGATAGGCCCGGTCACTTCGTATAAATTAGCAGAACGATTTTCGCTCGCGCAACGCTCGCATTAAGCAACGCGGCTCGCTAACGCGGCTGCTCCTGGACCTGGTTTACGCGGCGCGGTCGCTAATTCGAGTTAAACGAGATGAATGTCGGCTCGCTAATAGTTGTTACGTATTGCCACTGGAGTTCTTGCTTAGCCCGCTCGGGGAGAGATTTAGACGAGCAATCAAGATGAGCTCGGTGCCTTAACAATCTCACCTTCCCCGCTTTAATCTCGCGACCTACTCGCTTCCCACCCCCGTGCGCCACCCCATCGCCATCTTATTCTCCTTCTTCGCCGAGATTAGAAGTCTCGCGCTCGGAACTTCGACGGGCGACGGTTCTCCTGATCAAATTTGCAAGTCGCGGTTGGCTCTTCGACGCGGCACCGCTATCGCGTTTCATTTTCAGTCAAGTGTCCAAGTACGCGGTAATTGAACGGGGTTCGAGGTTCAATTTAAAAGCCGTTTGTTCTACCTCTCTCGAAACGTGCCACGTGTAACTCGCGTAAGTCTCGTGCGGCAAGCGCGTTCGTCGTCGCATGAACTTCCATGTCTTTCTTGAGGCTGAAGGTTCAGCCCCGAGGAGAGTCTCTCACGTGCTGACTTATTTAATCGTTATTCTCATACCCCGTGCGGTATTGCGCAGATCAATTCCACGTAGCACAACGGACGGCTTATTCCCGATTTCGAGCACATCTCGCGGAATCCCTTCGGCGCGCCGTTACGTCTTTATCTTTCGAGTTGATTAGCCGTGTTATCTGACCACGAGCAATTTCCGTGGGGGAATCCCCGTGGGAGGTTGTCCGACCGGAAATCAACCCTCGCGATACCGGGATCTCGATAGCCCGAGAGCAGAGCAGAGCGATGCGGGATACATTAGCTACGTCAGAATTCTCCGCGAAATCCGGCACGGGGCGATCTTTCCCTCCGAGTCGGAGAACCGAAGGTGTCTCTCCCGGGGATCCACCGTCTTTCCCGCGATACATTGCGACGTTCTTGTGCTTGTTGCACGTTACGACTCGTCTCACTTTAGGCGGCAACAATCCGCCCGATATCGCCGCGTACTCGCCAAGTCCTCCCTCGATGCGGAACTGTGTGTGTTCACGTGTATGTGTCATACGTGTACATACACACGTGCATTTGCACACATGCGTGCAGTTCGTCGAGTAATGCACCGCGATCTTTAGCCGCGTCTCTGCCTAACAGCGGGATAAGCCGGGTCTCTCGATGGGGCACGAAGGAGGCGGAGTTCCGGAGCTCATCAAGGTAATGCAGCTGGGATTATCCCGTAACCGAGTGGGTTCCCGACGAGGGGGCAAGGAGCACTGACACGGCTCCGGTGGAAAGAGCGAGCCGCTCATGGACCGGTATTAGTTGATCGTTTGATCAGAAGCCCCGTTGAGATTTATAGCCATCCCTCTGACACCCTTTGTGTCCACTCGCCGGATGGGCAGTGTCAGAGCTAACTGACTCGGTTTTAGCCGGGCACTCTCGCTCCGCCAATTCGTCGACGAGTCACTCTTGCCTCGGCAAAACATCTAACAAATACGAAGAGACGGGAATACGTCGAACACAGTCTCCTGTGAATAGACTTTTGTAATAAGATGATAAGGCTGATTGGCGATTTTTCAAAAATGCGAGTTCTATATTAGAGAAATTAATTTAAAAAACGAATTGTCATTCGAGGACGAAGAAGGTACTAATTTCTTTCGGAAAGGACATCGAGCAAATACTTGATTAGTTATTATTGTACTGTTACTTTATTGATTCATTACGCTGACAATTATAGAATGAATAAATAAAGGAGCTAATTGCGTTTAATGTCAGATCAGGATTTTATTTGCGGAAGAGACGAATGGATTATTCGTTAGAGATCCAGTGAATGTATCTTGATTAACTAATGCCTCCCCAGTAAAATCAGTTTGCAGGCGCTCGCTCGACTATCGCCAAATATATCTCCGTGGTTAATAGCTGTGTCGACGTCGCCGCCCCGACGGGCAAGGATAAATAAGTGCGTTTAACGGATTGATTGTGTACAGGGCGCTTTGGCGAGACCAGCTACGACCCGATGCACTTTTGCCGTCGCAGCACCGAAAATAAATTTGCTGAATTTAAGTCGTGAATGTCGAGCTTTGCGCTCGAGATTTAACTCTTTATCCCGTTTCATCCGCATTATTTCTCGCGATACTGCGCATTTCTAATTGTTCGCGGAAGATTTGTAAGCTGCGCGAAAGGGGCGCAAACATGTTTTACTCTCTGCGAGATATTATTTTTGATATATTTCGGGAATATTTTTGAAGCGGAATTATTTCATGCGTTCTATTTATAAGATCTATCGCCAGGAGGGCACGCGAGGAGAGGCACGAAGGACGAGACAGAATGAAAGAAATCGCTTTCTAAATGCCAACGCAAGACGCGCCCTATTCTTATCTCGCCCGACGACAGTTTGATTAAAATGCTCGTTGCCTTTTTGTTGCAGGTAAGAATCGAAGAGGCGTTTTCTGTCGGCAGCGGCTCGTATCGCGCATTTAATCGGTGAGTCTACCGTGAGAAAGCAGCGAGGAGAAATTCGAAATTAAAGCGACCGTCTCGCTCGTATTTATCTCGCTCATTGGCGTTCGCGGGGTCGCGCATCGAGGGAGGCGCTCTTAATTACAGACTCGTCGATTACATTTCGGCGTGTCGATCTCGACGTACATCCGGCCTAAAAATTATCGCTCGGAAATGCGCGAGACGCTGGGAAATCGGTCGTCGCGATATCGCGAAAGTCGATATCAGCTGAAAAGTTCCGTCGGGCCAGGCATTTTTACATTTGAATTTGCGACGAGGAATGCTTGCTTGTACTCTTCACGTTGTATCAGCTGCCGATCGCTGCCGGAAAACGCGCTGAGCGACGCGCGACGATCGTCCTGCCTAACGTAATTAAAATCGCAAAGTTAAATTTTCGAAAATTATACCTCGGCGAGATTAAATCTCTCTTGCTTCTCAGAATTCGAGGAAAGCGCTCGAAATCCTGACCTGCTCCGGAAGAAAACGAGAAAATCGCCGCGTGGCGGCTCCCTCGGCAAGATGCGAAATACGCGAGCGTTTCAGACGGGCACGACTAAGCGTAATATCCGAAACGATAATGCGCCGGTACGTCGTCGGTCGGTGAATTTGCCGTTTAACCACGGAGAAGACGACGGGAATATCCATTTCGAGACATTTAACCCGGCCGACTACCGACAAGGCCGCGGAGTGCCGCGCTTCTAAGATTACTAGGCGGTTTCATTACGCCTACGAAAAGTCGCCAGCGCGTCGCACCCTCCGTGTGTCATCGCGGCGTTTCCTCCCCTCGTGCTCGAGCCAGACTTGCCGGTCGCCCCCTGTGCGCTCTCTTCTGTGCGCACTCGCCCCTGTGTTCAGGGTCTCTTCTCTTTGTGTCGCGCGGAGAGGCCCTCGAGAGCTCGGGACCATAGTCGACGTCAAAACCGGAGATGAGAGCACCCGGGAAGAACCGAGACGAGATTTCCTCTTCGCCGTGAAGTTTTCTAGACGCTCGTGCGGCTGATGAGCGTGAAATAGAGTCGATACTGTATAACGAACGCGGGTATTCCGCCGCCCGTGTTGCTACCCGCCCCGAGTTGCCAGTGCATCAAAATGAGGGTGACCGACCGAGGTGTTTCCCTTCTACGATAGAATTTTGCCCTCGACTTGCAGGAGAGCGGAAAGCTTCGCGTCGAATTACGTGTTCGATAGGTTTCGAGCGAGGGTCCAATCAATTAACAATGAGTGAAAATTGACAATGATCTATCTAATATACTGAATAATTATTCAGTTTATGGCATCTCCTGCAATGATAAACTATGCCAATAAATTATTTTCTCTTTTCTGCATACTAACTTTTTAATTTAATAAACAGTATTATATTATATATTTTTCATGACAGTATTATTTATAAAACTTCTTTTATTCATATTTTAAAATCTGTTTTCAAATATTATAGATATACGCGAATTATTAAAACTAAAATGCGGCAGGCATACAATTTTGAAATGCATTGTGTTATTTTTAAATAATTTATTATTGCGGAGTATCGTTGATTTTTATGCTGAACGAATAATTAATGATGGTGTCTTAATCCGCAAAGTTTATTCTAAGGAAAATCGATTCGCGATTAAAGCGCGAACGTATCTGATGACACGGAGATTATACATTTTGCAATCACATTTGACGACGAAGGTTTGTGACCGCGATATTTTGTCGCTCTGTCGTTTTGCAGAAAGAACCGTAAATCCGAGTCTGATCCTCTTACGATCAACGTCATAAGAGGTACGAAACGAGCAATATCCACTTCTTAGAGGTTTACACGGATAGTAAGAAGCTCGTTTTCTCGCAGAGGTATCCACGCGAATGTAACATCACGTAATAGATAAAAATTTCTTTTTTATGTTCCTTTCAAACATTTCAGAATCTCGCGTAGTTTAAGCGGGAAGAAAGCACAGATGATTTTAATGGAAGAACACAGTTCGGTGAGCTGTGCGCGACCACGGGGAATTTCGTTATTGTCGCGTGTTCCCGGAGACTCTTCCTCCTGTGCATGCGACTTTAATATCGCGCGAATAAACGCCGTGGATTAATCGAGCGCGTCGGCAGACATATTACGCGCAAACCAATCTAACGACCGAGAGTCATTACCGAGCTGCACGGAGTCGAGATACTATAGGCACACACCTGCGTGTACATTTCTGCAAAGTTACTCCGCCGACGACACCTCTTCCTTCTCCTCGGTCTTTAAGCAAACGCGAGCGAACGTCGTGAAACTCCGCGCGCGACGTAGATGCGCGTTCTACTAATCACATGTTTGCCAATTACAATTATTTGCCAGCATCCGGATGCGAATGGGGATCGCGTGTAATTTCACCGACCGCGGAAGAGAGCGTTGCGCCTGCAATCTTTGTAGCGCGAGAACGTGATTAGGACTGGAAGGAAGATTGTACGGGGAGATCAGAAAAATCCTCGTGTACACGTCGTGTATTTCGCGGAAAATAAAGAGAGGAAACTTTTGCCTCAATGGATTCACAAATGCACATTACTGCTAAGAGATTAGAAATCATTTAAATATGCTTGGAATTATGTAATACAGTAGCGAGATAGGATTACGTACTCCTAATGAACTCTGACTTGCTGAATTATTGTGTGGCAGTTACGAGCATGAATTTGCATAAGAGCGTGCAGTTTAGTAATCAAGATGAAATCATCTCACAGATTTGCGATGGAAATTTACTTTTCCGCTAGATTGACTGTGCACAGGTGGAAACGAGTTTAACGTTAATTCAATGTACAGCGCTGCATGATGGAGTTAACGGAACACAATCTTAGTGTGATTTAAAGAGTGCACAAACGCAAATGTCATCACTAAACAATCACTTGTTACGTATTTACAATTGCAGATTACGCAGAAACATTTATTTCGTATACTTTAATAATCGTGATCTCTCGCAATTCAAAAAAGGCTTTATCCTAGTTGATTCTTTTACGTCAAAAAAAAATACCGCTTTACTTAACTGTCAAGTGCCGTCATTCGTTAAAGCCGCTAAGCAGAATTTTCATCGAAGAAGAAGTCTTACATCTGGACAATCGGTATGATGATGATAACTCTCTTTTATTAACGCCATTAATCACTCGGCGAGGATACGGCCACCGGGAAGAGAAAAATAAGGGCGTCCCGGGAAGTACGGGAAGGATTCCGGGAATTTATCACGCTGGTGAATTTTTCCGAGTGCTTTTTCGAAGGCGAGAGTAAGACGGTATGGAGCATCGTATCGTTTCACCGCTCAACTTCTCGCCGATTCTTTCGCAGATTTTACACGGTCCTCACGGTCGCGCAAGGTGCCTCAACGCTGATTCCGAGGTGAATCCGGGGCCTTCTGTCCTCGATAAAAATTCATTTCCTTCCTTTGATTTACTCCGAGCACCCCGGCCAACTCAACTCGACGCGCTCCTTCCCCTTCGCGTCCTTGTCCTCGCCATCCTCGCCATCCTCGCCGTGAAGTGAATGAGATAAATGCTTGGAAAGCGCGAAGCGTTCTTACAACCGGATATAAATTTTTGCAGAAGGGACGCGCGCGAGTAAAATTCTGACGGAGGACGACCCTCGGGGTGAATTCCGTAAGGCGCGAAATCTTGACGGAATGCCGCATCTTCGAGTTGCCAAGAATAACATTTGACGAAAAGTAAGAGGAACGATCAATGACTCAGCCAACAATTCGCTATTTCTATCGAAAAAATAATATAATAAATTACGATTGTAGTTAAACTACAATTCATTTCCCACAATTGATGTTTGAAAATTAAATTGCGACGACTTGCAAAGATTTATTCTTTTAGGTATAGTTTTATAGCAATCGTTATGAAAAATATCAATTCTTTAAAGAAATATAAACTTTTTGTTATTATCTATATATAATATCCTTCAATGCATATTATATATTTCATTCTTTATTGTTAAAAGCCTCTGCAATCCAAGCATTCCATCGGCCCTCTTTTCCATTAAGCAGATTAATTTCGATTCTGCTTCGATTGCGATATGGCCGTCCGCCATTTCGCGAGCTGCTAAGTTCATGCCCGTCGACTTTATCATTGCGCTGCGAGAAAGGTGGACGCGTAAAACACTGTCGATATCGATTAAGGCTTATCTCCCGAGACTCCAATGCTCTCGACGGCAGACAAGCTCTTCTCGGTGATGTGTAGCTGCCGGGAGGATCTTGAGGGTCGCTGATGGCTCAGTAGCTCGTTTTCGTGCGCCCTATTAATTACGAGGCAACGGCTCGCGTGATTCGAGCTATTTGCCCATCCGCCCCTGGCTCTCTTCGGTCCGACTCGTTCGCATTTTCTCCTTCTCTTTCCTCCCTTTCTCTCTGCCTCGTTCGAGCTCGACGAAAACTTTGAACGAATCGCGAGGAACGGAGTCCAGAGTGAATGAGCACCGAACGAGTAGAACGACGAGGAGGAAGAGGAGAATCTAAACGAGAAAGAGACCCGGAGAAGCGAAGAGGAGGTGGAAGGGCGACCTCACGCCCTTCGAGCACATCGAAGCGCCCGGCGTCTAATATTTTACAAAAGTTTCCAGCTCCACGTTTGGGCCGGGTCGCGTGCGGAGGTGAGATGGAGGACAAAGTCGGGAGAATATCGGAGGAGCGGTTTTGCGGTAGACAGGCGAGGGCGAGGGCGAGTCGCCTCGGATGAGCCATATTGCGGGGGATAAGTATCGAGGATCGCGACCAAAAATCCCGGCGACGTCATGCGGGAAAGAGTGAACTGGGTCGGCGGAAGAGTTTCTTCCGCGGTCGAACGATCCAATCGAACCACCCCCCATTCCACCCTTCCGCATCCTTTCCCTTCGTTTTCTGTTCGCCGCGCGTGCATCTTGCATGCGGGCCTCCGAAACTCGACTGCTCGCCCGACGACGAAAACACGCTGCCCTTGTACTGTCACCGAGACAAATACCGATTGCGGCAGCCGGATTAAAAGGGATTAAAGGCTGCATCGGCGCTCTCTCTTTCTTCGATATCGGGGTTTCCAGGGGTTTCCACGAATCCATCGATCCCGCGACCGAGTTAATGGCACTTTTTCATTCACCCAGTTCCAACGTACCAAAGATCTTGAATGTCCCGGCAATCTAACGTTTAAAGCGGAAACGTTGAGCTGAACCCTTCACAATAATCTAATTATCGATGTAAAAATATCTACTGATTAAAAGGCGAACTGTTCTCGAACAACATGAAAGCATACAGAAAAATATCGATCATCGTGTTTACAGGATATCTTCATCTTTTAGAATGTCCTCGGATATTCTATAGATGTTGCTCTTGAGTTCTTAAAGTTTCATACTTGTTTTCATCATTTGGTTAAAGAGATATTCTAGCGCAGAAGAGATACTCTTTACATGAAATATTTATTATATTCAATAAATATATAAAATTATTGAAGTAATATCTTTTAATATCGGAAGCATCAATTTAATTCAATTAAATTCTGCGAGACTTATTGTTACAATAATTACATCATAACGGTATTTTATTTAAATGCTTCGTGAAAATTTATCATATGCTCGCTTCCACATGAAGCAACTTTGAGCATTTTTTTCATTTTTTATCGTGATGAAGACAAGCGAGGGAAAGGGATTTTAGTCAGCGAGATTGCCGTGTAGGGTCCGATTGCGCGTTAATGTCTCGTCGATTCGGTCTCACCGAGTAGAATATATTGTACATTGACCGAAGGACACCCTCCGGAGGAAAGGGCGCACCCTCCCGTGTACCGCGATAACTCAGTTACGTGCCAATATCATGATTACACGTCATCCTTGGCAGTCGACAGCCCCCAGAGTAATGATTATTGTGGGATCGTCGAAGCGGTTACGGGATCGCATTGACCGGCCGAAATCTCGAGGCCAGTGAATAATCCGTCATTCGCCCACCACTAACCGTTTCCGCGGTGATGCGCTGTTATTACGCGATAAATACGTAACCGCGAAGACATGATAATAGAAACCGAAATGATTGGAATCTTGAAATTAGTAACGATTAACTCGTCCGCGTTTGTTGCTCCGTTATTTATCGTAGTTTCAACTTTCGTAGGTATTTCCGTGTTATTCTCCGCATCGAGTTTCACATTTGTCTAACATTTGAAAACTGATGTAAATTGTAAAATTGTAAAATTTAATCTGAAATAGCTATACTTATATCACTTATATAATATTTTTATTCAGATCGATAGCGTTTAAAAATGTAAGTTCCATCACACCGCTTTGGAAGTAAGTGGTACATTTCTTGAGATTATATTTACAGCAAAGATATAGTCGCGCGAGTAGATATTTGATTTTTCGTACAAAATCAGTACACGTCAAATTGTTAGATAAATTATTGATCAAAAATTGTGTACACTATGTGTGTGCATGAAACCGGTCTGGAGCAATATGAGCTTATTTACTAACGTAAAGGAGTCGATAAATTCCCAGGTTATCTTCAGTGTTATCTCTCAACATAGAGACGTCTCTACGCAGCCGGTGCAAGGATATTGCCAGCTATTGTAGCCGTGTCTGTCGTACGACAGAAGGAAACACGCGCCAATGCGGTTTTCCCGCCAAGTTCATTCAGCGTCTCGCTTTGGATGCAAGCCAAATGCACGCGAGCAAGCGACCCGCTTCCCCCTCAACCCGTTTCTCTCTCACTCTGTCTCACCCTCTTTCTCGAGAACATCGTCATCCGAGGTCTTGGAATTGGGAATCCTGCTTCTGCTGACGCTATCGGTGTCTCTCTCCCCCAGAGCGGACGACAAGCAAACAGATCAAAATTCTTATCCACCTTGATACGAATAACGAAAAGAAAACGGAAAAAAGAAAAAGGACAAAAGATGCGATATCAATATCAGTACACATACTTCCGCGAGAGCTTGACCCAGCTTCTTACGATCAAAACGGCCGGCCATCCCGTACGATAACCGGAACCATTCGACCTTATCCGAGGAGCTTCGACGGCACATTCCGCAGCGGCGATATTACCGAAAAAATGGCGATTCTTATAGCCGGCCTTCTCGCGAGCGCCGGTCATCGCGAGAGTCCGCGTAGAGAGAGTCCATAGTACTGGCGACCGGCCAAGTCACGTCGTGGCTCAATGAAATCTTTCTGGGTTAGTCCCTTGCTTCCTTCCGTGTTAAGTGTAGGATACGTTCACACGGAGCCGCCGGAGTCGACGAGCGAGGGAGGAGATCCTGGCCTCCGGCCAGCCAGGCAGGCGACGGAGCTGAGGAAACAGTCGGCCTCGGGATCCGATGGGAGTAGTAGTGGTCAATATTGGCCGGACCTGGCTCTGCTTCTCGAACGAGAACTCGAACTACTTGGAGTCGGCGGGTCGTCGCAGTCGCGTTATCCACGCAGCTGTCAATAGGATTCCGAGCGGATCGTAGAGATGCAAGGGGCATCGTTGCATCTCTTCGTCGCGACCGCGACGATTCGAGTTTCCAAATGACCCGATAATTGCGTATGACAGTTTTAAAACTCTGCCGCCGCGCGAATTAAAGTTACGAAATTAAATGGGACATCGCGCGTGCAAAGATGTAAACGAGACCAATCGGTACTGATTACTCGGACGATCAGCGAAGATTAAAGTCATTAATCAATTAAATGAAAGATTAAAGAAAACTCGATAATTATATCGGAAGTTCGACATCATTCTGAAATATTCTGTGCCGCGAAATCTACTCTCGCGAAATCCCATCGGCAGCGTCAGGAGGAGCTCGCGGACGCGTAACAAGTAGCCGCAAGCTTCGCAGGCAACATCCGGCGGCTCGCGCGCGGGAGTCCCTTCACTTCCGTGTGCTGGCCTCCCTCGCCACCGTATCCCGCCGTCAAGCGAGCGTGGCTCGGCGCAAGCAGTCAGGCAGTCAGCCTCTCTCCTGGCATTAAGTATTCCCGTTCGGTCGGCGTGGCGAGAAGGTTTGTGGCCAGAGGTGGTGAGGGCGCGGGAGGAGAGGTACGAGCGAGCGGCTCGGAGCAGCGTGGCGGGTCGGTCGATGCTGGGGTTGTGCTGCTGGTGAAGGAAGGAAGGAAGCGAGCGAGAAGGAGAAGAGCCCATGCCACCCTCCCCCGCCCCGTCACCCCCGTAACTGTCGCCCTTTCTCATTCACTCCCCGTCTCGCTCGCTCGCGCGCTCTTCCACTCTCCTTTCCGGATCGCTCTCCCTTCATCTTTCCTGTGGAAGCGCGCTACCCCTCGAGCAACGGCAGCGCCCCGGGGGCGCCTGCGCGCCTCGGAGGGGTAGCGCTCGCTCGAGGGCGGAGGACACGAAAGAGCGGGATGTTAGGGGGGCCCCTTCCCGGAATACTCTCACTCGCCCCTCTATCCGGCACCCCACTCCGTCGCCACCCGCGCGACCACCTCTCCACCTCCCCTCGCTACGGCTTCACTGCCCGGGCCTCCACGATCGCCCCATTCTGTTCTCGGCGTCACAGCGTGCAGCATTGAACCCGACGTACGGCGACGAGAAGCGCGACGACGACCACCTGCCTGTGTGCTCGCAAGTCGATCACTCTCCCTCTCTCTCTCTCTCTCTCTCCCTCTCTCTCTCTCTGTCACTCTCTCTCTCTCTCTCTTTCTTTTTCTCTCCGTCGGGACAGACGGGTGCTCCTCATCATCCGCCTCGCACGTACCCTCCCCCGTGACGTGACAACAGCGGAGGATAAACGACGCGGCGATTACCGGTTCACCAACGAACGGAAGTGTGCCGATCCAAGCGGACCTGTCAGAGGAGGGAAGGCAACACGCGCGTATCGATCGGCGATCTCGATCCCGTTCCCGTGGTTCCGCGTTTTTCACGCAACGTCGTCCGCCGAAGACTCGACGCTCGTTTCCAGTGTCTTCCGCAATCGCGAAAAGTGTACGTCCGCCGCGAATATCAGTCACGTCTTCTGAATCGGCAGCAGCCTGATGTGAGGAAACTTGTGCACGCCGTCGAGAGGAATCCGCAAGATACAGTCCGGAGGATCCAAGTGGTCTACCGCGGTCTAGCTCGATCTAGCCCGTCGTATCACCGTGACAATCTTTCGGCGGATCCCTCAGGGTACGCGTCAACTGTCAGTGAACCCGGCAAGACTCACGGAAGTGTCAATCGCACATCGTACGTGTTGTTGCACACACGTCGGACAACAGGTACACGCGCGTGTGTACGCGGCAATCCTCGATCGGCCAGGTTCGATCGGACCGAAACGTTCGTACCCGTTCCTCTCCCGCGGAGGGTAGAGCACCTCGCGCCGACCGCACGGCACTCGGTACACCACGGTGCTACTGAGTGACCTGCAAGTTCTCCCAGCCAGTGCTCATCGCAAGGTGTACACGACGGCGGTCACCACGTACATCACACCGCTCATCACCCCCGAGAAGGTACGAAGTGCGCGAAGGCACCCCTATTCCGCGAGGGTCCCCTTCGCCGACTTCACTGCGCGCGTATCAGTCTTCCCACGTCGAGTCTCGAAGGGCTCGCTCGAAGAGCTTGCGAGTGTGCCGCGGATGTGCGCGGGCGCGTGCTTGTGTATGCATGTGTATGCGCGAGTGTCGGCTTCCGCACGTATTCGTTGCTGGACAGCGCGGGGAGTCCTCCGTGTGTGCGTGAGTGTGTGTATGTGTGTGTGTGCAGTATGCGTGGGCGCAGAGATACGCGTGCGTGTACGGATGTGTGCGTGCTGTACGTGTGCCTGGCTATACATGTGTGCGTTGGCTGGGGGCATGTGTGTGGGTGGAGCTTGATCGTGGACGTCATCCATCGGACAGAGGCGGACCAACCAACCGGGGTGTCGGATATTCTCTCCCTCTCTCTCCCTCGCCAGCTCTCTCTCTCTTTCTCTGTTTCTCCTTCCCGCTCTCTCCAACACCCCCTTTCCCCTTCGATCGCTCCTCGCGCACTTTGTCTCTCTTCTGGTTCCTCTCGCCCGTGTGCTCCTCGCAACAATGTGCAGTGACCGAAATGTTTCACGGAGATGACAGCGAGCAACTTTGCCTCCTCCGATTCGCCCGCGAAGTCCGTTGCTCACGAAATCTTCCACGACTTCCGTTCCGTTTGATGCGGCGATAGGCACATGACGTCTTATCCGTTTGGATAAGATAATCCCCGCGGATGTTTTTAATACTCGAGACAGATTTTTTTATGCAGTTTGCTCTCATGATGACTTGTTCCCATCAGTTTTATGGGATTTCAGTGATTTTGAAAAATATACGAGCATTAATGGAACGAATAGAACTCTTGTTGCCCAAGAAGGTCACTTATTTGTATTATCGATATGTAAAAGAATGAATTATATTATTTTTAAATCTTTACTGAAATTGGAGTACAGTTTGCATGTGTGTGCTCTGTTTCAACCTTTGATATTTTCTTCCAAAATGTTATCGTCATGATTCGCTTTTCTGTCATATTGAACGGTCCATTCAACGCAATTATCGAAAGTGAATCGAGCAATTTCGCGTGTACATTGATTGTCGAATCCGCAATATTTTACTTTACTGAGCGATATTAATTTTTGGCTTTACCCCAATCAAACTCGTCACATTTAACAACCGTCACGGCTTGGATTATTTGCGAATGCATTATTGCATCGCTGCATTGGCTACAAGAGCATTGCTATCACGTTTCCTTAATAATCAAGAGAATCTTAACAAATTAATCTCGTAAGCACGTGTATATCTGTGTATTATTTTCATTCTACTTAATTAATTCTCTCAAGGATGTAAAAGAAAATTACGAAATAAGCGGGATAAATTCTCGCGGTTGACTGCACATGGCATTTCGAGCGATACATTTTATCCGGAAGAATCAGTTAATTTTTTAAATAAGTACCGCGTGGTAATGAAGACGAAGTTTCCGTGGTGGTATTACGGCTCCTCCGCGCGCTTTTAATAATCTCGCTGCGTCGGTACGTCAAATCGCATGAAAGAAATATTAATGGAATTAATAAGTTGAGTGGTCTGACGTGGATAACAGTAGAGAAAGAGAGAGGTAAAGCGGGCGCGCTATTTCTCTCTCGCGTGTACGCGCGCGCGCGCGCGAGAGAGAGCGCTCCGGTTTCTTATTAAGGATTCTCCACCCTCCCATACAAACTTATTATCTTAAGTCCTTCGCTTCTCGAGGCAGAACGATAACGAGATCGTTACTTTCGGAGCGCCTTGTGGCAGCGGTCCAGCAAGACTTGCCCCACGCTCCATCTCCTTTCTCTCTCTTTCTCTCTGTTGCTCGCCAACCCTTCTTCTCGATTTGCTATCCGCGATTCTTCTGCGATTCCTAGTCTCGAAACGACGCTTTATGCTCATCTGATGTCGATCGCATACATTCATGAATAGGTACCACCAGAAATACTCCTCACATCCGAATTACTTTCACTGTTCCTGTTTCTCTTCGTGATCATCGAGCATTTCTGATGAACAATTTCTGATGAACGCTTTTCCATAACGTACTTTGTGTTTACCTAGTTTGCTCGCACGCATGCACTTGTGCGTGTACGTGCGTGAGTGGAATGTGTAAGTAATGGTAATTGCTGCAAGTGAAATTTGATGGTGCATCGAATTTAAATCAAAAGCTGTTTGCCTTGCTATTATTGAATTCTAATTTATTAGTTTTTCTTTTTTAATTTAATCGGGTTTATCGAACGCTTCGTAACGATACTTTTTCTGCGACGCGAATTGTCAAATGTAAAATTTTGTTCATCCCTCGCTATTGTACACGTTTTAAGGGAGGAGGAAGATTCGTATAATAAAGAATAAATCCCATTCAAGATTACTTTCTCCCATTCGATTAGGCCGAGACATTTAAATGGAGTTCTTAAAGCCTCCCGTCGCGTAGGCGGAAATTGCGGTAACGCATTGTCACGCGAGATAATCGTCGCACGAACGATCCATCCACAGAGTTCCACCCTTATCTCCGCCACCCTCTTCCCCCTCGGCTGACCCATATATCGTATCGCGTTGTAAAATTCACCGTTATCTGAAATACAATCTTTACTTCTGAACATGTGCGGCACGGTTTTACAATCCGGCTCGAGATGTCCAATATCTTTTTAATATCGCGTTCCTGCATCTGCAGCGCGAATTCGCGAATGAGAACCGCAAAATATTTTCCAATCAATTATTTATATTCGCAGAACGTAGTTAGCACGTTGCTTTTCTCGATGCTCGCAAAAACTCAGGAACGTTTTATAAGCGAGAGAATGTCAGTACTTTCGTTGCTCTTCGTCCTTCGTGCCCGCGATGCACATTTTTTTCGCCGCGATGCTCGAAAATTGGCAAATTTACGTCAAATAAATGTCACAAGAACAATTAAAGTCCAACAGCGGACGAACTTGTCTTCGAGATGAAAAGCATTGTTCTTTTCAGTTTTTCGCGCGAATATCTTTGGGTTGACAAACGCGAGCACTTCAACGGGAGGAGATTTTGGATTTAAAGCGGCGATAACGAAACGTGTTATTACGAGCGAGCGAGATCCTAAACTGCGCCCCTTTAAAGTTTGACGCGTTAGGACAGAGAGGGTCGTTTTTTGCTGAGCTCCCCACAGCGATACGCCCTTCGGGGACAGGGCTTGATTGTTCTCTACCTTTCCTTAAGGATGAGATCCTCCGCCTCTCCTTCCAAATATCAAGCAAAATGCCAAAGTTTCCGGCTTGACGACTATGGCGATGCGCTCCTTACATCGTTCGGCAACGCCGGACTTCGCTTCCCGAAGAAAGCCTCGGATTGCTCGTTTCGCGAATGGCAAAGGCAGTAAGCGGATTCAGCGGTCGTTCCGTCTCTCAGTCTCGAAAAGATGAAGCACCAACGAGAAAGATGAAAATAATTAAGAAAATTGGCTGAAAACCTTAAAGAGACGTTTTCAAAGTCACAACGTGATGGAGGAACGAAATTGCGGAATTCAGAATAGAAGAGTACTTGAAAAGTCTCGAGTGGACACGCGCGTAGTGGGCGAATCGTTGCGTCATCATCATCGATGAGAAAAAAATCAGATGGTCCGTGCGGTCGTGAGGGACCGGTTGTTTACATCGAAACGCTTTTAAATCCGGGACAACGGAACAAGCGGCCAGTCCTCGCGATTCTCAGGACTTGTCATACGGTATGCACCCTTCGTGCCGCTGATTAGTAGCCGGACATGTAAAGGTAGATGATCGCTCGTCCACCAAAAGTGATCATTTTTCTTTCGGTGCTCAAGCAAGAACCGCCGATGACCACATGTCCGCTTTCGAGCACCTCGTACTCGAAAATAATTCTGCAGTTATTAATTTTGGTTAGGTGCAAATAAGTAATTTGAGGAATTAGCATTCAACGAACATGCGATAAGAATCAAAATTATGCTCCATAGTATTAGCTAGAAATGACGATTTCATGTAAGAATCTCAAAAAGATATTTTGCAAAAGATATTCTCCTGATTTTGTGTATCGTTATATTAGTCTACTTTAAAGTTTAATATTTTGATATTGTTGAAATGTTCTTTTCTCTGTCCAGTAAAAGCACAAGCAATTTCACTATGTGTCGGCGATGTTACGGTGCCTTAATTATTCGCCGGAATTATTTCTCGTCGAGAGTTTAAAAAATCTGTCTCGCCGCGCGAGCTACGCGATAAATAATGAAATTTGCAACGCCGTGCTAGGGGATAGAGTTGCGGCGCGCATTCCGCGGTTACGTGAATCTCGCGGTAATTATTAACAATGTAATCCGGAAATGGTCTAGACCGCGGAGAGCAAAGCGGTGTGCAGAGAGATACAAGTCGAACAATAACGACGCCGGATTACTTTATCGCGACTACGTGTAGTAAACCTACTCGCATGTGCGAATATTCGCGCGCAACTGCGACACGCGATGTTCTTTTACTTTCACGCTAACTGCACCCTACGCATTTTTTCCTTTTAATTCTTCCTTTCTTTCTTTTCCTCTCTCTTTCTTTCTCTCTCTCTCTCTCTTCTTTTTATCTTGTTCATCTCGTGCCTCTTTTATTTGATCCTAACTTTTGCGATCGTTTTGTTGATTACACATGAGCGCATTGCTATTTTTACTCGCACACGCATTTGATATTAAACATGCGTAAGCATATTGGCGATATTAATTAATACCTTGCAGCAAAATGCGCTTCCGGTGTTGCTTTATGATATGCACTTTCGCGTGCCAGTGTTGATCGCATTTCAAAAAATTTTCAACTTTCTCTTGTGATTTCTATAAATAGACACAAAGCGATTCAATAAATTATTCTCAAAATTCAATAGCTGGAAGTTTTCAGACTCGCATTTCATTAATACATGTTCTCTCTAAAAAATAGATAACGTTTAGAAACCTGCAATTTGTAACATCTATTCTTTACTCTCTTTTTCCAATCGCCCATTTATAATACAATCATTATAAAAGCGATGATAAATAATCAATCAGTACTATTAACATCCCCTCTAAAGCCATCAGAAATTAACGCGAGGCAGTTGAATAGACAATTGAATAGATGAATTGAAGAGTCCGCAAAATAATCGAACTGCCTTATGCCTTAATGAATCATACAGAAGGACTGCAAAGCTGAGTTATCGTTATGGTTCTCCGAGTAGGTATCTCTTTCGCCGGGTATTACAAAACGCAGAGGAGCAGCTATGCACAGTGTTACACACGGAAAGTGATGCTGCACACTGCGTGTGTCGCGACACGTTGACAGGAAACCGACGAGAATTGGAGCTTCCGGCATCGTCGAAGATAGACGTCGCCCGGCACGCACCGTGACCGCGCGATTCGTTAATTAATCCCGGCGTACGTGCGGTACACCCAAGATCCGCACTAAGAGCTCCCGACCTCATTCGACCGTTGAATCGCGTTGGCATAATACGCGAGTTGCGGTTTACGACGGTGATTTAACCGGTCGCGGCCAACCGAATTCGCTATGCGTCGCTGCGTCCCACCGCGCTCACCCACACTCGTCCATATTGCAATTTTCGTTTTACTCACGAGCACACCCGCGGCGGAGCTGCCGCTCGTGGAAACTCGAACAATTTGGAAGACATAATAATGATTCCGTGAATAGAGAGAAAATCCAGGCGAAGGCTTCTAACGTAACGGGAGAAGCAGTAATAATATTGTATCAAAGCACGAATACAGATATTAAATTACGAGGTTTATTAATTTGTTTAGAAATCGTTGCTTTCTTCTTCGATTATCATATACCATTTTATTTCTTCAAGAATGAAAAATTTATTAATTAAATAGTCTATCTGTCAAATCAGAGATCAAGAGAGTGATGCCGAAAGACGAGATATGCGCTGGTGCGTTAAATAGCTCTCGTAGCCTGATAGCGTGCGCATTTTCGTAACGATGAACATGTTATCAGCTGATTTAGCGTCCCGATTCACCGACATTCAACGGCGGGGTGACGTGAATCGAGACAAGGTCGTTCCGGCTGTCGCTCTACATTTTAATTGGCAGCACCGTACATTGCCCCTAATGGTGTTTCTGTTGTCGGCGATTGAATGGCGCCTCACAATAGCCGCCTTTACGTCCTATTCAGACCTTCCGCGAGGATAGCAAGGGCGGGCGGAGCTGCAGGGTAAACTACTATGAATGTGCTAACTCGCGGCCGAGGCGATTGAGTTTAGATCGCTATTGAATTTCTACGTGCTCGGACGGCTTAGACGCGCGATTATGTCCCTTTACGTCTCGCCTCTTCGAGAGGAAGCTCCTTCAGATGCGTGATCATCTAGAAAAATTCTCGAGAGAGAATAGAAGCATACATATATAAAAGAAGCGGGGATTAACGGATGGACGCGTATACAATTTGAAAGGGCTTTATCGCTTCATTCAGCGTTCACTCTTTCTCGCTGAGAACTTGCAAAGCTGGAATAACGATTCACAAATTACCGGCAGTGTCACGACCAGCGATAATCAGAAGATTATTATCGATCCTATATGTCTATCTATTTAAACGACGTATCGAACTATTCGCTGTGACATAGGTAGTTACTGTCACCGGGCTGTCGTTTGGTAGATTCAAAAATATTCCGCTCGCTATGTCTCGACCGCGCGAAACGCGAAAACTGCCAAACTCGCAATATGCTGCAGATAGATAAGTCTGAAACTTTATTGGGCTACAAGCTACAGCTGGTTATCGCGTCTTGCCACAATTTTTCACAGTGCGGTGGCACGAATGGAGTTTCAACCATTTTTCCACAGTTAAATCAAAACGGAAGAAAGCCTGTAAGCCGCTTAGCTCTAAATACGATCCCGCGAGGGTCGGCCCGTTTCAGTGCTCAATTTATGGTCGCCAGCTCTCGCAGCCAATGTCGTAGTCAGCGTGTCGGCGAAACTGCATTACGACACGGACGAGTTCAGCGTCGTGTCGTTGAATGCCGGTTATTTCGCGAACCTCTCCGGGAAAGGGAATCATGTCCCGAAGGGTGAGCTTTACGAGCGCCCCCGAAATCTCGGCATGACTCGATAAAAAGCACCCTGCGGGACCCGAGGACACCGGTTCCCCTTTTATCGTTCCCATGCTCGTGAAGGAGTCGGTCACGGGAATATCATGGAATTCCATCTTTCTTCGGCGCGGATTTTTGACATTGGCGACTCTCGCAAGGATTATTTATATCCGATGCGGTGTACCGCAAAATTAATAAATCTGCGTATTTGAATTAGTAATTTGTCGAGCCTGAGAACAATGCATTAATAGAGAGGAAAAGCTATTCACTTTGAAAGCTACGTGGTGTGTATTTTGGTGAATCCGATTAATGCACGTTGCATTATAACGTATTTATACAAACACTGTCGAAATTATGTAAAACTTGCTTTAATTCGTTGCAAAATTTTGATTTAACGCAGTTTACGAATGAAAAAGTTACATGATCGTGCATAATACAATACTCGCAATAAATTTTTATTTAGTGGAGAAAACAACGTACGTGGCAGGACGCTCAAGTTTTTGTTTTTGTTCGCAGCTCGCTCGCAAATAGTATCGATATGTTCAATTTATTCGCGCTCGTTGAAATACCGTGAAAGATGTAACACAGTGATGTGTCCCAAACAATCCCGAAACAGATTAAAAATACGAGCGGCTCCGGCCGCGGCTATATCGGCATGCCGTTGAGTTTGAAAGGCTCGTGGATATATCGGGCGCCCGAATAAAAAAAGGAGGCCTGATAATGCGCATCAAAGGCGCGGGCAGAAATAGAGGAGCGCTTAAGCCGGCGTGCACTTGTCGAGCGTCAGCGCTTTCATCTTCGCCCTCAAAGAGCAACTCGTAAACGTTTGATGCCACAGGATCAATAAATGTATCATGCGCGAGCCGACGCATTGGCGTTAAGTTTCCTCGGAAGAAAATCTTCGTCTGTCTTTCGCGTCTCCGGATGCGGAAATCGGAGATCCGGCACGTGAAACACGTTGATCTTGCATGAGTTTTAATCTTAACATCTTACCTTATCGAATTCAAAAATATATCGGCGTACTCAAAATATTTTTTATGTCGAGTGTTATTCGAAACAGTTTCGTTTTATTCTAAATAATTCGATAAATATTTCGATTTTTTTTTATCGATATAATAGAACAGAATATTACGAGCGCGTACTCTGCCAATTTAAACAATTCGATGCTTGGTCTTTTGCCGATACTGACAACGTGCTGTGTAATAAATCTGCTATTTTCAAGTTTCTATTAAAGATTCTTTGATCATTTAAGAGAGACGTCGAGTTTCTTTCTAAAAGCAAAGAATTCTATCAATGCAACGTTTCTCTCATTAAAGCGATGTTTTCGCACTTTAGTGTGCATACAGATTTCTATATATTCTCTTCTGGTGGAACATTTATTTGCACGTTCTTTGAGAGCTCGCCCTAGAAAGTTAATGAATACTTTTATCTACGTATCTATCTATCTATCTACCTAGTGTGCTGAAACACTACGTAGCCACTACGTGCCTTAGGAAAGGTGTAACGCAAGCGCCGGATTTACCGCGAGGCTTGAATACTGGTCGTGAAGAAATTCGAGTATCCACTCCAAAACTCTTTTACGGGAGTTCGCGTACTCGTTCGCGCGCATTTTTTTACGGCAGTTGCTTACTTCGAGATTCCGCTTGAATGGCTGACAGCGTGAACGACCTCGGGAAGCTTTTAGTTCTTACCAAAGTCCTGCGCGCGATTTTTATCTTAGTGTCTAATAAGAAATTTATCAGAAATGTTTGTCGTTCTCATTACACATAATCACTCCTCTATTTTAATAGTTAATCACTATTTCTTCCGTTAATAGTCAGGTGTATTGTTTCTTCCGATGAGGTCCCTTCTAATAAAACATTTTTTCTGCGAGAACAAATATTGACCCGTCCATTCTTTCCTATTATACGAACTTATTAAATTCTTCAGCAGTCATTCGGACTAATGTGTCCGATATAATTTTCGTTCGCGTTCAAACATCCCCATTTTTCGTTAGATCGAATATCGCGCTACGAAAGCACGGCAGATCCCGAAATAATCACCCAGGGTTGAGACTTCTCGGACGAGGAAGGGGTTTGGCAGATTCCCTGGTAATCCGGTAAAGTCGCAACTCAAACAGTTTAAGTCAGAATAGTGGCCGAAGGGTGGTAGGTTGCGGTCGTTCGGAGGGTGTAATGGGTGGGATTTAGGATTACGAGCGCAAGTGTATGTAACGTTCGGTCCAGCAATTTATCGATCCTCTATTCTTATCGAATATTCATCGATATATCTTGCAATTATTGAACGCATAACCTTACATTAATACAGATGTACTGAAAAGACTATATATACTATATCCATCATTTTGTATCTGTTACAAATTGTAGCTTTAAGTTAATTGTAACTTTAAGTGATATGCAACGATCTCGAATCAACTCTTATTCTTTTCATTTTACTTATCCTGATTCTGAACATTTATTATCTGTATTCTAACAAAATAATATTGCTTCTTTGCAAAAAGAATAACCACTAGTCTGCATTACGTCAATTTGAAGCCAGGGACCAAACAATATTATTGATAAAAATTTACTCCGCTAAATCATTAAATTAAATATATATCACGAAATCATCGATTAATAAATAATTAACAAAAGCACGGATTATACTATTATACGCCTCTCTACACGTTGGAGAAAATGGGAGGAAAACAAAATTATAAATTCCAGTCACGGAAGCATTGAATTCGCCTGCCTCTAAATTCGCTAAATCGACTCGTAGCGCGGCTGATACAAGCGAGGCAGAATTTTCGGAATATTCCCCGACCGGAAAACGTAGGATGAGGCATGCGCGTATAATTTACGTGAGAGCACGTTCTGCGGCGAGCACCAGCACGGTTCGCGCTATAGCATGGGAAGCTAGAGCAGAGTTAGAGCAAGGTACGGTCAGGACTGGACAGCGCGATAGCGATGTTCCCAGCTATGCTATGGAGCGACGTTGAGCGCCTTACCTACCGCTCGGTTACTGATAACCTTCCTTCCTTCCTGCGCATCCCTCTCCACCCCCGTCGTAGCTCCTTTCGCTATTTATGACCGGTAACTTAAATCGCGAAGCGTCGCGACCATGAGAGATTGCTGCAGCATGGTGGACGTGCAGAAATCCGCGTAGATAAAGGCGCAAGCATTCTCCGCTCGCGTAACAAGAAAATTTCAAATGTGTCGAGAAAGGATTGTTTTCCGGGTATTATGTAAACGACCGCGTTTGCATATTGGGCAAATAAAATGCACAAGTATTTAGCAATAAACGCGTTCCCCTCTCGCCTGTCTTGCGTCCAAATGGTTTCGTTAGGACGGGACGAAATCGAGACGACTTGAAAAAGGGGCGAGAGACTCCGAAACGTCAAGGAACAAAAGCGAGCGACGTTATCCGCAACGAATGGGACCAAAGTCGCCGGGTTGGCCAGGATTAATTCTTTCTGAGCGCTTCGGAACGCGGGGATAGATCGCACGGAAGACAGAAGGGTTGGAAGAAAGACTATAGATTCCCTGGGCGCTGGGCTGGCGGCATGGAGAAAAAGTAGGGCGAAAGGGCGAGGGACAGGCGAGGGCGAATCGGTTATCATCCCAAGGGTTGCGGGCTTCGTCCCGGGATCCCTCCGTCGCTTTTTCTTCTTTCCCTCCACCATTTTTTTCTCTATCTCCGCGTATCCTCCTCTCCTGACCCTATCCTCGTCCTATTCGTCCCTGTGACCTCGATTCGCGACAATGCGGAATTATCTTGCGCTGCGAATTTTCGATCGCCCCTCGTCCCGATTCGAAGACGCTTCGCCGCTGTCGAACAATTAATTATCGGCGTACGTCGCCACGTATGTTGGCACACGAAACTGCTTCTGATATAATAATATTTATAACGATCACAGGATGTAAAGAATAATGATTGGCTGCAATTATCAAGAATTTACGAGTATTTTTACTGTCCCAATAATAAATCATAACGTAATCTTTTCGAGGAAATCAGATAATAGAAATGAGTTAAAAATCGAACAGAAATTAATTCTATATTCTGTAATATATATATATATATATATATATATATATATTCTAGCTGTCAGTGCAGCATTATTGGTGGCATCCTGTTACGATTAAAGGCAAGAGCGAGCGGAGTAACATTTACCATACGTAGAGGTTATTGATTTTAAAGTCGAGTTGATTTGCCGCAACGGCGCGATGTAATAATACAGATGGCCCATTCAACCGTGGACACAATTCGTTACCGAAAGCTATTGCGCCACCAAATTGACGGTATACATGACACACAATGGGAAAGGATAATTTATTTATAACGGCCGATAACGCGGTTGTCTGCCATTTTCTTTTGCGCTCTCCCTTTTGTCGCAGGGCGCATCACGTCGTTTATCGCGAAACGCGAAATTTTCATAGTATTACGCTTTAATGCGATTACTTCGTCGCACTGTGCGTGAAACAAAGTAATCGCGACACGCATTTCGCGCGCTGCCGTCTAATAACGCGCGCGGTGGCTTTATACATCGTCCGTTTAAAAATCACTCTGCGTTCCTGGCGAGTCACAGGATCCCCTACCGTCTGTAAGGGGTAAATAGTAAATCTGTGCGATCTCATGGGAACGTGCGATTAAATACTCGAAACGATCGCGAAACGGTGACAAAAGCCGTTTTGCCGTTAAAGCGCGGACGCGCGGGACCGCCGATTAACGTTTGTTCCAATATTTTACTTGCCATTCTCGCCTTTCATACGTCCATCGCGGGGGCGGAAACGCCGCGGAACGCGGGACTGATTATGACATTTACGAATACATCGCAATAACGTGGAACGATAATGCCCAACGGCGATAAAAGACACGCTATTGTCCCTTTCTTTCTTCTGTTCTCTCTTTTTTTCTGTGTGTTCTTGTTTCTTTTTTTTTATGAAATTACGCGTCGCCATTAAGCGCGCCTTTTATTACGGACTTCGTTGGTCCCCGCTCGTCATTTGCGTTACACAATAATTTGTTATTGTTGGAAAATGAAGTTTTTATTTCACAGTCAATCGGTATAATGAAGCATAAAGGCCTGCACATTGCGTCCCGTAATAGCACCTAATGCGTTTTTATTTCTTCATTATATTTATATAATTTTCACGTTTTACAGAAGGTAAATCGTGATAAACCAATCCACAGCGAATGTGCAAATTTACGTAAAACAATTCATTCACATCGTCACAAAGTCATAATTAGGTTACGGAGGATTAATTATAAACGAATATGAAATTTCTGAAAGCAGATAGAGAATGCGTAGGTATCGTGCGGAGGTGGTTTCGTTTTCCTTTCTCCGAGGCGATTTCATTTTCGTAAACGCGGAAAAGCAAGGTAGAAACACGTACGCGGTCGTATCGAGTGAGAGAAAACACAAGATCGGGCAAAGAGAGATGGGACAACCCTCGTCCTTCTCTCTCTCTCTCTCTTTCCTTTTTCCACTTCCCGCGAACGATGAAACTATAAAGCCACTCCTAGTAAGTTGTAAAATTGTAATAGCCTTCCGGTATTTACATAATGCTACGGCGTAATAAGTGGAACTCGCCGAGTTTCCATTACCATTCCACCGCTATCCGCTCTTATCTTCACTAACGACCCGAGGGGCCCCGCTTTCCCCTCGACCCCTCCCGTGACTTATATTTTTCTACCTTATTCTTCGTCGGTTTAACCGCGCCGGGAAGCGATTCAACCCCCGTGTCGTCGTCCACAACCCCATCCTTTGTTCAAGTCGTGCCGTTGTGCGACGAAAATTCGACCGCTTATTCCGTTAGTCGATTTTCCCTACTCTTCCAAGCTGAATATACGCGAACTTACTTCGTCCCGAAAGCTGAGAGACAGTAATTGACAAGCTAGACACTTGCCTTGCCAGTCCATTCCATCGCAATTATCATAGGAAAGCTATGACGGAACTAACATATAGCGAGTTTCCGTCCACATTTTCGCAGCTCCCTTGTGATTAATGGATAACAAAATAAATTCAGAATTACACTTGATAAAAACCATGCTCTATTTGTCTGTAAAATCTGTAAAACGCGTTTTCCATTTTACGTAAATATTAAACTGCTCGAAATTCATATCATACCTCTTGTAGAATTGCCGGAGAACACCAAAGTCTCTCTAATTTCTACGGCAACGTGCTCATTACGCAATCGGTGTAGCAAAACGACAGAAAAAGATCTCGGACTGAATCTCGTACGTCGGTGGAGAACACGAGGAAAGTCGAATTCTGCTTTCGGCATGGGGAAGAGAGAGAGAGAGAGAAAGGAAAGCTGCAGCGGTTTCATTCGAATAAGTGGCCTCCTTAGTTTAGGTTTGCCTTCTCCCCATCGCTTCCTCCCTCCTCATTCTCCCTCTGTCCATCCACCGTGCCATTCTTCTTTATCCGTCTCTCGCCATCTTTCTCTCTTACGAGGAGCTTCTCGTCGACGAAATCGGGGCTAGTCGTTTATTTAATTTTCGAGATCCCGCCATTTTATTTTTATCCCCGGGACTTTATACACTTCGCTGATTAACCCACCTTCGCGAGAAACGTACCTCGCTCTGATTCCCCTTCGGGTAGGAGGAGAACGCCGAAACGAAGAACGCTGCGAGAAGTTTGCATGGCGGGATCGAAGAAGGGTTGCGGAGGGTGAAGGGTGGAAGTCGGTCGAGTTCAGGAGCGCACAGGGGACTCGCGTCCTTCCTGGGGGGGCTTGCGTTACTCACCGGATATAGAGATGTCTAAGCCCGGCCATCACTGAAATTGCCAGAGTTTACCTCTTCCGCTCTTTCCGCCGTGCGTCGTCTCTCTCCCTCTCTTGCTCTCTCTCTTTCTACCTCGCGCTTGCCTTCCTTTTCGCTCCGACCGGGCTTTCCTTTTCTCAGCGTGGAGCTTCCGCCCGTAAAATGTTCGACTCCTGCTTTTCATTCCGTGGCTCGCCCGCCCGCGGCTTTATTACAATGCGATTGTATTATCAAGATTTCAAGACTAGGAGTATCAGTCTTCCTTTCAGCTCCCTTAAGCTCTTCGCATTAATCTACCGTGCCGAGAGAGAATAGGAAAGAGAAAGAGAGAGAAAGAGAGGTGTGGTTGATATCACGGAGGAATCAATAAGTCGTCTCTATCGAATTATTCGCAATGTTTATCCAGCTATTAAATGCGACATTGCTGTACTTTATTTCCTTCAATTTACGACGCAAACGTCACAGACAAACAAATATTCGTTAATGTCGATTGTATTTAAAGAGTACTGTTAAGTAGTGGTAGAATAAGGATTGAGTATTTGTCTGCGATCGGTATATTATTCTAAATCTACCAGATCTGCCTTCCACAGGACGATCACTCAACTGTTGGATTTCCGAGCGCGACCATTTCTCTCGACGTTCGGGCGTGACTTTTAGTGCGCCATTCTTAGGTTCTATCCTTTAAAGCTTTATTTGGTAACGGTCTCTGGCAACAGCTGCCATTACAGTCTCCTTCTTACAGTCTTCTTCGCGAGAAACGCGGAGGGAAAATCGCGTACATGTTCCACTTCGTATTTTCTGAATTTCATAGAACCGATCGTCGCGAGTGTTTCCTCCATGTTTGTCTATTGTTACGTTATATCGAAGCGTAAGTTCGGCTGTTAATAATGCACCCACGTCGATTATTTACGACATCCCTGTCGATAACTAGACAGCTACACGAAACGCGAAGGGTTAGAAAGCTATGGCCAGGAGCACCGCCGGAAGAAAGTCGTCTGCCTGGAAATGTCGCAGACCATCCAGACACAAACCATCCATATTTGATAAGTTCCTTATCAATTTTGCTGGCACGATCGTGGCCGCGTCGGAAATTTTATTTCCTCCTCCCCGAGCATTATTAGTTCCATCTGACTCTTTATATTTTCGACTTCCGCGAATAGCTGCGAATTATTTAATATTGTCTAGAACGTAGCTATGAAGAAATTTTACGATTTCGGAGATGCGTTTTAGTGCGATGCGTCTGGATGACAAATCTTTGCACATTTTGGAATTAATGACTATTTTATTCTTTTTTCTATTGTAGATGGTGACGAGGACAAAGAAGATATTCGTCGGGGGATTATCGGCGCCGACGACGCTGGAGGACGTCAAAAATTACTTCGAACAATTCGGTCCGGTGAGTAAAAAAAGCACACAAATTTACATCGTTATTGCATTGCGCTGAATTGCAAGGCTAAATTCCCATTGAACTCGGCGGATTTTATTTTAATAAAATAAAATCGGGAACATTGCGTTTCGGAAAACAATGAACAATTTCTTTGACGACTAACGCGTTTGCTGATTTCCGGTTTTGAACACAGAACGTAGATATTCATCAGCTCGACAAATGTAGAGTCAAGATGTTGGCCGTAAAACTTTTAATGTGATTCCGACCTTAAAATGTGAATTATATCGTAATCGTTGATTACGTATGATTATGCTTCTGCTGGATTCACGAGCAGCAAGAGCAGCATCATTGCCTATCATTTCAGTTCGTTACATTATCGATGTATCGCGCATTCTCACCATTTCCTCTCGCGTCGCAAAATCGAGCGGCACTGTCGACGACTGTGATTCATGGGATTTACATTGTTTAGTACTTTTGCATATTTTATTGGCCATTTCGCGCGAAGCGCTATTGATTTTTGGACGAACAAGTGCACTCATTTCCATTTACACGACGTCAACGGCGCGCGACGACAATTCTGCCTCTCTCTGTAGTTCCCATGAATTTTGATCGTTATGGCTCATAACGGTGATATCGAGGTATCGCTGTTTGGATTGTTTCAAAATGCGTGATGTAATGTTATTCACGCGCAATGATCATATTCGCTCTAGCGCCCTAACTTGTTCGTGGATTATAGAAAAAGTCAACTTTTGTTGTAATAATATAATCGCGCATTCAACTTTCTCGTTTTAATCGTCTTTCATAAATCATATATACACTTCTCTATAAAACTTTTAAATTTATATAAAAGTTTATATAAAAGTAACATGTTGAAATTTGTTTTTAAATTGTCATATGATAAAAATCTGTATTTTATAAGCAAGCTACTCCTATCAATTTAAAAATCGAAAGATGTCAATACTTAATATTACATCAAGAAAAATTCTGAACTTTTTAAAATTTGTGTTTGCCTCTCAAATTATATTAAACATCACGGTTGTATATATCTCGCGACATGCAATCTTCATCAACATAAATGAGTTTGCATAACGTGTAACAGCTGACATCAAAGCAAAAGCAACTAGGATTAAATTACTCCAATCGCGATCATTAAAACAAATCAGATCGTCGGATCTAATCCTGGACCCGTACGTGGTTGCGAACGGTGAACCAAACTTGCCTCCTCGTAGAATGACCCGATTCGAGCCGGGTCAGCCTGGCAAAATGAACAGACCGAATGCGCCATAAAAATTCTGATAGCGCATTTCCATTACGGGTATGAATCAGATTTCTTGTCGCGGTCAGACGTGCATATTGTACAGGACGTTAAAGTCCACCGAGCGATCGTCCGTACGGCGGGAACCGATGCCGCTTATCATCGACAGCGGGCATCGAGATACGAAGGGAAATTCGGGAACGCCGAATGGCCGCATAATAAGGCGGTCCGGGTCGTCCGTTGCAGATGCAGCTGGCGGATATAGAAATTTATTGGAAAACTTGGTCGATTCCAGCCGGCGGAGGATGTATGTTCGGCTCTCAGGTGACACGGTGTAGTCTCGATGGGTCGAGTGGACGTTAAGGGCGAGCGGTCAGGGGGAGGTGAAAGAGGAGGAGAAGGAGGAAGAAAAGGAAGTCGAGGAGTGTACGACGTTTGTGCCCGCGGCTCGTGGCGCGAGCCAGAAATGGACTTGAGATATCAGAGTTCGCCGTTATCTCTGGCCTAACCCACCTTCTCCACCCTCTATAATCCTACCCTCTTTCTCTTTCGTTCTCCACCGAAAGCCTCGTCCGGCATTGAATGCAGAGTTTCCGGCTCGGCTAGTCGAAGCTCGACTTCGTTCCTGTCTACATGTGTGTACGTATATGTGTCTGTGTGTGACCCACATCGGAGATATCAGACGTACAGGACGCCATTTCGGAATTCGACTCCCACATAGCACATACGTGTGGTACGTGTAGACACACATGCTGGTCCGTGTGTATCACGCACATGTGCGCACACTGCTAACAACGAGCGTGTACACGCTCGCGCTACATTCGCACCCGGAGCGATCGAACCGGTCGAACAAGGGCGAAGGGCGGAAATTTGGAGCCGCGCCATTTGCAAAAGTAATCAGAGTGCGATTCTTCCACGTGAGCGTAAACTCGGACGCAGGCTACGCCGCTCTACGATCGTCGGAGGCTTTCGCGTTCTCCCGATATTTTCACCTCCGCATCGCGGTTCGATGCGGGGCGCGACTGTTGCGCCGAGAAACTACCGTCTGCGGCTGCCACTGAATTCGGTGGTGACCTGCAAAGCTTCCGCTTGCGGTGATGCGACGCCACCGACTCTCGTCCGGTAGAGGCACCAAGACACCCTCCTCGTGGCCGGAGCGTCGCAAACGCACTTGGAACTTGCGAGGCGAACTCTGCCGTACTTTCCAGCGACCGCCGGTCTCCCGGGTCGGTTGGCCCGATGCTCCATCTCGCTGATACGTATCTGATTCCACTTTTGCTGCGCGGCAGCACGAGGGTGGTAGCGGAAACGGAAGATCTCCGTCGACGAAACAGCCAGACCGCGAGGCAGCTGATAAAGCTAATGGCATTGCCGGGAAATGCGTTATACTCATTGCGTTCGGGCTTATGAAACTTTTCGAGGACGACCGCTGCGTTTTAACGAACACCTGCACGTATCTGCGACTGAAGAACTCGGACAGATTTTCCCGCATTCCAGCTTCCCTTTAAATAAGGCTACTCGGTCACTTTAATCTCATTTTACATATTCCGGGAATTGAATGTGCACGTGCGCGATCTCGCTAAACTGACAGCTTTCAATTTAATCAGATTGCATCTGGAAATGTCATTCGAAGATAAATCTAATAATTTTAAGTAATCGCTTTTCACGTATTTTACTTAAAAAGAGGAAAAAACCTTTTGATTAATATTGAACAAGTATGATGATACAACTGAGCGTTGAAAATCGATATCAGACAGTTTTGGAAGATTGAGTGCAACAATCGTGGTTGACGGTTTATCGAGCGTAACCTGAATGCTCTTCATGTTAATCTGGGTCTTCTGCAATGATCGTTTGAGTTCACTTTCATCACTTAAATCTTCACTTCCCTGGCATCTTCAGTGCACTTAACGGTCGTTTTTACGGTCCACTAGTTTAAACAACCGACGAATGGCGCTTCCTCCATTATTACAGGCGGATCGTTGCAAATGAACGGTAACAAATACCCACGTAGCGGGCATCAACTTTCTGTCGTCATTGTAATTTGGAGAGAGCCGAGCCTAATAGTTAGCGTGAATGCAAATCTCGACCCGATATACATAAATTGGCAGCGAGCCTTCCGCCTTCCTCCAAGCCTCCGGCGTCCAAGGCCGGTCGGTCGGGTATCGCAGACCGCCGCCAGCACGCGATTTAAAACTTAGATGAGGCCGTCCGGCGACGTTACCTGAAAAATGAATGGATCCCCGAAGAGAGCGAGAGCTTAATTGCACTCGCTCTCAACCCCCTTTCCGTGCCGCGTCTCCCTTCGTCTGCCTCCTTCGGCAGCCGAAGAGCTGGAAACGAGAGTGGATGAAGCGGTGAGCGAAGCAAAGGGGAACCGCTGGTTACCGATGGAAGGCCAGACCTCTTTGACGATGTACTTAACGGTCGACTTGAAATTAAGAAATTAAGAATTAATACGAACTTTGTGTGGAGGCCGGCCGGTTCGTCTCTTTCCGCCGGCAACCATCGCGCGGTCGCGATTCATTCACACACTTCCCGCCGGGACGAATTTTTCAAAGGACCGCCCGTTCAGGATCACTCGGCCGAAATTCGCTCGTTCGGATGTCGAGAAGTGATCACGCTAATCACACCGCGATCACCGCATCCTGCTGACCGCGAGCAGCTCTGAGGACTTTGATGGACTATGTTGTCGTCCATCTCGTTGCTCCGACAGATTCGTGAGACATTAAAATTGCGCGAGTAATGAAATAATTCAGTAATAATTGTTTTTTTTTAAGAAACGACTGCAAACGAAACAGCGTTCGTTTATCTCTCTCTTTTTTTTTACCCTTGCGTAATCACGTCCAATTGTACGTGTAACGCGTTGCGAGTGCACCCTGCGTGTGACCAAAATCTGAAGCCGAAGTAAATAGTCTCGCTCGCCACGCTCGATCGAGTTTCTCTCGTCGACTTTGTATATTTCGTCGATAAATAATACTTCTAGCGTTCGAACCGTTTCCGCTTTGTTCCTTTTCGCGTAGAATATTACCGCGGTCTACAATACATCACTTGCAATCGCGCGCGCTCGCGCGCTTCCAATATTCGTTCGCCGTTTCGTTTTCACCTGTAGAACACACGGGGGGGTGGGACAGGTGGGAAGGAGAGGAAAGGGGTACTGGGGGTGGAACGGCACGGGCGGGAGGGCACGGGGACTTCTGGGAGTTCTCCTGCGTCTGCGACCCCGCGCGGCTGCGTGGCTGAATAAATAAATTTAATGGCGCTTGTCACGTAGCAAAACGGGATAAATTCCGGGCGTCTGACAGCCATTTAAAACAATGCCGTCGCGAATACACGCCATTTGTAACCCGGTGCTTTTGTTTCACGTTGCTATTCATTCCCCTGCAACCTCCCCCGCGCGCCGTTGCACCCCCTTCGCGCCACCACTACCGCGTCACCTATTCTATATCCACCGACGTCACCATCGTTCGACCAATCCGCGAACCGGGAAAGCCGCGCCGGCACGTTGATAGCGGACTGCGCTGTCGGATTCATGCTTCATTTTTTATCCCCGATAAAAATGCAATTAAGGCTCTTTGATAAGGCTCGAGTCGCGCGCCCATTGTACCCCTTTCTCGACCTTATATCCCGATTCCATTCATCCCGACCGGTTGGAAATGCGCCGGCCATTATTCGCGCGGAAAGATCGCTCGCCGTGAAATGTCAACGTCCTTCAGTTTCTTCAGATGCAAATCCCATTCGATAGTGGTGCGCTATCTAAACCGCACTATAGACCGTGTAATGCATAATCTTAACTTGTATTGTGTATTCTCAGATACGATTATACTGCTAACTTTAAGAGTTGTATGTATATTTTCTTTTTATTTCAACGTTATAATAAATGACGATTTATTCTTCTCAATTCCGAGCATTAATAAATTAATTCCAGGAAAAAGGGAGAATATTAAACTTTCTTATCATATTTTTCTGTGCTTGTAAGAGCTTTTACGTGTCTTTTTATTTTAACGTGTTATTAATTATTATTTATTACATAAAAAGAGCTGTTTCACATTTATTGACCTGCTGGATGTGTGTAAATTGCATGGTGTTACATTATTTGTTGATTCGTGAATTGTTGATCGAGTAAAGCAATTTACTTAATAACTACAATGTTGTTATATTGACACCTGGTTGTTATTTCATTCATAATGGTCTATAAAATAATAAAAAAAGAACTGAGATTTATCGACAGTCAATCGTCGACAAAAAACGTTCGTCACTACGACATCATGTTATTAATCTTCCACGAAGAATTGCGCAAAATGCTCGATTTTCGCGGAACATATTCTCGCGCGAACACGCTAGCTCGCAGAAATGCTGGGGGATTAGTCGCGCATCTGCCTCGAAAAAGGGATAACGGGCGTAACAGCACTTCGCGAGCGCTTTTTTCCCGTCGTCGTGACGTAACCACCGTATATCACGTTATGGCGCTTATCAGACGGGCGTACATCTCGAGCGTTTCGCTGTGACGAACGAGGAGAACAGAAAAGAGTCGAGTGGAGGAAGAAAGTAAGCCAGGTAGAGAGAGAGGGAGAAGAAGCGTAATTTCGCTTCTTCTTTCGAAATTTCTCAGGCCCGAATGGCGGGAGTCAGCGCGTCGCGACGCCGCTCGCGCGCGCTTGTGAGCATTCCTTCTCCGAGGATGAAGGGTACCGTCGCTCGCTCTCGCTCTCGAGCGAGGGTGCTCGGGCGTGCGGAATGAAATTTATGAGGGTCCTTTATTCCGGCACTTAGAGGGCGGGGAGATCCGGGGGAAGGACCAAGGGGGAAAGGGGCGCCTCGACTTAAGTTTGAGCAATTTATTAATTTCCCCGTATTTCGGCACGACCGTGGGGCCGACGCGTCTCGTTCCAACCCCTTGAGAAAGAGATCACACTCTCGGGCCCCCCTCTTGCTCTCCGCTCCCACTAACGGCGAACGCGTCCCCTTCGTCGGGGGTTCGTAGGCGAATCGTACATCACGCGCGTGTCGCGAGAAGAAGTTTAACGTCGCCCACAAATCGTGCCGCGCGCATTTTTATGCTCTCAGTCGAGAAATCCTCAAGTCCACGTCCGCGCTCGCGCGGACGATAATTTATTATTTCGCCGCATACATCATTCCCGTGATTATATCGCGTTTACTGGCGGTATTTTCGCCTGTACTCTAAGCTACGCCGGTCTCCCACATCCGTAATTAATATTCATTGCGCTTGGAAGTTCGTCGCATTTGTCAGCAGCGGTGGCTGGAGTAACCTAATTTGCGCGTTCAGATAGTGGCAGGTCGCCGCGGAATCTCATATTATTTTGGCAGCGTGTACCGGTATTTCAATAAATTCGCGTCTGGCGAGCTGCTTTTTTCCGAAAATCCAATTTTTTCGCTTTCTCGTCGCTGCGACGAGCCGTGTCGCTTTTTCATCCGTTTGGTGACAGCCGCGCGAAATTGACCGTCAGTTTCGCGCAGAATAAATCTCGGTTCAGGAGAGACGGTCCTCGTCTCTCCCCGATAAGCTCGTCGCACGATTGCTATACGCAGCTTTTGTCTGACGATGCAAGCATCATTAGCGTCGAGCTTAATGAGCACGCTAATCACCAACAGACCGCGCGCCGTGTGCCGGAGCACCCAAGAGAGAAGGAAAAAAAACTACTGTGCTGTGTCTGTGTGTGAGACGCGTGGCTACAAGAGCTGAGGTGAACAAGTGCCACAAGTCTGTGTGCGAGGACCGTGAGGGGATGAAACGGTGGACGAAGGGCGGAGAGAATTGCTTTATTAGTCTTCTCGACTGTTAGAATTTTACAAGAGCACGATAGAATCTGCGATAATTGCCATTGACTGATGTATCGCCATCATTTACATCACTAATTACTGCAGCATCAGAACTAGAGCAAAAACAGAGTAAAATAAAAAAAAGAGATCAAGCAAGAACGGGGTACTTAAGAGGATGCACAGTCAAAGCACACATCACACATCACATCTCACGTCTCTGAAAGATGTAATTTATATAGTTTGCAGTTTACAGTTTATAGTTTCTAGAACGCGGATGAATTACTTCTGGCGCCGATCTGTTGCACGCAATTACCGCGCAGTTGGCGAGATACAAAGATATATGTTTTGCGATTCAACACCGCGTGCACGCACTATTGTTCGCCGGGAGGAATACAAAATGAGTAATACCGATGTCGATAATATCAATGCGCGCGTATCATTGAGAAGCGCGTTAGATCATTGTGCAGCGAGCGCTGTGTTTCGCTGATTTATCGCGGCTCTTTCTCCCGGACGAGATTGGGCGCCGCCTAATTATCGCGATTCCGATTTACGATTGCATCTCTCTTTCGGGTTCCAGGATTTAATTCATTAGCCACGTTGATTAACGCATTCATTATTTCGGTAATTACGCAAATGTAAATACGCCACTATTCATTTATCCGCGCGCATTATTATAATTAGCCGATATTCACGATCCTTATCGTTTTACCTGCTATCACAATTATTTGCCCCGAGTTTTCGCGTTACGCGTGTCAGCTCCCGCATTGGCCACGTTACACGTCGTAATACATCAGATGGTTAAACGCTGTAAATGCAAACACGCCGGGATCGTGGAAAAATGTTTCGGACCCTCTGGATATTTACTTTGCAACGGAAACGTTTCGCCGCGCCGGTTCGTCGATTTTTACTAGCCAATCCCAAACTGGATGCTGTCAATAGTTGGCGCGGACTAAACGAATTAGAACGAACGAGGAACAATGTTAGGAATCCTGCATTGAGTTCGGTACTTCGGGGGTTAATGCTACTTTCTGATGAGCGTGCGTGTGCCGGTCCGTCTCCACGTATTAAGAATTTAGATTACTGACTACTGATCTTGGAATTGCGCTGCATTCATCGGGGATTGTTGAGCGAGCGCTACCTTGTCGCCACTTTATCCAGCGATTTCGCGAAATCTGTTTAGAATTGATTTAAATCCGAGCTCCATTCTCTCGCAACAGGGTCAAGTGGAGCGTAAACCGCTGGTCATTTACATTCTCAGACAACGCGGTCCGTATTGCGCGAGTATTTGCTCGGCCGTTTCGGGCGAGCGAGAAACAGGCAACGAACAATTCCGGACGAAGTGCCGCTTTAGCGCCCGAACCCGTGTCGTTTTAAACCCGCATGTTTTGTTCCCTTATTTCCGCGTTAACTGTGCGCGAGAGGCGAGGCCGCTCGTTTGTCCGCGTAACGCTCTTGTAATTGCCGTAATTATTGTCGTGACCGAAAGTTGTCGAATGCACCGGGAAAGACCTTCATCGCTTGCGTTTTTGTTGCGCGAACAACGCTACATTTTAGAAATTGCACGCTTGTTTCGTGCTTGGATTCACTCGAAATTATTCCCGTTGCGTTCCGTGGGGATTAAACACAATCTAATCAAATTCTAACAACATGTCATGGAAATGTTATACTGCGACCTTTCAAGCGAGTTCAAGTATAATATTATATCTGTTGAATATACAGTTCTGATTAAAATTTGCAAACTTTATGAGACAAACACGTGTATCAAATTAATAATAGATAAAATTTCTATACATTGACGGCATTTGTCGCGCATTTCACAACATAATATTATTATGTATCTTATCGAGGACAGGCAAGTCCTCGAGCAATGAACGTAGTCAGGAGGAAAGACACTGTATCACAATTATGAATTCCTTTCATGCTCACCGTGCGCGTAATTCATCAAAATTCATGATACATGAGGTATTTATCGCCATTGTTTATCGTGAAATCTGCAAGGTAATGATAGGCCTATATTAAAGATAGTACGTGCGGGGGAGAGAGCGTTGAAGGCAGGAGGCTGCAGTTAACAGTCCCGTTAAACATTAACTGCCGTTCTGCAGTTTTCCCCCATAACTCCAGGTTAACTTTGATTGCAGCTAACGGCCCCCAGGGATAGTACGTTTAAGAGGAAGCCGGGGGTAGGACGGGGTGCCGCGCGGTATGGTAGAATGGGTTGATGAAGGAGAGCGCGCAAGAGGGTAGAGGAGGCCGGCGGCGGGTACGGGGGTGAGGGGAAGCCGTGAGAGAGGTGCGGTGGGGTAGTTAGGGGGGAAGGTTGGACTACAGGAGGCATCTTATAACTTCTTATAATTACTCAAGACTCGAGGGTTTAACTGCTGTTTAATTCCATTCGGCAATTAACTCGCGCTTTATCGGCGCTCGAAACACCTCGAGCCATCGTCTCGGACGGTCGTCAGCCGTGCCGTTTTATCGTCGGCGCGGCCAAGTGTCCGCATTGTTCCGCATGCGGAATGGAATCGATAACGGCGGAAACACGATTCCGCGATTGCGATCTCGCGGATAAACGAATTGTCAGCGTCGAGTGATTCTACCTCGAATAAAGAGAGAAAGAGAGAGCAAGAGAGGGAAGAAAAGTCCGACAAAACGTACAATTGTCCCGAAAGGGTGAAGTAACCCTCGAACAGATTAAAGCGGCAACTTTGTACGATGGAAATTTTATTTAGTACCACTGATTTCCAACATTAGTATTACATGTTTCACCGATATCCGGCAATCAACGTTCGTTCGAGAACAGCGTTTCGGTTAGAAAAATCGAGGAGGACATATCCCTGCGAGGATGCATTTCGAAGGAGGGCACCCGTAGCATCGCCGCTGAAATTGCAATTGTCGCGGTGGCTTGTAAATTAAAAGGCAGACAACGAACGTTTGCAGCTGACAAGTAATGAGGCGTATAATGATTTTATCGGACAATTGCCGGTGTTTCATGTTGCAATGCCGATTGGACGAGAATAATGGTTCGTCCGCATGAGGCATTCGATCGTTGATTGCCCATTCGGCCGTCTGGCCCGGACGCTCGCTGCGTTTGACCGCCCCGACATCGTTTTTCCCCAACCCCCTCCGAAAAGGGAATATAACTATGAGCTCCCGTATCGAAATCCCGCAGCGCGATCTACAATTCGTCGATGCATCGCAACGTTTCCTAATCCGGTTTTCAATGGTTCATCGGTATCGTCGTTCTCACTAGAAAAATAAAAATCGATTTCGAATTCGTCAAACGCATTTCCATATCACTGATCCCAATTTCTCTTTCCTGAAACCTCATCGTTGCTTGCTGAAATCGCTGTTCGTCCGAAAACCGGTATGATTGACTCGCAGAAAAGTTTTCCTTCAATCGCACCGACAGTTGTTGGATTAACGTTAACTGCAAATTTAAATGGGCACGACGAGCACGATAAACGCTGAACTGATTAATCCTCTCGCAATCAGTCGCTTTTCTTGCGTCGAGTCTGCGTGAAATTTTACGCGCGCCCGTCGCGGATTTGCATGCTCGTCGAAAATAATCCACTCGAATTAATCTAATTAGTCGGAAATCGCGATGGTCGTAGACGCGGAAGTGAGGACGGCGGAAATACAGTTGCCGGAGGAACGAGCGAGGCTACTCTGCATAGATAGAGCGCCGTGGCGTTGCCGGCATGTTGGATTTACTCCCGGTGAAATTTGTTTATGCAAATAATTCGCTACAGTTACGCGGGAACCGTCGGGAGGCCGACGTTGCCGTTCTCCTTTTCCTTCCGACGTGCCGTTCATCTGTATTTCAAGTAGTACAGTCGCACTGTAATCGGGCCTTCTTCCTGCGTTTCTCTCACGTTGCCGTGCTGAAGTGCCGGTTGCTCGAAATTGACAGCGTTGCGCCGAAATAATGATCGGGGAAACAGACAAGCGCGCATATCGTGCAATTATATTTGAAAATGCAACTTCTTATCCTTGGAGTACTGTAGAGTAATTAGTGTCGAAAATTTAGCGGCTTGGAGGTTGTGGAAGGATCAAATGTTCTGCATGTGCGTACAACTGCTTCATTCTATTTTCCGGTCATTAAATCACGATGAAATAACGCAGCAATTTAGCGTTGTCATAATAATAGGATATTTTGACGTGACAGATGTCCATAAAATACCCAATTTACTCAGCGATTGTTGTTTAAAGTTATTTGACGTCATTCAATTATGACTTGTTGATTGTTATGATTTGTTTGACAGAAATGCTGAATTTATTTGCGTCCTTTCTGGCGGTTGCTCTCGTGCGGTCTTCCGCGGAGGTAAAATATTATGTTTCCGGCACTTGTCGCTCTCTCGTCTTGTGAGATCGATTTTAAATTCGTCGAGTAGGGACGTGAGAGTGTTTTACGCACCCTTCGCGGTCCACTCAGATTTGAATGACTGAGATGTTTCGCAATACCCGCGAGGAAATATCTCGGAACGGAAAACGACGTCTAGATTACGAGTTTATCTAAATGGCCCTAGGACGCGGGAGCCGCGTTAGAGCGGAGCCCAGATTATAGGGCGAGCTACCCTAGCCGAATCATGGGCGCAGACTAGGGATGTTTATGATTCCGTGACAGGGAAAATTGTGTTCCCGGCATAAACCTTCGAGCGGGACAATTCCTGAAGATTTCTTGTGTCTTTTCCATTCGTCGCGAATAGAAATAACGATTTGCATTGAGAGTAACATAAAAATTCGTAAACAGAGATGATAGAAATGAGTAAAAAAAGGTATAAGATGAGTTTTAAAAGAATGAAAAAATAAAATATTTGACAAATTAATTTTGTCACGGCAAAAGCATATTATCTTCTATGTTTGTAAAACGCGATCAAAATTTGTTTTAATTATTAATGTAATTTGCAACGCGCATAAATAAAAAATAAGTATTCTACTAAGTATTCTTAATCTCCCTCTTGAATTTTTTAAGAAGATTTTAACAAAGTTCCGAAGAAGCACGACGTCAGAATTTTTCTGGTAAGAACAGCCAGCGATAAAATCCATCAGGAAGACCTATAAAAAATACACAATTTCCTTGACATCTTGTATTTCCGGACGAGAGTGCACGCAAGTTTGCGTTTGCGGGAGACGAGATCACCCACGGCGAGCAAGTGTTTTCATTTGGAATGTAGCGACGTTCGTTGATCGAAATCGAAGCCACCGCCGGAAGATGAGGTTAAAATCCAATAGTCCGGCACGGCCCTCGGGGGCGACGAAGACGACGGAGGAAGGGAAGATGCTGGAGCTCGAACGTGAGACGGCACCCTTCGAATTACGGGCGGATGACGAAATTTTGATTTTCTTGGCCGACGGCTCCGCTCCCCCGCGCAGCGTTCGTTTATTTGATTTTAAACCACGACGCGACGAGACCCTTGCGACCCTTCGTCGACTATCTCGTCGTAGCTCCTTCCTCCAATCTTGCGCGAGGAAACGCTTCTCTCCGCGAAATCTCTTACTTCTTTTGTCGCCCTCACGGTCTTCCATCGCCATTACTTTCCGGTCTTTTGCCGCGACTGTAACCCCGAAGAATTTTATCGTTCCGAAAGATTTAAAGATCATGATAATAACGATCCTACCGGATACTGCGGCGTAACGGATATCTGTGCAACAAATTTATAGATGAACGTGAATAAAAAGAATATGTAATTAGCTATATTAATATAGAATATATAATATGAATTACAGTGACATTGTGCTATCACTTATTTCAATCCCTCAAAATCAATTCTTTTTTAAACAAAATTTAATTGAAATTTGGTAAAGAGTGAAACAGAAAGTTTTGTTATCTATTTGCAGCTATAATTCATTTGCGAGAAAACTTTTATTTCCAATACATCCTAATCATAAAAACATTGATGTTTCACTAATTTGTATGATAAACTTTTAGATGGAATTAAAGAATTTTGACAAAGTACGATATGGCTTTTTCGATAAAGCTAATATACCATGTGATAGCAATAGTGTTATTAATAACGATTCGCGTCGCTTGCGACGCGAGATAAACGTCATTTAATCTGGCTGACGTGTGTTAGGATATATGGGCGGGATGCAGTCTGCAATTTTGTTCTCTCGGGATCTGGAGGCTTCTGATGGCGAAATCCTTTGAGTACAAGCCCGCAGCTGGATCTTCTTAAGATTAGTTGTTGGGTGGGTTAAGTTTCAGCTTGCAAACAAAGCGGTCCCCCGTACTTATCGCTGCTTAGAGTGTCTTGCTTGTCGAGCGTAACTAACTACCGGCAGTATTCATACGAGTTATATCTTGGCAGATGTATATGATAAACGCGCAAATTGCATTAGCGCAGAATATGTTAATTTCCGGTGCAGATCCTATGCATAATTAGACTAGAATTAAATCGGGAATTGTCCGAGTATTATTCATATCCTCATTTTATGTTTCTTGAAAAAAATGGAGATATATTATAATTGTTTTGTAAAAGAAGACGACAGAAAGAAAGGAATACGCAATTTAATTCTTATGTGCATAGATAGATAAGACTGAATTTTTATATTCTTTAACAAAATCTGCATTAGAGATTTATCAAAAATCAGGAAATTGGCTTGCTCAGCTTAAATTCGACGCAACAGATATTAACAAGAGTGCCTTTACGGTCACTGCTTACTTTCGCATGTTGCACACATGAAAGTTAAAATAAATAAGCGGGCAAACAATAAACAGTTAAATTATTTTAACCATTATGTTGCTCAGCGGTGCGATTTTATTTATTTAGAGGAATGCACAGCACAGCTTTTTTCCATGGAATTAATACTGCGCCGATTTAGTTCTTCACTTGCTGATTGATTTACGTGTTTTTCAAAATTACCTTTTAAACAAAATACAAAGGTATTGGGTACGAGTTAGAACGGATATTGGAGTGAAACGCACACATTCAGTTCAATAAAACTTGTCTCAAGAATAAGCAAGAAATTAGTAATATACAGATACAAAGAAATAAAATAATCGAATCAGAAAAGGAAATAGAATCTTTCAAGTAGTCAAAAACAAATTTGATCTGAGATTTATATACATGTATATGTTAAAAAATTTATACGTTATTATAATTATGAAACAAGCACTAATTCTCTTTTTCTTTCTCTTTAATTTGGATAGTTGGAACTAGACGATTGTTAATTTTTCAGTGCAATTTCGATACGAACTGCCAGCCTGTTTTTCCCCTATTTATCCACGCTTCATAGTCCCGTGATTTTTCCGCAACGACGCTTTGTCGCGGCACATCCGGCCGCTTCCGGTGCGCCCGGGTCCGGAAGCAAGATGGCCGACGCCGACGCAGCCACGATGAAATATTAGCGGAAAAGCTGGTGCCGGGGCGAGAGGGACGTGGATACTGGGCCCCCGGGAAATTTCGGAAAATCTTTCTCCCCCTTGCCTCCCGAATACTCCGGCGGCACCAATATCAGTCGCGGTCCAACGCTTTGCTGATGTACTTCTGTTCCACCGGAAGCGGGCGCCCTTGGTTGCACTCATAGGCTCTACATTCATCTTGGCACCTCGTGCTTCACCGCGCGGAATGCATACAACGGCGGTAATGGTGAAAACTTTATAAAGAGCAAGAGAACGGAAGCTGGGGCGAACGCGCGATATTCCTTACGGAGGGTCAAGCCGCCTTAGGGAAGATCCAGGATGTCAGGGTAGAATGAATTGAATTCTGGAGAACTTTTTAATTTTTAGCAGTTTACTTTAATTTGCATTGAGCAAATCTAAGTTTCATTTGCGTGACGGAATCGTATTTTATCGTGAATGTAAAATTATTTCTTGGTCTAATTTCGCACTAAATGCACAATGTAAAAAGATGTGAGAATCCTTATATCATTAATGTTTACACTAAGATTCGTTTAAGCAGATGTATAAAAGAGGATAGAGAGAGTATAATAATTGCTGATAACAGCGTTTGTCACCTGACACAGTAAAGTAGTCGCTAAATTTAATGATACCTGTTAAGGAGTGTTATATCAGAGTTAAAAATATATGGGAATGCGAGAATCATTTGAAATTACGTTGGTAGACCTTGCGAGAGTTTATTCGCAGATGGAACACGGAAGAAAGATCGTAGCTGCATCGTCCTTGCAAACGCATACATTTTTAAAAGAGATCGTACATTTCGGTTAGACCACGCTGAAGGTACGTTTCACGGGCACGTTGGCGTGCCCCGTTAATGTTTACCATGCAATAAACGCCACCTCTTGCCCGACCCTTGACGCTTCTAAATAAATATTTCATAGAAGGTAAAACTTATATTTTTGGTACAGGTCGGGAGGTACAGTTCACGTGCAACTAAGTGTATGAATAAGGACATGTAAAATGGAAAAGCGAACATAATACGATTGCAATCGGCAGGGTAATTGCGGCGAACTTTGCACGTCTATAATTAAGCAAACTGCAGAAACCGTTGATTTTATCAGGGAATTGGTACGAGTAACTTGATAAAGTCATAATTTAATTGCATCAATACTTGTTGAGTCAATTAAACCGAGTAAAATGAGAATTAAATCGGTCAATTTCGTAATCAGTCACCTTTTTCTGTTTTTAACTCTGCATCGATCGTGTCTTACAACGTATCGACGAATTTAGCTTTTAATAAAATAAATAATTAAATATAGTTTTTTCAAAAAATGTATACAATAATACATTTCTCGTTCGTGATTATGTTGATCAGAACATTAAAATCTTTTGCGAAACCGGAATAAATGATTGCAATTGCAATTGCCTGATAAGATTGGCGAAATCAATTAGCTTCGTCTCGAAGAAACGATGGTCATAACGCACCGAAGGCCATGATAATGGTGATTCACGGGTCGAGGAATTGCGACCGCGGATCGCGCAGACGTGGCGGATAAGCTCCCTGGAAAATCCGACGTTTATTTAGCTTCGACCTTCTCGCCGATAAATAATTCGGAGCTCTGCGAATGTTCCTTCTCTCTCGTCCACCCTTTCTCTCTCTCTTTCTCCTCTATTACGCCCGCCACCCAACGGATGAATCGAGCGGACTCACGCGAGCGCGCTTCTTCCCTTATCAAACGGGTGTCCATTATTCACGCGTTTGCGAAACTCGGCCTGGTTTTACAATAGCCCATCTGGCCCGCGGTCGGTCGGCTCGTGCACGTTCGTCCGATCGATCGATCGATCCCCATGAGCGGCTACCACCATTGTTTTTCGCGGAATGACCATACGCCGCAGCACGTGTGCGCTCGATCATTGCACCCGTACAATTCCCTCTTCATTTTTCATGCTTCGCTTTTCTTATCTGCGCTCTCGTTGCCGGAGAGTGAATAGGATCAAATAGAATAGAATTTACTTCATGGATCAAAACGGAAATCTATACAAAATTGCTGTATATAGTGCAGATTAAATTTCACATGTAACGAAAGCCATTGAAATGAACAATAATATGAGAATAATTAACCAATAAAAAAAACATGAAATGTTATGTAAGAGAATAATAGAAATTCCATAAATATGTGAGAAAAAAAAGCGATAAGAGTGATTAGAATTAATGTGAAATTACTGAAAGAAATAATATTATAAATTTCATTTGTCGTTCAATTTAGTCATTACTTATACTGTACATCAATTTGAAAATTGAAACTCTTTATATTTAAATAATAAATAATAAAAAACAGAGAAATAGCATAATTTGTGTGATAAGAAGCAAACTTAAAACTAGAAATCCTAATGCAATAAATAAATAGCGACAAAGAAAGAGAGAGAGAGAAAGACCGTCTGCCTCAGAGAAAAAAATCGTACAATGCGGCAACTTGACGAGCCTTAACGAATACGCGAGACATTTTCTTTCGAGAATCCAGTTCCGGAAACCAAAGTCGGGGTTGCGAACGCGCCCCTTTGACGCCGTTCGCGGCGCCTGTAGTCGAGAAAAGTCGGCTCGACGGTCTCGGGGGAGCCTAGTTCGATTTTCATTCCAAGTGAAGAAGACTACACAATTCGCCGGCGGCCACGTTTTCCAATCTCTTTTCCTCGACTGGCCGTCGTCACTCGTCCGAGGGAACGTCGCCAACTTCGGCATCTCGTGGTAGGGTTGTACCCGCTACCCTCGAGGGAGAACGGTCGCAGCGCCAAGGTGGAGTCGCGGAAGCGTATCTCGACGTGCAGGAATCGTTCCCGCTACCCGGACAGGGGATGAAAAGCGGGCGCCGTCGTCGTCGTCGCCGTCGCCGCCTCGACTTCGGCCTCCGTCGAACCAGCTGCTGATTCAATATTCGTTTCCGCGCGACATAACTTTCCATTTGCATGCGCCCTGCCCAAACTCCCGGACCACCCTCCATGCTTTTCCTAACCCTCTCCTCGTCGTCCCTCCGGCTTTTTGCCTGTAACCGCCTTTTCGACAAGCGAGCTATCCTATCCCGACCGCGTCTGGGTCGCGGGTCGGTAAATGTCGACATGTGTTGCATAATATCGAGATATTTTGATACTACACGCCGGCGGTTTGGGCTCCGACGATATTGTGGTATATTAAATCGAGAAAGCTCGCTAAACTCCTTGACTCGCTAGACTCCGAAGAGGAGAAGCGAGTTTACCCCGTACCCGGCTCGTTCGCGTGTGCACGCCCGTTCGATCACTGTTCGCCTTCGCCGGGAATTGAATTCGATTTTTGTGCGAAAATAAAGACGAATGACGTGCCGGACCCTCTCAAGCGTGCGCGCCCGCGCGATATTTTTGCTCGATATTCGCATAACTCTTCAGATACAATCGATTAGGTATGCAACATCGTTCAACTTCTGTAGCTGTGAGAGAAGTTATAAAATTCATAACATAGCACATATACATGTCGGCCCGAACTTTTTCCTCGCTCACTTTATAGTGTTTTTATTTATTTTTGCAATACCATTCACACACATTTCACGTAGATCTTCAATATTTTAATTGGTTGGCGAACTCTTGATATTTTATTTGATATTTAGCATTTTAAATGCCAACCTCACATTACATACAAGAAACTAAATTGCATAAATTTCCATTAAGATAATGAAAGAAAAATAGATCGTAAAATTAAATATCGTAGTTTTCTAAAAACGCGCAGAGTCGTCTTACTGCACGTTTCTTTTCCAAGATGCAGTGCGACTTGATTCGTTTATGGGTTCTCCTCTCTTTGGAACAATCCGCGCGATGCAAAATCAGCGTAATCTCCTTGAACAAAGACAAGTCGGCGAAAGAAGACTGATGCTATTTGTATATCGAACGAGTTTGCGTTCGGAGTCGATACGTAACTTCGTTCTCGTCGCGGAGCGCGTACTTCTATTCCTCCATGGGGTGAGTCCCGTCTTCCGCTAGAAAGTTTTCAATAAATCCTGACAGAAGTGTTGACGACATCCTCGATGCTGTACGTAGTTCTCACAAAGGACATTAGCGAGAGAAATGTACAAGACACTCTTTATCCCGTTCGCTTGAATAATTTCAATTGGGATCTTCGTGCACATCGCCACATTTGTTTTCTCTCGTTCTGTTTCCTTCTTTTTACGGAATTGCATTATCTTGGCGATGTAAAGACTTAAAGGATCAAGAAATAATTAGTTTTAAGCGGTCTCTCGAATCAGGATATGCGGAGATGATGCGATCGCGCCGACGATTACGCTATCGCGAGTTAATTCGAAAAGTTCGACGCGGACGCAGCGCTGTCGCGAGAGTATGAAGGAGTGATAGCGGTTAGCCAGGAACAAGTCCAATTTGCAATTTTGCAATTCCAATTGCCTTGGCTATGCAGATGCTCGCGAGTTCTCCTCTCCGCGTGTCCGAGATCTCTCTCGCGACTCGTACCTTCCTATAGACTATGGACCTTTAACGCGAGAAAGACACATCCATGCGCGAACTCCTTCGCGAGTCCCCCTGTCCAGACTTTAATGCACGTCTGACAAACCAGCGGAAGTGCATTTACGCCTGTCGCCGTGGCAGCAGAATGCGGTCGGCGAAATGCGAAAGCCAACGTCGAGGATTCTCGAATGACGCGTTAGCAGAGTGATTTGTACGTTCAACAAAGGCAATTACCGTAAATTCAGAAGGCCATGTACATTGCTGAGCTAACAATTGAGTGTACGTCATTATCTTGATGGACAGAAAATGCTAATTACTTCGAGTAATTTTTATATATTATTTTTACATACAGTAATATTTCCTCCCGGCTTATATACAATTCAACCAGAATCAATATAATGTGCACATCCCAACAGATTAAATCCTCACCAAAATATCATCGTGCTTAAGATACATTTCCTCTTACTTTTCCCCTAAGCATGCCATTTAACGTGTTAGCGCAAATGTACACTTTTAATGCGATCGCGGGTACCAAGAGCAACCAGGACAATATTTATGGAGTAGCGATGAGAAACTTTTCTGCAACGTACACGATCATTCTGATCCCCCAACTGCATCGGAGGATCAAAAGCGTCGGACACGAACGACGGTAAAATTGTGAAAGCAGCGCGCAACGTTGGATTCAGTTAGGAGGATTATAAATTGCAAGAGAGTGCCTGCGAGCGCCAAAGTCCCTCGTCGGAGGAAAGGGCGGAGGAAAGTTTTCCGCTTGCTGGTAACTCGAAACTCGCGCGGCCGGAAAACGGAAAAGGGCACCCTCGTACATCAGCCGCTCCCTCCCCTTCACCACTTGCGGCCCGGTCGCTTTTTCCCTGATTAAGGTGATGCGAAGAGTTCATGGAACGCGAATAGCGGCGCGTTTCGCGGAGTTCGCTCGCAGTTTGTTGCACCGCATCTGAATTTTCGTAAGGGCCTTAAGGGCGGCGATCGGTTGCCCTGGAAATAGAGAGTTTCGTCGGGGCCTAAGTCTAATTAATTTTTTATTAGCCTCACTGACGGATCCGATCATTGAGTTTTCTTTCTACGATGAAACAATGTTGAATATTATTAATTTGGCGTATAGTATATTAGCGTTTCTCTAGAAACGTGAGGATAATGCAGCGCATTGCAAAAATAATTTTCCGTTTCGTGCGAGAAGAACGCAGAAACTGGCACAGTGTTCGGTACGTATCAAGTTAAGCTGAACTCGTTGGTCGTTACGTGGATAAAAGAATGCTAAACGATACTTTAATACATTCGTGGACGAATACATTAATAAGATTTACGGCGTTGTCGTTGTACGTCATCTTGCTCGCGGTCTTATAAATAACCTAGACTTCCCATCGCATGCATTATAATATATTATGCGGGAGTGGAGCCCGCGCGCGGTTCTTCTCCCGCCAGTTTTTACGCCATAATCACGCAGTTAAGGAGATAAATATGACGTCAGTAGCAGAAGCCAGCAATGTGGTGTGCACATTAGGAAAAAGTATATCTTTCGCGCCCACTAAGCCGCTGTTTGCTCAGCGGTTGTGAGCTTAGCCGAGGTAGAAAGTACAAATAACAGCCGGAAACGGTAGAAAGACGAAAACGTTAAAAGAATTCCCGAGTAAGAGGTAATTCGCGAAAGCGTATTAAAAGGATTAAGTACGCATACGTCAATCACGTTAGTTAAGAAAGATGTCTAGTTGTCACATTGTCGAATCATCAATGTGAAGCGTTTCCATCGTATCATCGCCTGCTGACGCTTTTCCTCGTGACAAGGAAAATTCGCGGTAATCCAAAAAGGGTCCGAAAGCTAGTCGACGCCAAGTCGCCATTGAAAAATGACTCGATACCCTTAGATTTTCATAGCGACGGGCCTTGAGCGGGATTCACGCGGAACGGACGGAGCCAAGCGGCGAGGGATAAGAGTCCCGAAGGATTATTGGGAGCTGGCCCACCCACATCCGCCCTCCGTGCATTAAAGTCGTTCGCTAATTGGATCGGTTCCCGCTTCCTTCCCTCTCTCATTTTTCTTCCTGCTTCTCTTGCTTCTTCTCCCTCGCCCGCTCCTCCAACCCGCGTTCGCTCGCTCGTTCTCAAGCCCTTCAGTCCTTTTCTTCCCGGTGAGCGCTTGATGAGGGATCTGTAGGAGCTACCCCCATGGGGTACGTTTCCGCAACGCAACGGCGGCGAAAAACACGATCCATAATCGTCCGCGACACGAGCGCGCACCAGCCACGATGCAACCCCGGGACTCTAATCGGGTTTAGTTTATCTCGCGGAGACACGCGCTGTACAAGCATTAGATACCTGCATCCGTTCCCACCGCGCCCAACCCTCGTCTACACCCCGCGTCACCACCGCAGACCGCACGCCGCCACCCTGCCGTCCCCGGCCATCTTGGCTCATCATCTTTTGGAGGCAGTTGGATAGGTCGGCGAGCTAGGTGAAGCTCCGTTCTCCCTTTCTCCATCCCTCTTTCCCTCCTTCCTTCTCTATCTATCTCTCTATCTCTCTCGCCCTCTCTCTTCCCGGGTAGCTAACTCATAACTACGTCACATCCTGCAGGTAATTGAAAACGTTATCTCGCGCCCGGCCGCCCCTCTACCCCCGGCTGTGCCTCGTCCTATCCTACGGTCGTGCATCCCGCCGTGCGCCGCACGACGGCGGCGGCTTGCGGGGCGCTACTCACCCCCGCGCCCAGAACCGGCTGGTAATTAACACTCCGCTCTCCTCTCCCTCATCTCCTACCCGCTCGCCAGGGTAACTCCTGGAAAACTAGTAGGAAAACTCGTGATAGCGCTCGCCGTCTGCTCTCCCACGTGTACTCGCTCCAATCTTCTCTTCTCCCTCTTTTCTCTCTTCGTCTCTTTTCCTCTCTCTCTCTCTCTCTTTCTCTCTCTAGCCCGCTCTATCAGCCCGCCGCCTCACTCGGTTAGCCGACACATAATTCGTAACCGCGAGTTGTATTCAGCAGAAAATGGACTTAGGGGTCGCGTCATCTCTTCCTCACGTTTTGCTCTCTCACGTGTACGTGTTGATGTTTATGAAGGTATGGAGGAAAATCGAGAGAAATGTGAGTGCGGAGTAGTTATCTACGACGGGCAAGGCCCGCTCTTCGAAATGAGAGTCGGGAATATTGTTGAAACGAGAATCGGGTTTATTGTTGCTCGCGAGGCTGTTGTTCGAATATCAGAATTTAGACCTTTCAATGTTTCATGAAGCGCGCGTCAGTTTTCGATAATGTATCGTAAATTATATATCGAGAATCATTAGAAGTTAAGCTAAGCGATAATTTCATAGTTCGATTCAACTGTTATTGAATTCCTCTAAATGACTCGCGTCGCATGAAAAATTCTTCTTATCATTTATGTAAATTATAATATATTAAGAATATAAGGCCGATTTTAGAGTCACCAACTCGAATGTGTAAAGGATATCATTAGAATTGTAATATTTGTTAATATACAACAAATGTTACGCACATGCGAACCCTAGAAGCGCGCAGTCTTTAGATTTTGAAGAATTATTTTAGAAATCTCTTGATAATCTTCGAAATCATAGATGAAAGTATACATGGTTTTGACATGAAAAATTGATCAATGCCGAATCAGTGAGAGCATAGCATAATTGTCACAAAGCACGCATAATGCTCGCAGGAACATCGCGCAATGCGTGTCAATGATGCATAGGAGTTTCTCGTCTTCGCTCCGGCTAAGACAGGAGAAACAAAGGGGAAGAGAGGATAACACGCAAGGGATCGATTCTCCTGCCGGTCTACTTCTGTCCTGGACAGTGACGAATGGAGGGCGGCTTTCAGCGAACTCTCTCGTAGCGAAGTACCCTTCTCCTTTCTTACGTACTTTCGGACGGCGTCCGACGTCGTCCCATTAATTAACGGAGAATTAGAATCGTTCTCGCTTCGCGACGGTGGCACCGGGCAAAGAACCGATACACCGGCGATTTTACAAGAATGGGAAGCATCCGCGTGTCCCATGCTAACGATGAAAATGGCGTAAAGTAAAATCATGACGGATGATTGAAAGTGCGCTGCATCTTCATTCGTCTGACGGAATCGGGTCTCCGTCGTTTTCACATCCGCAATGATGCTCGCACGAGTAACGCTCTCCAACCGTACAGCGATGATAAATTAGATATCACCGTTCCCGTTCCGTGTCCGTTGCAATACCGAAATTAAGTTTTATCTGTCATTCGAAGGTGACATCGGATGAGCGAAGGATGCAGGGTGTAAATGAAGCGTAATCCTTAATCCTTTGACTGCCTGTTAGGTCGTGCTCGGGGGCGCTTCCATAATTCCCGCAAGCTTCGCGGTTACGACGCCGACACTCGGCGTCACCAATATCGGCATAATATACCACGATACCTCGCGCAGCATTATAAGTTTCCGGCGACGTCTCCCGCCATCCTGCTGTTTGTCGACGCGCGCGCGGGAGGGACGGGACGATAATTCACGTCATGGCTTCTTAGCTTCTTGACGTCTCGGCGGTTTCGCCACTTGACTGTGAATAGCGAGAAGGAAGTAGACGGAGACAGAGCAAAGGGAAGGCGAACGAGCGAGGAGCGCGCGAAGGAGTCAGCTAAACCGGAAGCCTACCGGCTCCCGTCTGCGCGCGCGCGCGGATACCATTCATCAAAAGTGTCCACCCTGCCGTCATCTCTTCTCTTGCTCACCCCCTCCCCCTTCCCTGTTCACAGTTACCCTGGCCTTCAATCCTGACGGTAGTCACTTCTGCTGGCATCCGTGAAGGGCGCACACACCGCCACCTTCGCCGTCACCTCCGCCTAGCACCTCTTCGAGATGCCATTCCCATTGATTAATCGAAGCGAGGCATGTCGGGACTCGGTAACACCCTCCATTTCCTCCCTTATCCCCGTTAACCACTACTAATACTACTAATACTACCGACGACGACGACGACGACGACGAGAATGACGGAGACGGGCTGCACGCTGGCGTTTGCCACCACGCTCTCTCGTCACCCCATCAGCGCCAATAGAGGTGGAGGGTGCCATGATTTACCCTTGTACACGTCGGAGCTTCGATAGCGAGATATCGACTGCCTCCCAAGGGAACGGTCTAACACCCGTGGGGGCCGATATCGTCGTTACTGTTCCACGCATTCGTCAATCTTGCGTATTCTCGCGGTTCGACCTGGCTGGTAAATCCGCTTGTTAAAGGACGTGTTTAAACATACTAACCTTTCCGTATGTAACAATTACAGTATTTTATGCCAGTCAGTTACAAAATATCGAAAATTACTGAAGAACTAACGTATGGGGGAGAGAACATTATTTACCGTGGAAAAAGGAACGGGATAATACTTTTACGAATTAGTAAGAAACTTGCAGGTGCTAATTTTGCAACTCGAAGATGTTATAATTCTCTTTGTGACTGCACGAAATCGTTCCATTCATTCTACATTCTCGCACATGATTGTAGAATCATGTGAGTCGAAATTAACGAAGTTTAGCTCAGTTAGATCCAAGTTTGGAAGTCGGCGCTCTGTCCACCGTTCTTCAGGGACATAAACGTCACGCCATGAGGATAACGTGAGATCTACAGCGGCAAACGCCGAAAGAGTTCTCGGTGGCGCTACGAAGTTGGCGGTTTATTTATCGCCTCGTAAAAGTAAATTTTCCATGCTGCCATTACAGCCGCGATCTGTATGTTAGTGTAATTTTCGCACCGTCCTGCTAAATTTCAACCGAAAATATTTCGTCTGGTGAGTGAAAAAAACGAAAAAAATATGAAAATTTGAGATGGGAAATAAAACATCTGGCACAAGCTCGATAACCAATGATAAAAGAAACCTTTGTGTATTTTATTTTCGTTAGCGTAATGAGCAGATTTATATAAATATTCTTGTTTATAGTTGAAATAAGATATATATGTTATAATTATATTATATTCTAATGAAAGGTACCAGAAAGTAATTTTTATCATTCGTATTCAATCTAATATGTGATTACATCTGTTTCCATTAACTCTGATGGTAAGAAATAAAAATCAAGTTGGTACCGGTTACATTGGTACCGGTTAGGGCACATAACGTAACATAAAACATCATTATAGTTATGACGAAGCACTCAAGCAGAAGTCTAGCTATGTATTACGACACATCCGAAAGTTAACCGCTTCCGTGTGAAACGGCTGGACACCACCTTGTGAAAATTCCATCTCTCACGTGGAACAGAATCGCGTGCCTTTTCTTCGCGCTTGATTTATAGAGCAATCCATAACCGTGGTGTTCTTAGCATGAATGATGCATCGCACGGCGTACGTCGAAATCCTGGGAAAGGTCGCGTCGGTGTTTAAGATCCCTTAAAGAAGAAGCATCTTCCCCTAACGATCTTTTCTCGAGCTACATGCGCTGATCGCACTCACATCACTGCAAATGTGAGTGCGAGATGCTCTCAGCATGCGCACTGATCTTCCACACTGCCAGGCCGCGGACAGCTGGCATTTTGCTACCTTATCGAACGCGTTTGGACTGTCTCTTGCGCGCGGAGAGAACGTAAGGCGAATGCCGAGTGGAAGTCACTCGGGACAGTTGTCACCGGCTCGCGGAAGGCTCGTAGGAATATTCTGCAGTTCGGAACTTGTGTGTCACACGAGCTGACCAACAATGCGGCGCACAGGGGGTGGGAAGTAAAGCGGCGTGCGCGGACTGCCGGGCGGCAGGCTCGGCTCGCATAATGATTGAATTCCAGCGTGGCGCCTTCCGCGTATTTACCGGATGCACGGAATTTCGACGGGGCGCGAAGGAATTCCTCGCCGCGAGGGACAGTTTCGTTTCACAGCCCCTTGGGGAGCTTTGATTCCCTCCGCTCCTCTTCCGACGCCGTCTTTCATCCCCGGCGCGCCGCGAGGAATTTATTCGGATTACTTTATCGCCGCTTTATTATCGATGCTCAAAGGAAAGGCGTTCACGCAGATGGCGAATCGACGCGTACTCAATGACTGGGGTACTTTATGCGACGCGATAAGTGTTAAAAAAGCAACGCGTACTGTTATTTCGTTGGTATTGTAGCTTTTGTAATTATTGTTATTTATTCACGTATTTATTTTATTTACTGCTACATGTTCCCTCTAATTATTGCCAATTTATTAAATTATTCTTAGTTGCATTGTACACAAAGTAGAGAGACAAGTTTGATATGATTATCACGATTGAAATTCGTCCAAGTAAAGGCTGAGCGAAATTTTTGCCGCGAGGAATTTTCGCAAGATATCGTCGATCTTGGCATGCCACCGTTTAAGTGATCGAAACGACAAAGCGTTTTTCCGCGGCCATTTTCTGTCCACAACCGTCGCTCGGACGATATCGAATTTCGGCTTTGCCGCTGCATATAGCAGGCTTAGTCGTCACTTTGCGGAATTAGATGCCGTGAAATGTCCGCAATATCAATGCTTTTTCAGCAGCCGTCGAGGCGAGCTTTGTAGCTGATCATTGCCTTCCAAAAGTAGCGAGAATCTTCTCATTCAACTCTGAAAATTCGCATCTATCACGGGATTGAATCGCAGTTTCCAGTCCCTATTACACTGTGAGTTTCAACCATTTCTTTCTAAAAGAAAGATTTCCGCCGAATCTGGTCCGTTAATTACGTTAAGTGTACCTCTAATAGCAACAACATTTACTTAATTCACATGTACGGGATTTGCTTTAACGATAATGCGAATTCGGAGTTTCCCCCCGCGTGAAACTTAAAAAAATAAAGTATTACAAGTAGCTATTTTAAAGAATTCACGGTAAATCTACAAAGGGATGAGAGATAAACACATTTTATTTCACAAAGTGCAGACAGCCGCTTTTATCTATCTCGGAAAGGATATAATCATTTCGGATATTATCGCGGCCAGGAAAAATGAGAAGGCACACGACGACGAACAAAAAACTGTCGTATTCGCGCGCAGCTAAATTTTCCACCTGGCCGTGATTTTACTTCCGGCGGATACTAGTCGCGTGATCGCGTGCGTGGTTAGTGTCGCGGTACGTGAGGTAAATGGCGCGATGCTCACGGACGCGAACGGAGGGTAAGAATATCGCGTCGCGCCACGACGAACCACCCCCTGGGGGATTGTACTGCCCCCTTGGCGCTCGCCGCATCAACGTTGTTCGTGTGATGATGGTATTATTAAAGGTAGAATACACGCGCGCATCCCTGCCGACGTTATACCACGCTGATTATCGCACCTCCAATCCAACATCTTAACAAGTTCGAGTAACATAATTACGCTTTCCATTTTTTATATAATGTAAAAGAAAAGTGTGCAGTAAAAGATAACGTTGTCGTTGTCGTTTTTCAGATTTTGTTCTCTATTACAATTGAGTGATAGGGTTTTAATGAGAAATATTCTATTTGACTTTCAAAATTATTTTATTATAAATCAATGTATTTAATAAAAAATTACAGAATGAGGGATAAAATTAACAGGATAAAATTAATAGATCCAGAATATTTTTTAGAATGTGTACAACTGTCGATTAATTGGGTGTTTTCATCCTTGTTTCGGAATAATCCGTGTGACGTGTGCAGAAAAGAAGCACAATTATCCAGGGTTTCCTTCCTTGTAGGGGGATGATACTCCAGCTTCCTCTTTCAACGACTTGCCCAACAACTCGTCGACGATGACAACGATGACGATATGACGTCGACGCGTATCTCCCGGCGGCTTGTTAGCGTCGCGCGTATCTCGCGGCGTCTTATTTAATTAGACGCCTTTCGACGGCATTGTTAGGCACGGGGCATCCCCGTGTCGCCGCCTGTACGTGTTCAAGTTGGCCTACGGCCAGCGAGCTGCTCGGAATTACGGTTCTCTTCAAGATCTTCCGGTGCCACCTCTCTCCCCCGCGCGCGCTCCCACCCTTTTCTTTTCTTCCGTCTATTCAGCCTCGATCAGGTACTTTCCGCTCGCTCGCTCTTTTATTGCACTCGCACTCGAGATCCGAAGGAAATCTCCGCCCACGCGAAGGGAAAATGGACGAAGGACTCTCGCACAACGTTGTTACGAGTGCCGGAGGAATCAAAGCCTCCAAAGGCTTCGGCCTCGAATCCCGAGCTCTCTCTCTCTTTCTCTCTCTTCGTTCCGCTCTGATCTGAACTATCGATCGTTCGGTTTCAGTCATGGGGATTGTGCTGGTAGGAACGTTGCGTGGAAAGGAACAATTTCATGATGAATGCGACGAGAAATAATGAGAAAACGCTACGCGAACGTTTCAACCCTTCACGAATTGGTGAGACTCGTTACACAGTGGTTCAAAATACTCGTTACGTCGACTTAAACGTATTGCCTAACGACAAACCGCTTTGTCCCAGTTCACAGTTGCTTATACAGGCTTATTAAATAGCGGGCTTCTCTTCCGTGTACAAACGAGCGAGTCACACGCGCAAGTTGCGCCCGCTGCATCCGTACAGCTGTGCTTAAAGAAGTTCAGTCGTAAAGGGTTAACGCGTCTGAATGCCAACGACAGTTTGCTACTGCCGCAAAACTCCGCTAACGTCGCATTACGCTCTCGTGGCGGGCAAAGATAACATTAGCAAAATCGTACATACATACATGTATGTGTGTATACATATAGGGTAGTTTCAGCTGCTCGAAATTTAGCATTAACCAAAACACACTCCACACTATGCACAAAGCGCGTAAATAGTAGAAACGTGGTCTGGCTCTATTAAATCCTTCATCAGATAAGATTCTCCGTCTCGTTCGCGCTGTTATCGCTACACGGACACGTTTTCACGGTTCTGTAACAGAGGCGCTTGAATGTTAAGCATTATTCAGCTTCGAAGGGAATCGGCTGGAACTTCGCTCGGCATCAGGTATCTCCGTGGCACGTGTCTTTAAGCTACGAGCTAATAACACGTGCTCCACGAAGACGTAAGAAACTTGTGCGGAAAGTTGGGCGCGCGCGGCCGATCATCATCCACCAAGAATGCCGCGATGCATTTAGCGCCGCCATCCCCCAACGCGCAACTTCGCCGCTCAGGAATTTCCGTTTCGCCGGGGATATTCTTGCGCTTACTGCGTTTCCGTGCACTCGTCCCAGCATACTTTCGAGTTGGCGAATATCAGGCGAACTTCTGCGGCTGCGGCGTGATGGCGGGGCGGCGGTCGCGTCTCACGGGAGCAGATCCCCGCACTCGCGCGCGCACTCGCGTAAACCGCTGAGTTTATCTCGTTGCGGTAACATTTATTCGTGCCGATACACGCAAGAAAGTTCGCAATTTCGTGGCTCCTTATGTGGTACTTGGAGCAGACCGCACTCGTGCGGTAAACATCAGGCTGCGGCTGCGGTTACGGCTGCAACTAATTTCCGGGCTCTATTAATTATCACTTGATTGCATCGAGCTTCTACTGAATTTCTCCGCTTGTACATTTTTTAAACTACGGATTAATCTTCTCCATGCTATTGTACGATAAATTTTTTGCGTGGCACTCATGCGTTAAAACTGATGAACGCTTGGCGGAATATCGAGTTGAATGAAAGTCACGTCTCCCGTGCTAGACTGAAGAGAACTGTCAAACAGCGTGTAAGAGTAACGTAACATTTAAAATGCTATTAATAACGTACCAATCCGTCCGGTTTTTCCCGAGCGGTCGAGTTTTCCGTTTGGGAACGGGAACAGATTCCCCTCGAGTTATGACAGATATTATAGCCCGTCGAGCTTCCTGCCGAGAAATTGGCTGCTGGAGATAAACCGAGTCTCATGTCTCATTACACGTACCTGCTGGTTTCAGAGGGTTAAGATGAGACGCGAGTATCGCTCGCTTAGCATTCTCGGTTGCATCTCGCGTCTGATTTAACCCCTTGTTCTGTCGGAGACCCGCCGCGCTTAAATCCCCGAGGGTTTACAATATGCGGGCGTATGCGGGCGCATATCATTCATTAGGATCACACGGACGCACACCTGTACGCCAGGTCGGCCGGTAACACCAGCGGGGACCGAACCCGTGTGGAATAGGGGGCGGCAGGACGTACGGGGAAGGGGGTGGTGGCACTTGACACGTCACAGTAACGAAGTAGTGACGCGCATGCCACGGCACTTAATTAATTCTGATTAACCCGTAATCACGTAGTCGTTCCGCGGCGCTGGAGGTTCCCCCCCATCCAATTTGTGCCGTTGGCTATTAATTCTCGACTCGCCACCCCTCCGCGAGTGTCCCGTCCGCGATATTTCGGGCGTCGACCGGGGGGTGAGGAAGGAAGCGCGACGAGTGTGCACGAGAGAGAGGGAGCAGAAAAAGCTCGATCAAAGAACACCATTTCAACTATATTTTACATAATTTTTCGTAAATCCAGTATCGAAAATTTTACAACGTACTTTATTCAAATTAAGCTCAATAAGTGTAATAAAAAGTCTTTGAGACTTGGTGAGGCTAGCTCGGAGCACCTACAGGAATTCAATTCCAACGGAAAAGAAGCTTAATGAAGGAAACTTGATTAGTTACTCCGCGTATAATGATTCCTATTATGCAGTAATTGTGTAAATACTGCGACGTATTAATCAGAATAAAATTAGAAAGAAAATTGCATGTTCCACCGAATATTACTGCGGTCGCGATCGATTGTGCGCTTTCGTAAATATCAAAGGTAAAGGTAGTCGACGCAAATTTAGTAACGCTCTGTGCTCGCCGATTAATTAATGGAATTAGTTCGCTGTTACATTATCATAACCGTGGAACACTGTAATAATCTAACGATCTGTCTAACTGCCTTTGGTACGGCGCTTGGCGGATAGAATTATTCGTTTCGAGGTCAAGTATGAGAAGGGTTCGGCAAAGGGCGCTATGCGCATATTAATATCGCGCTCCCGATTGAACTTGGCCGTTCGATACCTCGAAAAGCCCGGGGGTTGGTAAACTGCGAGCGAACAGGGCGCAGCTCGGCTGCGTTTTTGCGGGCCGGCAGAAACCTTTCTGTTAACGTCGCCGTAAAAGCCCTCGTATATTCATGAGTTCTTACAAACTCTTTTTGCCCAGCGCACCCTCCGGAGCGTTGTAATTAAATCTCAAGCAGTATGCACTTTCCGAGGGCCGCCCCGATAGCATTGCTCTTTATTTATTCTCTCATAAATGCATGCGCGGCCAGAGATAATGCCGCTCAGCTCAGCGTTGCAGTTTTTGTTTTATTAGACACACCCACAAGTAATAACTTATGCGTTCTGATTTCGCGGAAATTGTAAACGAACATATTTAACATTATCCCAGATATGATTGAAATGCTTTTTATCTATTTTATGTAGGAGAAAAAGAGGGAGAGAAAGAGTATGTTTATTCTCTATACATTAACGTGTAAATTAGGAATAAATATCGGGAAATTTATTCGTTTTATTTTTTATTTAATTTCATATCTTTTAGATTATATCAATTACTTTACAAATAATATGCGTCTCGTTAATCGGTATTTAATTGGTAGATGAAAATATACTTCGATGATGAAAAACGCGATTTACGCGTAATGAGAACCAGCAACTTCCTCCGCTCCGAATTAGATCCATCGCTCGCAAGCTACGCTATTCAGCGTACTTCGTTCGCTTTTAGAATAGAGAAGGGGCATAATTAAATATGAGTTTGATTTAATTCAAAACTGCGAATTATACACACAGTCGACCGAATATTAATGCCGGACAGTGTAAATTATGATAAGCGATTTTACATAAATACACTGCTAACGAACCAATCGGTCGACAATTGTGTGAGCGCGATTGGTACGTTCATAATAAAAGCGCGCGGATGTACGCTCGCTCACGCGAGGCGCATTCGATCCTTCGTGATTAAACGCCGAAAGTTCATCACCGCTACATCACAGTGATAAAAAGTATTTTTTACCCGGATGGAAATCCCTGGACGTATTCACCAACAGTCGGCACCATCGAAAACAGCGCACTTCAATATCGTCGCTTTGACGTTGCTGCGTTCCCGAAAATATTCTCGCTCGATCGAGTCGAGTTCGGCCGAAAGTGAACGGTTGATATATCATAGGTCACATAAACGGAATGTTTCATATCCTTTAACCAAAGAACGATTTTGCGAACTCGTAATAAATTTTTGCTTAGGAAGTCCATCATTTATTACAACTTCCCAATTTTTAACGTTCACTTGAGAGGCACATTCCTGAATCCATTCCACTTAACGTTACGATCCTTTATTCACCCTGAAAAAAGGATCCTGTTTATTTCATAAATCCGTCGCTGGTATCTTTATTGCGTTTTCCAAAAGGATTAAATATTTTTCACCAAACGATAAAAATTTGCGCAGCAGCAGGATTAAAGATATCCGCTACTGCCGATAAAATACGATAAAACGCGGAAAATTGGACGATGTTCGCCGTCGTGTCCGTGTTCGACTGACTGCGGACGCGAGAGTTTAAAAAAGCGATGGACGTCCAGGGAGGATGGGGTAAAAAGGGGGATGACCGTAGCGCGTTGGGAACGTACCTGACCGTTCCGGTTATGCGTGCCGGGACACAGCAGAACGGGAACTCCCGCGGGAGACCGGCGTTACATCCGATCTGACCCGCCGCGGTTGTTACTGAAATTAGTTCGGCTCGTACGGCTCGACATAAATTGCAAGCGGCTCGCACGGACGCGCTTATTGGTCCACCAGAGAAGCGTATAGCGAATACGTACGGGATGCGCCCGTTTTTTCACATCGTGGACGAATTCCTTCCATTTCTTTTTCGTTTCGAATTCGGGGGGTTTAATCGGATACGGAGAAACGCGATCGCAGGAAGATCACTTGAGCGCGCACGGTCCCAGACATTCCCAATTGCGGACTCTTTCCGTAATTTCGAGACGATATCTCTTTCCGGCGCTTGGAACGAAAATTGCATTCAAGCGGATTCCGCCTGAAATACATTGAAACGAATAATGTACGCGGAAATCCGATAATGCACGATTATTTATAAATAGCAATCGGTGACTTCGTATCATATATAACTGTTTTTATGAAATCAATAGAAAATTCAATTTACCGAGGTAATGCTACAGTAATATACTGCCAGCGACTTTTATCTCTGTAATATTCATGATTGAAGTTAACTTTTGTATCGTTCTGTTTTTCTCCACACTTGTCGTGACTTAAAAAAAGTTTTCTCAGCAGTCGGCTCTTCTTTTATGCATGCTACCTGTTTTTTGCGACATCGATTATTCACCGTATGTAATCATGTGTTCTACGTATGCTCGGAGAAAATATAGTGAACGGCAAACAAATTCCACCCCATTCTATTCCGTCTATATCGTCTTCTTTGTTCCCCCCCTTCTATCAGTCGCTCGTTTTCCTCCGGGATCCACATTCTGTTTTTTGCCGTGGTCACCTTTGCTTCCTCCGGGGGAATCCCGCCGGCCGAGCGATAAAAGTTCACCTCGCACGTATCTCACTCGCGGGAATTCCGCGGTCGTATCGATACGCACCTGCAAGATTAGATCCTGGTCCTCGATAGCGTGACGCAAAATGACGTGTCACGCGTTAAGAGTGACCGTTGATTTGAGTAATGGTGGCGAACCACGATACCAGTCGAGGACGATTTAGGACCGATCCTACCCATTTCGTGAATTCCCAGCGGCAGGGAAGATATTGGAGAGATAGGCTTAACAAGGAAATGTAACTTAATAAAGAACATTCGAAAACTGATTCGAGATTACGGGATACAAAAATAAACACCACATCCATTTCATTTCAATAATCAGGATATTGCAAATGACTGAACGAGTTTTTAAGAGTACTTTCAATCTTTATATTCTCCATTTTTTCTAAAATATTCGTTACTTTCACTCTTTTGTTTATCTTGAGCCAATATTTCATAGACGCGACGTCTCGTAGATGTTAACATCGGCATGGACGAAGTGTCGGCGAATTTACTTTTCATAAACAGAGAGGATGCTGGGAAATCGAGCGGAGCACAAAAATGGAACGATTTCGCGGACGTGGAACGGTGCGCACAATGGCCAGGACGATCGCGATCGCTATTGTGTCGCGTCCTCATTATTGTCGTCGGACACGACAGGCTCGTGCCGGAAAAATGGTCCGCGCATTTTCGAAGTCCGCTCTCGCCCGCCATCTTCAACCCCTCGCCACGGTGCATCGATCGTCGCCCTCGGAAAGTTTCCGCTCTTTTCCCGCCACCCTGTGCTCGCCTCCACGTTCCGACTCTCCTCCTTTTTGCCCGCACGCTTTCTCTCGTAGACAAATTTTAAAGTCGATTGAATTTCCGGTCGGCCAAACCGCGAAGCTACCACCAAACAACCTCGTGGCTGGTTTTTCGACGCTCTGTTGACGCGAAATACTCCGTTTAGCCATTCCATATTTTATCCATAAAAAAGCTTAAAACAGTCATAATAAACGCGTTGCAGTATTTACAATTAATGTTACATGATCAAAACGCAAATTTTCATTGTTAGCTTTTGCATAAGTAATAAATCAAATTGAAAGTTTAAAAACTTCACGTTTATCATCAATTTTCAGTTCATCCAAAATTTAGCTTTTAACAAATCATTCACAAAAATTACTCTGGTAACAATGGTAATTTGTTTTATACAATTTTTAGCTTGAATATCGTTTATTTGTATTTAATTTATTTATTCGATATGATCCATATAAAAATGAAATTATTAAGAATATGAACAGCATATTGATTATATTTTTAATCTGGTAACGATGGTAATTTGTTTTATATAATTTTTAGCTTGAATATCGTTTATTTGTATTTAATTTATTTATTCGATATGATCCATATAAAAATGAAATTATTAAGAATATGAACAGCATATTGATTATATTTTTAATCTATAAACGTTACACACACATAAATTTTAAAAAGATTTTCCCTCTTTCATAATAATCTTTCTCACCCAGATGCGTGTGTGTAAAATATGTTTTATATGTTAAATAAATAAATAAAATATGATTTCGCTGAAGAAAATTTGATTGAAAAATCCGTCAGAGAAGTACCGCTAGTGGTCGATTTAATAGAATTTGAATATTTTGCACATCAAAACGGATCAGAAACGGGACGTAGTTGTGCGTTTTCGCATCGTTTCCCACGTTATTACACCATAGAAAAACGATATTAATAACAAAATTCCGCGGCTGCTGTGGCGCGCGATGTCCTTTGAACGCAATCGTGTCCCGCCATGAAAAATTTGGCGTCACCACGCTCATTCCCTGTGAGCGTTGAATCGTGCCACCCCTCGCCAATTAAAAATCGATACGTCAAATAGAAACGTTCGTATGCGGGACGCACTTGTAGAATATTAATTAAAACGTCAGTAATTAGCTGACAGGGGATGAGAACAAAAATGGCATTTTGCCTTGCTGTACGACAGAGAGTGCAAGCATGAATTACGCCATTCCGTCGTATGTCAATTAGCGCAATTCCGCAAATTCAAAATGCCAGAATCGCAGCAAACCTATATTACAGCTACGATCATAATTATGTTGCGAATATGTTAAACAAAAAGAGTCGAAATTCTAATATTATTCTTTATACAAGTAAAATTTCATCTATTATTTTAAATAAATAATATATAAAACTTCAAATGTGTATCTTACCGATTTAAATAAATTAGTTTTATACATGCAACCTCTTGATTAATCAAAACAATCTCGAATGTTAATGATGAGAAAAGAAAATATTTAATCACATTTTCTCCAAAAGAGGATTATTAAAGATTATTAAAGAAGCTATGAAAGAAAAGTCGACAATAATTTAGACAGTGTTACGTGCAGAAGAAAACCACGCTCAAAATATTGAGTAAAAAAATTATCAGTTGAATCATGCGCGAGAGTCCCTTTTTCATTAATTTCCCTCTCGACGAGTCGCGAGTGATCGCACTTCCGGCGCTTTTACGCGGTCGGTGCGCGCCATAGCCGAAGGCGTAATCGCGCTCTCGCGGTTATTATCGCGACCCCGCGCGAAAATTACGCCTTCCGACGCTCGCGTGATTCGACGGTTAAGGTAAAACGTTAGTAGATTAAACTTTTATGCTGCGGCCCGAGCGCGTTTCCGCGCATTTTTACAGCCGCTAAATATCCAGGCTCTCTTGGATTTCCGCGTTCCTCTCGTTCCTTTCCTCCCCCGTACGCTCTCGTTAATGTCATAGCATCGATCGTTTCGGTCTCGAATCTTTATCACCGTCATACCCGGGCGATCGCATCTCCCAACAAGTTCTGCAGCCTGCGTATATAAATAATTACATTGCTCTCGATTGCTACCGATTCGCTGATAACCGTCTCCACATTGTAACCGGAAAAAGGGCGCTCGTAACGCTCTAATATTTCAGGGTGACTATAAATCCCAGGCTGCGTTCGGCGGCTTCCTCGGTGCGAAGTCGTTTCCTCTTCCCAGAAAGTTCGTTGTCTACGTTCACGCGGGCAAAACTTCCGGCCCGGATGCGACTATAGCCACCGCGGTACGATTAATAGTCAGTTCGAGTACCAGAACCGACCAGCCAACCAGCCGCCCCGGCAATGGTGGTGAGGGGGTTGCTTCGTTGGTGACACGGTGGCTGCGCTCTGCAACCCGGTGGACCGGAGGGGGATGGAAGCTGACTGGAACCGTGCTGCCATAACACTGCCGCTAATTAAACGATTAATCATGCAACGAATGACACGTATATAACCGGTTCCGCGGGAAATCGCTCCCGCTAGACCCTCCGCCTGCGACGTTGGCCCACCAAGGTTACGCCCGCTATTCCGGCCTAGATGTGCAGCATCTGCATATTCCGGCGCATGTGAGCACGATATGATATTAACTCCTTTGGGTCGAAATGATTTTTATCCGTACGCTTCGTAAAATGCGCGAGTATTTATGAGTGTCCGTTTCGCAGTCGACTCCCGAGCGGATCATTTATCTTAATATCGTTTATCATGCTGTTACTGTTACCCTTACGCGGACGGATCGGGAAATACACGGCGAGGTCGAACTCAACGCGAGTCGAGTACGAATTGAATGCGGGCGCAATGCTAATGGACGGCAAGGTTCGGCTGATGGACTTGAAAATTTCATTCTGAGAAACGCGAGACGTCGTCTTACCGCAAAAGTGTGATAACTCGAAAAGTATCGACGTCTCGCTACCGCGCACTGCCTACTAGACTCAACCTCGCTTCCATCAGCGAAAGAAGGTTACTTACGCGATAAGTCTGGAACACTTTATGGAGAACCTCGTGAGGAGGAAAAGGGAGCCAGGAAAAAGAAAAAAAAGAGGAGAAAAAATAAAATACGAGCGAGGGGAAACAGTCCGGCAAGAGATGGTTACTAACTGATAGAGAAGGTCGGTCGGTACGGATAGCGCTTTGCAATCGAATCGCGTCCCATGCGGGTGGACACGCGGAACCCGGTGGAGAGACCAGAGGACGGGGTTGCTCGGTATCGCGCGGGAGGGAAGAGGGAGAGCGGAAGGGTGGAGGATAGCAATCCCGGCCGTGCCGAGCCCCGCTTGTCCATCGGGGGATGACCGTCGGGGTCCGCTTTCACGGTCCGTGTGCAGCCCTTCATTTCGATTGTCCCGACGTATCGATACTCGACATCGGCCGTACCCGTCTATTATTCGTTGCGGCCAATGGTCACTGGCACCCCCGTATACCCGCTTATGATTTGTTACTCTGTTTTCGACGTATGTTGCGGCGACCGCGTCCGATGTCCTCTCTACCTCTCTCGTTACCCTCCAGTTTCTTCCGACTCCCTTCTCCCTTGCCCCTCACCGCTCGTGCGTCGCTGGTACAGACTCTCTATCGTTCGCGCCCGGTATTATCTCCGAGTATTATCTCCCGTGACGTTCCACGGGAACGCCAATATCTACTCGAGCGATTTCCAAGCGACGCAAGTCACGATTCAAAGATTAAAGATGAGTATTTCGGGACTGTAGATACCCTCCTTTCCGAGCTACTTTTGAACATTACGATCACCGAGAGGTATTTTCGAATAATTCTTAGTGTTGATAAGATTTCTGAAATGGCTTCAAAATTAGATGGCTAATTTGATCGCATTTCACTGGCTCATACATTTAAGTTTAATCCATATTTCTGGAATTAGAAATACAAATACGTATGATAAGGGATAAAATAATGCTTATTTTTTCAAAGAAGTATAAGAATACGTCACAGTGAATGCATATGATTTAGTGAGGGATTTTTTGAATTTTTAATTACAAGAATTGGATTCATTCTCTATCATGCCATTTATACAACCGCTCGCGCTTGTATGGAAGATTGCCGAAGCGAATTTCTCATAAATGAGGTCCCGAAGCAATTCGCGAATTTGCGTTTATCGCGTTCGAACGAAACTCAATAACGACGTAATCGCTTTAATCTAGTGAGCTCTCTATAAATGTAATTTCATAACACAGAACACGCGGGAGTATTACAGCTGTATCATGCAACGCGCTTATCGTAGTTATCAGTGGTAGTTCACGGGCGAGAGGGATGGGGAAAAAGGACTAGCAGAATACCGAGGACGCGTATCGCGATGCCACAAAGAGCGCGATATCGAAAAACGTACGGGAACGGCTTTTCGCTTCACCTTCGGTGTATCACATAATCCATCGATTCCGCTATTATCCCGTTGTTTCTGCGCTCGTGGCTGTAATTTATTATATTTCCCTGCCTCCCTTGCCTACCACCCATCCTCCTCGTTCTTCGCGCCGCGCTCGTTCCCTCAGCATCCCCTCCCGCGGTCCAGCCCCTCAAAGAGTCGGTGCGCTACAGGTGTCGACGAGATACAGGTGTTAGGATAGGTGCCCGTGGGGAGGATAAAAGCATCTACCTCGCCTAACTCTATCCCTCTCCTCTTCCCCCGTTTCTTCTCAGCTCCGCTTCTGCATTTCCTCCGGAGTCAACACCCTCCGCTTCGTTGCCATCCAACCCTCCCCCCGACACAACCCGCGACTTCACGACCGAAACTTTCGGAGATTGCGAAGCTTTGGAAAGACTTCGAGGCGCGGAACATAAACTGAATTAACCCTGGAACGCGCATACTGGATGAACGCGCCGCTCTTATTCAGATACCGTAAAACCGGTTTACGGTTTACACACGGTGATTAGATTTCGTTTCCGTCACCGTTGCCGAGGCTGTTGATCAATAATGGTAGTCGTGCTCTTTATCTACTTGTATCCTTTTGTATCAAGTAGATACTTTATCTTTTACATGAAGATTATTAATTCAAATAAAATACCATTGAAGAAATATATACGTAATAATATTTCTCTGTAAAAAAAAATAGATTCTTTTTTCAATAAGAAACTCTTGGCGAATGTGTAAATGAGTTAGTTATCTTTATTTTTAAATAAACTACTCGTCATAATCATGACTTGTATAAGAACAAAGTTTAATATAAGCGAAGACATTAATTCATGTTGTTACACGTTTCGCTTTGTAGAAAGACAACGAACAATTAAATGTGTCGAATCTACAGTTTATAACAGCGAGGACCAGCAAATCGGATCTCGCGGAATGCACTCAGAAAATTAACGGAAAATTTCACCGTGTACGCCTGTTTACTCTGGTCGGTCCCAGGTCCGGATAAGAAGTAAGAACTAAGTAAAGAGAAGAGCGGAAGAAGCCGCGACGGAGCCGCGTACTTAAAGAAGAAAACGGAGAAGAAGTACGGAAAGAAAGAAATACCGGCAAGAACGAATTCTCCACGAGCGGATAGCCGGACGAACTTTTCTATCACCGACTTTCGCGACAATACAATTAAAAAGATTGCAAAAGTCCGTAGTGCTCGCGAGAGTAGCGAGCTGCTACTCGCGCAAAGTTAGCTTCCTCCGAATCAGATCAGCCGATCAGAAGAGAAAAAAAGAAGGAGAAGAGAAGGAAGAGCTGTTTTTCATCAATGTCTTCGTCCTCGTCGTTGTCGTTGCCGTTATCGTTGTCGACGTTGTCGTCTTACGCTTGCCTCGTCAACGGCAACTATTTGCCCACCAATCGGTGAATGGAACACTCGGACTGAATCCTATACCATAGGGATCTCTTGCAGCAAGCGGCTTCTCACGCCTTCAAAATCGCAATCCTTCTCCAGTGGCTTGTTTGTGTTGTAAATCGGGAAAAATTTCCTCTTTCGCTTCTCCTTCCTTTTTACCTACGAGAATTTGAGTTACGGTAGAAGAATCGTGTTCCTTCTTCTCCGACGGAGGAAACCGGTTACGTATTCTTGGTGTCTGCGTCGATTTTTGCCGAATAACTGGGCCAAGTGGTGGACTCGACCGTGACAATATCCACTTGACCACCAGTACATCAGTGGCTTGGCGAAGGAAGTAGATCGCCCAAGGGTCTATTTGCTAGACCAAATAGATAAGTTGCTGACTCTACATTGTGTATGTGTGTGTGTTTATATAGCTTACTAATAATTAACGTGTTTAAACTCGTTCCAGCAGGGCTTGACTAACTGTCACAAACATCAGTCAAGTTATTTGAGTTGATTAAAATTATGAACTTGTAATGTAAGGGATTAGCAATAAAAAGGTAAAAACTTGAAGAAAAGCAGAAAATGAAATTTATTGTCTCGTCGCTTTACTAGAACTAGAAAAAAATGTCATTTTTACGTAAACCAACGAATATCGTTTCTCTTGCACTACTAATCTTGGTGTACTGTATGTTTACATCATTCAAATTTCATAACGCTGTGCCAGATATCATGTATTTCGAAATTGTTTGCCAACAGCTGTAGTATAATGTTTAATCCGAAATTATTAGAGTTAAGTTTAGGTAATATAATTATACTACACAACTTGATTAGTTTTTGCTGTAATAATAAATGACTTATATATGTATATTTGTTATTTTGTTGACTTAATAAAATTGAAACAATTCTTTAATTATTATCCACAAATATTATCCACAAATATATATAATATCGATTATTGTATCTATCAATTAAGTGACTAAATAATTCTAAATTGGTTTGCATATTTGCGAACTTTGTCTAATTACACGCGTAAGAAATGCAGCTGGATCCAATTATTGTTTAACAGCTTGCTATTAAACGGTAATTGCGAATCGCGTTATTTAATTCCTATGTGCATACATTTCGCCGCATCTTGATATTACATAGCTCGCTTTGGAATCCTCGCATAATGCTTTTGTTCTTGGCGGAACATTTTCGGAACGGAATAAATTACTTTCTCTCTCCTCTCTCTCCTCTCTTCTTCTTTTCGGAAATATTCCAGTCACGTTCCCCGTTGTTTACGGGAGTGACGTTCATGCGCCGAAAACGCGCCGAGTGTCTCTTTACTCGGAAGCCGCGAGTGAAATATCGGACGTATCATTGCTAATATTTTTTCTCCGGGAAAAGCGAGCCCTTTGCGAGGCCGGAGCTGAGGGCGACGATAACTCACTTCCTGGAGAATCCTTAAGAACGCGACGGCAAAGTCGGATTGAGAAGGGGCAGAAAGTGGGACGGGGGAAACGAGGCCGCGAGAATAACTCAAATTTATGAGGTGTAGAGCCAGACCAAATTCCCGTTTGTACCATCCCCCTGGAGTCCACTTATACCCCGACTGCTCCCCTATATACGCCGATCGTTTACCCTGCGCCATAATCTACCCTTTCTAAATTTTCGCTGTCCTCGTTTCCGTTGCCCCGCCGGAATTCGAATATCGTGGAATTCTCACGATTATTCGTGGACGTCGAAATATCGCGCGTTGAAATCGCGTTTCTGACTATCAAAGCAATTATTCCCGCGAAACGTCTCGGACGCTCTGCTTTTTCTTGTGATTTAATTTATTTTCTTTACTTCTTTTCTTCTCCGCTCATAATTCCTTAATATACATGTACGATAAACGTTTATTTTTCTTGGTTACGATTTAGTGCCAAAAGTTATAATAAGTAGCATAATAACTTAAATAGATAATAATAATAATAATAATAATAATAATTCTATTCTCCTCTTTTTCTTTTTCTGAACTTTTAAAATTGAATCTTCATGAATGATTTAATTTAATCAATATTTCGTATTCTTATTTTTTTCGAGTTCTCGTTAATTTCTTGGAAAGACAAATATCAAATTTATCATAAAATTTTTTTCTATCCACATTTTCAAAATAAATCCAGATTATCCAGATTTTCCTAGAGCTTCCTCATTAACACGCAATTATGAACAAGTAACAAAACAACAAATTCATTTCCGCTTGTTTAACCGAGGATGTTGGCTGTAAGATAATGTTTACCATCCAGCAGGGTTGGAAACGGTTGGTAGAATGCTATTCTGTTGCATCTAGTGGACAGGTACAATGCAATACAAACTCGCGTGTGCACGTGTAAGTACGCGTAGCTGTACAACGACGATCGTAGAATGCCGTTGCTATCGCTATCATTATTAGCGTACCAACCATGGTTTGGCGTACGGGGTGGAGCTTGGCGTTTAATGCGGAGTCACGGTGCACGTAACAGAGACACGTGTGCATCTATACGCGTATATGTAAGTCGCGGCAAATGTGTGCGCTACGAATTATCGACCTGTCGCTTAACTTGAGCTTCTGACTTTGAGTGATTTCCCTTCGAACCTAATATTCGGGCCGATGCTAACATAAAAAAGTTGAGATTTGTTCCTTGCACCCAGGAGAGTAAAATGAGGGGTATGATGATCAAGAGATGATGTTGAAGAAAAGCAATGCTGCAGTGAAAGACAGCAGGAGGAGAGAATAGCAAAAGAATAACAATTACATTCATCTCTAATAAAAAATATCAGAAATGAGCTGCGAGCCAACGATCATCGCAGATTAATTCATGAGAGCTTTCGATTTGTCGAACTGTTCTCCTGAAAATCTAAAGAGGTGCAAGCTTCGCTCTTCCGCATCCCTCATGCCACCCCTACAGCAATGCTCCGTAATACTCTTTACTTAAGCGACGATGCTCCAGTCGACGTACCGTCCCCTTCGCACGTTGAATACTTCATGTTACGTACCCCGAAGAATGCGCGCTCGAGCGTGCACCAGGTTTGCAGATCGCTGTCTGGGAGAGGACACGATTATCCTTTTACGGCCGACGCGAAACGAGGTTGACGTACGCTGAATAAACCATTCCGTCGCGGAAGGGAAATGAAAACGCGAAAGAAACAGCATGTCCGAATCGTCGTGACTTTTGCGTCGATCGATCCGCTGGGGCGGAAGCGAATGTTCGGGGTATTATGCAAGATTCGTGGCTCCCACAAACTTGAAAATCCTCCCTTTCGTAGAAATTTCAATTGGGGCATAATTAATGTATGTAGTTAGATCTGAAAATCGAAAGCCTCCGGGAAATTACGCTTTGGCACTGCAAATATATGATAAAATCTTGTTCCCCGGTCGGCTTTAAGAGGACTTTACTTTAGCGGAATTTTAATGTGAGACTTAATTAGCAAGATATTTAAAGTTTATAATTAAAAAGTTGCAGAAAAAGAAGAGAAGAAAGAGGAAGAAAGATGGCGTCCAATCGATCCTCCGCTAAAGTGCGCGGATATCGTCTACATATTCATTAAAGAATAATGCTCTTAAAGTTTGAAATAAATTTTACCGGTTTTGGTGTGCAACAATAGCGACGTAGATCGATCGCGTCAGTAGTAATTACGGTAAATGATGTATGCTACTACATCGCGATATCTTATTATACGTACGTTCATAGGGCCGCGCGTTAATAGAGACACGCTTAAGCTGTAAAGACATCGCGCGATCTCCACCGGGGGGCGAAACCAGAAATAATAGCATTAAGAAGCCTCTAATGGTTACGGAACGTAGCCCCCTAACTGTCGTCCCCATATCTGACCCCTTCGCGGCAACACCCAGTCGACGTATCAAGCTCTGCGGTGACAATGAAGACAACCATGCCACATCAAGTAGCATTACTTTACCCTAACCAGATTCAGACCCTTGGTCAGGAGACCGCAGGTACGTCTCCCGAGACGATCTTGTAAGGATTGAAGATGAAACTTTTTCCGATGATGTGTGGTCAACGTAAGTATAATTGTCAATGACGCGCAAGTCTTCCAGCTGCGTTTGCGCTTAGAAGACTATTCAGCATCGACGTGAGTGACCGAGGAGTCGTCGCGCTGCGACAAATCTTACCTCACCAATGCTGTATAATTTCGAGGGGGGTTCCAGTAGAGAATGCGAGACACGTCGGGACGTGTCGACGAATTTCAATTGCCGTGTACACGCGCCGTTCCACGTTCGAGCAAAAGTTCGTGTACGGTCATTGCTGCATCCTGCCGGTACTCTCACGACGAAATCGGCCACGGTAGTTCCGAAGGACGCGCAGCACGTGGTACGCCAGTTCAGTTTACGAGCACTTTGTGCAAATTGGTGGTAAAGTTAGCGTCTTAATATACATTGGCTAAACTGTTTACCGAAGTTTGCGAGCGGACGGAGCGCGCAGTACTCGCGCTTGCTTGGTCGGTCCACTATGTGCACCTATTCCAAAGTCCATAACTAATCCCACTCTGCAAAACCCCGTAGCGAAACTCTTCGCATAACTAATTAATCGACAGACGAGGTCCAGCGATTGCACGCGCTGCGTCACGTACTCATATTTGGAGAAAAAATGATCGCTCGTGGAAACGGTAGATAATGTTGAAATCTCGTTTTCCCACAGAATGCCTATCGAGATCTTTATAAATATTTTAATTTATAAATATTGGTACCCAGTACTTGTAGCATTTGTGTGAGTAGAATATCTACTTTCACTTATTCAGACCGTTTCGCTATTAATTTGAAAAGTATGATATTATTGCGTGATAAAAGCAGGTACTATATTTTATTACATTGTATTTTATGCTCCGTTGCGTAACGCGAGAACGATAAATTAAGCTTAAAGTTATGGAACGCACTTGCGATTCAATTGTAATTTGATTTAGAGAAAAGCAGAAATAAAAATAATAAATTAAAATAATAACGGAACATTGTTTGCTGAAATTAACAACCAAACGTCACTTTGTAAAAGTTAACAGCGACTCTGAATACTACAAGTGATAATCCAGCGCGAATTTTTTGCATACAGCACAGTGCATCGTGAGTACAGAGCGCAGCCACATATTTTTTAAACAATGGCATTGTCGGACATGCATTTTTAAACGAACGAAAACGTTATAGCAGTTACATTATTCCGTTCGATTGGGCGGATGCCCACATGTATTCTTCTGAAATTCGGCATTGTCTCTTTTCTGCAGTATTTTTTGGCGGAAATAATCCAAAGAACACAGTGGATCAGTTTAAATCACGGGCGCCATTTACTTTCCCCTTTCGCGCCGTTACGTAAATGAAATCAATCGATAACTATAATTGCTTCTTCCCTTATTCCTTCATTAATAATAAAGAAGAATGTACAATCACGCTCAGACTAGTAAAATAAAAATGTGCACGCATGTTTGCATATATTATTATAAATACTATTATTTAAATCCATTTATAATTAATCGTACAAACGATGTCAATGACATAATGGTGAGGAATGCAAATTACTCGCTCGAGTGTGACTCGGAATCCGTTCATTGACATGAAATTATGAACCTGTATACCTGTGTACATATTTGCAGAATTATTAACGAGCCGAACGTGAATTTCAGAGGCAGAATGTCCGAGGAGTATCCGCCGGAAACCGCTCCTTCCTCCTCCTTCCGTTTTATTACTTCGCATCGAAATTTAAGCCAAGACAGCCAATCGGAAAACGATATCCGATAACGTAAATCCACGATCTGCACGTGAATACATGACAATGGCCAAAAGATGCGCGAGTTCACCTGGTTCCACTGGAAGCCAACTAATATTTCTCTCTTCCAACCAGCGGAATAAAAACGCGCAAAGCCTTTTTCGGGAAAATTAAACAAAAATAAAACCGGATTCCGACAGGAGAGGTAGTTAGATACAATGTATCTCATACCGAACATGTTTACCGAAATTGTTTTAGAGAGAAAGAGGGAGAGAAATATACTATACCGAGAGAGAAATTTATTATACAATAATTTATTTTGAGCACGAGAAAAATATCGTATCCGTCGACGAGCAAAAGTATTTTATTCGCAAGTTGCGGCAAGAAAAAGCTACGTTTAATAATAAATAATTTTGAGTTACAGAGTTACCCTTTTGTTATTTCTGTGAGATTTGCGTCACGCGCTCCCTCCCCAGCGATTGATGCAATTACCCCGTATTGCAAGTGTATTGCAGATGTTCCATATTCGGTGAGGCTCGAGGGGTGGGGAATTGGATTCCTCCCCTCCGATTCTGACCGTTTTGCATTCACTGCCAACGTCACGGCCGGAACGTGCAGCGCGATGAATTATCATGTGCGGGCGAAAAGCGCGGAGAAATGCATAAGATACCAACGCTGATACCGCCGGGGCCGCGATGGCCCCGGTCGTGCCTGGCACATCACGGGTCACGAACCGGTACCTACCTCGCTCAGGGAAGCGCAGGGTTGGTCGGGGGAAAGCGAGCACATCGCGTTCCGCAAATGGACCTCCCGATCGTTTCCGGTGAATAAACCATTCCTCCGGTCCCTGCGTTCAGCGTGTACGGGGTTTTTATTTATGTGCACCCCGAGATGTGCAGCGCACTGTGCACAGGCTCGCGCTCGCGCGCTCGGGGGTGGGAATTATACGAGACGACGCGAGACACGCGGGCGCACGCACGACACTCGAAGAATAACAGGATTGGCGTAGAGAGATGGGGGAGTAGCGGGATCCGGTTGTATTTTTCATCCCCCTGTCGTCCACCGACAAACGCGCGCATCTCTGTAGCGACTGTAAACGATCTGTTTATACGAGCGGCTTCCGGTCAGCCGTTATTTCGGCCCGGCGATCGGAAGCATCATGCGCTGTTTGTCCGCTCGAGAGCGATCGATCGATCGCGATTGCGCACCCCCGCGACGGCGCGCCTCCGCAAGCGTTTACGATGCTTTTCATTAATGGCGCGGGTGCTCGCGATCGCCGTCCGATTCCATTGGCATGGCGAATAAATATCTGATCGGCGCGTTAGCGCGCGTGTTGGTTGAAAGTCGGTCGGCGAAAATGTCAGGGCGGATTTTCGACTGAGGATAAACGGATTAGTTGCAGCTATTCGCAGCCAATCATTTCGCCGAAGCAACATTGATCTTCCGGTGTTTACAACGCAACCGCGGCGAACGGCTGTGTGTACTCGTATCACGCGTTTTGCCGCGCTTCAAACGGGATTCAGTCGAATCGTAAAAATCGGTGCATGTATCTCGCAATTGGGAGATCGACACCGAGCACCTGTATTTTCATCTCTGGTATAAATGGTTGTTTGTTTGCTGTGCTGAGAACGACTTGGAGAGAGTGATGCGCGTTCACGGACCAATTATGTTGCACGAATCTAAAAATGAGTTTATCTCGCGCAGATATGAAATATTCTCTTATCCGCGTTTGGAAACTAGAACTTACGCTATTTAATTCCAACATTTACGCTACACATATGTTGCAATTTAGTTTAAAATTGAAGATTATTTCATCATTTTCATTCTAATTGTAGCTGATGAAAAATCCGAGATCCTTTTTACGCAATTTAAAATTGAATTACAGACTTTATACATCGTAATGTAATGAAATTAAATTAAGTCAAGTCGCTCTTTCCCTCTTTTCTTCTGAAAAGTCAGCATTGAACGATACTCGCGAGATATTGTATATCGAAATATGATAATGGAGATCGTGTTGTACCAGCTGGTACACGAGGATGGACTCGGCTTGTTATGTGATTCTTACATATCGTGTTCTGAAATATGAGAGAACGAATTGTTCTAATCTTGCCCCTATCTCGTCATAAAACCAAACGTGCATTTTACCCTTCGCTATATCAGAGTAATTTCTTAATTTTAACAACGTCAGGCTTTTTCAATTGCATGCACAGAGTATTTTTCGTTCAAGAGTGCTACAAAGGATGGTTCATACGAACCAGGAAACTCTCGACTCGAATCGCGACGTCGAGACAAACAAAGGTGGAACAGCGCAATACCATCTAATAATGAAATTAATCGAATGATAAAAATGCAACCGTCGTCAGAAAACTGCTTGTCAAACAAAATGTCTGTATTTCTCTAGCCTCGGCACCGGAAGCATATTTCCATCATTTCCCGTGTATTTGATTGCGGTCGAGGATCAGGACACGACCCTCGGGACGCCTGGCGCTAACGTTTGACGGGAAAAGGGTTGGAAGTTATAAATGACGCTCGCGTAGCTCGCGCAAGAAGGAGCTCGACAGGGCTCGTAGCCGGAGGGCGAAACGGGTGAAGTTACCCCGCTCGGAGATTAGAGAGGTCGTACTTTCTTCAGGAACGGCCATCGGCGAGCAACCGATGCTTGTCCGAGTGGTACCGTAAACTCCGGGAACACATTTTACGCGCCTGGCAAGACGGCAGAAGGTAATCGAACGGCCCTTCCGCGCGAACGGGAACTCTCGCGGGGCGATGCGGCTCGGAACGCTCGTATAAACTCTGAGGAATTACACCCGAGTAATTACGCAAGCCTCGATTATCCTCGGGGGTGAGGATAACGCCCGACACTCGTGGCAATTTTCCACCTGGCAATTTGTCGCGGTGCGGAATGATCGTTTTAGCGGGGTATCTATCGGTTATTCCGCGCGATCACCGCTTCGTAACGAGTATACGCGTTTCATAAAGCATTACGGTGATCAGTAAAGCGGATGTCGGGCGCAGCGTATCGAGCAAGGATTGTATCGAGATGGGAGGACGTCTACGGTCCATATTCGTACCTCAGGGTTGGCGCGCTAAATGCGATCATACTTGCATTTGACATTTAACGCCACGTATGGCCGTTCGCCCGTGAGTTTTATCTAGCGCTAAATGTGGCATGTGAATACGATCGTATTTAGCGACCGGTGCGCGAGACGCGAACGTTCGTCCGTTATTCATGGACCGTGCGCCGCGTTATATCCGTGCCGCGCAACGTAAAAAGGAATATCGAACGCGCGATTACTTATGGCCGCGTTCGCATCGAGTACTTCGATCACGCGCAACCGAGGACTCCGAAAGAGCAAACGTTTATCACAGATTGTGATACGTGTTCCACGCTCCCGTGAGACTTCGTCGATGTTAACATGCCCGCAGCGTGCCTCTGACATTTTTTCTCGGATGATCACGGTCCTACGAGTCGCTTTTATTCGGAAAACACCGAGCGAACGTCGATCCGGCAGGCATCATTATCCCCCGAGTTTCGTGAGAGAGGCGCTACTTTCATCTCGAGAGAACCTCCCAGAGAAGAGAGGGAAGAATAGCAAGGAGGAGACTGCGTTCCACGAAGGGCCAAACAGAAAGTCCTCTTTTTTTCCGCGAAAGTTATCCCCGCGGGAAAGGGCAACCCTCTCCACTTGCGCGAGTCTCGACCTCCCGAGCATCCCTCCGGGATACTGCCCGGCGCGATATCGATCGAGTATCGAACGCCGTGCGAGTGCGACTCGGATGGCCGACGAGGCCGATTTGTTTGTCGGGGATGCCCGGTCGGAGTTTTCCCGGGAAGAGTTTTCCCTCCCTCGCTCACCGGAAACGTCGATGCGCAGAGGCGGAGTCGACTTACGTGTTGTCGGATATATAACCGGATCGACCCTTCGGCCGTGTGTACGTTCGCGAGCTACTTAAGTTCCTCGCCCTAACTCGCCCCGCGTTCCCCTCCGCCCTCTACTCGGGTCATTATTCAGCCTCCCACCAACGGGCTGGCCGAGCAGCGAAATCGCATGAGTCACGGAGGAACACGATGGTGAAATTGAAGCGGTTGGGAACACCTTGATTAAGTTGGTGACATTGCAACAAAATAGCTGCCCACACTCTCTCCCACCACCACCAAGAGGACCAGGATATTAACCCCGGATGAGTAACGTGGGGGTGAGGGTGATACGTAATGGCTCTCTTCTCTCCTCTATGTCTCCACTAACTTTAGAAATTTTTGCGCGACATTAAGGCGGCATCGTTAATCTCCCATGACTTTTCAGTTCAGAGGGAGAGAGAGAGAGAGGACGGGTGGAAGAAGAACAGATCTGGCATTTAATTGTGCACAAAACAGAGAAATTCTGTGTTATCTATAATTCGATGCACTATGACAGAGAAAAGCATTTTCTGAAATCCACATCGCGTCAATTTGAAACGTCGCGTCAACAATGGCGCGAACCGCAATTCCGCCGCAAATGAGCCGCGATCGTAAATTGTTGTGCGGCATATACAACTAATAGAATCCGACTTTGCAATTCATTCACTCACTCTCTGTCTCTCCGTTCCTCTCTCTTTCTCTCGTAGGCCGTGGTGCGGCCTTTAATCAACTCGGGGGAGGCCGGGGGATGATTTGGTGAAAAAAATAAAACGTCGATGGAGAGAGCGCTCTCGAAGCGCGCGCGGTGCGCTCGTTTCTCGTTTATCTTTGAAAAGGGAGCCCCGGACAAACGAGGAACGGAGAAGCGAAATGAAATAAAAAAAGGGCGCACGCACTCACTATCCACACGCATACAATGTGAGAGCACGTAGGATGAGGGTAGTGGAAACTCGATGCTCCGCGTTCGAAAATGAATTTAAGCACGCCGAAGCCCGTGTTGCCGAAGTATCCGGTTCTGTGAACTTTGGCGATAAGTTTCATGAAGTGCACTTGGAACGGCATACGCGTGCGTGCACGTTTGCGCACTCGAAGCGTGTATCGTCCGTTGCAGTGCCGGCGCTGCACGGAGCACAGTTCAAAATCGCTCGGTTTCAGTTCGTTGGGTCCGATTCGATGCCACGATCGATTGAGATAACTTCCAGCTTTCACGCGCAGATTCGCGGTTTATCTGCATGGCATCCGTGCGCCCGCGCGAGTGGTATGCGTGGATCGCGGAATTTCGTAATGTGATAAATCGTATTATACACGTTGAATCGCTCACTTTTCCCCATTTAAATTTTCAGCTCATCCGTAAATCACGTTTGCCACGCATGCACGTTCCCCTCATATTTTCACTCGTTTGAATTTATAGAGCGTCGAGTATCCAGATTAGAGATCCGTAAATTCATAAATTCCTAGATATTGTTTAAAAATATTTTACAGGATTTGTGTATACTATTTACGACGCATACACGCACACATGTGTACATGAAATAATTAATTAGAGAAAGAAGAATAAATGACTCGCGTCTCCTTACAAGTATCGACTGCGCCAAAATTATACTTGATGGAATATTAACTTAATTTTTAATAACACAAAGATTAGAGGTATTACTATAAATCTCGTTCGCACTCTTGATTCCCAATCTCACTGATAGCTCTCTTAACGCAAATATTTAACGGGCAGCTTTTTTGCTCCGCATTTCTATAGGATTACCATAAAATCTAAAGGCAAACCGGGAAATATGTTAGTAGCGAAACGAAACCCAATGCAACGCAGGATAAAATCAACAGATGAATTGCAAATAGAGACTGTAAAGTTTGCCGAGCGCCGTTATTGGCAACAGCAGCGCGAGTATTTCCTTTTTTTTTAATGTTTCTTACAATATTTTGGAGGGAAATAAAATTCTGAAAATGTTTTCCCGAGGAAAACGACAACGAAAAAATATTTATGTGCAAAGCAACGTATCAATTTATTATCTGAATATTTCAGCGGTTTATTCTACCTTATACTCGCGGAGCGCAATTTCATTCGTATTATTCGTATTTATTGCGAAGGATCAGCTGCATTTCCTTCTCGATAGCGCTTAATAACAATCATTAGCGCGGAAAAATGAGCATTTTCAATGCATTATTTTGACTATCTCTTTATTGCACGTAATTGCGCGTTGGAAATCCGAGCCGGGCGTACCTACGGCTCTATTATTTTACAATGGATCGTTAATGAAGCAGATTATAGCTGACCGTAATAATACTCGCATCTTGATAAGTGTATCTATGTCTTTTTTTCTATTAATGTCTGGATACTCAGAAGGTGTGGAAGGAATAAAATGGTCAAACTGTTTTCCCGAAAACTAATTAGTTTTTGTTTGCATGTCAAAATTGAATTCTGATGTGATATCTATTGCGAATCGTTAAACCTATTTTTTTGTACGCTTATATAATGAGAATAGTAAATAACATAGAATTAATATATCTAAACGCGTTATTTTTGAAATTAGCTTCCTTCACGCTGTCACCTCGATTTCTTCATGGAAATCGCGAATATTTGAAAATGTTGTGGCAATCGTATCGTCGGCGATCTCATCAGAAAATCGACGTGCTTTTATACTCACGTTATTTGACGAATGACGCGAGAGAGATTAGAAATCTCTCGCGTGACACATGTGTAACGTTCCAGCGGAAATATTTATTTATACCGAATATCTCGCGAGCTGAACAAGAATGTCTGAGTTGATAAAAATTGGTGATAAATTCGCTACATTTATATTTACCTACAGAACATACGAAGAAATGCAAAATACAAAAAGAAGTTGTAGGATTTATTAAACGTTTTAAGCAATAATAGGTTTTTTAAAAATAATTACAGGATAATACATATATGTAATAATCATACATTAATAAATCAAGTTTATATTTGATCTGAATTTGTTGTCACTTGAGTATCCAAAGTAATCAAGCTCTTGCTTGACATATTTAAAAAGAGAAATCGTACTTATAGAAAAATTAATTTCTCTCGCCGCTTAAGACAAATGGACTTTGAATCTGCTCAAGAATTTCCGGTCGAGCGAAAGCACGCGAGTCTTTCGCAAAGTTTTATAGAGCAGAAGATCCACTCTGCGGAAAAGTGTCGGAAGACTTCGACAACGATCAGCCACAGAGGATTGGGAGTAAAAAAGCGGCAAAGGTGTTCTTCTGCCCCACTTTCGCGCACCCCCGTCTAAATTAGTTGGTCAAACGGAAAGACTAAAGCGAGCGCCAGGAATCTGGTTGGGTGGGGTGCCGAGGGAAATGACACGACCTTCCTCCTCCGGGGAAGAGGGACGAGCTCGCGATATAAAGGGCGAGGGCAGTAAGACAGCAATCTACAGCTCGGTCCGCGGAGAGCTGTAACACCGGTGGAATCGAACTTGTAATAAGGTACGTCTCGCCCACTCACCAGAACTCGATTGCTCTCCGGGGATGGTGCTGCCGACTCTTGTCCTCCTTTCGCTTGCTTCTCTTTCTCTTATCCCTTCTCCCTTTCTTCTCTCTTCGATAATCTTTCCGTGCCACGTATTTCCCGGGCGCACGCAAAGAGAGATAAAGAGACAGAGACAGAGAAAGAGAGGGGAAGAAGTTTGGAAAGTTACAAGGCTACTTGGCGTTATACTCATAAGTTACCGTCATTTCCTGAAGGTACACCAATGTGTCCTCGCAGTTTCAATCTGCGCAAATCAGAATTCTTTCTTTCTCTGGTTTTCGGTGAATTCCATGATGCCCTCCTCCTCGGAAGATGAGTGTTGATCTCGCTCGTAGAAAATAGTCTCACTCATGAAATTGATATAGTGTTGATGAGTGTGTTCCGTTTTATACAGTTTGTATTTATATCGTATTTTTTTTCTAACTTTAGGAGAGAGAAAGAAGAAGAAATGGGAATATATCGTGCGTGAAATCAACTTGCACAGAAGCAACGGCGGAATAACAAGCGTTTTGAACATTATTCGGTTATCTCTCGTGCTCGACGTCACTGGTAATGCACCGTACGATAATTGTATTAATTTATATGGAATCAATATTAAACACATCCGGGCAATGTATTTTTAATGGAGTAAATACGTGGATGCATAATGTGCCGGACGCTGAATATTACATATCGCGGGAAATAGATACTCGTAATGCAACGTTACAAGTGAAACCCGCAAAACTGTGTTGCGACCGGTGATAATTATTTGAGATAATGAGCGAGAAATTCACGATTGCCAGTTTACGAAGATACTCGCACCGCACAGCAGAGAAAGCTGCTACCGGATATATCTCGGTGACTGAAGTTGCATTCGCTTTCCGGACAGAAAAGGTCGCAGGCTGAGAGAATAAAATGAAGATACAATATTAAACAGAAGTAAAACGCGTACAGACTACTGATCAAAAGAGACGTGCGAAGACTCACCGACAGAAGTAGACGCCTTAGGCTGAAACGCTAACAAGCCAAGGGAGAAGGGAAATATTTTTCTCACGTATAGTGATCGGAATGGAGAAATCTCGTTTCTTGATCGAAGCCATTGTCGGCGACAGCGATGCAGAGAATTCGCAACGTCGAATGGGAGACTCACCATCAGACTGATTCAACCACCGAGAATACATCGGTATAACGGCCGCAACAAAGGCCGCGGAATTAAGGAATAATGAAAGGACACGTACTTTGTGAGAAGAGAGGGTGAAAAGGCATAAGCAACGACAGATCCTCCAGTGACAGTCTTGTCTTACGCCGTGACGCCTCTTGCGTTTTCATTAAAAGCCCGCTAGTCCCCTTGTTCCCCTCGTTTTTCCGCCGCCGTATCAACCTTCTCGTAAAAGGCGTGCCACCCCTCGAAAAATAAAAGTCGCAACAAATGTCAGCTAAGATACTCGATTCCCTTGGCATTTTTCCGCGACTTCCTCGTCCAAGCGACGGCGCAATCGTCGACAACGCGAATTTCATTAAAATTTTATTACACGGCCCAGTGAGAAAATAGAACGTGACGATTGTTACAGGTGCACGTCTAACATTTAGCATCTACTCAAACTTCAGTACTAGATTTATATATAAGGATGCGCCTCATGCGCATTTTTTCAGATATTAGATATTGAAAAATTCCATGAAAAAGAAATTTAAGTGTTAAAATTGTAAACTTGAATACAGATTCTGATATTTTATTTGGATCTTGTCAAATTTAATTTAGAGAATTTGTCAATACGTAATCTGTTTTATGCTTTGTATACTTAGTATTTATATTATTAATTCTTATAATGTTTTAATACTATATAATGGAGAATACGGTTTTCGATTTTTCGTTTTTTATTTTCTGTCTTCTTTACAAAGCAAGAAAAAATGTCTATCGAACACGTGAGGATTCACACGGTTACTCAAACGTCACGGGAAGAATATCGCTCGCTGTTCTAACACGCTGCGGACTATCGATAGTTGCTGTCGTGCGAGAGAGCGGGAAGGAGCGAACTCGTGGAACGACGAAGGGTAGTAAGGGTAATCCCTATTGTTTCTCTTGTCCCATAAATCTCGTACTAGCTCTTCCTACGCCTCTTTGGAGCTCCGCTCGCGCTTCAACCACATACAGAGTCGTCCGGTCTCCCTCGCCCCTCACCGCCATCACTATGCCTTTCTCAGCAACGTGCCCCGTAAATCTCTGACCAGCTGTGCTTTACGATACGTATACAGTTGTCGTAAGGATACAAGATTTTATTCGTCATTCGACTGGAGCCAATCATCGTCGGCCTCTTCTTTGGATAAGTAAATTTATTTTCTTCACAGGATCAATCGATCACCTATTTTTGATACTAGGGAAAATCGCCTCTATATATGATTAATCAATTTTAAGGGCATTTAATAATTTATTTATTCGTCGTACAAGTACTGCGCGAATTAACCATAGAATATCATCATAAGTTACTTTTAAGAAATACCAACGCAAAATTTTTATTTCACTTTAGTTATACACAATTATTTAATAAGCAGATTGGAAAAAAAGTATAGAATACATTATTGCAAAAAAATATTTTAATTTAAGCATGTAGTGTACCATTTGTTTCATAATGAAAAAATATCTTTACGAGCCAACATCCATACCACGCTGAAAGTACCAGTTCTCGTCCGATCACTGAAGTCAACCAGCGTTGGGCACGGTCAGTACTTGGATGGGTGACCGCTTGGGAACACCGTGTGACGTTGGCACTCCTTTCTCTTTTTACATTTTTTTCTGCTTTTAAACTTTTCCCATTGAATGATTTCTGAAACTTGGAGAGGGGTGCACCCCTAACTTGTCAGCGGATTTGCTATGGAGTTTTACGATATCAAATAACACAAGTTATCTTAATAAGCAAGCTTAATTTACGGTTTGATGACTTTGGCAAATGAGACGTTTTACTGACTCGTTCTTTGTTTTACCAATCGACATAAAATATAAAAAATCTAATAAAAATGAAATTTAAATTACAGCAGACGTAATAATATCCAAATTATAAATAATATTAATAATATAATTTAAACAGTGTGTGAAAATGTATAATATTATTAAATAAAAAACAACTTGCAATTTAGCCAGAGCCTAAGCTGAGCGAATTAGATTATAAAACATATATGTTTCGTATTGAGATAATGTGTGTCTGACAGAGTGGTCTTTTTGCATTTCAGATCGAGGACGCTATGCTGATGTTCGATAAGCAAACTAACAGGCATAGAGGTAAGTACATTTATTATTCCGTTTCGAAAATATCGAAGAACCGTCGCAACTTCGTTGCGTGCAAATGTGCCGGAAATATGTGCGAAACTGTCCTATTTAACGAGTCAATAACGTCGCCATTCCGCTGACGGGATAATTAACAAGCCGAGCTGAGGCTATAATTAGTAATCACGGTAAATCGCGAGCGCCGGTAAATACAAGGGAAGATAAATAACATAAATTTCAGGATATCCACTGCCTACGCAAATCGCGACGGTATTTTACGAATTCGCGATTCAAGAATCGATAATTGCACAAAGAAGGAATTATTGCGACGCATCCAGAGTAGCATAATTATGACAAGATAAAAGAGCAATCGTTGAGAGAGAATCGAACATACAGCGAGACGATTAGAAGTTCCATTTCTCGTCCCAGTGTTGCGTTCTGCGTTTAAAATTTGCACGAAAGAGCCTGGCTGACTCACAGCACGAGCAATCGAGCATAGTGCTGATAATTTCTAACACTGGAAACCGATCATCATGACGAAAGAGGAGATAAAAATTTCCCTCAGAGAGATGACGCGTCCAAAAAATTTTTCGCGGCACTTCGTTCAACAGTGAGGAGGAGCGGGCGAAGGAAGAGGAGAGGAAACTTTATTGAGATCGCGCGAGGAGCGCATACCCAATTGAAAATCGACCGGGCAGGGAGGGAGTGAGGTGGAGAAGAGATCGAGAGGTCGCGATGAATGAAATATCGCGCGGCCGGGATAATATATAGGGCACCGCTCGACTCTCAGCCCTCCGCCCTTGCTCCGCTCGTTGAGAGCGTGTGGCGGCGGTACCGATCTTCGTGAGTCCGGGATCCATTCACGTCGCTGCCTCAATAGGGTCGATAATCGCCGACGATCGCGGTACCCCACCCCACCGATAATCGTGAGTCTCTCTATCTTTTTTATCGGCACGTACTACCTACCTGCCTGCCACCTTCACCCTAGCTCGCGGCCCTAGAACGCGAGCGAGCGCTTGCCCGGGCCTCGGTGATAGATTCTAATATCGCTTATGAAAAATAGGGGCAAATGGGATATAAGAGCTGGCTCCCTTCAACGCCATGGGGAGCGTTCCCTATATCCCGGCGGTGTTGCTGAAGAGGCGGGCGGCTTGGAAGGGGATGGTATGGTTGGAGGTGCGTCGCACATCGAACATCGGGCGAGCGGGCGAGCGCAGGCAGGGGTAAATAGCGACGCGTGGGACGACGCTCTCTGGTGGATGGAGGGTGGAGGAAGAAGGGTGAATGGAGGTGGAAGAGTGAGATAGGGGGCTCTTTCAAAGCCGCACGTAATCTCTCTCGTGATGACATCCAATACCGTCCCCGTGCGACGAGAGTCTGCGAACCTCAAACCTCGAGCTCGGCGGTCGCTGCTGCTGCTGCTGCTGCTCGCTGGCAGATTCCGCGATATGGCACTTCCGCGCCCCCGGTCCCTGACCCCTAAGGGGATCATTCTCGGATTCTCCGGTAGACGTACCGTGAGAAATTTCAGGCGAAATACGCGCGGGAGCGACGGGGATATTTATTACACCGCACTTGATATTTCCCGATCGGGCCAGCCACGCGCGCTCGTCGATCGGAAACTTACACGTATAAATCTTCACGCTTTTCAGGACACGTTCTGAAAACGCCTCCATTATACCTTCGTCTTTCGATCTCTAGCCGTGAATTCTGTCAGTAACATGTTTATGCAACCTTACGATCTTAAAAATTACACGAAGCCGAGCTTTATTTGTTTTAAAGACAACAATTTGTTACTCTTGTTGTAACAAATCAAGTTAAAAAACGATTAAAGAAAGAAATTGACAGATGATAATTTTCTTTGCGCATTGGAGTTAATGTGTGTTCACATTATAGTAGAATAGCTTCTGATATATTAAATTCTAATATATTAGGTAAAGGTGTATCTTTTTTATACCTTGTGCAAAATTGTAAATCCCAACTTTGTAGTTATTTAAGCAATCCTGATGGATTCCTAATAATTAATCCAACATCTTTCACCGCTCCGCAAATCTATTTGCGCGTACAGCTACCATACAAAATGTGCAGCTTCGGGAACTCGAGAATCAATGCGCGACCGACTTATGGAACAAAATGTATCTTTGACGATATCGAACGCGAACACTCTTCCGATGGTTATGCAGTTGCGCGAACTTCCTCTCTCCAGTGGCCGTAACGTTCCCTTTAAACGCGCCCGATTTCGATTCGCATCCGATCGACGCGACGCGTCTCCTCGGAAACGTCGCCATCGAATTACAAAGAGATCCTCAGACAATCTTCCGGGAGGTCTCTTTACGCCCAAATCCCCGAAGAAGCAGCCGGCTGGCGGCCGTGCCTCCTTGCCTCCCGTCTTCGCCTCCTCCACCGGAGGATGAAGAGAGAAAAGAAGACTCCGCCGAGAACAGCCCGGCAAGCGTTTCCGGACAATTTCGAGTCCCGATGGCTCCCGCAGCGAGCTATGATTTCCACGTGGATGGGCAGGCTGCGATTGCAGCAAAGCGAGCTTTCTACCTCTTCCTCCCTTCTCCTCCTCCTCCTCCTCCTTCGTGCCTCTCTCCTTCTCACTGCTCTTACCGCGATGGGGAGAGATGCGTCTATAGCTCGGAGCGCGATTATCCAAGCTTCGCTGCCCAAAGGATTTTCCCTCCGCGGCCTCTCTCCGCACGAGGTCCATGTCGTATATGTGTATGTGTATGTGTACATGTTTGTACGCGCATGTATGGGACGGATAAGGAGGAACTAGCTGACAGGAGACTAGCGCGCGTGTTCGTGCACGTGTTTCGCACGCGTGTGAGCAGGTACACGTCCTTCCCGCACGCCTGTGTGGATGTGCGATGGTGCACGCGGCAGTGCTCATAAATTGCGACCACATTGCTCGACGAGGGTATATATGTGTGTGTGACCGGGTTCGATGTAACTACGTCACGTACGTGTGTATACACACCGAGCTGTGTGTGTCTTACTTGTCCGTTGACAAGTCGGTCCGGCTGACGACCGATCCGCCAAAAGGAGGACTCTCGCCTAGCCATGTATGAACACACGTCAAAGGGACACCCCACTGTCGATCGTTTATTGGATCGTCTGCCCGCGTGCGCTTTGATGGTGGATTACCCACGTTTGGCCTGGCGTCGTTTAAACGTCTCCGCCGGACGTCGCTCATGGAAATCGGAATGCCCTTCACGAAGTAGAACGGAGTTCTACTCCGAGAAGCTGCCTCTGCGCGAGCCCTGAGACGCTCGATTGATCGTACAATTCCCGTCTTGCTATCTGTCGCTTCACCCCTAACTGGACTCGACTGACTTTAACTTTCTGTAGAAAAGTTGGATCCTTAGCTATTCCGAAGTTGCTTCAAGCATCGCTTGGAGGTTGCTGTTGCAAGATCAAAATGATGTCATCTTGATGTGAGGCATGAGGTGACACTGATATAACATCGACGTAATGATTGCTTCATTCTATTCACAAAAATAGAAATTATATGAAATAATAACACATATTTTTGTCATTCTTCTCAGTCTGCTTTTCTATTTGTTCCTTTTTTTGATGAATCAATTGATAAATCACCAATAGTCTTCAATGATCACTCAATAGTTTGATCACTCGCGATCGATAGATCGTTCGAAAGATTAACGAGTCTCGACTCCGCGTCCGTTTAGCATAAGAATTGCGGTCAACCCTGATTACGTGCCGATGTAATGTTCGATGAAAGAAGAAGAGATAGAGAGAGAGAGAGAGAGAGTGAGAGGGGAGAGCGAAACAGCGAACGAGTCTCGCATCATCGTGGTCCGAAGTTAGCCAAGTCCGCAATCTGCCGTCTCTGACGGTGTGCTCGGATAGATGCAATTACCCCGGCCACGTTTCCTCTCCAGCGAGCGAGGAGAATCTCCGAGCAAAGTCTCAAGAGCGGCAAGTTCGCCAGTCAGCTAGGCGAAGCGGATGTGTGTTATGCCGGTTTGATGTAATCCGATGGCCTGGAACCCCCTCCTCTCTCTCTCTCTCTTTCTTCTCGCCTCCTCTCTCACTTTATCTCTTTCCCTCTCTCCCTCTGTCTGTCTTTCTCGTGCTCCTCGGCCACAAGAACCCTGCGTTTCTCGAGAGCACGAAGCGACTCGCGTGGCACGCGCGGCGAGTCTGACCAACTTCGATGCGTATGAATCCGTCTCGACTCCGCTCCGAATAGTTGCTGCGCCTCCGCGGAAAGTTCCAGACCGGTCCGAGATAGTTTCCCTTCGTCGTTTCTAGCACTTCGTCCCCTCCTGCCCCTCCCCCTTCATCTTTCGTCTGGTGCTGGTGGAGTGAGACCACGTACGAGAACTTCCGTGATCACGGCGCGCCGTTCACGAGCCTTCAAGAGCGACCGCTCGTGCGGAAAGGCTGGATTGATCTCGGGCGGAAATTCTGTCGCTTCCTGATTAGAGGGCGGAATGCGCGCGTAATAACGCTCGCGCACTTAACCCTTGATGCGCCGAATTACTATTCCCGCATGGAGTTCCCGCAAAAGGAGCTACCAAGAAGCATTTATTGTAAAGCGGATGAAACTTTGTATCAGCGCAGTTGAGCGTTCGAGCGCACTCTGCGTCTTCGTTATTTGGCGAAGTAGGTCATCGGCAATCCGCCTGAAGAACAAGAAGTACACGAATACATTAAAAGATTTCTCCTTTGTCTAGCGTAGTCGTACCGATTCTTTCAGAATTTGATATAAGCAATGCCTTATTGATCGTTACGAAAATGTTTCATGAAAAATGCTAATAAAAAAAATAATTTTCTCTAGTTACATTTGAAACTGAGACAAATGTGTATGTGTGTGAAGAACATCTACCATGATGTAATTCCTGTTTGAGGATCTCAAGGAAACACGCGTCAGATTAATACTTAATTTTGACGAGCGGTCCCTTGACTCTTGGCGAGGAATAATACCAACAATAAGAATTTTTTCTCTCTCGAACAGACTATAGCGAGCAAGCGGAGAAACTTCGACGGGCGGTGTCTTTTGGGAACGGCCAACGATGGCGTCGAGTATCTCTGTTCGCTGACGGGATATCGGAGTAAGGTTTCGCGCGTCGCTACGAGTTTCAGAAAGTTCTCGGAGGAGAACTCGTCCAGCCGCGGCCTGGAAACTTCTGAACGATGGATGGTTCCGGGTCGGGGAAGTTACGTAAGGGATCACAAACGCGCGCGCAACAGCGCGTCGAGCACGCCTAAATGTGCCATCGGTCTCAGCCGGTCTTATCAAGGCTCTCTCATTCTGGGATTACCGGAAATGGTCGATTTGTCACGAACTCGACGATCTTCCTCGCTATCGGCTGTCAGATCTAATCGCCAGGTATAAGATGCATATCGCGCGTCTGACCTGTTTCATCTCATTTCTCCTGCCATCTCTTGGTATTCATTGTTCCATGGTATTTGATGGTTTAATTTCTTATCGTCTGTTTCTACTTTTAGGTTTAGGTAAATTTGTTCATTTATTTATACGTAAACTGGAGATATATTAACATTCTTATATTATTAAAATTCTGATTTATCTGTATTTAAAAGTTACATCTACTAATAATGCATTATTACTATTCACACATTACTAATATTATTTTATCATTTAATATAAAAAAATCCTCTATGTCTACAACAAAAATCTAGTTCAATATAAATCTAGTTTCAATATAAATCTTTTTTTAGCTAATCTTTCTTTTTTTTCTTTTCCACGTGTAATACCATCATCGTAACAATCTCGATCACTTCATGGTCGATCGTTCGATCGTCGCAGACAATGGCGAGCACGTTCGGTGACTGGCGACTACACACACGTAGCGGAAGGGTTAAGAACACGGTTGCTGATCTTTATCGGGGAGATGGCGAGCGATTTTCCGGTACGGTTCCGCCGCGGCGCGTAAAGTTCTTCGAGCAAATCTCGGTATAAAAGGAAACCGGAACCCGGAGGATAGGGAAAGACGTTCTATCCATTCCATTATAGGAATCTCGGGGCGCGGCGGCATCGACACGCTCCAATTGTCACCTGCATTACGGTGCTATGCTCCAAGTGGAGAATCCTCGGCAGCGGTGGCGGAGGCTCTAAAATATTGAAACGCGCACATCGTTCTCGGCACTTCGCTTCCGCCCTCAACTGCGCTTCATCTTCAACCCTGCTCTTTCGCCACGTCTCTCGTTTCGCCCTTCATCCAGACTACGTCGGCTTAAACAACCGACAACCGCGTCGAGCACTTCGACCGAGTTGGCAGACACGAGAAAGTTTCCTCCGATTTCTACCGATACCTCACCATCTTCGTGCATTTTGATTTTCCAGTGCATTCTTTATCGTCTATTCGCGTCCACCGACAGAATTTCGCACATCTCGTATAAAATGATATTTGTAATATCTTACAAAAATATTTACAATACAAACGAATAAACATTTTATTTTAAAATACAGATATTTTATGTTGGATTTGCTTATTTTTGATAAAAAAGTACTTTTTTATAATATTATTTTTGGTATTCAATAGTTTTTCAAGAAACATAGTAAATTATTTAATTGTAGATATATTTTATAGAAATTTATAGTCATATTTGCTTTATAATGTTAAAAACAAATTGATACAAAGTGAAAGAATATTGGCATGTGTGAATCAGTCAGTATTTCTTTCTCCAATATTTTTGAATCCTAAAATAAAATTTCCATAGCCGTATCGTCAACAGATCTATTTATATTAACAATTTTCATATATTCAGTTTTTCATGTCTGTGAAGTGTCTTCATTTTTCAACTTTTGCCGCAAAATTTTACATTCTTCATTTGCTTTTCCACTGATTTGGCATTCATTGAAATAGTCGTGCTCGACTGGATGTATCGATATAGCGCTCAGCAGCTTTTATTCTTTTATTTTCTATTTTATACTTTCTTCGTGCATTGCACGAGTCGATTTTCAGCGCGGTGCACAATGGTTTCATATAGGTGCATATACTTATTATCGAATCTGCTTCGTTTCGCGGATAATCCTGGATTCCGTGGACAAGAAAGCGCTTTCCGTCCCGCGCTCGTTTACCGCCATTCTGCCGACGTTATCCTGCTTTCTTCTACGGTCGTTTTTCGTGCAGCTCCAGCCTCCGCGCTCAATTGAATTGCCGCCCAGCGATTTTGTGGATCCATCTTGAATCTAGAACCGACGAATACGTTGACACGCTTCCGTGAGAAACGGGGAAACAAAATTGCGGGAAAGCAAAAAGAGAGAGAAAAAGAAACGATTTGGTAAATATTCCAGAATCAGAATCAGAAACACCTCTAGAAGCATCATCAAGAAGAATTATGGAGAATATTTTGGCCTTAGACAATGCTAAACAACCGTATCTATAATTAATATCCCATTGAAAAGAGTGAAGTTTACTCGAAAATAAATAAAATCTGTTGCCTGTCTGCATCTCCGTAGTTTAATTCGACAAAATTCTCCGCCTCGACATTTGTCGAAGAACAACATTGCAAAGTTCCTGGCAATCCCAACGAAGGTTCCGTATACACACACACACACACACACACACACACACATACATACCGTTTGTCAAGATAAGACCTCTTATCGTCCAGGATTCCGTAAAGATAAGAACGCGAATGGTAATTGCGCGCTGAGAAGAGGTTCATCCTTCGCAGCGTATCACGATATCGCGCAGCTACAGCGAGAGGAAAGCGAACCGGTTTCCTCGTCCGGGCGTGAAACATGCAGAGCGTCTAGCCCGCATCACCTTCTTTCACTCTTCAGCGTTTCCTTGCTCGTCCTCTCGCTTCTTCACATTTTTCCGCCCCGTCTGTGTACGCTGGTCTTCAAAATGCTGATCTCATCAGAGACAACTTGACCCCTTCGACTCGTTCGTGCTTCGGCGAGCTTAATCCCTCTCGCTTAGGTGTCCTACCTTTTCAACCCCCGCGACTTTTCCTCCCACCTCTCCTCCTCTTCTCTAAACTCCATCATCGGAGAATCTTTCGTCCGTAGGGGAGAATTTAAAATTCAAACGTAAGTGGCTCTCGAGTCGTCGTCGTCGTCGTCGTCGTCGTCGTTGACGTCGACGTCGACTCCATCGTTCCGCATCACGCGCATCTCTCTTTTCTCCTACCCCCTCTTCCTCTGTCTTTCTCCTTTCTTTTGCAAGCTCGCGCACCCTCGAGGCGCGGTCGTTCCAGATGCATGCATTTCGAGCTGCAACTCCCCGGCGCGGCTTGCACGAAGCAAGCGCTCGAACGGAAAGGGGATGATCGACGGGCAAAACGCAGCTGTACGTTATCAAAGTGAGTAGAAACGCGCTTGCAATAGGAGGAGGCTGCCGAGTTACTATCCGTGACTTCAAAGTAACATTGTATACATGCACTTTTGTATAATATATTAATTCCAACCATGATATCGATGAAAAGAGGACCCACTACACATTGATTATTGATTATTAATAATCTTAATAATCTGTGAAAAAGAAGATAATACAAGAGAGAAAGAGAGAAAGGCAGAGGAGGAAAGAGAAATAGAGATTGAGAGAAATGCGATGTCGCACGTCGTACAATGTCGCATTCCAGACCCACGTTGGATGCGTTTCTCGTCAAGTTTGAGTTACGAAACAATGAATATTCATTAATCTCCGGGACACCGCGGTTGCGCGAGCGCGAGTGCGCTTCCGGCGCACCTACGTTGGGATTTCCGCGCGTCGACGGAGGCGTCGTTATCGGAAATGTCGTTCGCGTTTGTATCTCCTCCCTTGCACCCTACTTCTTCCTCTCTCTCTCTCTCTCTCTGTCTCTCTCTCGCTTGCATTCACTGTTCCCTTCCGTTTTTCTTAAGGTTTCTTCGATAGCTAATTTAAGCGCCGTAACTAATACTTGCCGTGTCAGAATAAATCCGTAATGATTCCCAATATCCGCGCGAGAGTAATCGATAAAAGGAGAAACCGTCTTCGAGCGTTTAACGGGAAGTTGCACAAGCCCAACGTGCAAAATCGTTAAATTAATAAACGTGTTGAAACGATTTTGATGTTTACAGTAAATGCAGATTTGCACTTCGAAAAGGCTTAGCATAATTCACTTTATCAATTGTTTAGACGCGAATCGAGGCACTTTTATTACGGGAAAGTATATTCGTGTGCAGCCGATGAATTCAGTGTCTTTCAGAGGCACATAATGATTTTGTGTATGAATATCACATCTGATTAAAAGAGTCGGGTGTATTGTAGTTGATGCAAAAGCCTTTTAATCTTTTGATATTCAGTGCTTTCACTTTGATCCGAGCTTTTTGAAGCCCCGATTTGAGTGTAACAGTCAAGCTCAAAAGGGAAGAGCTTCGGAAAAAAGTTTTGTAAATGAAACCACTGTGTCTCGCAGGATTAATGTTCGCAGCTGGGAAATCATGAATTCCAAGAAAAACGGGTGAGGAATTTAGCGCTCCTATATGTAAGTCCGTCTGAAGCTGGGAAAACCTCGTCGTAGTATTCCGCAATATTCGTGTATGCGGTAACGCGAGTAACTTATTTGCCAAGAAATACATATATGATAGATAGAGAAAGAGAGAGAGAGAGAAAGACAGAAAACGCGTACCATAAATTTGAATAACATCGCGATGTCATCCGACGCGGCCGACAAGATGCAACTTATTTCGACTTATTTATTTCGAGAAAGAACGAAGCTACGAGTGTTCAGTTGGCTGAAGCCGAGTCGATAAAAATTTAAAATTTGAGTATGAGATTACCAGGCAGATGCATCTTGACCGATAAATAAATTAACTGTTGCTTAGTAGTAGTAATTTATCTGTTCATGCAAGAGCTACATGTGGATAACACAAATTGCACGGGGAAAACTTTACATACCGTTATACCTGGGCATACCAGCACAATTCCCCTAACAACTTCCACAACTTTTCATAAAATTAATTTGATAAGCATTGTTTAGCACAAAGAACTTTTTACTAATGCTTAATAAGTCTTGCTAATATTTAACAGTAAACATCTTTTTATAATAATTTCGTGTTAAATAAGTTAAGAATGTGTTAAGAATTGTTTAAGTTATAAGTGTTCTAATAAAAATATATTCAATAATAATCTTAATTTTTTTAAACAAATATTTGCAATTATATATGTTAATTAAATTTTTCGTTCAAATTTTTGAATGTTAACAAAATTAATTGGAATCTCTAGCTGTGCGTAATACTATTCCTTTTCATTTTAAGACTAATTGTAAATAAATCAATTTATTGCGTACTCTCTCCTTTTCTCTCTCTGACTATCGCCATAATAATCGACGACGAGACGACAGACGCGAGTTGTGAACTCTCTCCCACGCTCCAGTGTTCCGTTGATTGGCGTACTTGACCGATTGCATTTCACATTTAAACGTCTCGTCCTGTCAAACGTGTGAATCACCCTACAAGCTCCGATCCACCCTCATCTGTTCTAGCGGTTCTGCGGATAGATCGCATGCGAACACGCCAAATGCAACGCGTTTAATACCGCTGAGTGGAGAATGCAAAATGCAGATTAATGGTGATTACGTAGGGTGGTTTAGAAAGCCGCATTACAGATTCCTCAGGGAATTTGGAATCGACTTATTTTGCATGAATGTATCATAATCCCTCACATCGTTGGTTTTCGCGTGAAACTACCTCTCACACTTACACAAGAAAATTACGGGAAGTCCCAAGTGAAATTAATTAAAATCTCACTGTGTCGATTTCTCATTTCGAGGCAGTACTCGATCCCTGAATTTCCACCGGAAGACTAGAATGCCATCGAAGCCACCCCATACGGTGGCGTAGTAGTCATTCTTAGCTCGGCTGCCAGTATCTACGGTTCAGTATTTGGGTCGGAAACGTGAATGCCTTCGCGTAATATGCGACACGGGCCGGGACAATACTCGCTACAGTGTATCGCGAATAAGAGAGCAAAGGCGAGCACCTGTGGCGGCCGTCGCGCGGCAACCCGATGACTCTATTATGCGCCGGGGCTCGCTAGCGCCGGCCATTATTCATCCCTCGCGGAGTCATACACGAGTCGAGTGCTCGAAATACAGGGAAGATGAATGGCGGGTACCGTCCGCCGGCGCGCGGCGCGCCGGGGGTGGCGGGAGTAGCAATAACTGGGGGATTAAAAGAGAATTAAAAGTGTGCTGGCCGCGCATCTGTGTCAAGCGCAGAAAGGGCAGAGTCATCCGTCGTCGAGATATCGAAGCGACCGCGGCAGCGAATGAAAAAAAAGAGGTTGAAACGACCGACGGGGGGGAGAGGTGGGTCGGGGTAAACAAGCGGAACGCGTTTACCGTTCCGTCTCACCCCCGCGAACCGCTCTCACCCCTTTTTTGTCCACATCGCGCATGGAGGCCTTTCGCCTCGCGTCGCCGCATGATTTATCCCGCTTTTCGTCCGATTGCTTCTTCCGCTGAAATAATTATCGGGCACTTTCCTCGTGGCGTGTAGGTTTACGTGGCGTAATTCGCTCAGCTCGCACGAATTCGCCGGTACAAGTTCCGATGCGCCACGTGTCCGCCGATTAGTCGATAGAATTTATTTATTGTTCCAAGTAGATCTGCTTAAGTCAGCAGTAGACGGCGACCGAAATCGAAGTTCTTGCAACTTTCGCAATTTCCGCGGAGCAATATCGATTTTGAAAAAACTACATTAAATCATATTATTATTACCATGTATCAATAATTAAGTAACTTGAATGAAAATCTCATTGTCCGGAACGGGAGTCTCGAGATTAAAATTCGTATTCAGGAAAAACCGATCTCGGATTCATCGGCGAGTCCGCATCGTTACGCGGAGCGCGCGATTTGTAATGCCAAGGTTGCTGCTTCCCTCATCCTGAAAACATCGCATTTTTCCTCATTTTGCCGTACATCATCGTTTCATTACGACGAATTTCGCGAGCAGTTCCGAGCAGTGCCTAACTGCCTGTGACGCGTCCTCGCTCCGAATGAAAGCAATATACGGCGGCCGCTCAATCATTTCCAGCTTATGGGACTCCATCCCCTCCCTCCCCGCGGCAGGATTGGATTTTCCCCGATACTTGATATTTTGCAGTAGAACGTCGGCGCGTTGTGGCCCCGCAACTACGCATGCTATTTCCATTTATTATCGAATTGCCGTACGCCGCGTACCGGTTAAGCCGGATTCGCGAGTGATTTATTATTCGCGTTTGTCCTGCCGGCGTATCGATTCCTGCACATAATTAACGAGGAGGCTTTTAGAAACCTCTCTCCCCTACGTGGCCACGCGATCATGTCGGACGACTCTTGTCGGGCAGAATGTAAATCATCGCATCGCGATGGAACTGCGCGATCAGACACTCGGCGTGCCCGCGCGAGGCAAATCATATTTCCGCATGTGTAATGTGCACCGAGTCAGCATTTTTTCTCATATAATATTTTTCTCTCGCTCACGCCTTTTTTCTCATTTTTCTCTTTCTCTCTGCCTTTCTTCGTTACTCTCTCTCTCTCCCTCTCTCTCTCTTTTTCCCTCGCTCCTCTCACTCTACATCGGAAAACAGCCGGGCCAGAAGTTGCGCAAACTCGTGGAGGGTCGTATTTGCTGGAAGGGCGTAAGGCTGGAAGGGGTATTGCGAGTGACAGCTGGCTGTTCATTATTCCTGGATTACCGGACTGGTGCACGAGTGTGGAAGCGAGACGGATCGAGGGAAAAGCGAAGCGAGGGTATAGGGTACGAGGGAGACAGAGAAAAAGGGAGAGAGGGAGAAAGATGGCAAACGTTGAATAGGACGAGCGAGAAGAAGAAAGACGAGAAGCCTTCAGTTCGAAACATTGAAACTCTCGGCTAGTCTACTCGACAGAACGCCGTATCGTTAGGTCGCTCGCAGTTTTGAAGATTTTCCACCCACGTCCCGCGGCCCTTTTACCTCACCAGCCGATTCCGGACGGCTATAAGTAGAACTTGCTGAAAATGATCGAAGTCGCGGAAGTCTATTTAACAAAGAACGCATTATTATTGTAGACGAGGTTTACATTCAGCCGCAAAGTTTCGCCATTTTCGTAAAACGCAGATTCGTTAGAGAGACTTATTGTTACCAAGTTTGTTTTCGCCCAAACAAGATATACCGTAACGAGACGATTGTCGATCGTCCATTATAGCAGCCTCTCTCTCTCTCTCTCTCTCTCTTTTTTCTTTCCTGTTTCTCTGAATCCGCCATTTTTTACGCACATATCGCGTGTCTGTTCAGGCACCGCTCGTTATTTCCAACGTTTGTTCAATAACTACTGCAAACCCGACGTTTCATTTCCGCATATGGCGGGTTACGAGATTTTTTCGGTTATATGTGTTTTTTTCTGCGTTTGCAAATATCAATACGCACATATATGACATGCGCGAAAAATGGTCACCTCATCTTGAAAAGTGTGCACGCTTATTATTTTATTAGCGAATGTAGTTTTGAACGTGTTGATACGTTAAGCGAAAAGGGAATGCATTGATGTGTAAATGAGCATTAGTTATAAATAATAACACAAATCAAATTAGTAATTGTTGCTACAAGGAAAACAAGATACCTAACAAATGGAGGATTAGAAAAAACATGTTATAAAAGAAAAGAAGTAAATAAAAAGTACTAATATATATATTATATGTAAGCATTGAAAAAGAAAAGTTTCTCTAAGAGCCAAATGGAATCAATTCGATAATAACTATGAAATTAATAAAATGGTTGATTCGGAATAAATGATAAAAACTTGTAGGTGTTAACGATGCAGTGATATTCGGTTCACAAGCTGTAACTCGAACGCTTCGCTTTCACGATCATTTAAAGGGCTACCAAATGCGCTTTAATTCGTATTTCCGATCTTTCCTGATTTGATTTTACGTATCGAGTCCCTTTGTAGCCGAACGGATTCCAGGGTATTTACCGATAGAATGCATTTTACGATAGTCTATAAAGCATTTCGATTGCTTCGGTTAAACACTTAATCGCGGCGTTGACTATCCGACTGGCTCGGAGGCCGAGAGGGGACGCAGCGTTTTAATTACGCTTGATTCCGCTTTATGATCTTCCGACGGCGGTGAATGAACCGTCGCGATAGGATTACGAGTCTCCGTGAATGATCGCAACGTTCGCGAAAATGCATTCCTCGACGCCAGACGTAGTTTGCTTTCTGCGCGAAAAGGATTGGCACGGCCCCGGAAGATCGCTCCACACGAAGGGTGGATATCAAACTCAATTGCAGCCGACTCGTGCCATCGGCAGGTGGAACGGAGTTACAAGGGCGTCAAGTCAATATCGATCCTGTAATACCGCGAGTACAACGCGTCGCGTTTAGCCGGCGAGCGACAATAATTTTTCATCGCATTATGAATGCTATACCGGCCCACGTAACGCTTTTTATCCAGTTAGATGGGAATAATGAGGAGAATATTAATACGCGGTATTAAAATGTACGCGCGGCGATTCCTGAAAAAATTCTCTACTCTGGTGAAACTATTTTTCACGTTGTCGTTTCGTATTTTCATAATGTACATTGAGATTTAATACGTAATGGCAAATACGCGCGTATACGTCACCGGCAAATATGGATTTTGATATTTTGAACCGCGATATCGTGAGATTTACTTACATGGAATAAATAATTTCAGAATTTAACATCACGCCTTCCTCTCTCGTTCTTTAACATTTATATTTTCACATGCAGCGCACCTTTTTTTCTCGTAAACTTCCCTACGGATCCCTCGAGACATTTTTATTTTAAATTCCAGGTTTTATATGATACGCGTAATCAGCCGTCACAGCAGGAAATATGTAGGAAAGCATTGCTCCTTGCATTAAACATTCTTTGAAGCATAATGTCCCCGGAGTCTTAAAAGGGTTAAATCTAGTTGCAGCAGCCCTCTCTCCTCCCCGCCCGCTCTTCGCGCCCCTACGGTTTTAATAAGGCTTGATTACGAGTTTTACGAGCAGTCGGCTCGCGTTTCGCATCCCGGTTGATGGCCTCCCTCAAGTGCTGCCTGGCTCTCGCGAGTAATTAAGTTTACAAGTGCAGCCTGTCTTCGTCGTGGTGGCGTAAGTGCGGACCTTCTTCTTCGTGTTCGGGTTAAGTGAACGGACGCTTTCCGCGATGCAACGACCAATAACGAGTAATTGCAGGCGGAGAGCGTTTTCCCGACGTGCTTGCGACGAGGATGTGATTATAATGACGGCAATAATAACCGCGCCACTATGAAGCACGATCGCGTTCTCGCTGTGCTCGCGATTAGGATTAACGCGGTCTCGTGTTTTTCCGCAGAGCGATCTCGCTGACGTGATTATTCACGTGCGTCATACTCGGATAACTCGGTGATAATGATAGCACGCCATATGGCCGAAATATTCGCGTTGTTGTCCCATTAACAATGATAATAGCAACGTGGCTCCAATGAGAAATATGATTTTATTATCATTGTAATTGCGACCCATAATTTTCTGGCAACATTCTGGCGCGGCGGAAATCCGCGTTGTCGTCTCGTTAACAATAATGACGATAATAATGGCGCGGTGTGAGAAATACAATTTAGCTTCCATGGCACCCAACGCGAAGATGAAGATAATTGTTTTTCCAGCGAGCTCACATTTTACGTAAGCGGTCTCTGGAAAGTTCGCGTTATCGCCTCGTTAACTGTCTCGCCGCGGTTTCCCGTCGTATAGTCACCACCAAATCGCGTCCGGGACAAGTGACAACAAGCAGTCAACTTTTAACCGTGCACGCGGCCAGCATTTATCAAGATCATTTAACGGCCAGAAGAGGGTCTTTGTCACGCACGCGTCTAATTATTCCCCGGTGTGTGCCTCGCCACACGAACGTCCCGCCGGTATGAGCTTAATTAACCGTACCGCAGAAATTACGATGGCAATTAGAGCATTCAAAGGCACAAGATTCATCAGGCATTTTGCTTACCCTAAAATATAACATAAACGCTGCAACCTTTGACGACCCTTTCTCCCATCTTTTATTTAGTACCTCCTATTTTTTTTATAAATACGCTATCGTCACTCGACGCGCGTTAATTGATTATTTTTCATGGTAGACGATTAGAACCAATGTTCTAATTGTATCAGGGAATGGTCCCAGAATTATTTATAATAATTTCTGGCTAAAATCGATGTACAGGATGTTTTATCTCCCCCAAATATAATATTTATATGTTATTTAAGTATGACTCGACGAGTGGGAAGAGGAATAATGCCATATAAATGACCAACGTCCCACAGAGCGTTGGTCGCCGTAATTTCCAGGGACATGGAATAATCCCATTTACCTTGCTCGGTCCTCGAATTGCCTCGCCTCCGCCTCGGTTCGCCTCGAATCGTCGAATACAAATGATATCATGCGTAATTTCGGCAAAAGTCAGCACGGCGTTCTCGCGTGCGCGTTCGTTTCGCCGCCCGCGTGTTCCGAAATAAACCGCCCTATAATAAAGACAGATTCTCACGGATCGGGTTTCCTATCTCTCTTACATGTGAAGAACATCGGCCGTGCCTGCCCTGATGGCTTTCGGCTTTTTGCACGTTCATATTTGAAGAATGCACGACATCAAGGCGTATCTCGAAAATAAGATTGTTAGGAAATAAAAAAAATATCTAACTTGCCTATATATAGAAATATTGATCCTCATATAATTTAATAATGAAAAAATTAAAGTTATTTCGGCTTTAATTTAATATCTTTCTACGTTTACACGATTAACGAGGAGGCGATGTTTCTTCTCACAAAGGATAGAAAACAATTTCCATGGAGCTTTTACGCGTGTAAAAACATTTTCACACGATTTATGTAAGTTGTTTCGAATAATTCGAGAAAGCGTGCACGCGCGTCTATGCATTGATAAAAGCTTGAGCATCGATCATTTTTCCCGTGAGAATGTGCTTTACAAACATTGCAGTTACAATCTTTTCTCATTGTTGTATTTCAAGTTTACATTCAAAATTTATCTTTGAATATATCTTACTCGAACCGTAGTAAAAATAACGCTATACATTTCAGTTGGGATAGATCTCGAATAAATTGTTATTATGTTACGTTTTATGCATCCGAACATCAGAGAATGAATTTTTCTCGAAATGTTTCTAAATGGTTCTTGATCGTTATGGCCGCGCGCGGTCGCCGTTTGTCATAGCCAATGGAAATCACGAGCATAAATCATGCGATCCTGTCATGCGGCGATCGTGCTCGATCCGAGTTCGATATATAGGGATGATGTATTGGGAAGGATTCATTGAATAAAGTTCCTAAATTTCCTCCGTCGAGCGGCGAATAGATTTTCGCGGTGCTCGCGCGCGAGAGAGAACGTATATCGCAAATAAGTGTTTCGAGTAGAAAGAATTTATCGCCCGGCTTCCACGCTCTCGACACGTGTATATCTTCCGCGAAATCGATATGCGATTTCGACGCTCGCCGTACATTTCCACCGTTCCCGGATGTTCGCGGAATACCGTCGCGTTCGACGAGCGGCGATATGTATTATTCATTTTTCACGCTCTAAATTCATAACATTTCGCAAAACAGACAGCTTTATTCCACGTTTGTTGGGACTTTTTTTCGGCCGCCCCGTGCTCGACATAAATGATTGTGGAGAATCGCGATTGATTCCAGAACGAATATTTAGCTAGTAGTATCGACTGACTCAGCTCCTTGATCCGCCGCGAACGGACGAACGAAAGATAAAATGTTGCATTTGCGGCGGCTCCGAGGTAAACTTTTACTACTGCTGGAAGAACACTCGCCCCTGTTACTTAGGGGTCGTAAACTCCAAGTGCATAATTCAGCGCGGCTCAACGAGCGTCACGCATTTCGGGTTTACGATCCCTAACGAACATTACGCGATTTCGCGTGCTATTAAATAAAATCCATTTACTGCGGACGAAATCGACAACTTCCAAGCGACGCGGCACACCCGACCTAAATTTTATCGCCTATCATCGATACCGGAACGGAGACCATAACGAACTTTGTTGCAGAACTCGTGTAGCTGTTGGTGTTGATGTTGTGAACGAATACGGGATCTTGTAACGAAAATCCCGGATACTCGTCTAAATAATATACGGCGATCGATCGACTTTAACGGAAATGCAATAAATAAATGTCCCATACATATTTTTAGCTTTTCGTTGAGTATAGATTGCAAACCGGGTATAGTTTGTATATATATAGAAACTGAAATCTATCTTCGCAAGATTCACGGTCAAATTTATACATGCATCGCCGAAAGAAATAGGACAGAAAATGTATCGGAAGCTGCCGTGCGCGCGCGCACGCATAGATTTACATAATACCGATACAGGTGGACCGCAAGGATATAATCCTCAGGGTGGTTGGCTTTGAAATATCACATGCCACATTCCCCACGACATAATCCCGTTTCTTTAATTTGCATATTAAATACATATTCGAACCCCTATTCTCTGTCTTCCTCTCTCTCCCTCTATCTATCTCTCTCTCTTTCTCTCTTTCTCTCTCATTTCGCCCCATCATTCCACAAAATCCCTCGACACATATTTGTATACATATCCGCGGATTTATCCCGGATTCTCTACGAGCTCGCTCTCGCTCATAGTATTCGGCTGTGCGTAGAGTAGTAGAGAGGAACGAAAAAATGCAACTCGTCGCGGAATTCGTTAAACAAGAAATTGTTCATTACGTCGGATGATCCTCGGCTTCGCGCTCTCACGTGGCGCTCCGTGCGATTACGTTGCAATTACGCGCGTGGCTTTATTTAATAACCCGCGGTAATGCCCCGCTTCTAATTTCGTATTTGACATGAAATAAATGTAACACATATATTTGAAATAATTAGTATTAAAACGCACGCCGTTTCATGAGACCAATTTCCCGCGAGGGAAAACTTACATCGGAATTACTCTGAAAAATATATTAATCCATTTACGCGCGTTGAAAGAGAGAAATGTTTTATTCCACTAAAATAGAATACAATGGTCTTTGATGGCTTACATATTTTTGCATATATTTAAAACTTGTTTTGTAAAGATTTTATTGATATGAAAACACGTGTGTGTAAATTAATAAATCGAATAAATCATTAAAAAAAAGGATTTGTTCTTTCAAAAATATAATTAATAAAGCAGGTTTGCTAATCAGTATCTGACGTTACGTTATTATTATGTGTTAAATTTTACGTATACCACAAGAATACCACAAGAATGGATGATATTTTTTTGATGTGTCGCGAAGCATACATACGTACAGACATCGGGAGATTTTACAAAGAAGCGTGTCATAGAATTGTGGGATGTTATCGAAAGTGGGATAAAGATGACAAGAATCCTTGATGATCCACACAAGAATTTACTGAGATACGGTACAATAAAATAGAAGAACGTAATGTAACAACTAGCTTGCGCGTAACACGTCTTGACTCGCTCGTTGCCAGATCTCGACTCCCTTCGCGCTGCTCACGCCGCTGCGTGGTCGCCCGCGGAAACAAAGTAACATAAATCGTCAACCGCATATCAAACTGAACGCGATCACCGCGCTATTAAAACAAAACTAAAATTACAACGTCGCGTTTCCAAAACTAAAACAATCTTCTTGCCATTCTGCAGAATATTTATCCATAATCGATCCTTGGGTAAAATCAATCGCATGCGACTGAATAGGTTTCACCCTCTGCGCGCACGACCCTTTGCCGTGCCTTTTTCGTTCTCCTTTCGCTCCCAGCTCGGCTGCTTCGCCGAACGCGAAACGCGAGTCGAAGATATAGAGACCTGGCAAGAATCAAAGAGGAAAATAAGGGAGGAGGAAACGAGACTGCCGTGTCAGAAAGAAATGAAGACAGAGCTATCAGTTACAGAACGCCGTCTGCACGGAAGCAATTCATTCCGCTTCACTGTTCAACCCTTATCCGTCCAACGTTTTCCTTCCACCTTTCTGATCCCATTCCCTCCTTCGCCGAAATCTTTTGATCTCGCTTGCTGCTCACCTGCGCCACGTGCGGTACATGAAGCTCCAGCAAAAGGGATATTCTTTAAAAAAGCGTAGAAAAGGAACATGATTCTGAGAAAAATCATGTCTCTGATAGTTGCGAATGCTTCCAATCCATCATCCAACTCTCTCTTATTGTTCTATGCTTCTGGCGAAGACTGTATTCGAAATACTAGTTTTCTTTGTATTAGCCAGGTGAGCCTCTCCTGCGCTGCAAATATCGATCAGGCACATCGCAAATAACAATGACAAATTCTAATAGCGTACGGGGAGTTAGAGCGCGGCGCGCGTCGTCGATGGAATTACGAGTGCTTGATCGGCCTTAATCCCGCGGGCTCGTAACTCATAATGTCGCTTTATGAGCGTCTGTACGACCCGGTGTGCTCGCATTAAGAACGAAATTCGTGCCAAGGGGAAAGTGCATTAACCATAAGGAGCACCGCAATGGCATTTATTCTTATCTCGTGTGTCGAGGGCGAAGGAGTCCCGAAAGTGAGGGGATTATGGCTCTTCCTCCCACTCTCTTACGCTGAGCTAGCAAATTTCGGGATTCGTTCAGTCGACCATGCTTGACCCTCCGCTGTTTAATTATAACAAGGAAATTACAAGTACAACGCTCACGAAATAAAGAATTAAGTTTGTAATAGAGTCAGTCCCCATTGAGAGTTCTATAGAATTGGGTAATATCGCTGACGATTAGCATCCAAGTGATTTCTTTTGGAGTCATACGGATAAACGAGATAATTCTTGGGAAATTTTATTCAAGTCTGTCACACTCATGCTTTGTTCATATTAGGTTACTTCAGCCAATTCTTGAAAAACGCTGTCAATAGTTTCCAAATTCGATTTCTGTGTTCAAAAATCGAAAGACAAGCGTATCAACAATGTTTACTTTTCCAGATTTTCTTTAATGCTCCAAATAAAATTGGGAAATTCAAGTTTCAAGATCAAGAAATGTCAAGAAAAGCCGGAAACAATTCCTGAATAAAAATTAATAAGAAAAATACAACTCTGATGATCGCTCTGATTGGAACACGCAAAAAAGATTTTTGCACGTTAAAGAGTAAACGCGACACGAAGCTTGATTGAGTTGACCTTCTCGTTTCTCTTTCCCTTTATCCTACTCTCAGTATGCAAACATCGTGGCTTTAATTATGCGGACTAATTACGTGAATTAACGCGAATTAACCCGGTGGTCCGTTTGACCCGTTGCTTCCTGTTGGTCCTAAACCTGCTGATAATCCGGACGCGGTGCGCACTGATTACCGAAGATCGGTGAGACCTTCCTGCACTCACCGCAAGTTGCAAATCGAAATGCCAAGCTTTAAAGGCGCGTTGCGTTAATTTTCAACTCTGTTTACCACGGATCTGTGGAGATCATTAACTTCCACTGAGAAAATCGTAAAGAGAAACAAACCGTTGAAGTGACGCGAAATTATTTCGCTTTAATTGTTTTCGTTTGTTCCGGAAAAGGATCGTTTGCAAGACGTTTTGTAAAAAATGCTATATATTATTAATAAATAAATTATTAATAAATAAATTAAGAAATATATATAATATAAGTACCTAATAAGTATATATAATGTAAATGCATAGTTATTTTATCAAATGAAGAGAATACAGTTTGCATAAATATATAAAAGTGTTGTAATAATAAAGTGATAAAATGAGAAACAGGAGGAAAATATACAAAAGAGTGGCAAATAGGAAAAGCATAATTTATACAGACGACCCTATATAAAGATATTTGTATCAATAACCAGTTATTAAAACGCGGAATTAACAATTAAAGAGACCGGTAGTAGAAAGTTATTACTCGGTTTGCTAAAATAATATTAATTTCATGCTGGTTGGTCGCGACGTAACGTCACAAAGGGAACGATTCACTGCTTTCTTGTCGAGGCGATGCGCGACTCGTCTTTCCGGCTAGCCGACGTTCCGATATCGCTCGTTATTAAAATTAAATTGCATTATTAACGCTTCGCGAACGATTTCCGACGGTTTGTACGGCAATTTGCGGCCGAGAGAGCGTCCGTGGAAATTCGAAAAGGGATTAACCAACCAGCTCTTCTCCCCACCGCTCTCCCCAACTCGCCTACCCTCTTGCCTTCCCTCCCGTCCTCCTACCCTCTTTTCCGTGCCTCTCCCTGCCATGCTTTGCAGGCCGAGGGATTTATACAATTAATTCTCTAATTTGTCGCACTCACGTCGGATTTCGTCGGTAATAGATTTTCATCGATCGTCACAACCCGTTCCTGCCAAAGCTGTGCCGCTACCTTCCCCCTTTGCACGTTTTGCTTGATTTTCGTAAGTCCTAATAATTATTTTCGCTGCGACCGAGTGCACGTAACCGTTGCAATACAGTTTTTGATTAGCCGTACGTGTCGGCGAAAGCTCTCCCCATGTTGTGATTTGACGAGTTTAATTAAAGGACGAACGCACGTGATCATTCGCATCGGAAATTTTTATTATTTTCTTCACCGCAGTAATATCAATGCGGAATGGTGTGCGATGGTTTTTAAGAATAAGCAATAAAGTGAAAAATGCGATGTTTGCACCATTAAGTCAGATTGCATGACGGTTAATTAACTGACAACTTTAATGCATGTTACAGAGATTTCGTAAAACACTCATTCCCTTCAATTAACGCGCAATGCATTCCTTGGCCGGTTAAAAAATAAAATTCGAAATTTGAGAATATTAGTACGTTTAATCCATTTTGCTACATTTTGCTACATTGCATAAAGTATCATTTTACGTGAATATAATTTTTTTTACACAAATGTAATCTTTCTCTCCGCTGGGAAATGAAAATTTTGATATATATGAAATATGAAACATAATATTTTTTACCGCAATATCACGGTTATTTTCATAAAACTCAATCTACATTCTGTAGGTTGCAAGCGAGAATTTAATTTTTATCACTTTGCATACACCACGCACCTATTAAAGTACGACTAGGCGCATAACATTTCACGGGAACATTTTACAAATTAATACTATTGCCGGCTGCTGTAAACAACGTAATGGACTAACACTGAACAATTATTGACACATGGCATTTAATGTTGGAAATTAGTCAATAATATCTAAATTCTCGCGGTCTGATAAATTTGAATGTCGAGGTGTCGCTCACTTATATTGCCGAAAATATGCGGCAGCAACGCGTTTGATTGATTCGGTTGCTACCAGCAATTCGCCGAACAAACATTGTCCGGCCATATCGCGATGGTTAGACGGTTTTTCATTTGCGAGTTAAAGGCGATATGCGAGAGGAACCTGTTCGAGATTTATCGCGATACCTGGACCCCTGGTCAAACTATGGGTGATCCAGAAGAGAGTATGTCATAGCTTGAGGTTTTCCGAGTCACGAGTGGCACTCACGCGGATATTCGCAAGGATAATAAAATGATCGCGTGGATCTACGGCTGGAGAAATCCGGCTTTTCCTCGCAGAGCATACGTTCGAGACGACCTTTCGAAAACCTCTTATCTTTCAAGAATCGTCCATGATGCAACAGCGGCAAGGTAACGAGAGGAACAGCGGGAAAAAGAGGACAGATTTATTCCGCATTCAATTAACGCCAACAATTTGCCTTTACTCGAAGACGATTGTACGATACTCAAGTGCCGGTACTCATAATAACCCGGTTTTCTCGAGCATCGTCATCATCCCACTGGAACATCTTTCTAATAAAAAGAAAGAAAGAATAAGTAGACAAGACGAAAGAGGAAGACATAAAAGAAAGAGAGAGAGAGAGAGAGAAAGAGAGAGAGAGACTTTGGAAAGCGAAAGAGAGAGAAAAGATAGTCGAGTAAAATAAACCAAAAAGTATATATTATACGGTAAAAGAGATTTCTTTAATTTGTTTTTACACATGAAGTAATTCATATAAATGAAAATAACTAAAAACAGTGTATATTAAAAACACGATACATAGAGAGAGTACACGGCTGACAGATGCATAAGTTTTATTATAATAAATATCAAGTTTTTAAAAACTTGTATCGTATAATACAACAGTCGTTTAGGAGCAGATTAATTATCATCTAGGGACGTTAAAAGTTTAACACCTCCGAAAAACGAAATATCCTAGAAATAATATATTTATTATAACAACTGAATTACTGAAGACTTAAAAAATTAACGTTCCATTAACAGGAACACAGTGATCTGCTGCAGTGATTCGATATAACGACTCTATTGCCTCAATTTACAGGCAGTCAAGATTAATACAGGGAAAATAATCAATACCGGAGAAAGGGCAGACGGAAGCGGAAGGATTTGCGCTTATCGGCCCTGACCATTCCGCACCGTTTTCACTTCGATTTCAACATTTCAACGATCGGGCGTCGTTGAAAGCTGCTAAAATAGTAGAATAATAATATTTCGCGCGATTCCGTCTAGCATTAGCGATTCTTTGAGCGAGTAATGAAGGAATTTGAATATTTCCCTCGCGCGCTGTTCCCCCGGCGCGCGAGCTTCCAAGTCAATTACCGGATTCAACCACCGTCCTACGTTCCGCGGCCGCTTTATTAAAACAATTCGCCCGATCCCCACCCCATCGTATCGCCCTCTATCTCTCTCTCTCACCCGCTCCCTCAGCTCACCCCAACAGCATCGCGCGAGAGAGCGCGGATTGCCGCGACTTCGTTTCCTTCCGCTCCGCGCCCACCCTCTTCATTTCTATCATCGACTTCCTCGCGGTGCCTCGGATTATTATCGCGATGGAACTCGAGACTCGAGGAGAACGAAACTGTTGCTCGTAACAATGACCGTCGTAAAAGGGTTACGGTCTCGGGGTAAACGACTCGTAGATAGAAACTCCTGTCAACGCCGTGGCATCATTTTTGTGGATACCAAGGGAGATGTGCTTTCCATAGTCAACTGGGACGATCCACTGGCGCTTCACTTGCACTTAATACACTTACAGAATTAAGAAAATATATTCGGAAATTTGAGCGGAATGAAATTTACAGTCGACTGACACGTCTGAGGCAAATTCGCTAATCACAACATTATTTGCCCGAATTTTAAAACGGTCAGTTCTCCAACTACTCCGTACAATGCAAATTATACGAAATGAAGCTTAAGTGCAATTTGTTGTACGGAATTATTTTTATTTAGGTCAGAACTGAATAATATTGCAATCAAATTATCTAGAAATACTAATCAGAAGTAATATACCTGTTTCAAAATCCATTTCCACAGACTCTAGCGAGTCAAATAGTGACATGTACTATAGTTTACCTAATAAATAAAATCGTGCTATAACATACATTATCAAAACGTTATTCTCGCTTTAAGTTAATCGTGTAATCAATCCTATTTAAAAAATAATACGCGACAATAAATTCGATTGTGCCAGATTGTATTCGCTTTACTGTTCAATTATTCGTTTCCCTTAGCGATTTGAATCGTCTACGGCAAATCGATGCCTCCACCGGCTGTGATGGCAAAATCCGACGCGGATCACGTTTTAATGCGAATCGATCGTTACGCAAGAACTCGCTCGTAATTCGCCGTAGCAATCACGCGATGGATATCGCTATGGACATCGGCCATACCCTAGCGTTGCGATTAATATTTCAATAGGAAATAGCCCGACGATGCCTAAACCCGACAGAGCGGAGCTGGTCCTGCCGATCGTCCTTTCGTGCAGCCGCCAACGCGAACAGCCGCATGTACGTTAATTGCCTGCTTGAATATGAGACGCATATCGATTCGCCGAGATGAGGATTGAAATTTGATATTATCCTGTCTCTCAGATGCGTGACTGGACGTGTTACAGCAGTGAAGTACGCGGAAAATCAACACTGATTAGCATAACCGGTAAAGAACACCGTTACAGGACAATCCGCTATAACGAGCCTAATTACGTCAAATTTTCTCACACGAGATCGATGACGGCGATTCTATTGTTGCATATGCTACAAAACGCGTTCCTTAAAGGATAAGGGCCGTTAATTTTATTTTATCGCCGATGTTGCGCTTATATAGTTTGATCGAGTAGATTGGATAGTTCACTATTACACCAGTGATCCGTCAATTAAAATCAATAGAGTGTCCTCGTAATATCCGGAACATTCTGCGCTGCGCGTGTTTGTTAGAACAATAAAACGATGTGAGAACGATAAAACTCAATATTATTATTCTAAGAAAAATCAATTGTGTAACGTGATAATGTGAAACAACCACTTTAATCCTGAAAATAACTCGCACTCTAAGTATAAAAAAAGAGAATATAACATCGCGCAAACGATTGGATCTTAAGAAGATGGATAGTTTTGAGATCGTATTTTAGCCTTTTATGGGACTAAATCGCGGAAACCGCTTATTTTCTTCGCATTTAGCGTTTCGTGTTACGGAGGGATTTTAGCGGAATCAGCAGCCGACCGAAATAACTCTTTTTCTATTGCCACCCTTTCTCCCCTCATCCCCTTCCGAGGATCGTCAGAGACGAAGGGGACATGCGGGAGAAACTTCTTCCTTCGGACACAATTAATGCGATCGCTTAGTTTTCTTCTTGTTACCTATTACGCTGTCCTCCGCCTATTTGTAACACAAATTGTTCTCAACGTGCTCTCTCCCCGCCCCCTTTCCATTCCGTCCTTTCGCCGTTGCCGGAGTTAGGACGATTAAAAATTGCGTGGCTGGCGAAACTCACGGAAAAGAGGAACAGAGACGGAACGAGGGACGACGGGAGAGGAGCTTTTAATCAAGGCCAAAGGCACTAAATGACGGCGAAACTAATTCCTCGTCGCGCCGACTACTATATATCCAATTTTCTCGACAGTGGAAAACTTTAAAAATACATCGGGCACTCTCTCTCCCGCGGAAAATGTCGTTGCATTAGTCAAAGTGTCGTTTGCATCTTGATGGATAAATGTATAGGTCTGTTAAAACAATCAAGCCAGTTAAATTCAAAAAGCAATCTCGATAAACTGAGTGCATGTATCGATCTCCTGCAATCCTGAATATTTGTGTTCAACTTGACAATAAAACTCGTGCTTTTGAGGAATATACCAGCCGTCGAAATAATTCTAATGATAACGATTGCCCGACGGTACGAAATAACGAGTCTGGCTGATAAATCGAGTTAATCGATCAGCGTCGTGGAAAAGAGTGAACGATGCGAAAGTAATACGCCGTTTCCGCAGTGGATTTTAAACAACTCGGGATCGGTTATCAATTAGTTCTCGTCGCGGCGCAAATTTATTGTGCCATTATGTTCCATGCAAATGCGAGGAAGGTACCGGACCCATCAAAGGAGCATTGATAAAATAATTAGCAGCTGCCAGTGCGTGCCACGTGTGCGTGCGACTGATCACTGCGGCGTACGTGTCGCGCTTGCACGTGTTGCGCGCATTACGATTGCAAGCACCCTCATAACGCACGTATGTTCGCGAGCAATACCAAGTTAAATGTACGTGTATCTCACGTGTAATTCACGTGCATCTACTGCGATAACGGATGCTGTCTCCTCTCCCTCCTCTCCCTCCTCTCTCTCTCTCTCTCGCTCTGTATCTCTCACTCTCGTTTCGTTGCGAAGCAAATGAGGCTCAAAGAGGATTAGATAGTGGAGAAGATGTACGCGATATATATTACGGAATTCGGAAGCACATATTACTCTAAGATCTAAGACGAAAGAAGATTAGCGCGCTTGTGATATCGCCAACTCCGGCACTTATCACGGTACGTAATAATATACGTAAAAACTAATTCTACTAATAAAGTTTTGAGTACTTGATTTCGCGATTGTTTTGTAACAGGAATATAGCATCAATAATAACGCGAAAGGTTTCCGAATCTTACGGGCAGAATTTTTCAGCTCTCCGAAGACGCATTGGCAGCGAAGAGTTGGAAGATCGTGATTTGTCCAGCGATTCCAATTTGTAAAAAGATATGCGAACACGAAGCAGTATATCTTGCGTGACGTATAATTAATCGCCATTCGGACAGTTCGAACAACCGCACCGTAGCCGGGGAGAGTCTCCCTTTTATTAAAAAAGTTGCGAAACTGTCTAACACCGAGCAGAGCTCGACGCGACCGAGTTTATTTATATGTTAATGCCGAGTCCAACAATGGGGTCGTGACTTCCGGCTGTTTCTCATCCCTCCGTCGCGGCAGCGTCCGGTGAAAGTTCATCCGAAACCGCTGGCCTCTCTCTATCCCGCGGCAAATATCGCTGATTTAATTAGCATTTATCCTCGCGCCGGCGAGTCGTTGTATTTCGCATGTATTTCACTACGCCGAGTATCACGCGCAATGCCAGAAACGACGACAAGAATCAACGGGATTGTGACAAAAGCGCGCGCGCGCTTCATGCACTTCCATGTAATACGATTGTAACGTAAAAGCATGCGGCCATAATCGAGTTTCGGCGTTGCCGAGCGCAAACATCGAATCCGTCGAAAACGGAATCGGTTTAACCAGTCCGTAGGGCGGTTAAACGCTATTGATCGGTTCCTATTGCTTGGAAACGCGGTATTAAGCCTATGTACGCACCTGGCCACCCTCTCTGTCTCGCGGAATATCGTGCTTAATCGTACACGGCGCGATCCGATCGGCGGACAATTCCAGCGCCATTCAGCCGATTCAACCGATCGCGCCAATCTCTTGCTAGTTGACTTTGTTTCCCGCACTTTGCGCAATTCCACGAAAACAAAGCCGTTGGCGTAGCGGCTCCGAAAATCTGAAAACGAAGGGACACACGTATTCAAATTGTCCCGCACAATCGTAACGGGAGCGTAACGGCGTCCATTACCTCGATTTTTGAGAATGAGAACGAGAACGACCTCGCACAAAAGCATCGTTTTCTCTGCAAACGACAAAGGTACATAAATATCATCACGGCTTTATCTAACTTAACGCAGACATTTCTGAATTCTGTAGACTTCTAAAATAACACGATGCAGATATCTATCAGAATCGAATTACATAGCGGTTCTCTATGAAAAATATAGTTTAATTTAGTTACGTTCATAATCACAACATGCTACTTCTCTTCCAAAGATCGGACAACTTCCAACATTCATACAGACAGCAATGACATTAATAGTAATGATTACGTTCCAGCATCATGAATAAAGTCATTCAGGCTCGGCCTACCAAGCCATAGATCGAGCTCATCGATTTGGAAAAGTCTTGTCTTTTCGGGCCATTTAACGCACAGCGCGCAGATCAGTATACATCAGCAGTGTGTACGCTGGGAGCGATCGAGCAAGGACGAGAAAGGCAAAAGTTACGCTTTGCGGTGTCAAGCACTAATCGTTTATGTTGGAGGGTGGAGCTGGCGGCATTGGCAGTTGCTGCTTCAGCTGTTTACAGGATAGTCCACCTCGTGTTCTCTGCCATAGGTTTGACCTCGTCCACCAAGCCAAAGGATTACGCCTACGCGCGTTTCCCTCCTACTCACATACATACACACACACACACACACGCCTACACATGTTCGTGAGTTTCACGCGTGCACGGCTAATGAGGCATGGCTGCAAAATCGCGCACCGAGATAGCCAAATCCGGCAAAATATCGTGCCGCAGTACTGATTCTCACAGGATGATCTAATTGGACGCGGAATTGCAGGTTCCATTGATAATCACACCGCGCTTCCCACGCGATCCTTTCGCCCTTTCTCGTGGCTGCATTTTCGCAGAAAATATGCTGCGCGAAAGGCCGCGGAAACGAAGTGGCGCCGAAAGTAACGTGTTAAATAATTAATGACCGCAACCGAGAGAGGTGGAAGATGCGCTTCTCGTTTAGGAGGACCTTAATCCTTCAAATGGTAAGCGCACTTTGGGGAAAGAGAGAGAGGGAGGGAGAGGGATTGCCGGACTTTTACTTGTTGGAATGGAACTCTGTCAAAACCTATTCCGAGTGAAATATTCATACCGTGAGCGAATTAAAAGCTACTTTTTTGAAAGATGAAGAAGAATGAGTATTCATACGTGTATACTTTTTCTATTTTAACCCTTATGTGAGTGACGAAAAAAATCTTAATTGGTGTGATGAAGGTACCCGGATACCTTCGGACATTTTGTAAGAAAATTGATATCCTGCAAATTACGTTTCCCATTGAGTCAATCTGTCCAAAGATAACGCTAAAATAATCGTCAGTTTAAGAGTTCTAATACGACTAGAGAACAGACAAGTTACCCGGGTACCCCGTCACTCACATAACGGTTAATAAGCGTGCTTACAATTAGTAGTATAAGTAAATAACATTAAATATCGCGATATACAACGTATATAAACGCGAGTTGATTAATTTGAACGTTTTCGACTAATCAAATAATTATTCCGAGATTATAACATAATCTCAGAATATCCTAATCTAAGATTATAACATAACAATCTCAAAGTTGGCGTTAAACGTTTAACAACCTGATTTTTGCGAGATTGGATATCAGGTTCACATATGCGTGCCGGAGGCACCGCGTTATCTTTGCATCGAGATTTACGCGCTCGTTCGATTGCCATATCAGTATTAAAGAACCCGAGCATCGCGGGGATGCGAAACAGCGATCCGTTCCAGTTGATCACATTGGAGGGGTGCTGATCCCCACGTACGTCGTTATCAGTCGCAGCGCACTCGCCATCTCCGTTTCTCGTTCCGGTGCCACCAGCGCGGATGTGTGACAACCGGGGTCGGGAATCGTTAACGTATCGCTAACTCGTTCGATATCTGGGTACTGGTTTAAGCCCGCTTCCCTAAGTACTGCCGTCATTACTGCGGAGCGCGACCCCCCAACCCCCGGCCACCTGGCTGCAATCTGCCGCGCAACCCCGGTGCACCAACACGTCCGCCGTTCCCCCGTCCCTCGTTGCTGGATCGGGCGATTGCATACCAACGAGAGGAGCTGGTGTTTGCTCGTTAGTGCGAGACTGCTTGAATTCCCGCGACAGCGACTCGAAAACGGCCGTTTTTGCGACGGCGAAGATGAATCTCGAACGTACTTTTGTTTTGTTTCGTACTGTTTTCTTTGTTTTTCTTTCTTTTTGCGATTTTCTCGTTGCGAACGACGGTTTTAGATCGTACTCGGGCGTTAGCACGCCCCGTTAACTCGCCGCCCTCGCGCGGTTATCCGCTCTCCCGCGATCCGGAGTCTCTCGCGAATACCTATCGTTCTCGCAAATGTTTCAATTTTCATGGGAGTTGGAATATTCCGAAATGCACTGTTGGCTGAATTTTCCCACGTGTTTTATCTGGCGCTATTCAAACGGATAAAATCCGCATGTTAACAGTTTGTATGTAGGACTCGCTGAGCAGAGAGCATACAATCGACTTGTGTACGAAGTGTAGTGTAAAAGCGATGCTTTCTGATCACACGATACCGCGGGTGAAATGTAAGTTCGAGCGATCGCTCGATAACGCGATAGCCACGAATAATAGCGTGTAACGTAACTCCGTTCTTACACGCGGCATCAAAAAGGCCAAGGGCGCGGAATCGACTTCGTTAAGCAGCTCGCAGCGCGGGCAATTCCGAGGAGGATTTTCCTCGCGCGTCCCCGTCGACCGGCAACTCGTCGAGCGGCGAGGGTCGCGAGGGGATGAACGGACGGACCTCGGAGGGCGCGCCCAGAGGGAAGTTTCACCAAAAGGCTTTTCGTTTAACCAATGACGTGGCGAATAGGGCGGGCTCCTTCCCGCGCGTTCGGAGGGTGCTTTCTAAAACCTAACCCAGTTTCCACTGCGGTCGGGGCCAGTATGCTAATCCGCTACAACGTTCGGGCATCTATTGAAACCGCAGCCTCCTCGTGCCCACTCCTGGTCGGAGTTCCTCCAACTATACGGCAGCAGCTTCGCGCAACAATGATCTATGTAGCACGACGAGGCGGCCGACGTGTTTGGTACGCTGCACACAGCCGCTAGATCAGGACCGGACGTTAATTACGGCCACCAATCAGCGACGGTGCAGCGGCTCGCCTGTTAGTCGGGGTGCTAAGGGCAGCCCGCTGCCAACCAGATCCACCGGTCCACCCTCTCCCGTGTGCCTTCCTCTCCACCTCTTCCGGTCGCATTGACGAATTCGAGCCGTCTTCTGGAGCTCGAATTGATTAATTCCGCAGCTTTATTCGGGCACGTGGACGAATTGCGTGATCGCCGAAGTGTAATCGTACACCCAACAGCGAGTGCTCCGAAACGTCGATCGTTTCTGGAGCCCAATCCGATGTTAAAGGTGAGATGTTCGATCTTCGAAATGTAAGGGGCATAGCTCAACGTCGACTGATGTTTTACAGGAATCCCGCGGCCGTTACCTCGTCGCCGCGATTGCCTGCATTAGCCGATGACTTTCGCAGTTCCGGCAGCTCTAGATTGGATCCCGGGTGGAGTACCTAATTGGCGATTAATAACACGCCCCGCCGAATATCGGTGTAACGTAAGACGGTGGGGTTGCCATCGGTATTGTAATTAAGGCCGGGTTGCACGGCGCGTTTGTGGCCCGCGTGATCCGCCTTCCGTACCGCTATTGCATCCATCACGTGCTACCTCGCGATTAATATGGGGACGTTCAGACGCTTATCTGGGTTATCTTTGCCATCGATAATATATCACTCCATCCGTGGTATCGCGTGCGTCCCTCCCCGTGGCGAGAAGCCCCGACGCACGCGGGGGTGCGTCTTTGTCTCTGTCAGGTTTAATCGCGCGTAAGGACGAATACGGTGTCATAATTCCGGCGCGTGATAGTGATTGCGTGATGCGATTAATCGTCGCGACTCCGATGAACGCTGTTGGATAATTAAATAAACGCCACTCGTCTCTCGCGCTTCTTGCTCCTCCGGAAATCTCTTGATTTTTCCCTTCGCTAAATGCGAGCGTCTTTGTTGTTACGCATATGTTAAGTGTCCCATCATTTTTTATGAAATTATTATACGTACAGAGCAATTATCGATTTCCTCAGTCAACAGAAATATATTCACTGACAAAACAAATATTTGCGAGATACTTTCCTCTAAAAGTTTCCATTAATTCTCACACTTCATCATTCATCTAAATTTCGCTAGCAGCGATCTTATCTATAACACGCTAATTCATTTTTCCCCGGTTATGTTATATTCGGCTACGTTTGAACGACTTAATACTTACATTTCTCATATTTCTTATAATCCCATAAAATTTGCCAAATGTCTACGGGAACGACGTAATATCTCGTGAAGAAAATCTCGACGGCTTGCGGTATCAAGTGGGATTTCTGTGCCATTAAAGCATCAAGCAACGAAGTCGGGTAGCCGATTTGATGCGAACGAGGAGGACCGAGAATAGAGCACCTTGGCCGTTTATACCGGGTTTCGGGCTAGATTTACCGAGCCACTGTACCCCGTTCAGCTTCGGCGCCCATTATTGCTGATATACTGAGAGATTAAGAGCACGTGTTACGTACATTGTACCGCGGTATAACGTGCTTGTAGTAGAGCATTCCGTTGTCGTATCGCGGTACCGACGAGTGTATGTAGGTCAATTTCCCAAACGGTTCGCGTAAATACGTTATTCCGATATTTTCTTCGATAATGCGATATCGTACGCTCGCCCACCGAGGCGCCGTTACGCGCATCGCGCAACGCGCGACCGAACGGAACTGCCCGTGCGAGAAATGAGAATCGCCAAATAATTTCGTCCCGGGCCGGCCCGGGACGAGCAACTCGCGCGAGCGATTCCAATTGCGCAAATTTACAGTGGCCGTCCGGTCGTTCGATTAAAACTAAAATCAGCGATTAAACCCAGCCGGAGATTGCACGAAAAGAGCATCGTGCAATTGACGGCCGTGCCGCGCGTCCCTTAATCCTTATTAAACCACGATTAAATCCGAATACCCTCCAGCCGTGACTCGCGCAGCGCAGCGGAGTGTGTTCCCGGATTTCATTCTCGATTAGTCGCGGCGAAACACCCCCACCGAGGGTAACGCAGCGCGCATCCTCGTTTACATGGCTGCCCAGACTCGTTTGTATTCCGAGATATCTCGGATTAGCCAAATTTCGTGCGATTAAAAAATCGTATTACGAGTTTGAGGAGAGCGGATTCTCTTCCGCGCGCAGGGATCAGTCGATCCGGAGAATTAGCAATGTTGCTATCTCTGCGGAACGCCTGGATTCTAGCGAATGCCTCGGAATCCTTGTCGGAAGATTAGAATTAGACAGCGTGATGGATATAGATGCAGTTTCAGTGGTTTTTTCCTTTGCACAAATTTAGTCTAGTTCTTTACTGATAAAGAAATTTGTCTATTAGCGCGTTATGTACTTTTAATAGAATTGATATTAATTACCATAAAAGCCAATTTTATCACAGTAAATAATTTAATATGTTATTTAATTTAATAATTTCGTACGTCTTCATCGTGTTAAATATCATATTTACTCTTAACTTTTGTATTTTGAACATTTTGTTGCAACATTTTTAATTGTATACTAAAATATATGAGCATGTTTGTGCTTGTTATATTAAATTATCCAATCTCAATTATTTATAAATCAATTATACCAACTCATTTGAAAACAGTAGTTTAATTTCTTGTTCATCGTCCAGTACATGTCGACATTACCGTGCAACAGAGTTTATACATTACGCCTATTAATAATTTCAGTATAATAATTGCATGTGTATTTCCAGAAACACATTGAAAAGATATATATTTCATTTAAGCGAATCAACCGACCAATCACATTTTATAATATAATCCGATTTTTTCTTTGTGCGATTTCAAACAGGTCCAGTGAGCGAACCGCGTAATGAAGAAATTTCAATGAATGAATGTCACTGATGTTATGCTCAAATGAATCTCGCTCGTTAGAGGATGAACATATAAAAGACAAAATCAAACAATGTGACGATGGGACAAGTGGACACGGTCGCTCGTCCAACACCTTTTTTTATACAGATCTAAAGGCTAATTACAAATTCCGTGGTACTTCTGACAAGTTTCCATAGTTACTCGACGAGAGAGATCACCACAAATAGCAGTTGATCCGAACACAATTATGTCGGCGATATTACGCGTTCACAGACGACGCTAATTAACGAGAGTAACGATAATGAGGAGTATCCTATAAAAATCATTTCAATTGCAGAATATTACGCTGATATAAATCGTGGATACGATAACGATTTTTCATTCAGAAAATACGGTTCATTAAAACGTTTTTAAGAGATTGAATAGAATTTCTCTCTCTTTCTCTCTCGCTACGCCATTAACTATGTTAATTACGTTCGCATCTCATCTGAAATAGCTTTTTCAAAATGTAACATTAAAATTTCCACTTAAGAAACGTAGATAAGAAGCAGAATTAATGGAATTAATAGAATATTATGTTTTCGCCAATCGCATCAGCAATATTTAATTAATCGGTAATGCAAGTGCAAAACGCAAATATGTACAGAACATACACGTGCGCACTCGTGGAGTTACTTTGTTCTCGTTCGACTTATTATTCTATCGATTTTACAATCTTCCTGCTCCCACGTGTATTTGCTGGTCGAGTCGATAATGAAGACAACAAATGTTTTATCCATTATCTCTGTTTTAACTCGATTAAGAGTTTCGTCTGACGCTAATCGAGCCGTGTTGATAATGTTTCCTGCATTACCCTTAAAGTGTAAACGAGTAGATCAACCTCTGCTTCTGCTTCGCCTCTTCTTATGACATAATCTCATTAATAACTCGGAAACCGACAGGGTTAAGATTGCGTTTTCGTTCGTCCTAACGAATTTTTGTAGACACTAGCGGATTAAACTATATTTTAATTTCCATTCAATTTTTATATAATATTATAAATTTAGTCCAAAATTTTAGAAAGATTTGATCAAGAGTTATTCTATTTGTGTTATCTACGTCTTATGAAAAAATCTTTTATCTCGTTGTATTAATAAACGATATAAATATATTTAATGTATTAAATATATTAATATATATTTATTAATATATTTAACATATTAAACTGAATAGCTTTTATTAAAATAATAAAGTATATAATTTCTTCGAATTTATTTAAAAATAAAATATTAACTTCCTGATTGAAACTTAGCAATTATTCTTCTATTGCCAACAATAGCGTGCACCATTCTTTAATAAAAAACTCAAGATCAAACAAGCTAACAAACTATCAGTTGTTAGCCGAAGGTATTCTCCAGCAAAAGTTACGCAATGAAAATAGTTGGTGAAGAGGACGTCAATGTATAGTATGAAGTATACAATTTTCACAGGATACAACATTGGAATATTGATATAATTAAGAGACGGTTACAGTTATCGGAAGTTTCTTGCTAACGAAGCTAAGCCCCTTCCAAGGGATGAAGAAGGAACGTGAAGAGAAAGAATTCCAAACGGGATCATCCCAGGATGTTCTTTCTCCGGCGGCGAGGAAAATTTATACTGATACGAAACCCGTGTCGCTCCGGATGTAGAAATAAATCACAAAATACAAAGATGTGCAAGACGAAGGATACACGTAGAATAAGGATTTGGGACGACAAAAAACATGATAGGGCGATAATATAGCTAGCGCGTGAACGCGGTGAGATTGATTCGATTCAAATCGGGCGGATTCTTGCGTTGGACTCGTACGTGCGTGTGTGCGCGTTTTCCGAATGGATCCGGATCCCCGACGGATTTTGTAAGGGTTGACGGAAGACTCGTGGTGATATCAGACGCGAATCGAACGAGGGATTCGGTTGCGCGCCGTAATGGCAACGCCAGCAATCGCTGGAACTCATCCGTCTTCATTTCCTGCCGAACGCCATTACTCACGTGATAGAAAGTCGCGTGTACGCAACCATCCCCCTCCCGTCCCCGCACGCACGACACGACCGCCATGTAAATCGCAACAGCCGCGAGGGCAAGAGGGCGAGGGACCATCAATTTTTAATTGAATCTTGATTGGCAGAGATTACTCGAGGGCACTGGGTTCTGTCCCAGGGGTTCGGTTGATTATTCAATTATCAGAATCGATTCGGAAATGGTGATAACCCTGGCCGATTTGGCTCCCTTCCCCCTTGTCTGCCGACGCTTCAAAATTTCCCGTCTATTGCTTCACCAACCGGTTCCGGTTTTTCTATAAAAGAGGATGCGTATTGCTATGTTGATGAATACAGAAAATCGCGTCGCTGAGTATCAGGAAGGTAAATTGTGATGAGATCATCGTAAGCGTTCGATATCTTCTGTAGATCACAGATATAATGACTAATTTTGTTATTTTTATCGTTGCTCTTTATCACTGTATATGACGTCTCTTTCTTATTTTCTGTCCTCTTCGCGAAATAAGGTACCGTCGGTTAACGTAAGCCGGCGATTGAATTTTTCATTATTATGAAAGATCATTAAACGGATAGTCGAGACTCATCTACGGTTTCACAGCAACCATAAATTTCAATGTTAGATGAGTGGAGCGATATCACATTTATATACCACGCAGCGCAGTAGTTTGGAGTTACCCTACAATGCTTACAAATATTGTAAATCGGTTTTCCATAAAGATAAATCAGAATTCCGAGTACATATGTGGAGCCGGCGCGGTAAAAGGGGAGAGCCCGGTATTTTTATTGCTACGCGTTACGTAGGCTTTTATACGTTTTTATTACGCCGGCGAACGGCGCCCTTTTATCGATCTAATATCTTCCGTTATTGTGGACACGACGACGTGCTATCTAGACGACATTGTATCACGAACGCAAAAAAGGACGAGCTGGAGGCGCGACAGAGAAAAATTGCAGCGGTGTACCGGGTCCACTGAGTTATTACACGCTTTTTCCGGGACATCTTGGACGGGGAGTCTTCTTGCGATACGCGGTTAATACATAGCTCATCGTCGAATTCTACGATGCCATAGTCCACGTGGCACATTTTGCTGCGAGGTAAACCTCACGACGTAGTCGCCATTAACTGAAACTGCGCGATATCTCAGAGAGGAATTGTAATTCTCGTTGACAAAGCGTTCGAGATGACGGTGTAGTTGCTCGAGAATCGCAGATTACACATCTGGCATACTGCCTTTAATATCAACACCTTAACGACGCGTTCAAAATTCCGATCGATTTGTCCAAGCAGAATCGTGTATTTAATAATGACAATAGAGTATTAAAGATTCGAACGATCGCATTAACGCGATCACACTGCAAACTCAATAACTTTTTGCGCGTGACACGACAAACATTATGACTTAAACAATCTTTTTCTCGTTTCATATTGTCTTCGATATTCATGTCTTCACGTGTTACTGTAATAAAACGATCGGGATTATATCCGATACAAATTGGAATCATTAAAAGCGATATTTGCGAAATACGATTACCGGTAAAAAGGATGCGGTATAGCACTTCCCACAGTAATTGCTCCGTAGTGTCAGCGACGTCCAATTAAAGCAAATCGAAACGTGTCGCTCGCCCCGAAAGAGAGGAAAAAAAAGCGATATTACTCCACTACTCCCCGCGCGCTTTAACGACTTAATTAAGGATGCCGCGAACTCGTCGCAGAAAACAATAACGCCGCGCAATCTTAATCAAAGTTTCCGCTATAATCTGTACTCGTGAAGCTTATTCTCTCCGCTGCCGCGAATACCTCCCCATTCTCTCTTTCTTTCTCTTTCCCTCAGAAAGGCAAACTCAACAGGGGCTCGGTCGGATAAATCCGTACCGGTAAAAAGTGGTATAACGCGCCTCGCTGATAGGAGCGGCTTCTACCGAAGAGTCTAGATAAAACCATCCGCGCGTCTTAAAAGGAAACGAGAGAGGACGAGGTCGTCGCCACCCCCGTCGTCGTCCCCTAAGCGGCTCAGGAGAACTTTTTTTTCTGCGCTTAAAAGCGGCCGCTCGTCGAGCTTCACCTTCAAGCTGAAGAGAATTTTGGATTACGACCGCTCTCAAGTGCGACGCCTCTCCTCCCTCTGCCCCTTCAATCGTGGAAACTGTCAAAAAATTCGTGCAACCATTCTTGCAGAAATCAAATCACATGTACATCCGCAGTAATTGATAGAAGCTAATACATAAGTAAGAAGCTAATAAATAAGTATATTAAATAATATTTATCTTGATTCACACACGAGCCTGAGATAAATTCGAAATAAATTTAACTCTTTTCGGATAATGTAAAATTATTCACTATTTGCCAAAGTAAAGATTTGTCTTGACGATACACGAGCGGCAAATATCCGCGGAAGGGGTGTATCAGATATGTTAAAAAGTAGATCGTAGATTAAACGTCACATCTCGCTGATAAGCAAAATTAATCGTTCTTCATTGTCGCAGTGCCATTTGAAGGACGCACACATTTAATACTCCACGCTGACGAAAGGGCGATCGATGTTTCATATTTAAGCAAGTAACGACATTTACTTTACGTACATTTAGGATATGCGTAGCGATGCGATACCTAATGGCCTGCCCGTCATATAACTGTCCCTCGTGTGTGCCTCGAGATGCCTGGGTCAGGCTTGAAAACGTTGCGCGCTGACACAAATGGCGGCATCGACGTGGCCGCGATGTATCCGCGAGTTTTTGGCTTCCCCTCAGAAAAAGAATCTGTGGCCATTTTTCGGGTTCGTCAAAAGCGAACGAGCTCGTGCGTGATGATAGCGAGTCACGGGGGACGTTTTTAGGGCTCGTCCAATTTCCGAAAACAGTCAGGCGGTAGTTCTCCCGAGGAAGGAGCACATTGCGGGAAGAGCGTGCACACCCCTCGAGCGCACCCTCGTTACCCTCGTCACTTTCGGTCGACGGAGAAGAGGAAAAAAACCGCCGTGTAGTTGCGCGTCGACGCTTTCGACGGAGAATTCTCACTTCAGCAGTTTCATTCTCTCTCTTCCATTCTACTACCTCTTGCCCCTCACCCCGCGCCCCTCGCCGATACGCGATTCTGGAAACGTTCATCGAAGCTGCTTATTTCCGACGCACGCTCTTTCACTTTCTTCGCCTCCGCGATTTAACGGCGAACACTCTGGCTTTAATGAAACTTTCCTCACGTGTGCGGAGATCTATAAACTATTATCACTGATAAAAACTATTTCAACTTTTAATGGATTGTGCGGATATAAATTTGCGGAGTCTGTTATCGCAATATTCTGGAGCTTATTAACTTGCTTTGCTTTCTTTGCGCGAAATATCCGCATAAAATATGTTGCGGTAACACGAACGATTCATAATCGCGATTACGTTCTTATGCCAACTCGGCATGTCTCGCCGGTTCGAGCGCTGTTAGGTTTTACTTTTATTTTCAGAGTGTGCAAAAAGAAAGATGAATATCCTGATGACTATTCTTCTCCGTGATGGCGTATAAAGGCGACGGAGGTCCGGTGTGCGTTTTCCCGGGCAAAAGTCGCGATCGATCTTTATCGCGAGATCGCTTATCAAGGCAGACGCCTCGATCGCGCTCGTGGGTGCCGTTTGTCGCCTACCCCGAAGTGTGTATCCCTTACCCGCTGTATAATGCGAGAGGGATGGCGTAACAGCTGACTATTCGCGTTATCCCCCATTGTAAATCGCATGCAAATCATAACCGAGATCGCCCCGCCACATTCACCTACCCCGTATGACAAACATATTAAATGACGTCGCTACTGCCTTGCGTGGGATCCGAGATTACCTGAATCTTCTCTCTCTCTTTCTCTTTCCTTCTTCCTCAGTACAAATATTATTTAGCTTTGATGGATTCGGTGAATCTATGCTTTCACATGGACATTCTTCATGTTTTATTTTTCTGAATGCTAAATTAGCATCAGTGTATACATATACTTCCCTAATTATGCGATTAAAATTCACTGGTTCACTCTTCAGCATTATTATAATACAACACGTTGAAATAATAGAAATTATTTGTATTATTAGTACGCGGCTTGTGCGTACGTTGTTATGTTATTTTTAACAAAATTGTGGTAATATTCCATTGTTAATTAATCTAAACTAATTAATTCGGCAACGTGTAATTAGAATCTGCGTTAATCTTTGTTGGAAAATTTGAAGATAAAAATATAACACTTCAAATATATATAATTGTCAAATATTAAAATTTAAGCGTTACAATTTCAGTATGAAATAAATGTACATTATGTCCGTGGAAGTAATATATGAATCACACTTTCTATTGTTAAACTAGAGAAAAGGGTCAATTAGGATTTTTGATATCGTTAATTGTTCGTGACACGAGGGAGTTCTTTATTCATAAAAATTCTCTGGCTAAAATTTAAATCGCGCAAACGTAGATGTCATTTTATTCGGTAGACACAAGGGATCCTGAAACGGCGAATTTACGCTTGCGGATAAATGAGTCCGCTTTATAAGCGACGTCTGGACATTAAACTTTTTACGTTATATTATTTCATGGACTTAAATGTATATTGGGATCATTTCAGTGGCTTATTAACGATACAAATTTATGCAAATGTAGATTTTAATACTTTAAACTGGAACAGTAAAATCGCCTTGTGGCTAGATTTCTATTTAATCATTCCTGTACGATACCCACGTGAGGAAAAAATGTAAAGCGAGGCCAAGTTAAAAATATAATCCGCGTGAGTATTGAAAAATGTCAGAATAATGAATGAAAAAAGAGATGACGCCAAAGTTAGCCGTTTGGATTGGCTGCGTTAATTAGAATTGATTAATTCCCTGCTTTAATCCTCTCCCTCTCTTTCAGTCGACCTGGATATAAATTATCTGATGTCAGAGGCAGATCCAAAATGATTCGTTTAATGCTCCGTAAAGTGTTGACGTTTCTGTAATAACCCACACACAGTCCAGAATACTACATCCTAAAAATAAAACACTCTTCCTTTTTTTCCTTTCTCTTCGTGCATCCACAAAAATTAAATCAAAACATATTTGATTCTAATTTCAAACGTATTTGTAGTTTTCCACTTTTGTCCTACTTTTCTGCAAATATATCGATTTAGATCGTCAATAAAATCACAATTATGAAATCGGGTCGAAATCTCTTTATACAAATGCACCTGCAGTCAGAATATTTAAATATTCAAGCTGGGATTGACGTCAGTTTTTTGATCGCGAGCCAAAGAGCATTGAGCTCACCCGCCAATTACCCGGCCGCATTAAATGTTCAAACGGCGCGGAGCTGTTGAGCGGGCCGATTATTAATGCTATCGTCAAAGGTGATCCCCGCGGCAATGAGTGTCAAACTGACGTGAAATTCGTGCGACATTCAATCTTCGGGAGTTCTCTGGAACCCCGTGTCTGGAGAACGCGCGCAGGCTTGACAGAGACGAACGAGCGCGAATCCCCGACTCTGACGCCCGTATGCATCTCGCCGAGTTCAGCAATTTGCATGAAGCGAAACGGCGGCGTCGTGCATCGTGACTGACTCGCACACAAAGCGGTTGGAACAAGCCCTCTCTCTCCCTTCCCCTTGATGCTGGAATTTGGATAACGAACACCAGCGTGAGAAGAAGCCCGAAAACGCTCCGCCGAAAGCAAAAAGCGAGGCTGCTATTTGCCTTGCCTCGACAACGTAAATGGATAAATGGTCTGCCGTATGGGGATACGCTGATTCCGCGATTCTATAATCAACGTATTTTGTTGTATCTGTTTTTGATCAACGTTGCGCCTGCGAAAAAATATTTGTTAATTCATGGTCTTTGTCTGGTCGGAGAATATTTAAAGTTTTGCTATCGTGTGCGGTCGCATCCCGAATCTCTTTAGATACGTTTCAGTTAACGTGTCAGTAACTCTTTTGTGAAAGTAAAATATTATTTAATCAAATTGATATTAGTAGCTTGTTAGAGCAAATAGAACTTGAAATACAATTGTCATTATATATGTTTCAATCATTCTCAATTTAATTTCATTAAAATTATTATATGTATGATATACATAAACTGACTTTTCTACTTCCTCTCTTTCTTTCTCTCTATTACATATATTTTTCTATTATGTCATCATAATACCTTTCTACGTGTGAATTCTAGCACAAGACACATCTTTTTGCGCGAGGATTGATAACGGACTGAAATCGCTACCCTAGAAATTTTACGGAAATACAGAGCTACAGATCTCTCAATCACGCTCCAGCGGATATGTCAGTGTCAAACCCCCCTCTCTCTCTTTCTCTCTTTCTCTGGGATATCGAAACGGCATTTCGTAGGTCTACCCGCGTTTTCAGATGCCTCCCACGTAGAATTCACTTATTTCGCCGCGCGTTTCGCCGCCTTTGTTCGCCCGGGTGTCATGAAGGCGTAACAAGATGTCTCTTCTCACCGCGTCAAAGTCGAGTATCCTTAACCCGGTTTCCATTTCGCCTTCGAGGCAGATCCTGCTCCAAAAATTCCCGTTGACGAAAAATTATGTACGCATCCGAGCTTTCATCCGGAGACGTAGACAGTTTGCGAGATTGCGAGATTGTCAAAAATTAATTATTTTTCCTCATATACTCCAATATGATTTTCAACCACACGGTACATCAATCGGTGCCGCGAGTTCTTGATTCGCATCTGGGGGTGATCGACGGAGCACTAAGTAAGGACGAGCAGGATTTTTGGCAGTACTTAGCGTAAGCCACCGGAACAACGGTCCCGTATATTCGACGGAGGTCCTTTCCGCGGTCCTGAGCGGAGATCCGGAGGTTTTCGGAAGCAGGCAGTGTCGTGATCCCGGGATTTAGCGGCGTGCACCGTCCGCCCAAGTGTTCCTCATGTCCGTCCTACGTATGCCGTCGGACGTATAGTAACGTCTCGTGTCAGCTCGGCATAATCCTGGGATCTGGAAGGCGCCCATGGTCAGGAAACACGATCGAGCCAACCAATTCCTTGGGTTCTGGTGCGCGATGGGGAATGGCGATTCCGTGAACACGCCGAGAAATTCTCTCTCCGCCCGGTCTCTGTACGGAGTGTTCCTCGCGATTTACACGTGGATTCCGGCCTGCCAGATTTTACGAGATCCGTTTAAACTTTGCTGCTCGTTACCCGAAATGTAACCGCGATACGACGGTTGGGATCGCTATTGAATTGAATATAGATGTGTGCTTTCTAAACACTTTGTTGAGCGCAGCGTAACGGAATATTGGGCATCATGGAAACGTTGGATATTATACAAATAATCTGAATAAAAGCAGAACAATGAGATGGTAAGCCGCGTGCAAAAAGTCCTAAAGTTGGATAAGTGGAAAGAATCATGAATTATTACTAAAGTTTACTATTCTTTTCCTACTCTTTTATTCCTCACATTGTGTATTTCTGGAAGAAATGCAGCAGTTTTATTTGAGACAAATCGAATTTGCAAATGTGTGAAACGTAAAGATAATATCTTGGTAGCGTGTATATATATAACTTTTATTTCTTCTTACGTTATTATTTTGCCAATTGAGTCCAGTTAAGATAAGAAACGTTTAATAATATAAATATAAGAATATCTATATCCTCTATGTAACAAGAATTTTTATAAACATATTTATTTGCACTAAATAATTAAGAGATAATATAAATGCAGAAGAAATTAACAAAACTTAATGAGTTTTCAGTGAGAAAATTAATGAGAACGAGTTTATTGAAAAAGAACTTAATGAAAATTAAAGAGTTAAAGTTTACAAAAGAATATCTTAGCAATAAATTTAAATATCCTTGTACATTTTCATGCTTATTCTTATTTCAATTTCTCTCAAAGCGTATGTATTTTTGCTTACAATTGTGATACACATATACATAGTTTATGAATCGTGCCTCAGTTTAAGTAACCCAGGAAAATTGCATTACGTTTTCGGCGATATAATTTAACTGGTTGGGCGCGCTCTCTAATAATATAATTGCTCCAAACATTTAATTGAAACACATCTGCAATAACTGACGAGTTTAACGCGCGGTTTGCTTTTCTAACTTTTTAATGCAATTAAAACAATTTAACTGCAGCTCTATTTAATGGGTCGACATTATTATTGGAGGTGCAGACGGAACCTATGTGGCTTTGGTTTCGATATGAAACGAAGTAAATTATATATAAAAGCGTGTTCCGCATATTCCAAATAAACGGTGGTCATCTTCGACATAAATAATTTCTTGTGCAAATTCCATAATTACATTGGGACGTGATGGAGTGAATATTTCATCATATTCGCAACACGAATTTTACAAGCGGTCGAGAAACAAAGCAATAAATAATAAGCGCCAATGGAAAACCGAATTATTAATTTCCACCGTTGCTGGAGGCGGATGAGAAAACAATATTTAAAAGTCTATTTCTTCTTGTCCTCTCTCCACTTTCTCTGCCATCGCTTTTTTTCTTTCTTCCTCTTCCATTTAACATAAAAATATTGCACGCGATGTCCAGATTTATACGCATGTGTAATTTTTCCCCGAAATTGACTGCAACGGATAAAAATGGGGTCTTTGGAAATACCAAAGACGAGGAAATATATTTGTAATGTAAAAATAACGGGGATAAAACGAGAGAAACATTATTAGTATGTAAAATATATAATTTAACAGAGCGAACCATCATGCTCGCAAACACAGTATAATTGTTCATCCATGGATAATACAACTTGCAAAAAGTAATGACATATCTGAGATTCATTCACATATAAATTTTCATAAAGTACATACATAAATACAAGAAAATTTCTGAAATATACCTGCACCAATTTTAATTTAATTTAAATGTTGATGAAACTCAACGTATTAATCTTTCAACATAACAATAACGCCGTCCCCGACATAAAGACAATTCTGAATAATTTTAGCTTTCAATATTCCATAAATGAGAAAGTTGGCTAAATTTCACTGCACAAATTGCGATACGTAAGAGTAATAAATTTTAAATTGACATAATAATTGATCCTATATAGATCCTATATAGATATATGCCTCTTACCGATTTACGTATTGATTGGAGTGGGTCAGCATTTTCTGGCAGAACGTTCCTCGTGTATTGCTTGATCTTCCAAGCTGAATATAACAGATTTACTATAGGGCAGTTCAAGCGCATATAAAGCACGCTGGAAATCGAGTTCTCTGCAAAGCCGTACAAACCTAACGAGTTCCACGCGACGAAGCAATTCCTTTTCAAGATTTAAAAGCGCGTCCTTCCGGCCGAGATACTTTCCTTGCCGGATCCAGGTCAGACATTCTTCTTCGACACCGAGAGGTCACCTTTGGAAACGCCATGTGTTGGTATATCTCGGGTTTCATCCGAATATGCCCACAGGCAAAGGACTCGATTCAGGTGCTCGATATTTAGCCGTTGACATTTCTACACATGCCCAAATGAATTCTATGATGCAGCTACGTGAGAGCGCAAAAGAGATCCATATTTGAACTGTACGGAACTTCGTCCTGGAACCATTTCTCCACAGACCTGCTGATTCTTTGATCAAGTTACCATCATGTTCACTCAATAAAAATAAGTTGATAAATTTTTACTTAGAAATTTTCCCATTTTTCAGCTTAAACATCTCGGTAGCCAAACTTTGAGTCGAGATTATTCTATATTAATACAAAATAGTGATTATATAAAATTTCAAAACTTTTCTTTTTATTTTGTTAATTATTAATCGAGAAGAATGTCCCGACATTTTTATGAAGACGTAATCGTTTTTCTAGTCAGATTAAAAAGTTCTAAGAGGGATAATTCCGGAACGTTCGGCACAGCGTGCTTACATGTGCTCTAGATTCAAAACTAGTGCGACCGAATTTCAATTTGGCTGAACATTTCAGTCACGCGTATCCCCATCTACTCCGAGCCTGTTTCCTCGCAAGGAGAACAATGAATAATTCCTACGTTCTGGGACAGAACGGAATTCAAATGCGACATAATTCCAGTTACGAAGGGTGACGTAATTGTCAGTACGTCTATTAACTACGAATGAAGATCAATCGACCATTCATTCTTGTTGTGGGATCCGCAATCATTTCAGCTAATTCAATCGCATCTCTGCTTGAGTCAGATTCGAGAATTTAAAACATCCTCTATTACGACGATCTGTATTCGCAATATAGATATTTATAGAAAACATTTTCTTTTATAGAAAATGTGTAGAAAAAAATATAGTAGTGTAAAGAGCTTTTTTCGCATGAGAGTAACGAGATCGGCAGCTGACAATATTGGATGCTGATCGCGCATAATCTATGTGGATCTAAACGAAATCGCCGATATCCAAAAATCTATAGGCTTTCGTAGCAACTGCGGGGGTAGGCGCGATACGTCATTGCGTGCCCAAGGCACATAGGAACCCTGAAAGCCGATCGGTGAAGGACCCATTAGTCAAGGTGTGGCAAGAAACAAGTGGAACTTCGATCCGTTCGTCACTGGTCAGCCGTGCGATTAATCGAACACGTTCGCGGTACGCCAGGCATCGTTTCGCGAACCTCGCTAATCGATCCCGATACTTTGCCGGACGAAAGAGGATTAAACAACGGAGAAACCGGCGGTGTATCAGCTGAAAATGGCCGATATATAATGTTGTACTTTAATGTGGTACTGAGAATAAATTAGAGTACATTATCGCATCAGCCGCAATATACGAGTTTTCCTACACTATTTACGTCCACTCGTATTCTTGTCGATCGAGACAGCCACGAGTTCCCTCAGTAAATGGTGTGCTCACAAAATCGGTGACAAACCAGAAACGATAAAGAGCACAGAGCCGCGCTGGGTAGAGGACGCACCTTTACTGACACTTTCATTCATTTCCTCCGTTTTACGAGCGATAAAACCGCGGGACCCATAACGTCGTGACGCTGTGAACACCCGCAAAAAAATCCCACCTACGTCTAAATTCAAACTGCAAAGAGGTAGTCGCCCCTTTTCCCTCCTCTTCGTCATCTTCGAGCACACTCTTTACTATTCCCGTTTACCGAATGACGCTATAATCTGATTTAAACGGTAAACGACGGGAAGGGGGTGTGGGACACTGTTAACGACAGTCACACGCATTCGCGTTTTCTCGGATTCTGCAGACGTCTCGATTGTTCGAAAAGTTGCAGCTCGTGCGATCGCGCGGACCTTATTATCTCGTTTCACGGCAGCTACTCGATAATTTCCCTCAGGTACGTCGAAAGCTCGTCGTCGGGTATTATCATGCTTAAAGGATCGTATCACCCAAAGGGGTTGTCACCATCTTCGAGCCATCGAGCCATCTCCCTCCTGGGCACTGCCGAGGGAGACGTTAACGACCGCTTCTAACGTCGTCTTAAGCCGCCTTTTTAATCAACGATCGTTTTCGCCCTTAATACTGTCTCACTACTTCATCCATGCTTGTACATGCATGCTAAATATTCCCGTTTTTAAGATTAAATCAGGGATATTGAAAAGAGGATTTGTCACGTTATCTGTCAATTATTATATTTCTGTGTCTTTGCAAGCGTATTATTGCAGGATATTTCCTCGAAACTATTATTAAGCTCCTTATCTACAAACGCTTATTCTTGTTGCGTGTATAATTAGATTTTAAACGATGTCAAATTAGATTTTTAATTTAAATTATTAGATTTTACTGCGTCCACGTTTGGAAAAGTCTATAATAGATTAGCGCGATTATTGGTTCTCTCTATTCTTGAGTTTTTCGTCGATACGAATCTTAATATGCGCTGCGGTGTAATAAGTATCGGCGTGCAAGGGGGAGGAAAACAGAGACAGTCGGGTAGGGATCGAATGTACGGCGGATGGCATTGATTCGGGCCGGCAATTAAGCTCGGATTACACTGGATAGGCCGTACTGTGTGCCCGGGGCTAAATGGATACACATAGCTGAGATTACTGTGGCCACTATGGCCTAATGTAATGCCGTCCTACGGACCGTTACAACGACGCAGCCAGGAAGACGCTTACAGGAGAGATCAAGAGAGGAAGTGCGGACGGTGGCGCGGGGATAGAAACGGATACGGAGAAGGGAGAGAGGCGAGAGACGTCGGCGGACAATCGCGGAATTATCCGTCCTATCGAGCCATGCAATTCCATCCCGCATCCCTCCGCGCCGCTTACCACCGTTCCGGATCGGAATATAATATTTTCGAAAACGGGAAATTCTCCGATAAGTACGGGAATTATGCGAGAGCGGTTTATTTCAGGCACCGATCGCGCCTCTCCCGTCCCCTTCCTCGCGCACCATTGTCCCTCTCACCCTCGCCGTTGGCCGTTTTAATCGTTTTCGAAGGGGTGGAAAAACACCGGCCGCAGGGAGAAACACCCTGATTTATAGATGTACCGCGATCCACCCGCAGCCCGATTATAACGAAGGTAATTAATAATTTGCGGTGCTTAAGCGGCGCTTGGGAATACACTTCATTCGATATTCCTATAGTAATTCGTTATTATCTACGCTCGCCTCATCGAACGGGGGAGCAATTAACTATTGTAACGCCACGGTCGATAATGATTATTGTTGTCGGTGATCAAGCACGAGCGGACGCATTGCGATGCGCGCGCGTTAATAAATAAAGCGAATTAACTTTTATTACACGCGATAGTGTCGTTTGCGGACGCTTCAGTTCCGAGAGAAGGAGTATCATAAAACGTTACGACTGCATGTGTTAATTGAAATTTCTGTTAAAAGGTATTACCTCTATCTGTTAAATATGCTAAATGTTCTGATAACCGGCATTACACGTATAGTTGCCTAAAGGTAAATATTGAAACAAGATTCATCGCACACGTAGCATTAACAAAAGAGAAATATTTATTACTTTCGTATAAACATGGTTCATTCATTAAATCGTTTACAGAAATTTTGAAGAACGTAATTACTTATAAATTGATAAAATTAATTAACACTGAGAAACAATGCACATAATGACAAAGCTGGATTAAATCTTACGGAACACCTGTACCGTATAATAAAAATAATAATTGGAATCACGACTTAGAAAGCTGTGACAATCGGCAAGCAGTGCCAGTTAATCGAGTCTGTCAATGTTCTGGAGTTAAGCACTGCCTCTGGCTGTTCTCCGATAATATAGAAAAAATGACGATGGACAGCCGGAGAGAAGGCGAGAGGGAGAAATGGAGAAACGGGAAGAACGGACGAGAGGCAATAGCTCGCGGCACCCGTCAACTCTGGAAGGAGCCAGCAACGCCGGGCATAAACCGCTATCACGGACTATAACCGTCCGCGCCATAAACCTCAGCCTCAGCCCAGTAACGAGAATAATGCGTGCCGCTAAAGTATCCGCCTCTATTACGTTTGAAATCCCCCATAGACTCAGCCTCACCCCCTCGTCCTGTCGTGCCCACGCGCACCCCGCGTTACAGTTTTCCTTTCCCGTACCTATCCCCTCGCTCGCGCGCGCACGTTTCATTATGCCACGCGTGTACTCCCGCACGTTATCCCATTAGTCACAGATTTCACGAGCCGGCCGAAATGGATTTCTCTTTAGGCGAAATTTAATGGAAGTCTCATCATTTATCGTAACTTTCCTCATGTTCTCGTTCTTTTTTTCTTTTACGTTATCCGCAATCCGATCTGAAGTTCGGCTTGTGCCGCACTTTAATTTTTAATTACTTAATTAACCACGATGACGATATATTTCTCTATAACATTTAGGGGAGATTATGTATGCACGATCAGTATCGTGAAATAGAAAAGATTGCGTCTTACGAAAATTAATAACGATATTTCAATCTTTAAACTTTATCGATTATTTCGTTTAGGTGTTCGCCGCGCAGCGTAAAGATTCCCTCGCAACAAGATTGGTGGTGAGGTTACAGAGTAATTAATTCCTATCCAGTACTTTGGTTAACCATTCATCCCGGGATCCCAGGGATCTTTTTGTGGTCAAGATTCGTAAAGTCGTTACGGAGTAATTAATTTCTTCGCGTACTTTGGTTAGCTATTCATACTCCAGCTCATAATAATGTCCTAGCCGCAAAGTACAATTTTCAACGAGGAGATATTAATTACGTTGTGGCGTCGTCGTTGAATATAATATTTGAGGAAGGGTGGAAGCGTGTTTATACATCGTTTCAGCAGAATTGTAAAGAAGACTTAAGAGAACGCAGAAATAAAGGAAATAAAGCAACCACCGTGTACCGATAATTGAACTAGGTGCTCTTCTTCTTGTCCCTTTCCGTTCTGATACTCCGTACCTTCCCGCTCTCCCTCTCGTACATTTCTTTCCCCGTTTTCTAATCGAGTTATATGAGGTTGCGTTCGACTCGCTATTCGCTTGGTGAAAACTGGAAAGTTTTTCAAGACGGTACTGTACTGTAATGCTCCGACGATAAAGTCTCGTTCGAGAAGAGAACGTAGAAGAAACAAGATTTGACACAATGAAAAATAAAGAAAGAAAAAGAGACGGGCGGATAATGTAACTTTGCGATACCACGAGAATTCGCGCATATTGTGAGAGCTTTCGCAGATCGAGAGAAAACTCGATCAAGAGGAGTAAAGAAATCAGTCTTCCGACGAAAGGGAAGACAATATTTTCAAATCGCGTGTCAATATTCTTGTAATTGCACTCTCGTATATCAAACGCTTTAATCTCGTAATACGTTTATCAGATAAAATCGTAAAATGTTTTTGGCTTCACATTAAAAGAGAAATATTGAAAGGATCAAAGGATAAAATCCGTGAATTTTCATTCGCAAGCGGCTTCTTTATTCACATTTCTGTCCCGTCACACCGAAATACAATAGTGCCATGAAAATAGCATGTTTATCGCAATTTGCGGACTTTATCATTGTATCGCGGACCAGCATTGATTCGATTGATCTCTATTGATCAAATTGGCGCATGTAAATCGGCCCGAACATTACGCCGGAAAAACTTGGAAAATATAAGAAAACAAGAGAAAAAGGAAGCTCGTTTTTGAACACCTTCGATATCACATCGTGCAACTGTCTCCTTTCTGAACCATCATCCCTCTCTTCCTCCCTCACCTTCTTCTGTTGGCATCGAGTTACGACGGCGTTGTCGACGAGTCAGGAAATGGCTTGAACTTTCTAATGTAAAATGCAAGGCGCAATATTACCGGGTAAGACCACGGCCATTCCCGTCTCTTCCTCTCTTTCTTCCTTATCCGTTTCTTCCTTTCCTTTTCACTCCTCCTTCGACCCGATACGGTAAAACTTGGACTGTAAATCAAAGCCCCCAGGCCCTGATTCTCACATATTTTATTATTTCATAATAAAAGTTTGCGCAGTTCCGATACGAGGTAGAAACGAGTAGGGTAAGATATAACAACGCGGAGGCTTTACGATCTTACAAATCTGACGGCGAGATACTCCACCGATTTTTGTCCCTATCCAGCTTCTTTATGGGCGTCACTCGCAGCGGAAAAGCGGAAAAGTTCGATGAAGCGTTTCTCCTTGGATTTTCATATGGAGAATTGCATCCAGACCATACTGTCGGGCTATTGTCGCAATTGTTAAATATCTCACTTTGAAATTGCTTCTTCACTCATATAATCATTCGTAATTATACTTAATTATCAATTTATCAATGTAATGAAACGGCAAACAAAACTAAAAATTAATTATTTATTAGTCTATAAATTAGTATTGACTCAGTGTCTTGGATATTATAAAACGTGAACACATTGAAATACAGATCTTTATTTATCGTGCTCGATATTCCTAAGTTCTAGAAAACGAAAGTGTAGCTAGCTATAAAATATATATATGTACATGCGTGTACATATATATATATACATATATATAATTTGTCGACAATGCGTCTGCAAATTTGTAGGCGGATCGGTGCGGGCGCTGGTAATTGCAGCGTAAACATTTTCGCCCGCGCGCTGATTGCGAGACTCATTATTTCGGCGAAGGTACGAATCGAGAATCGCGCTCGACATTCGACGACTCGAAGACGCCGCCAACGACCCATTCCACCAGTCTTGATTAAGGCGAGGGGATGCTCTCATTATTGCTCATAATCAAGGCGCTACAATAAGGAGAGGCCACCGAGCGGGAAGATGCTCCCGCTCCGTCACGACAACATCCGCGCCCCTATTTCTCATCTCCCGGATATAAAGACCCGATCCTTTTATGGCAACCATACTCGCTATCACGCAGATTTCGTCCCGACTGAGAGATGAATACGAAAATAAAGCGGGACGTTCTATGATTAAGGAGTCGGCGATTCATTCGTAAAACTAGCTCCTTCATCTCCTCGCGGCTGTATTGAACTCGAAAATGCAACGTGTTCGTGGAATACGAAGCGCTATATCAGAATAGCGCGCAGAAATTTCGCGTTTATTTCGTATTCCAAATATCTGTATTCAGTTGGCACGTGAACTGATTCGTTTATCCGTACGGTGTAGTGAAATTTACATTCATTTTCAACGCTTAGCTAGCTACCTCCGCATCAAATTTTTAGAACGGAAGTCGAAAATTGGTGAATGTCCGTTACGTTTCTTCTTCACTCATGCCAACATATCGCGGAATGATTCTAACTTGCGAAATTTTATTTTTTTGGCATTAATCAGCCACATTCTCGGAAAAAATTGGCAAGTTACAGAACATAACAGATTATCGCAGAAATAACTCAAACATACTCATTGTCAGTTATAAATACTGAATATTCTTATCAAGTCTTAATTAATATTGGCACGTATAAGAAAAAAATTATGGAAGAATTTCTATTACTTAAAATTGATTTTTCTTTTTTCTTATATAATAGAATAAACAATTCATCTTTCAGTTATCTTAGCACTAGCTTCTTGTCACATTGAAAATTTCACAGTTTCACATAATCGTGCAATGATTGCATTTTACAAGAAATATTTTCGCGGCAAACGTAGTTTAGCATCTCCAAAAGATTGCCGAAGGCAATATAGAGAGAGGGAGAGGGACGCCATTACGCATCGGATTCTCAAAGCTGTACGAGGGTGCGTTTCACGTCGCTGGCATTTCTTAGCGAGGGCAGGCGATAATAAATCGCCACAATTTCGCAGGAAGGAACCCGCGGTGCGGCTTACATACGAAATGGTGCTCCACTTCCCTTTCTGGGCACCTGACAAATACGATACGTAGGTAGAGCTTTTCGGGCGCGACCCGAAAAGTACGGAAGAGATGCGGAAAGCAGAATGGTGAAAGGGCGAAGGGACTCCCGGTCCCTACGTCCAACAAATGAAGGCCGAAAGCGGCAACCTCCGTCGGATGATGGGTGCTCCTAATAGAGAGGGATTCCGTTCAATTATGTCTTATGGCGCCATTCTGTCTGTAATTCGCCGCGATTTTCAATGGGCAATAAGATTCATCCACGAGGCAGAGGAAGAGCGGCGAGAGACAGAGACGAAAGGTGGAATCAGTCGGACAGAATGATCGCGAAATTTGTATTGTATGATCGCGAGCGATACATTATCACCCGATCCGCGTGATAAATTCCGAACGGGGAAATTGTAGAGAGCAGAGATTATCCGCCGGCCAACCGCGGACACAAATCATGCGATTACACGATATCATCAACGAATCGAGAGATGAGACGGCACGGAAATTATTATCGCCATTATGCGAACTTTGAAAATGACAGCATGATTTACCTTCCGCTCGATAACGTTAACACGCGAGAACGCATGACAGATTCTAGTACCCTGATTTTTACTTTTTATCGATACGATCGCTGCTGAAGGAATTGTAATTTTTGAACTCGTGGCCTTGAGCTCCATGTAGTCGCGGGACCATATTGAATGCTTCGATTTCCGATTCTCCAGGTTCGCAAAATAATTTGCGGAACGAATCTTCGACTCACGGAAATCCACGAGTTCTTTCCGTTGTTTCATGGTTGGATCCTCGGCGAGGGGATATCGGCGTTTCGCGGTCGAGCGAACGTATGTATAAAGCAGCCTGGTTTGCAAGTACAGTTTCATCTAATCTTCTTGCATTTCCTTCGGTCTCTCTCTCCTCCTCTCTCTCGCGCGCGCGCGTGCTTTCAACCCCTCGCCCTCTTCGCCCATGCTTCTTGACGACTTAAGTACCTCAATTTGGTACGTTCGCTTAATCCCCTTCCCGGAGGACTCGAAGGGGGTAACAAAGTAAGGGAAGATGGCGGGAAGATAGAATGAGGCCGACGTCTGACGCCAGCGCAGCTGCGTGCTAAGCAAAATGCGAGATGTGGTAAAGTGCAGTTTGCAGTTCCGTTCGTCCCCGATGAAGCCTGTCAGCCAGTGGCGCGCAAAAAGCGGCTGACTCACATCTAAGAAACTTACATCTAATTAACAGTGATTAATTAACGTGCCACGCGTTTCCGCCTCATCGTTCTGTTCAGCAAGATACTACTGTGACGAGCTACTCGCTCTTGCCCTCTCCTTCGCTGTCACATGTATGATACCTCATGTCTATCTTGCAACCACGACGCTGTAACATCATGAAAATTTGTTTGCTGTAGGGCAGTTAAATCGGGAATTTCTAGAGTGATGTAAAAATAGAATGAAAATATTTAACGAAACCTCGATAAATATTTTATAAATATTAAGGATAAAGCCAAAATCGATAGCGATTCGTATTTTTTCCCTTAATGATATCAAGAAATGTTCAATCTTCAACTTATTTTCGAAATATCGTTTAAAAATACTTTCTCGATTTGCAATCCGCGAGATTTCGTCAATCAACATTTGTTAGTGTCCCTATAATGCATAATTCCTAATAACGTGTCATCGCGGTTGATCGAAAACGAGAAGATGGAAATAAGTTTCTGTTCTATCCGACAAAGTGTATGTACGTAGTCGAAATTACTACATCAGCATGTAGTAAATGCAGACGAGGTATCCTCTCTCCTATGTCTTTTTACTCCGACAACTTACGGTTATATAGGCACTCACTCGCGACATCCCTGAAAATTTATGACGGCATAACTCCACAAGGGGCGGCCGCACGAACACGAGACAAAAACGGATTTCAAGTGTTTTGTTTGGTGTGCAGCTTTGTAATCTACGCGCAGTTGTCTGTCATCACTCACGCACGAGCGTACATTAATGCATTGATTCCGGCAGGCGGACTCTTAGCAGCATTATTGTTGCATTCAGCAGCGAATAAATGCACTTCATGAATTATGAATTGTATATTTATGCTTTGCCATTCGTATAAAGGACTCGCAAGTTTCGCGACAAATTTCAAGGATATATTTTTCATCAAGTTAGAGACTGACTTTTGCTTGATAAAAATTTAAATCATGCCGTAATCTCAGAATTGTGTAGCGATGAAAAACTTGAAAGCATTTTAGTGACTTAAATGTGTAAAGAAGTTGAAATATCTTACTAATCCTTTTCAAACTCAAATGTCTTCAACTTAAAAGAATTGTTTAATTATATAATATTGAGAATAATTAATATAACAAACAAAATAAAACAAAAATATTCCATCTTTAAGATACAACCAAAGAGGATAAAATTTATATTTAGCTTGAAACTTTTAATGAAAGAGTATGTCATGTATACTATAACTATAGTTCGTGCACAAAGTCGCTTTTAGAACGCTTTGTTTATAGAATAGTTGGGAACATGCGCTTCTAATGCATTGCTCCCGTATTCCCCATACGCAGGATGTCACGTGAAACGTGTGATAATATCTGTCCGTAAATAATTCAGGGATTAGTAACGACGAATACCCAGGTGGCTCAAACGCAGCAGGACTGCAGCGCTGATCGATACCGAGGAGTAAGGGATCTCCCGATGTGTAGCTATATATGAGTTTTAGGGCGGCTATTAGAAAGTGATGGCTTACCAAGAGAGTTCGGACGCCTCGGAACCGCAGGTTCGCGGTTGGCACGGTAAATCAACAAGTTGATATCCGTTACTCGGCCCAACTGAGGCCACATCAGAGAGCGAGAAAGGCGAAGTGACGTGCAGACAGAGTGAGAAGGAGACAGAGAGAGAGAGAAAGAGATATAAAGGGAGAAAACAGGTAAAACCAGAGAGGAAGAGAAATAGACAGTGAGATAGACAGCCAGCTTGATAGACAAAAATAATGACTGTACGAAACGACAAAATCATCTTCAAAGCGCATAACCTGGTGCATAAACTCGCTCAATATTGCAGATACGGTAGCTCTCAAGACACATCTGGTGGCATAACATGCGATTTCCTGCAGTCGAGAGTGTTCCCAAAATATAAATATTATATAGCTCGAAATCGCGCGCCTTCGAAAAAGCGTCATCCTTTGGGAGCAAACTTGCTCCGGCAAATTTCAGGAACAACTCGGAATTGTTAATAAACTTGGAGACGTTGATATCTCTGGGGGGTTCTCGCGTGACGCGGTGAGAGGTTTAAAATTATATAGACTACGCGCCTATGAGCGCGGCGAATCGATACTTAATGAATTCTACATTGTTCCTCAAAGTTACGCGAGAGACTCCTAAAATATTGTCAGAATCGTAACAATTGCAAATGATGATTGATGAAGAAAAAACAACTATCATTTGTATATCTGATACCTATACAATATACAATAGACTGATATAATCGTAAAGTAATTCGTCTGGCCAAAGGCTATCTTTGTGAGTAATACAATATTCAAACGAACATGTGAATTTTTCCGATAGATCCATTATTGGACTACTATCTAGATATCTAGAGTTGCTTCGTGGCACAGATCGGTAACAATTTTTTGTTACAATAAAAAATAGTTATGTGCATATCCGATTGCGGTCAAGCGTTACGTAAGAAACTGAAAGATGACGGATATTTCGGGCTTGTCATGAGAGCTTCAAGAATAGTTCAATCAGTATCGTGGTTGGCGAGAGGAGAGTTTACCTCCAGACTCTCACAGTACAGTACGGTACGTAATAACATATTAATCGATGATGAGCTAGTACATCCGAAGAGGCCATAACGAAAGCTCGGTAACTCGAGTCTACGAGGTGCAGTAACACGCGGCGGACATTTATTGGACACTAACTTCCTGTCCGGAACAGGTCTGCATGTGAGTCGACTAGTAATAATCGTTACTACTGATCCTCTCCTCTTTCAAGGAGCGATTTAAAAGTCTGTCGCACTCGATGGCAGTCAAAACCACCGCTCGTCCGTTCATTTTACCTTTGTTTTATCGTTTTCCTAACTCTGAATCGAACTGAATTCACTAAACTGGGCACTAAGAGGATTTTACGTCTAACGGCACAATCCTTCCTCGACAGGATTATCATTTTTTGAGCAGCTGTACACGTCCATTTCATGATATCATTCGGAAACTTTCGCAGCGTGATTCCTTATCGTGGGAGTGGTGGTGGAAGCGAGTCCGCGATCGATTATCGTATTAAGAAGCGCGAAGGGTGCCGATATCGTGCGTTGAAGGGGAAACCAATTGGACGATAAGGCGATCCGTGGCAATCGCGACGTGAAATCGTGACTCGGGCGACGAATCGAGCACGAGAGAAATCGCGCTTCGAGGAACGGCGTGGTTATCTGGCCGCGTCGATCGCTGTTTCGGAAACTTAGATTATGGTCGTCCCGGCAGAAAGCGATTAGGTTCACGGTACGCCGGAGCGCAAATTGGTTCGCGAGTGGTTTGCTTGATTTATTGCCGTTTCAATCGACAACCGGATCGCTACGTAATACACGCCTAATTACACGGTAAGACGTTAGTTGATAGCCGTCTTCGTTGCTTCGAAGCTTGGTATATCGTTAACCGTATCAAGGAGATAACTCACACGATATCCAGTATCGCCGACGTTATGGAGGTGCGTAAATCCTGCACTCGAGCGACTTTCATGACAGAATTATTAAATGATACGTATGAACACCTATAATCGCTTTTATCACTTCGGAACTTGGACCATCGCCGCCATCAAAGCGGAGTGATTAAGATCACTACAAGCCGAGGAGCCTGAGATTAATACCGGCACCTGCACTCCACCATATCGATTTATTGGTGTTCCAACTGGCGATTGCTGCTGCACATAATAAAATATACTTGGTCGAAATATATGGTCTGCCATAATGATATATCTGTAATAATGACAGACTTGATGGAATTGGAAATTCAATAGTGACATTAACTGGCAGTTCAAAATAGAACAAATAGTTTGAGTAAACAAGATTCAACGAATCCACTAGTAGCGGACATTAAGGGCAATTATGGTCAGCATTGCATCGTTTAAAATTATAGCTATTAATCTACAAATATCATGTTATTTTTCTTGCAAAATGTCGGGCGTGCTCAATATAAAATGAATTTACTCGATAATGTGACGACAAGTGGATAACGATATTGTCATATAACTGAATGTAACACGATTACGTTTATCTTATTCTGAAATTATTTCTGTATCACGGTGAATATATTAAAAGACAAAATATTATAAAAAATTAAAAGAAGAAGATAAGATCATAAGGTGGTAAATTAAAAGTTACAAGCGAGTATTATGTTACAAGGAAATTAACTGCAAAGTTTTAACGATAAATCTCAACGTGAAATGACCTGTTTTACAGCGCTAGACCATGTTAAAGACACCGTTGTCGTCAATGTCGATGACATCCATAAAACCAGTAATCAAAGTTCGATTAAAAATTAAGCGACCGTAATATTAATAATCGCACATAACCACGAAGACTGACTATAAATCTACAAAAATTAATTATTACATGACTTTAACGTTATATGCGTTATACACGCTAGATTTTTATATGAAATAATCTACTTTGTAATATGAGATTTACATACATGCAATTATCAAGAATATTTGACATGGATGCTTTATCGAAGTTCGACGATATTAAAAATAAAATAATCGTGATATTATTAATAATTCAGCACAACTAAGAAAAATGCGATTGCTGTCTAACGGAATTAGTCGCGAGAGTTGAACGCTATGAAGCGGCATGCTGAATCGGAACATGAAGCAAGCCGTACGAGCGAAACGAGCTTTACAATGTTAAATCGTAGAAATAACCGTTATCGTTATCGTCCTGGTGCTCCTCGTAAAACGTGCCATCAAAGTTTGATGACATTAAAAATAAAGTAGTCACTTCGTTCTCTCTCTTTCTTTCTCTTTCTCTGGCAGCCCTCTCGGTATCGATCACCGAGATTCCGCGTCGTAAATACATCGCGGGAAACAAACAAAAGTTCGCGGAAGTTTTATGTGCCGACGTCGGGGGGAGGGCAAAGGTGGATGGGGCGCGACCGCGCGAGGGAGGTTGGAGAGAGCGCGAAAGTCTGACTCTCTCGCGTATCCATTTACAAGTTTTAAATCGTTCCGCCGGCGTGCCTTTTGAAAGAAACCTTTTACCTTTACTCTCAATGTACGATAAAATTCTGAAACGCGTTCGCCGGCCGCCGCGCGGCTTTTAAACGTTAACACGCGTACGCTCGGTACAATGGCGGGGTCGCATTATACTCGAGAATCGGAGGGAGAACAAGCGGTATATAGGAAGAAACAAGGGGTTGAGACGAGTGCCGCAAAGGGGTGAAGAGGGAGGCACACCATGGCCTCCGAGTGGAAAGAGGGCGGCGGTGAGAACGGAGAACTGTTCTCTCGCCCGTCGTCGCCCGCTACTTCGATTTCTTTGCACAAGACGGAGTAGAATTGCACCAACAAGGATAAAAATCTTGTTTCGTGCGGTGCACGGTTACCTGTATTGACGCAATTTTACCCCATCTAATTGTACATATTTGCCCATCGCGTAATATAACACGTAAATATCTTCAGCGCAGGCTTTTTTAACGTTTGCGTAGTCCTAATCTGTTGTGTAACGTTGCTTTTTATCCTCTACCTTACGATTACCTCTTTTTATCCTCTATCTTACTTTTATCCTCTACCTTATCTACTGATAGTAATACTGATTAAAAATGTTGCATATCCCTAAAACAGGTTCTTTTTACGGCAAAGTTCCCAGTGATAAATACGCATTTGTGCCAAATCAGCTATCAATAAGCGAGAGTTAAATAATTTATCATTTGATATGAATTATTAATCAATTCTGACGGTGACTTAATCAGAGGTATTATATCACCGGTATTGTTTAGAGTAATGAAAGGGGCACGGCAGCGCCTCTCTCACCTCATCGATTCGACATAATGCATTTCAGCAACGTTCACGGGACCGTAAATAATCTTTTTCGCTGTAACCGTTTCGCTTGCCGATTTGCGCGGCTTTTATGAAATCTGCAAGATTCGATTTGCATCTTCGTTGAACGAATAAGGGATACTCCGTAATCTCGCGATGGCGAGGGTACTTGCGATGATAATTCCATGTGGTCGGGTCGCTTATGGGTCATTTAAGAAGCTCTCAGAGGCCACGGGTCGAAGGGTATATCTGGAGGTGTGCTTTTTATTGAAATGAACGCATCTGGCGTCCAGCGAAGGGTCGTCCAGCTGAGCATGCGTTTTTTCCCGCCTCTTGTTCGACCCCCTCCGGGACCGCCGGTCGCCCGGCGAGAGCGGTTACATCCCTTTGAACGTCAGTAGCATGGTGCGAAAATGGAGCTTCGCGGGGAGACTACAGTCCGGTCACAGGGGTAAATATCCTTATGAAAATTCGAACTCGATCGGGGGTGGAGCGACCGTCACTCGCGATTTATTGGATCGCCCGCGAATCGCTGACCGTGCTCTCACCTTCGCCCTATTCTTCCCCGGTCATCCTTCGTCGCTTTTGACACCAAAAGAAAAAGAAGTGACCTCCTCGAAAATGGCAAGTAGATCGCTTGACGCTCGGAACGATTAAGGACATACGAGATTTCCTTCTGCTAGAAACGTCTTGAGACCTTGTTCGCTTTGGAATATTTCGAAAATGATCTCATTCTCTGCAGAGCGGATTATATTCCTTTATTGTGTCCTAAAGGAAGACGATTTCTTAATATCTTGCATGATATTACCGCGCTTGGAAAGACGTGCGTTATCAAGGAATGTCAACGGCAGGTCCACGTTGCTGGGGTGTTGTACTACGTTCGCGGGGGTGGAACTGTTAAAGTGACGGGGAGTAAAGAGGGAACGGGGTAGAGTAGTTAAATGTTACCGGTGTCAGGACACAGCCTTTGTGTTAGGGGAGTGCTTGGGCTGCGTTGGAGTTAGCTAGACTGGCAGAGTACTATAAATTACATAAATGAAGTAAGCCCCTTCCGCGCTCAAACGGACGTCTTGCCAAGTTTATAACTTAATCACTCGTGCTACCCGTGGCAGAGGAGGAGCTTAGGTGGATGAGAGGATGCGAGAGACGTAACAGAACGGTCGAGATGGGAGTGGGTATGGTAGTACACCGTAGACGGATAGCACGGTAGATGTAAGAGAGAAAGAATCCGGCTGGAGAACAAGCCCAACGATTAATGATGTCAGCGTTGAATAATTGAATGTGTCGCGCACATATTGCCTCGGCGTCGGCAAGTTTTCTTCTCGAAGCTAGTAGCTCCAATCCGGTTAATTTGGTAATTAAGAGCACGATATTTATCGCAAACTGTATATGAGACTCGATGAAAGTTTCATCAACTTTCAATCTTTTATTATTCGATCGGAAACGTCGCTTTCAAGGCTATTAGAGATAAAAACATTGTAAATTGTGCAGAAATTATCTATCGATTCTCTCGACAAACTTCAACAGTATCGTAGTTTATGCCGATTTCAGAGAGGTAGATTAAAGTCACATGGATCGCTTACATTTCAGATGAGCGTCCGTTTAATTACGAGTCACCAGTTTCGGCAACCGCTTCACTGCGGAAGTACTAACTCTTGGTTATCTTAAGCAGCATCGCGTTCTGAATTCGTACAACTCATGCTCACCAGATATCTCAAGCCTGAATTACCAACTAGGAGAGAAGCGCCGGCGCGAGGCAAGAGCGAGATTAAAATCGCCCGGAGAGCAATGCAAAGTTTTTAATAACCCTTGATGCTTGATTAAGTTACGACTCTCTTCGCCGGCTCGCTGTCTCTCCTTCCCGCTGTTCGTCTTCGGCTGAAATAAATTTCGCGGAGATTTCGCTTAGACCGCGTTCGAGCGGTACGAGGGAAGAAGCGAGGCTCGTTTGCTCCGTCGGTTAAATTAATGGAAATCTAGGTGGTTTCTTATTCCTGCGAATATGCAGTCAAATTTGGAAGCTCGCGTCCTCTTGCCGATACTGATTATCCCAATTTGAAATTATATACTATAAATTATACATAATAAATGCAGTTATTAAATGCGGATATCGAATATTAAATACTTTAATATTCATGATATGATAGACAATTTAGACTCTTTAGCATCTAATGCGATATGCATATGCGATATATTAACCACAAGATAGTAATTACAGTCTAGACTTTGGAAAATAGATAATACCGTTTATTGACGAGTGATTGTACTGCTTAAATTTTCATATTAGACTAATGAGAACTTTATGAAAATAACGAGTACTTATGTATTTTCTTCCAGGCTTTGGATTCGTCACATTTCAAAGCGAGGATGTCGTCGACAAAGTCTGCGAGATCCATTTCCACGAAATCAACAACAAAATGGTGAGTCACGCCGTTAGAAAAGTCTATTCGCAGAGTGCTCCCCTTGCTTTATCTACGTATCTGCAGAGGTCGTATCAAAAGGTATTTGCCATCTGCTTGCTGTCTGCAGATACGGCGTCGGGCAGAATTAATTTTCCGTATAATCGAGAAGGTCCATCTCTCCGTTATTTGCATTTGACACGCATGTGGAGTACACATGCAGAACTGCTGGAAATGGAAGAGCTGACCGTGGATCCTCTAGCAAGAATACTCTGTTTACCTTCCACTATAACGGGAAGCTCTCCCATACTCTTCAAGCATTTTCTTGATGCCATCTCGTATCAGTAATAATCCAAAAGTAAACTCGCCGCACGCGATCAAGTCAATGGTTATTTTTTACCCAACGTCGCCCTCAGTAGCTAGCTATCTCTTAACCAAACGTTTAGGAAAAGTACTTTTACTATTTTTAGCGATGAATAACAGCTACCTAATGTTTAACAGAAGAAACGAGCAACAGAAAATAATAATAGTGTTTCCATCCAGCCTTAATCCCTCCTCAAGAATCCTCAAGAATGTCCCACGCCATTTGTCGCGATGAGCGGTAATTAGCGCAGTCCTGTTAGACAGGTACGAAGCACCTCTCGACCTTTCTCAATCATCATCACCCTCCCCCCTCCCTCCGCACAAGTCCCACCCTCGAAAGCCGGTCTCTCGACGCTCAACCCGTCCCCGTCACCTCACCTGGTCTGTCTGAAATTTCAAGGTCGAGTGCAAGAAGGCACAGCCGAAGGAAGTGATGCTCCCAGCGAATCTGGCGAAGACGCGAGCGGCCAGCAGAGGCGCATACGGTGAGTTGGTGATGGTCGCGACACCCACCCCCGCAACTTATCGCTACGCGCCGTACCCCCTGCCGACGGCGGCCGCCGCCGCTGCGCATGCAGCCGCGGCGGCTACTGCCGGACCCCCTCACCACCATTTGCTGGCCCCGATAGTCGCAACCGCTGCTCCGAGTGCGGCCGCTACCTACCAATACGCGGCCGGCGCGGCCGCACCTACGGCCGCCGCCGCCGCCAGCACCGCCGCTGCGGTTTACGACGTGAAACGCGCGATCGCCGCGGCGGCCGCAGCCGCCGCCGCGGCCTCTTACCGGCCGCATCCGGTCGCGGCCGCGTCCCGCGCCGCGGCACTAACTTACTCCATGAGCGACCTGCTCGGCGTGCAGGGCCTCGACATGGGTGCCGTCTACCATCCGATACCTACGATCGGCCTATGACCTACGATACTCACGCCCCTCTCGCGGCCACAGTAACCGCCGCTTGTGCCGGAGGGTTTATTGTCGCGTCCGATTATATATTATTATTATATCATCAATTTCGTTCGGTTTCAATCGATTCGATCGGCCGTTTCTTTTCGCGTCGTTTCTTGTCTCTGCGACGAACTCCTTGCCGGTCTTCTTTGTAGTATTGCTGTACTGCGATAGATTTACGGTTCCGTGTGCCAAAGGACGATATAGCAAGTTCGCGATATATCGCGAATGCGATATTCTGTTTTTCCTTCTCGGAGATCGCATTTTGATACGTGCCAAAATTAGATTTTTTGGATAGATTTAGATCATACGAATCGCGAGGGTTGAAGCGCCATCAGTTTATGGCGTTTATGTAAAACAAGTGTGCACTTTATCAGGAATTTATTCAAGAATCAACTGGCCAAAAGCGTCGACACGTTGTTTACCATGTTTTTATTATATTTATTGTTAACTTGTAGATTCCAGTGGAAAACTAGTCTCTTATAACATGAGTTACTTTCTTTAATGAAATATAGTCGATTTTTAGAAACGGAATTTTGCGCATTCCTCGATTGAGACTGTTCTAGCCTTCGTTTCGAAGTAAGGTAGCCAACGAAAAAAATCGAAAGTATTAATTATCGTAGATTGATTAGTCATTGAACGACCGGACGTGATAGATATGAATATCGAAAAGTGCAATACCGTAGATTAGGATGACCGCTCGTTCTTGTTTGCCAGTTCGAAATACATATCGAGAACGCGATATCTCCGCGGATCCTGTTCGCGGATGGCAATGTTCGGCAAAACTGTGATCGTAGAAGCAGAAGGGAACGCGTTAGCGAATCGCAGATTTACTCGACGTAGTAGTTACCTATGGGGCCTCATTTTCTAGTAGTGAAAAAGAAACGTAGAACGTGTAGCAACGAGAGACAAACGAACGTATCACAAAAGACTGGTAGTTACTTCGTAGGTAATTAGTAACGGCAGGTAGTAGGACAATAAAAACGAAGTGTTCAAATGTAGAGAGAAAACGAACCGAAATGTTCCAGTTTTGCTCAATAGTAAGCCGCCGTCACGTCCAACGTATCACCTTGGGGAATTGTCTCTTTCAATTCATGAATTCATAAATTTTACAGATTCGCAGAGTCCAAATAAAATGCACGGTGCGCGAAACAACTTCGTCATTTGCGATAACATGTGAAAATCTCTTTGCTTATTGATAGAAAGCGTTGCTCAATATAAAAATAAAATGTATAAAAATCTTGAGATATATCTTTGAACCATCAGAAAACAATTGTCTATTTTTGAGTTGTTGAACATATGGAATACATCTATGCATAAATTAAATGACTATTGTTTTACGTAACTTCTTTAAATATCCTTAAATCAAAATTGACTCCATAAGTAAGTGACGTCGAAAGCTTATAAAAAATTCTTTAAAAATTCAAGATGTTATATGTTGTTAACGTCGAGTAGTATTGAAAGTCAAGTTAATTATTAAAACATTAATGTACAACGCGCGATAGACATCTTTACTAATAAAAATAAGCAGGATGGACGAGTAGTAACTGTACAAGTCTAATTAAGTTTCGATCATCTACCAACGTCAAATAATTAAGTTCTCGGCGTCCGTCACACTCTTGCCGTTAAAAGCATTTCAATTAAAACGCTGTAGAACTTAATGCCGATATCGAGCCTTCAGCGAATGAAGGTGCAGAAGTACGGGAAATCGGAGGGCAGGTACTCACCTATCGTGCGACGAATTTCAGGTCACCCCGACGGGGAAATGAGACGACAACTCCCCGATGGGGACGGTATGTTCGCGCGGCGGCTGTCAATTCGTTGGTAGAACCTAGTTGAAGTATTAGCGACGCGAAATTCTAACCGTAGAGAAAATGGCCGTCTGCGTGGTTATGCGACGAGACCGGGTGATAATTAGGTGCCGCGATGATAAAAATGCAGAGAGGGTGGACTGTCGCGTTTCGTGGCGTATTTTCGAACGTCGTCAAAATGACGGGACGTTTTTTTCAGACGGGGCGGCTTCGCTCGTCCCTCGCCGAGCGTGGCCATTGATTACGCGAATATTTTATCAGAAAACAGAAATAAAACAAAAAAGAGAAAACATTCCCAGGTAGCGGCCGCGTCGCGTGTGCCGCTCGCGACACGGCGAGCGATAATTGAAGGAAATCAATTAGTGGTGATGCCGGCAAATTGCCGGCGATGCGGCGGGAGGGCGGTTAGCGCGACGGGAGCCTCGCAGCAAATGGTTGGCGACACGTGCACTACTTCTCATTTGTCGCGCCTTCCGGAATATTTTTCGCAAGTGACTTCATGAAATTTCATAATGTCGAAGCAAGAAGGAACTCAGTGTTCTAAACGATATTAAGGCTCAGAACGAGAGACACGAGCTCAGCACTATCTATATGTATATACATACATACGTGAATCTATATACATATATGTATACGTATATAATATACTTATATTCTGTACTTGTACGGGAAGTCCGAAAACTGACGGTATATATGTTTTGTCAGGAAATATGAAATAATATGAAGGCTAAATCGGAAGCAGGAAATTAAACTGTTCCACGAGAAAGGAAAACGTAAATAAATACCGAGACTTGTGTTTAAATAGACACATGGATGCTATTATCGTTTAAAGTTGATGGTTAGGATAAATAATAGCTCTTGATAAAGTTACAACGGATTCAGAGCGATACGTACTATCGGTTTCCGGACATCCCGTATAGTTACGTACCTAACGATCCATTATAGATTACGCCAGACGATATATACGTTATATTGTTTTGTATCTTACCTATTTGGTAACGCCATAGCATTTGATATTGATATCGATATATTTTGTGAGAAAGCCGCATTATACCTTATAGTTTTCTGTAATAGATCAAACAGATATACATATCGGAACCTATATATATATATATATATATATCTATCTATCTATCTTATAAATATCTAGGTAATTAGGTAAAGATTTGTGTTGTTACCAGACCTTAGACATTATTGAGACTCTAGGCGCTCTAGGTTCGATTAGTTAGAGCGAGAATCTGAGTTTTGGGCGAATTAATATACTATGTACACGTTCCTACCGTTGAGACTACTAGTGGACTCTAGCTTTTGGGAAGTCACTATGATATCGTTAGCTTAGACTATACTTTAGGCACTTCTTCGCGGAGGAATCCCCTTTTTAGCCGCGCTCCCTTCGATCGATTTCTCGACTCGAAGGATTGCTCCCACGGAGGCGAAATTTCGCCCTCGTATCGTAACATTCCCAACTTGTATTACTTCGTTACCGTCAAGTTATTCATCCTGGGAATCTTTTATTCCCGGAGAGAAGCGCCTCGCGAGAGGCAGCGCGCGCGTTCCTCCGCGAAGAATACGCAGCGGCTTCAAAGAGACCTATTACATTGTACCTATTACTTAACGAGCTACGTTACATAGTACATTTATATTACGTTACACGTAATATTATACCTCTCTCTATAGGATACATACTAAATATATATCGTACGTATACCTGTCTATACCTATGCCTCAGCCCTCCGTATCCTGTTCCTGTTACTCTCTATTCGTTACATGGTACTTAACTCTTCTTAAGGCAAATAGCACCGTTTCTAGCTTGACAATAATGTGTGAGACGTGTGTCCTAGAGAGTACGTACTTAGCCCGAGAGGCGCAACACACAATGTCAATTTCGTAAGTAGACCAGACGCTGAAGGTGCGGTCTCGTTGGCCCTAGTGATACTTCGGCTTCGGCTGGGCTTCGGATTTTGGGTTTCACGGGAATAACAACCGACGACGTCACGCACGCACGCACGCATGCACGATTTGTAACGGAGGCGCGGAACGGACTTGACCGGATGCACCCCCGATCCGTACACGGCCACGCGAACGTTCTCCTACCTCATCCCATCCGCCGCGACGTGACGCACAACACAGGAGGGAAAACATAAAATTCTCGTAAGAGTGTCTCAATGAATTCCACGTTGCCGAAGCCATCGATGTGACGTAAACGTTAATCGACCGGCAAGCCGATCGTAAACTCGAGCCAAGTGACAGGCTTTATGCGCTACTCGGAACTACGAGAGACTGTTAATGTTAATGTCGTACGTAAATGTCTGCTCTACGTGAGATCGATACGTCGCATCATGAGAAAGTACCAGGGTGTATACGTTAGACGACACGTAGAAGGCGCGCGCGTAATTCGCGCGCGAGTATTTATGTAGTATCGTCGAGGTTCATTCACGTGTTTCCGATGAAGCGACGACAAAGATACATATCTGCATTATGCTGCAAACACGATTCCATGAATATGCGAGATAGTGCTCGATCTACATGCAAATCTTATTGTAGCTCGGAAGTGTGTTTAGAGAAAGCCGTTGTAAGACAGAGAGAGAGACAAAAAAAAGAGAGAAAAAGCAAAAATGATAGTAAAAAAAGTACCATTGAGCGCTTGACGTAATCAAAACCAGCCTGGTAGAGAGACTTTAGGTACGGAATTACTAATACTATTAATATGTATCAGTGTATATTTTAATGGCTAGAATAAACGCTCTTATACTTTTTCCATCTGCGTAATATTGTGAGAGCAACGTCGATATGGACACTAGCATAGTGAGTCAGTAGTGTAGTATTGTGTCGGTGTTTTTTTTCAATATTGTATCGTCGATATAAATGTGGTAGTGGGCGTCGATACTATGCCATGCGAAGTAAAAGCAAAAATCGAGCGGCGTCAACGACGTCTCGATCATATAATTTGCATGATCATTCGGCATCACTGTTGAATTCGAAGGCACAGGTTGCGCCTGCGACTGTGAATTGTGTGTGGCATATTACCGATCCTTAGTCGATATCTAATAAGCTATATAGAGAGCCTAGCAAATATTACTTAACGGTAAATAATTAACCAATACCTTTGGAGGCTACAATAACCATAGCTCATAGGAGGGTTTATTTTGTCGTAGATTGGAAACACCTCGGTCGCGCGTAGTTACCTAGTACCTTGTCATACAGTTTAGTCGATGCGCTATATAGTCGATGCGATTATACATATATACATAGTGAGAATCTTAGTTGTGTGGTCTTTTGGATTAGTATCGAATTATGAAATTTCATGGATGCCTTGACTCTTTCTGTCACTTTTTCTTCCTCTATCATCTTCTTTTCTTCCTCTTTCTCTCTCTCTCTCTTTTTTCTCTATCTCTATCTCTTTCTCTTTTTCTCTATCTGTCTTTCTCACATACATTCTCTTACTCTGAGATTAACCTAGAAGGCTTCTAATCCTATTTCTTATCTTCTTTTCTTTTTTACGTTCTCTTTATCGTTTGGACCTATAGTCAATCAAGTTATACTTAAGTCGTTGATCCCGACGAATTTCTGCAACGCTTCGCTTCATATTACTTAACTTATCTCCATGTACATATTCTTAAATGTCTACGCCTACCTACGCCTGCTTGAAGAAAAATATTGGTCCCGCAGTTATGTCAACTTTGCGGGAATAATTGACACGCGGAAACTTCCCTTCCCGCGTGAAGTCCGGTCTCGAATTCCCGACGAGCGATCGATATCTTTCTTCGTACGTAGTTGCAGAAATTTTGATGGAGACTCGTTATGCACTAACGAACATGCAATACGAATGAAGGAAAAGAGTTAAAAGAATTTAAAGAAAAGAAGGGAAAATGAGTAAACTCAATGCGTCGGTGTAACCCCGAATCCCCGTATTAATCGAGTCTATTTCTTTTTATAGATTTTATGTGGTCCCTGGGAGCATTACCTGATGGTAAGTATGAAATATGTATGGATTTATATCTGGAAACCTCGGTGCTTATTGACGGTTGCCATTATATTATAGTGGACATAGACAGGATAATGCTATGTATCTCTTTCGGGGAAGGAAGGAGGGAAAGGACAACCTTGATGCATTATCTATGTCTATTTCATCGTTCTAACGTATACTTTATCAATTGTCGATACGAATTACCTACAAGCATTAAACTTTATCAGACTAGTCCCTTAATCTCATCAATTTTGATGTTAATGAAAATGCAATCAAGTTAGCATAACAGGTATGGCTATAACGAACGGATGAAACTTGAGAGGTTTAATTCTATTTGTAGACTACATTATCGTTTCATCGTTTCACATGTTTTCAACGAACCACTTTTGATTATACGTAATCTTTTGTGAGATATTGAAGAAGCATGTCAGAATTTGGGATCTTTAATAATCGACTTTTTACTTTTAATCGAAAATTAAGTGTAACAGTCTTTTTCTACAAAAAGGAATCTGGCAGTGGTTATTTCTGCTGTCGTTATTTCCATGTCCTCTTAAGAAATAGTTTTCTATTTTAAAACTTTAAGATACAAGTTGTACAGCATACACGTACATATACGCAAAGCGGTATAATTATAGAATCAAAATTATACATATAACAAAAATCCAAAGAAGACATACAATTATAAATTATAATAGACGGTACAACAAGATACAAAACAGAATTAGTGAATCCTTAGTACCTCTTTTCACTTCATTGTCATTCGGAGGTAAATCGTGAGCAATTACGCGATATCAACCGAAGCAACGAGCGCGTTCGCACCCAAGTAACGACAAGTACAACGGAAATTTTCGTTATGTTCGCAGGTTTCCCAGCGGCGGCGTACGCGGCATACGCGGCAGGCCGCGGCTATTCTGGGTACCCTAGTTTCGGATTACCCTACCCGACAGGTAACCACCTTAGCCTTAACCACCTTAACCACCACAATGCGGCCCACATCGCGCCCCTGAACCTGAACTTGAACCTCATACAGGCGCAGCCCGCGCCCCATCATAACCCGCCCACCCCGACACCGCTCTTTTACCATCCTAATCTGGACCTCTACAACGCCATGCCTCTGTGAACTAACTCACCACCGACTAACGGTGCCGACCCGAGCTGTGCGCGCACTTTAACTAATCGCTACACGCTAACTGATTGCGCTGTTATCACCCGATCCCACCGCGAGGAGAGAGCGTGTCGCAACGCGATCACCATGCCAGGCCAGAGATAGCCCCCCATGCTTGCCTCATGGGGAGACGCGGCTGATCTCGAGAACGCATGGCAGGACCATGCGGATTAGCTAGCGTGCTCCTCTCGAGGATCGCGCACCTCGTCGCAGAGTCGCATGCTAACGTAGAAGATACCCCATCGAGGGGAGTCGCTAACCCTCGAGCTTTCAACGACGCTGAATCTGGACGACGCCAGTAGGTTCCCGGCCGAATGCGCAAAGCGATACACTCCTCTTTGAAAATGGATACGGGACGACAATTCCTGCTTCAAGTGCACGGACGAGTCCTGTTTGAAGCGCGGGGAGAGCCGTCGCGCGGAATCCCGCGCCGCTCTGAACTCATGGCGCGGAGATAGAAGTGGAAACGGGAACGCGAAAATAATACCGCGCTATGAGAGATTTCGTCCTGCTTATAGAGCATTCGACGATAAATTATGAATGACGAGCTGGTGTCTCGATATCGACTCGCTTTTCCCTGCGAAAGGTCTGTACATTATCGGAGCGCTTACGCGATGCTTGTCGCGCGATGCCGGTTTCACGTATTTTTTTAGAACGAGAACGTACCGCCGGTCAATAACGTGTAATGAGAATCGTACAAATCGATGCAAGTCACTATATCGAAGTTTTCCCGTCGTTTTAGGGCCGGTGGGTTACGTGAAGACAGATTTGTTACCCTTGATACGTACCGACGAACGTTTCATTCTGTTCCGCACACATTCGTATATTAAAATTATCGAGATATTCGATGGATTTCACAACACAGCCATTTTTGCACGTTATTTCCCTCCCGTGCTCTTTTAGATAACTTTTCCCAAGGAACAATGGATTCCATAGAATATAAATAATCCATTCTCTTTCTCGTTCCGTGGTAGACAATAAATCACCGGGTGTTTGCGAAAAAGTGGCGTTACCCGTGGATTCGGAATTTATTGAGCTGTTACAGCCGCGGTGTACCATTGACTCTCTTTCTCTGTAGCCGGGGAGAGGCCATAATTTTTCAAGAATTCAAAATCTCGAAATTCTTCTATATATGCGAACGTAGGAACGGAAGATGCGCGTGGAGGAAAAAATATTTTATGTCAACTGTTAGTTGTTGAATAGTTCGCGGAGTTATTCGAGCGATTTCATTTAATTTGCAGGTATATTACCCTTCAAATACTTCGGTGTACCACCGCAGGTGAAATCAATCATTCCTTTCAATAACGAATGTATCCCAATGGCAATATCAATAAAAACAAATCTCCAGTTGAAATTTGCCCCGAATTTGCGAACAAAATGCCGTTAAATACCGAAATAGAACAAAAGACAATACTTTTACTTTTAAAACATTTATTATTAATCGAGACTGCATAGCGCATGAAACCAATCTTCTATTTTTTATGAATACATATCGATATTATTTCAGAAAATATAATGTCACCAAAATTGAGTTCGACAAAGCTGTTTGGCTCGGTCAACGGATTGTGAAATCGATCGCGATATAATAAAATGTGCGGGAACGATGAGGGAAAAGGGACAGCGAGCTAAAATGTCATTGTTGATATCTGGCAGGGGTAACGAGTACGTATCGATTGACAATGATACGTGAGGGAACCGCATCGCGGTCCACTCCGACACACATACACATTACACGTTACAAATGCACACTCACTCACACACACACACACACACACGTACATGCACAGCGCGTCGACTTACACATATACTGTGGCGATTAATAGGGTACTCGCGGAAAATGAACACATCCATCTTTCGATATCGATCCATTGAAATCGGAGCGGAGGATAACTCGTAGACGAGCCTTTCGAGGTCAAGCCTCCTTCACATCGTGAAATGAAAATCGCAGATGCGTTGCACTTGGAAAATAGACACAAGGAGGATCTCTCTTCCGCCCTGATTGGTATTGCGATTGCCTGTAACGCTCGACGGTCAAAAATAATGAGCCGATAGCTTACCTTCACGAATTATCAAACTTTATTCCTATCGACTTGCCTGATTTTATTTCTCATCATCAACTTTCCGCTTCTTTTAGTGGCATCAGATTGTTATTTAAGTTTTTACTGATATTGACTCGTTATTATCTCGTAGATTGCTATTTGTTTTAGCTACGTAAAATCTAACATTGCATACATATTTCGCCGATGTAATAATACATGCGTGTAATATCGGACTTCCGCGCAGCCGAGAACCGAGAGTTAAAATAAAAACCGATATAAAAGGTTATAAACTCTGTTATATTAACTTTGAAAAATATCTTTTCTGATATTATTTCAGGTTTGTACTAAATACTATATTCATGACAGAACTGTCCTTAATACGTGCAATTTCATACGTGCAGTTGGAAATTACATTTTGAGTTAATTTTAACTTGATAGAGCAGAAGCTCGGTATTCATCTCGTTTGAGAGCTTTTCGAGCACGAGCAATCCCTCATTTATTTTTTACCGCAAAACGTCGTTTATTTCAGCTTTATTTCAGCTCCGATTGTGAAACATGGACCTGAACTTTTCGTAGCTACCGCATTTCTCTAAGAGCTTTGTCCTGACGTTCATCAGGAGGTTGCACACAATCGTCGCTCTCGCGCGTTATGCCCGCCTGTCCTCGTCACTGCCTGCTTGGTGAATGTACGCACGTTTTGTTTCATGTACTCAGCGAAAGGCGATTGCGATCGAAGCTACATACACCCTTCTGTCCCTCATAATTCTAACCCTCGCATGCGGTTCACCGCTCCTCTGTGTCAAGCATGTAAAACGGTAATAACGCGTCACGTCGTTAACGTCGGACAAACTGCGACCGGTGCCCCGCCGTCACGATCACCAGATTAATTAGGGAGATAGCATCGCACTCGGCGATATCGCGCCAGATATGCAATGAATGCGTCGAGAGAGATAGAGAGAGAGAAAGATTTCTTCCCGGCAGGGGATTGGAACCTACGTGCCGAAGCACGTCGATTCTTAGAGTAATACACGGGGAAGAAAACTCATAAATAATGTATAATGTTTTTCGGACGTTGGCCCATCTCTCGAAAAAAGCCTGTCCTCCTCCGGCACTCCTTCTCACTCTCACTCTTTCTCTTTCTCGAACCGATCACGATTCCTCCAGGGATGTACTCGATGCTTCCACGATCGTTTCCAATTTCCCTCGACACCCGCTACTTAACGCATTTGAATAACTTTTCGGGACCACCCCCGAAGAGAGTCCACCTTTTCCCACCTACATCCACCCATCCTCGATCTCCCGACTTGTGTGCGTGTGTGCGTGTCCTATTGCGTACAGTTCACGAGGCATGGTGGTAGAAGGAAAAGTGGATATCATCCGCAATGATTGATCGCCATAGAGGAGAACTCCCCGCCACTCCCTTGGTCCGCCTTTCCCGATGTATTCCCAATGTCCGAAAAACATTCGTCGGTTAAGCCACCCTCTTGGCAAACACGGGAACCGGGCGATCTTCCACGCAGGAACGAATCTGACATGGGGTCGGATATTTCTGGGGGCGCGGCGACGTATATTCGGGGATGTATTCGCGGAGAACTTCTTTCGGGGGAGGAAGAGTGACTTCTGCTTAAACGTTCCCGCACTGCAAATATTCCGCTGCCTTCGGAAGAAGGCAAACGGCAGCCGCGATTTAACGATCGTTGCCAGACATTCGTCTTCGCGTCACGAAACGAAAGCGACAACGAGACGAGAACGCTTCGCGATACGAACTGAATTCGAAGCCGCTCGTGTTTCATATATTGGTATATATGAAGGCAATTCTTCCGAGGACTTACAAATAGAGACAGACACGCACGTGAGAGTTATTCTTACGAATAACTTTTGAATCAGTTGAATTTCCGTTCCGATAACACATTTCTCAATTCTCAGCGAGAATCGAACGAAAATAGTATTAAAATGAGACTCATTTCACACTAACCAAAGAATAAAGTCATCTATTTCAATGCTTTGACATAAAAAATTTTGAACTTGGCTGTTATTCTTTGTAATTGAAAAAGATGTGCAAGTTTTCCTAAATATTTTGTGATATAAATAATTAGTATGGTATGTTCAATGCTACTTTTGCATTAAATCGCATTATCATGATTATTTCTTAATGGAATTTGAAATGTATCAAGAGCATTAACGACCCAAACAAACGTGATAAATCTGATTGTCAGATTTGCCTCCTCGAGTACATACCTCAAGATGAATAGGATGTGTAGTACATCAGCGCAACATTATGCAGCAGATTCACTCGAGTTACGTTGCAAGTTTCCGAAGAGCGCAACGTAGTTTCCACCCGATAGTTTATTTGCTAAACACTGGCATGAAATCAGCGTGTCTCAATTAAGTATCCGACGTAGATGCATTACCGCTCACAAATTAATGAACTAAAGATTTACACGAGAGATTATCAACGGATTATGCTTAGTCCCACACAAGTTTCTCAATATTTGAAATTACGTAATGTAACACAACTAGTCTCTTAAGTTTGAGAAGAAAATTTCTTTTTTCAACAATTTTACCAATAGTTGTGTTATTTTACTCTACTCTAAATTTCTCTGTACAACGAGTAATTTAGGCGAATAGTATAGGGTACCTCTCTCTCTCGATGTGCAGCATAGCATGTGAATGAACACGATGAGCGAGGGGCAACGCAGTCGCAGTTTGTTCGGTGACACGTTAACCATCGTCATCTAAAGCTCGATCCAGTTTGTTATCCTCAACGTTGGTATTTCGCAGCAGCCAACGATTTCGTAATGCCGTTCGATCGTCAAACAGACGTGACCGACACGAAACGAGAAGGGGTTTGCGTCGTAACGGCGGCGCACCACGAAACTGTAATTTAAAGAAGACCGACGAGCGGAGAGACTAGGGACTTAGGGGGCTGATGGTAGTTTCAGGTGCCTTGGGACTACCGCCCTTATCGGCAGGAGACACGTCGCTGCACGGCTACTCCGCGGAATACAGGGTCATTCCCGAGCAATGAGAGCCGGAAACGCCAAGAGACCTCCCTGCAGGGAGGTCAAACGGCGACGTTAGGAGGGAGGAGGACGCTTAATTTTTCAATGACGCTCGCGAGAGTCATCGGGGAAAAGACGTGGAACTAAGAGTGAAGGAGGCGACGAGCGGCGTGTTCCCTCGCGAAAGTGTCACCCCGTTTTTCTCGCGATACGCGTTAATATAACTGCTCGGACGGGTAGATTCCCTCGATCCGATCGGGGGAAGATAAAGGACCGAATCCTTTTATTTAGCCTCTCCCCCCGTGACCCCTTTCTTACGACGGAATAACGAGCTGCAACGGTCTCTATATTTTTCCCGGGATAACGCCGCTTGAGTAGACAGCGTAACGACGACGGCAACGAGAGCGACGACGACGACGACGACGACGACGACGACTACGACAACGGAACGACGACGATTTCCTCTTAGAATGCAAACGCGATAACGAGCTTCTTCTCCCCCTCGCGCGCGAAGGAGGGTGGTAGTCCCTGACGCCTCATTGGACATCAGTCGGTTTTTCAGAGAAACTCGAAAGAACACTCCTTTTTTTCTCTTCGTCGGCTTACCGCTCGTTCGTGTACATCGCGAATACAATTCGTGGACTTTCGCGGATACATCGGGCTCTCTTTACCTCATCGCTCTTCCACGACGGACCGGCTCACTAGTGCGAGGATCAATTTTATTGTACAAGAACCGACTCGAGCTTGTACGGGTGGCCGGGAAATCGGTCGGATTATTCTGATAGCAGAATATCGGATAAGTGGGTGGAAGGGAGGGGTGGGAGGGCAATCTCGTAAAAGGGATAAAACTGGCACGTGCATTGTGGACGAGAATGTTTTGTTATCCATTTATTGTTCGATTCACGTCAATATGTTATCAATACAATTGTTCTTTCAGACTTTGGTTTGTGTTCTTTTACTCTTTCTTTCATCCCCCTTTCCCACCGACAGCGACGGATTGCGCGAACGATTGGTAAAGTGAACCACGATATGAATGATAAAAGAGGCAAAATATTAATTTAACTTAATTACTACCAGCTAATGTGATATTTTTTACCCTTCTGTACGGTTTGCGAGTATGAATAACTAATTTATCGACAATTCAAAATTATTTAGCATTCAAGAAATATAAAAGAAATAATATAAGTGATCAAGCTTAGTTTTATTATATAATCAGATGCATTTAAGAAGATTCAAATTCGCGTTTTGTTTTATTTTAATACATTATTTTGTTTTAATTCATCGTCGCATTATTATTTATAAAATCCACAGCGTCGGTGCTTAGTTAGCTTTAGACTACATCGCGATCGATATGGCACGCACCGCGATTGATGATACTTCTTTCGAAGAGACTCTCCGAAATACAGAATATTTCTATTCACTCCAATTAGAAACGAGAGCAAAGTAGAAAAAGGAGACGAAAGAAGCGAGAATTTTACGTGCTCACAATTCGCGTATACGTACACGCGAATCGAAACTAGGTCCTTTCATCGGAGAGCCGGGGGGTGGCCGGGCAGCTGCGGCGAAGCGGAAGGGTTGCATGGGAAGGGGGCAGAGGGGGCAGAGGCGCACCGTCGTATTTCACAGTCATTACCGTAACGTGTTACCGTGCGCGCTCGTTGCGCCACGCAATAAATCGTCGGTTACCGTTACCGTGGTGGTCGGGGGTGCGAGAAGGGAATGAACATGGGAGGGTTATTGTGGCGCTTCAACTCGCCACCGTGCCAGTGCGTCTCTGCTAACCTGCCGTTCGCAACGATTGCGACCTCCTTTCTGGTACTTTGTGCTCGAATCTCCCCCGCTTTTTTCCACCCTTTTCAGTGCAAGTTGGCTTAATCCTTAAATTCCGGATGATTGCACGTTAAGCATGGAGACATCTTTATTGGACGGTCATCGTTTCATCATTTCTTTTCACTTACAGTTATCTATCAGGCTATGTTACGTGTAAATTGACGTCTAAATTTACAGATTTATTCTTTTCTATTATACACGTAAATCGCATTACTTTGATAATTTCAATATAAAAAAAATCAAAGTAATCACCCCTGGAAAAATAAATTTGTACAAATTAAACCGTGACTTTTGCGTTTCGCATTTTAATTTTTGGTCGATATTAATTTTCTTCTTATGCAATGATTACGTTATTTTATATTTTTATTCAGTTTTATCTACTATTTCAAATCTTTAGAATGTACAAATGTAAAAGTACAAACGGTTGTTATATATGTATGTGTGCCATTATGTTTTTGTTCCCAAAGGAACATATACGAGATACGAGTACAGTAAGACACGAGACGTACACAACGGGCACAGCATTGCGCAAACAGCGTATACCGTATTTCTTTCAGAGGGTTGCCAGATTTCTCCGCGATTCGCATTCACCCCGGCTGCCTGCATCTTTCATTTCCGCTCGGATTGCTCGACATTGTCCGCTCAGGAGTATCGCCACGTAGTGCTCAGACGCGGACGACTATGCGCGATTGCTCCAATACTCGCGAATTAATTCCGCGACAAGCTCGATTCGCGCCACTTTCGAGAGCACGTTATTACGTTCCGCCGCGCGTTGCGGTGACGGATTTTTTCTTTTTTTCTCTCTCTCCCCCCTTTTATTTCCGTTTTTGCGCTTCTGGCCTTTGTTCCTTCCCATCAACGGCAATGCGTATAACTCCAGTGCTTTCCGTTTTCTCCCTTTCATCGCTCCTGCGTCGTTTCCGTCTTTGTTCGACGCAGGAGCAGCAGACCGACTCGCTTCTCTCTCCATTCGCGAATTCGAACCGCGAGTAGATGCCGGAAATAAAACGTGGCGAACGAGACGGAGTCAAGGGAGGGGATTTCGATTATTCTTGCGCGCAATACTGCAATTTTCTTGCGGATACGCGCGAATCGTTTGCGGTTTGTCTTAAATCTTTGCGGGCATGGTCGAGACGAAGTCACGAATCCAGTGGAACGGTCGTAGTTTACGGCACGCGGAAACGCGATTAATGAGAAACGCAATTAAGGAAAGATGCACGTGCACATCTTTGCACGTTTCTTTTATTGCATTCAAATGTGAATTTATACATGGTATGCATCTATCAGCTACGAACATCACCAGTTACAAAGAAATAATTCTCTAATATGCAACGATCCACAAGCATACTGTTCACTTATATTTTCCTTTCCTATTATCATGTATTATTACGCGCAGATGTATCCGGCAAATTCTAATTACCGTCTCTAATTGGGAAAGCTAGAATACTGATTGTGAGTTGAATCACGACGCAACGACCTTTTAATTAAACGTCAACGCGTTTGATTGTGTAAATTCCGAGTATCGCAAGCACAGGGGAATTTTTGCACTCATCACGCAGAAATAAATCGCCGCATCGACGGGATCGAACGCGGAATTAATACTCGATACGCGCGAGATATCGGGCGCGAGAAAATCTGTTCTTCTACGTTCGCGCAACGAGAGATATATTTTCTACGCGTGCCGTCGTCGTACATCTCTCTTGTGCTCGCTGTACAATATTTATACATAAATATAAATATACATAAACACCTACACACCTATATACACGCGTATACACATATACATGGACCGTTGTACATATCGCTCGCATCGCGGAGCGAGGCTAAGGTAATGCGTTATAGCTTAAGGGAAACCTTGCGACTCCGCGCTAAGAATCCCAAATATCTTTGAAGCTTATATATATATATATATATATATATAACGTGTGCCGTTTCTGGAGATTTACGATATCGCCGTCATGCGAGAGACACATATAGCGTATACAGCGGCACCTGCTCTCACTCCCGGAACACAAATGCAAACTCTTGCCCCCGCAACGAGAGTTGCGTACAAACACGTGCGCGGCGCGCACGAAAGTGCTCGAGAGATTTCGCCCCGAGAATGCACTGGGTCACGAAAGTCTACGTACGGCTGAAGAGACTTGAAGAAAGTGTCGGAACTAATATAAAGTCCTCGCATTTTTGAGGTGTCCCGCGTGTCCCAGTAGCGCGAAATCGGACTACGGAAATATGCGAAATTAAAAGAGCAATATTGTTGATTAGCTTCCCCGCCAATTTCCATCGGTAGAGCTTTCTACAATCAGTTTATACGCACGGTACATATTTTTTAAAAGCATCGGTGAATATATTACAAAATTCTCAATGATTTTTGTTAAATCCAAGAGAAGAGAGAGAAACTACAGTTTATCACATTGTTGCGGTATCAATATTTTGCATATTACTGAATACAAAACATGTTTTCTGTATATATAATAAATTCGGGACATCTAAATATTTTTATTGTTTCACGATATTGTGGTATGTGGTTATTTTTGCGAATATTTTATAGGAAAACAAAACTTTTTATCATTCTTATTGTTATTTCATAATTTCGTTAAACAAACGGTGCAGCATATTCTGTGATTTATTCTGTTCTATATCTCGACGCTCTCTGGAACATCTTGTAAATACGCGCAATTGTACAGTTATTTATTCACGTCATACATTATGTACACATGATATAAATAAAGGGATAAATGATATAAATAAATATATATGTATATGTATACAGAGCGGGGGTGATGTAAATTAATGTTGCTCATATTTGTTAAACTGCGAGTCTTCTGAATTATTAATGGAATATCATTAATCTCTACGATGGCGATCACAGTCCTGTGACGATCAGACGATGATAAATATAGAATTGCCGCAATTAATATGATGCGCGATACTATTCGCCGGGCCGCTCTTCATCACGCATTATTAGAATAATCTCGCGGCAGATGCATTTGCAATTGGCACCCCGCGATATTCGGCTCGACGCAGGTATTGCGTAATTTATCAAGCTAAAAATTCAAACAAACAAAAGAATTTTGCATGCCGAAAATTTCCACGGCAAGCTGAATGAACCGTAGGATAATCCTCAATTTCAATGCAAATTACCGGTGTCGTTCTAATCAATTCAACGCGCCCGAGCGTCTAACTAGAAAAATTATAAAATTATATTTCGCGCGAGAATATGCCCCTGTGTGATTTCAACAACGATTTCATAGAGCTGAACGTTACTCCGCCAGCTATGATATTCACTTACGCGAACAAAAAGATCAACCCCCTCAATGATGCATAAAATTCTGTTTGGAATAACCTTTTACTGTTAACAAAAGTCGCACAACTCTCGCTCAACTCGCTTTACGTCACATCCGAGCGAGGTATTGTCGCTGTTATCATCAAAAGGTTAATCCGAGTATGTAACCGCACGTCTTTTCGATTTTTGAGTGAACGAATGAACGAACGAACGAACGAACGAACGAACGAACGAACGAACGAACGAACGAACGAACGAATATTTTTTGTGTTACCGGTGACCGTCGAAGGCCGATTCTGAATTTCATCACCGAAACAGCCTGTTCTCGAACGTGAATCGTTTGACCGGAAATTACAAAATGTTCACAGACGCATGGCTGGCAAACTCTGTGGTCCTCCGTCAAGCAAAGCGTCGCCTGCCTCTACCCCCATTCCATTAGGTACTGCCAAACACAAGAGATTCTAAAAAAAAGTAATGCCACGCGAAAAACGCGTATACACACGTACAAATACATACACACGTATACATACATACATGCACACGTACACGTATATGCACGCACGTACATACGCATCGCATACCGAAACACAGGAATACCTTCGACAGAAATATCTCGCGCGAAAAAGTGCTCGCCTTCCTGCAAAAGCATTCACTCTCAAGCAAACAGCAACGAAGGAATGGCAAGGAAAGAAACGGGTAAACGCGTAAATATCGAAGCAAGAGAAAAAGAGACAGAGAGAGAAAGAGAAAGAGAACGGGCTGTACAAAAGAAACGAAAGAATACATGGAAATCGGGCGAGACGAGATTTAACGGTATCCTCAATGGAAGTCGCGCGAATGCTGTAGCCACCTTCTCTCTTTCTCTCTATCTCACTCTTTCTGTCCCTCTATTTCGTCTTCTTCTTCTCGTTCATGTAGAAATAGACAGATTTGTGTATTCCTTCGTCGTTACTCCGAGAAGAGCCTAAGAGATGAGCGCTCGTTCGAATCTACGATACTCCGGTGGCGAGACTACTCGTATCGGGGAACCGGACAAATTACGATGCTACAAGGTTCGCTTCTGACCGAATTTATTAATCGAAGTAATCGACGCGATATTCCTACAGACGAGTACAACTTTTCAGCTAGAACAGCTAGAAACAGTCAGTCGGAGATAACGATTCAATGGAGAAATGGTACTTTGTAAACGATCATAGCGGTTGGTATAATCGTAGGCGCAGGTTTTCGCTGAACCGTTTCAGGATCCTAATTGTGGTAATTACAAACATCAAAGTGTCAGAGTCCCGTGTGATACGAGACAGTCCCGCCACTAGCCATCAACGATCGTTGCCTATCTAACGTGGAAACGTAGATGTAACAAGCACAGCTCATTTGCCGAGATAATTCTTACCCCTTCGTCACAGTATGTGTGTGGGGGGAGAGGACATAGCAGCGCAGCTGTAGTAAACGTGAAAACACGGAATAATGATAAATTGACGATATAATCCAAGTTAGATATCTTAATGCGAAGTTATAATGAGCCATAATGAGAGCGCAAGTTAGATAATGACTGTACCGTAGGCACAATTAACGATTATTAAAGACCACGGTCTCCGTTTCGTCCTCCTTCGTGTGCTCCCCTAGGAATCACCTCCTCCTGGTAACTGTCCTACCCCCCGCCAGGTTCCCCGCCATTCTTTTCCATCTACTTGAAAACTTTAACGCGTTTCTCTCTCAGATAGATGTTGATCTCACGTAGTCGATTCAAGATGTAGTCACGTTCTATGTAATCTCTAAGCTAAACACACTTTAATCGAAAACGCTTAGTGTAGGAAGTATATACGTAGATATAAACGCGATATAGACGTTTCCGAGTGCCTCGGTTACGGCGCCTTGTCGAAGCGACGCGCGTGTCGAAGTTACGCGTCAATGTTTCATAATAATCCCGAAATTCGCCGCCAGCAATTATGGTCGATCGAAGGGTAGCGGCAGGTGTGTACGCCCTAACGAGGGCGAGGTTCGTAACAACGCGAAGTTGCGCGTGACCAAAATTGCGAACGAACGTGCGAAATTCAACTCCGTAAAAATCAGACCGCCAGCGATACCGAAACTTGAAAAGGCATAAAACTTGCCGCGGTCGATTTTTCCTCGGCGAAACGTGGGGGCGGGAGGTGCAGAGGGTGTAATTTATCACCGATTCCTACTTCTGCGAGCTTAGATATCTTGGCAGCAGGAAATTAAATTTTTACTAAGATAGCCTATCGCAACATAAATTTCTGTTAAGGTGATGATGCGCAAAAAAAGAGAGGAAAAAAGAGAAAAAGAAAGGAAGAAGGAGAGAGATAGGAGAAAGAAACGATTGAATAAAAGGAGTAAGTCTCAAGTGCAAATAATTTGCACAGTTTGCTGATATCGTACTCGGTGTACTGATATGCTGATCTAACTACGAAGTTATCATGGAAGAATAAAAGTGTATCGCTCAAGCGCATCGCGCGTACAAGGTGCCGTTGTCGCGGCACATGACTATTTCTTCTCCAGAAGGAAGTTACATATTGCTAAACGTAGAGTAAGGCATACGTCGAGTTAGGCTCGAGTGAAACGTAAGAAAGAAAAGAGTACCGACCCTCGTAGGAGAGATTAGCATCGAGATAAGCAGCTCAAAGACCGTTGGCCATTTTGCGCTTCTTGTTATTATTCTACCGTTAAACTCATTCCAGGCCTTTCCGAAGTCACCATATTTCCGTCCCTCGATATGTAGAGAGTCTGGAAACCGCGTAAGCAAGGACGGCGCGACGCGTCGCGACGCGAAACATTATTAATTAAACAGACTTAATGCGCGCGGTGGTAACAGTTATATAATCGGGGATTTATATTAAAATCCCCGCATATTAATTACACTCTCATTATGCGGCGCATTAAAGTTTCTCATTTAATTAAAATAATATTCTAAAGCGTCCGCGCACGTGGAATAACGTAAAAGGAGTAAAATGCAATTAAGATTAATTAAGGATATTAAGGATATTTGTAAAAAGGAAAAGAGTAGATTGCATGCGCAAATCGCTGTGATGCGGTACCTTCGTGTTCCCGCACGTTGCACATGCACATGCACATTTACTCTCACACCTAACGGAGATTAAGAGTAATTAATTACGGCGCGGATTTATTAACGGTAAACAGAGGAGACGCAAGAGAGGTGTCGTCGCGCTAATTCCTCCGCCTTGCTTTCTCGGTTTCGCTCTTCCTACCCCTCGCTGGCCCGCATCCCTCAGGCGTTATTCCACCCGTACCGCAACGTGTCATGCGTTCGCGAGAGCTGTGATCGCGTTTGGATTCCGTTGTGTGTTCCCGAGTTGTCGTTAATGAAGGTCCTACGAACCATCCGTGAATTGTGAGGCGAGAAAAAGTAAACAGAAAAAGAAAAGTATGTACGAAAAATATATCTTATGACGAGTCTCGCACGCGCGCACGCATAAAAGGGAAAAAAAGAAAGAGAGGAGAGAGAAAGGCGACGAGCGAGTTGTCCGTCCTCGTTCCTGAGACGTTATGGAGAACGCAGATTCACGAAAAGAGCAGCCAGATTTATGCTCGTTCCCGCGGATTGTCTCGCCAGAACTACGGCAAGTCGCTGAAACACAAATTGTTAAAGGCTTGCATCCACATCCTCCTTTAACGCCGCATTCAGCCGTAAATGTAACCGTCTAATTTTCAGTTGCGGTTCGCTTATGCGAAAATCATCCGTTAGTGTCACTAAAATGAAAATCGAAGAGTGGCATTTAGCGCCGAATGTACCAGATTCTGGATTTCTCGACAAAATTTACGTTTCGATATCGTGAAGACTCATTAAATCAAGACTCAGATGGTCTTCAAATGTCGCTTAATTTCGAGTCCTACTTTGCTTAATTTACAGATTCCATTGTCCGTCGATCGACGAGTCAGGCAGTTGCACTTAGCGCTAAATGCACGATGCGAATGCAGGCCTGAGAGTTTGCGAGCGAGACAATTAAGTATTCGCATGAGTAAGCCAAATCCAAGAGGAGACACTTATGTCCTGAGCTTATATACATTTGTTAACGACACAATGCTTAAATGATATTATTGATACTTTTATGCGCGGCTATAGTTCGCTCGCGTTAACGTCGCCGTACTCGAAGACAAATACTTGTAATGTGTCGTTTTTTCCTTGCATTTATTGACGAAATCCACATCGTCGACGATATCGTAAAACTTACGCGTACGATTTTCCGCGTAAGCGATACAACTTCTTTATTAGATTTCCTTCGGAATGGCGTGTTTAACGTTATCGAGCTGTGGTCCGATTGTTGCTATTCGTAAGATTGTTGTTAAATCACTATGATCGCGCGTGGATAAAGATAATACTTTGCCCGATCCCGAGAATGACTCTCACGATGCCATTTGCGCTCATGAAGCAGGTCTGACAATGCTGAAGCGCATGCCACGCAAGACTACTTGAAGAACGTCGCAACATTATGAAATTAAAAAACGCAATTGGAGAACGTTCATAATATGAGAAAATATACCGTCCAAGATAATATAATATTTGTGAGAGCAGATTGACGCACTTCTGAAGCCGATTGACTCGCGGGTTATGCTTGGGATTGAATTAAAACGTCAATTAGGGGTTAGGAAAAAGGGAGAAGTTTAAGAAATATTTCTTTCGATTATGATGTAAAGTAGAAATCTTTTAATATGTTTTTGATCCTTAAATATCATGGTGAATATTTGTATCATAATTTCTGTAAAGTTCGGATGTGATCAATAGTTAGTACATATATATATATATATATATCAGATATATTTAATATTCTGATATCATTTTTCAACAGAAATAGTCATATGGAAAATTAGCAATTTCAGTTGTAATTTTAGATGCATCAATATAGTAAAAAAAAAAGAAAAACTGGACTAGCATGTCGCTTCACCATGATACTTACAGGCTAATAATGTCTGCTATTCGAGATCTCATCTTCGCGTTCTATTCGCGCATCTAGAAAGTGACCCGTGTTGCTTAAATGCAGGCAGATACATCTATTTAAGTTGAAGCCATCGTACGAATGAGCTTTTTACGGTTTGCTCGGAAAACCTCTTCAAGTTTTCTTGCACGCGAAATCGTTTTATTCGACAATCTTTCTTGACACATAAAATTTCAAACGGTAATAGATTCATGCTTCCAACGATGCTCCTTTCCTCGGCTTGCGCCTTAAGGATAACACACATCCGTGAAAGTAATTAATTTAACAGGCGATCGATGAGGGCTCGGACGATTAACTAGGCTACCAACGATGATATAGCGTAACAAGGTGACGAAAAGCGAACCTGCAGCCGCGAAAGTGTTTTGTAAATGTCTCATGGGGTGCTCGGTAACATTTAATGCCCGTCAGAGATCGCTCTGGAACTGAACGATAGAGTGAGTTTCGCTCACGCACGCGCGTATACATATTAAACGCCGCCATGTAACGATTCTCTGAAGCTCTATTATTATAACGATTAAGAATTATAAATAATAAATGTCTGTAACAAATAAAAAGTACCACGCAACGAACGAAGAAGGTATGAGGAAACGAATCTTTTCGATAACGTGTGTGCTGGAAGAAAGGGAAAGAAGGGTCGCCATGAATCGATTGTCTCTCATTGTTGCATGAGAGAACGACTCTGACTTTCTTGTAGCATGACTCAGTAATGTAACGTATCTTAGTTTGAGCCTCTGCTATGAGCTAGGTGTCACTTCACACGATCAGTACAATTCGACTCGCAATTAACTGATGGAGTACATCATTGTTGTAAGCGTTGTTGTACTTCCCTTTTATGCGCAAACGATTCTTTTTGTTCAGAATTTTCGTAAGAATCATTTATTGTTTATATACATATCGTGTAATGAAATTGGATTCTCGACACACACCAGTACTTCATCACACCTTCCTTTAAACGCGATTTAAAGTTGGAGTTTTAAGCTGACGATGCACATGGAGAGTATTTGCTATTGTTAAAACAGCTCGTGTGTCGGTTGAAACCGCGTGCCTTGGTTCGCTAGAAAATTGTAGAAACTGCAACATCGCGAACACATGAACGAGGCAAGCACAAAGTAGCGAACGACTCTTCATCTAGAAACGCAAAACATATAGAATACACGGTCGCTGGATTAAGTACGATGTTAATCAGCCGTAATTCCATGTTATCGTTGTAACGATAGTAAACGCAGAGGAAAAGTGTAAAATCCAAATACAGAGCAGAAACTTATGTACAGTGGTTTCCAGTACGTGAAGCAACGTAACAAAGATTTCTCATTCTTTCACGACGTTGGCAAACAGTATTGTACAAGCAATTGCAGCTTTTTTTTGTTGTAGCTCTTTCTGTATCTCAATGCATTTATGTGGTGTATTTTTATCTTTTGCGTGTGTTTTTATTTTATATATGTAACTCTTTTGATAAATATACAGTCTTCTTTCCGCAGCTTTTTTACGACTCTTGCAGATTTTTATACGTTTATGATATTTATAATTGATAAGGAAAAAAATACAAATCGTTAGTTTTCGTAAAATATAAATCGTTAAAAATATATAAATGCAAAGAGCAGGTCTTACCGTCTTATAAAAAATATGTCCCACAAATAATAACACAAAAATTCAATTTTAACTTTTACTCAACTTTTACTCTGCTGACGCGTGAAACTTAATCCAGCGTCAAGTTCTACACATACACATATACACACAACTATCGATAGATGATAAAAATTATCTTAACGTGATCGGAGATTTCTATATCAAGTAAGATCGGTGATATCTCTTGTTGGGTAGGAGCGGTCGTGTACCGCGCAGTGGGGCCAAGGGTAGGCCGAATGTCCGTGAGCCCCAGCGGGGGTTGCACCGGTAAGCTTCAACCCCAAAGTGCCAGGTTGTTCCACCAAGTTCTCGTGTTCTCGCTCGTGTTGACGGTAACCGTAATCCGTAGTACCGTAGTACATACCCAGATTCCACATACACGCTCACGTATTGCACAAATACACATGTACTCAGTCTACAACGAACATCAATCAGGATTGCCATACGTGTACCACGAATCCTATTTTTCGAGCGTAGAATCAGAAATGAATGTGAGAATTCAAAGCTATGTGTTATACGCTCTTTTCACCGTTATTCCGAGATACTTTAAAAATAGCTGTTTACTGAAAAAGTATTTTTTCATACTTTCCCAAGACACAAACGATGCGAAAATTATTAAAATCTCTTTTTATGCGTATCAGATTTTAATAATATATTTTTTTAAATCGTAGTTTTCAATCATAGTAGTCAAATGTTTTTATTCCGATATATTTTTTCCCATAAATCGTGAGATTATTCCGCAGATAAAATTGAATCGCGCGAAATATGCTTCTGTGTCTCGCTTCTATTAAAATTATTACGGATTTATTATTTATAACAATATCAATGAACGTTATATTACGATAGCTTCCGTTCCGTTCATCAGATTTTGATTTTATTCATTACGCTTGTGCGTAATAAATAAAATTTTTTTGATCGGTCATGTAAAATATACCCGCGCACGCGAACTCATACTTCCTGACACATTATCGTACATATCACTCTGACATGTCCCACCATTACTTAAACTTAATTAGATACGAAACATCCTGTCACTGTTGCCATTTAGTTACTTTAGGTGCTCATAGTTCAATATTGTCACCGATAGTGTTTCGTATTGAATTGATTGAATTTTTCGTATACAAATATATTACGTCTTTATGGAATGCTTAGGGAGCAGAGAACCGTATGTTAGTTGTGCATCCGTTGTTCGTTGTATCGTTCGCTCGCGATTTGTATTTGCGTTCTGTCTTTCTTTTCCACGGCGTGTGCGATTTTTAAGTCGATCGATTTGCAAAGTCGACATGCACTCTCGCGAGTTCGCGGCGGAAATAGACTGCGTAAAATTAAAATATCCGCGTCGTCCTACTTTCCTTTCTGTCGATTCGATTTAGCTCATCCGCGAAAATCGATTCAGTGATTGTTTCCCTCCCGAGCTCTATTTACATTTGTCTATGCAGATGACGAACGTTTAATTTTACAATCATTATGGGATTTACGGCAATATTAACAATTAATTTCATCATTGTGTAGACGCGTTTTGTCGGATTAAAACAAATCTGCGCAGTGCGTGATAGATCGCATTAAACGCTACGCATCGTTACGTTAATTATATACTTACATTATATTATATTCCACGCTAAATTGGGAAACGGATGATCGGCGTTTTCAGCGGACAGGCGCGATCGAAACGAATTTAACGTGATTGTAACCCGTAACCAATTTCGCAGTCATAAAAGAATCATCTCGCTATTCCGTACACGGTCCGAGATACTCTATTGCACTGCAATTTAATCACGGGAGTAATTCGCGCTTCGATCGAGCAACGCGATCGGCAAAGGGTAAGTATCGAAGAAGCGATATAAATGGCACGCTTGTACGATTTCACTGCAGCAGTAAAAGTTTGAATTAGTTTCTTAGCCCCATCTCAAGTTGGTTTGTTCTGTATACTATTGTTACACTGTATCTGCGTTTTTTTTAATCTGCTTTAAAACCGCCCTTAATTGCTATTTAACATGCTACCGAGTGAACCCCTTGTAACGTTAATTCGCTTCTTCGATAGTTTTACTGGCCAAGGCGATTTCGAGACACGATTGTGGGAACATGAGGATATGACTACGATCTTTCGTCGGGGAAGTACGCACTTCCCGACAAACGCGGACTATTTTGTTCGATCTCGAATAAAATAGCAAAAATATCGCGAGATCATTACTGTTGATCATTACCGATTCCATATCTTCGTTTATAAATATTATTTATAAATACCATTATTGTATGGTATTTATAAATATCCGTATCAGATGTTCTGAAATATGTGTTAAGTTACGGGACGATATTGATGAAATCATTCGACAGAATAATGTGTTATTTGATATACATTTCGCACGGCAGCCTGCATAATCCGCCATGCAAACACGCAGCGGATTGCAACGTTGTGTCCCAAAAATGGAATCGACATACACATCGCTCGATCCATTAAGGGTGTACGATTACCTGGACACAAATATGGCAAATACGAGAAATTTAAAACGTTTAAAAAGCACATTACAAAGCTGTTGTATCTATCGCATGAATACGTACATACATACGTAATCTTTCTAATCGGTGTGTTAGGAATCTAAATATATCTTGCGTCATTTCTCTCTTCATAGTTCTAGAATAGCCCACAAGTAATCGTAACGGAAATCACTTTTGGTTCCTACGTACATATATATATTTACATATGCACACACACACATACACACACATACACACACACATTTTTAAACCCCGTATCTCGTACTGGTGTTGGATGACTGCCTAGCTCATAGTATATAGTTATATCCAGAATTTCCATCGTTTTTACTCTGTCCGTGCTCGAGTTCTCGAGCCTGAACATTAGTTTTCACTAGAACTTAGCCTGACGTCCGTAGGTTTGTTTGAGACAGCGTATCACGAGAGATCTGTGTGTACAACACGTCGCATGACAAGAGAAGTATTAGATCCTTTCCCGATCTTGATGTCCAGGGAAGGACCTCCGTTCAAGTAAAAGCGAACGGTGTATACGTACGGCCGGTCGCAGAATGCCGGAAAATCTCAACTTACGGGAGCTTGCTTTAGAGCTATCGATACCCGATACGTGGGAGTTCGTGCTCCCGTCGTATTTAGCGAGAAAAACGAGGTCATCAGATTCTCATCTCCCGCTCTGACACATTAAAGGTGATCTCTATATCGGATAGACGTGATTCAGGATTAGACCGCTGTTAACGGATACGGAGTTAACGCGATACGAAAAGTTGAGAATAGCGACTGCCTCGCTCCGGTCAGGAAAGTAAATGATTATCGATATCTTACTCATGAATATTTAAACGTTTTTTTCAATTGTTGACCGCTATTTCACGCGCTGTCAAAATTTGCATGTATCCAGGCTCGTGTGTGTAGTTCTAGTGAAAACTGAAATCAGCCGCGCGTGTAAAAACACTCTTGAGCCTGCCGCGTGACCCATAGCCACCATCGAGAATGCTGAAGGACTCTGCCCTTTACCGCAGACATTTTCTATTCTTTCTCTTCCTTCTCTCTCTCTCTCTCGTGCATCACGTGATTTATGTGTCGATATTTTCTTGTAATCTGAAGTACATTACTTTGGCGGGTTCTGCTGTCCTTTTTGCCGTGACGCACGGTTTTGCTCATCACGTCGCGCGGTTATGGGTCAATTTTTTCCGTGAGACGAACGAATTCGAGTTGAATGTCGCAAAAAAAAAGGAGGGAAGGCAACCGGGGTGGAACCATTGCCGTGATCGATGACGAAGACTTCGTGAAGATGCAGTCACCTAGGGGCGAGTAATCTACCATCTACCTACATCTACTATCTCTTAGAAACATCGCCGTATATATATATATGAAGTGATTTTGATTATTATACATTGTTCATAGTGAAAAAGCCTAGTTTCACCACGACGGGTCGATTTTCGTTTTCCAACGATTGTAAGAGCACATGAAAATTTTGCCGAAATATTAACCAATGACGATCACAAAGTCGTGATCAAAAATAGCATATATCCAGATCTTCCCGCAGTGGTACAAAAGTGTAGACAATTTAGAACTCTCTATAAATTAAATTAAACGATATAATACATAGTTGTCTCTGATTAGAAACAGTTTGTAGTACAAGAAAGATTTTTACATCAATTAATATCTTTGTGATTAACATCGATAGTAAATAATTTAGTTGATGCTAAGATTGCCCGTATATTACGCTTATATAAATGCAACACATACAATTTCAGTTCTATCACGACTGCGATATGTACAAAAGCTTCCATTCGTTCATATTGGTACGAAAACAGCACTTGAAGAAAGTAATAACATTATAGTGTAATATTAATCATATAAATCGATTTATCATCGGGAAACGTAGGTGGCAACCTTGGCTGATATTTTAGGCCATATATATATATATATATATGGCCTAAATATATATATATATATATATATATAGTTACAGATTCGAGTTAAAATAGTGTACTCAAGCGACCGTAATAACGAGTATCTTCGTGTATGGCAAAAAGTATTTTAAGTGTTGTCTGTGGAGTTTATTGAAAATAATTATATCTACATAGAATAAAAAGTAGATCTTTCGAAGAGAGATGGTCAGGAGCAGTAAGGCGATTCGGCACGACGCCTCTCGCCTCTCGGCTTCTGCGTAGAATTGATAGAACAGTAGATTAGACACGTAGATAGAACGAGAGAGTGATCATTTTGTTTGGTGTGTCGTGTGTTCGTCTGTCAGTTTGACTGTCCATCTTTTCTCGTATTTCCCCGTACAATTGTATAAAAGTATAAATTCCCATTATACTCGCGGCTAGTACTTCGAGCTAGAACCGCTCGTAAAACTCGCCGCCCAAACATCGTTATTTCCTGCCGTTTATTTAACCGCTAGAATTAGAACGCTAATTAGTGTTAGCAGCGTGACACGCTAGCGCGAGTTGGTAGTTTAGAGACGATCTGTCACGATGATATCTACATAAGGTTATATATCTGCCTACAATATATTTAAGCTACGACTATTACACGCCGGCAAATAGCCACTGATACGCGTGCGTAGTTTAGGTCGACGATTCTACTGGCCGGAAAATATTTGCTAATTTGTTTAATGCATTTGATGTCGTTTAAACAGCTTCCGTTAAATTTCGTTGAATTCCGTTTAATTTTCACCGTTTATGAATGCGCGAATTGACGACTATGACGATCATTATCGACGATCACCTTTAACTGTACAATTGTCATCGCTGATTAACAGTTTGATTCAATCAATGTGTTGCTTCGTCAAAAGCCTCTGTGCATCTCGCTCTCCTCTAATTGTGCGTAAAAAATGCAGCTTTTCACTATGGGGGTAATCAGGATATGTCCACTTTAATGTGCAGCTGTTATAATGTAAATTGATACTATACGAAATCATGTATAACACTTTTCATAACATCCTCTTCTACATTTGCATTTTTAACACAACATGAAATCAGAATACAAGCTTTCAAAAATATTTTAATATGTTAAAGCTTTCCATCATAATTTACTGCTAATCGCAACACAACCTTACATCTCGCATGCTCATACGTTACAAGCCTGCGTTATAAAATAACATCGAATTTCTTAATTTAAGGTCCATTTATGCAATAAACAATGATAAAATACTTAAAAAAGTGGTCTGAAAATATATTGTTTTATAATTAATTATAATTAATTATAATTATGGTTTCACACAATCTTCTTTAATCAAGTAGCTCTTTAGGTACTTTACAAATGTTGACGTGACAGAAAGTGTACGTATCCGTCTTTACATTTTGCAACAAACTCTCTTCTATATCGTCTGTAATGTCTATCTTTGATCAAAATGATCAAAATGATTGGGAAAAAAAGAAAGTCTCTAATAACGAAATTTTTCTGACAATATGCGCTACTCGCAAAACATTTATCAGTAACTATTTCCTTGAGTCTGGATATAATCTCTTTAGAAAGAAATGTACCTTGATAATTTTCAAGGATGATAAAAACTCGCTAATAATTACTACCTCCATACAACATGTATGCAGTTTCTTGTAAGAATCCTTCAAGCCGATGAGCTGTTCCAAACTGTCAGCAGGTTTCGATTTCTATATAGAACCAATTTTCAGACGGAATTATCTCGTGATAGACATGCACTTGTATCCTTTACTTGTCGAAGTTCGGTTCTTCGGATCTGGTAACCTTCGACCAGATCCTCATCTTTCGCTAAAGCAGCCCCAAGTTGAATGAGCGATTCCGTGCGAGAATTTGGGACTTAAAGCTCTCGGCTTTGCGCTGCTCTGGGTCCCCTGAGTAGATTTCGCGGCACGGAGTTCTTATCTAAAGTCTCAATCGCGTTTACGTCAGCTGGAGATACACTCGAAATAGATGAACTCTTGGCCTAGATCCCTACGCGTCGGTTGTATAGACGGCCGAATCCAGGCAATAAGGATTTCTCGCTCCCCTTATCTCGCAGGCAGATTTAGTATATATGTATTTATATAGAATGCCCCAAAAATGTCGCGTACACTTTTTTCTTCGATTACGAAATTGCAAAATTGCAGTATTGGTGGTCACTTATTCCATACCTTGCACAAATTTATTCGACCTTATTTTAAAAAATTCTCACTCCGTGCACATGCATCTGCATTTACGGTATTTATATGTCCCACTAATGTAATTAATAATTTTAAACTGAAATCCTATTAAAATACACTCCGCTTAAAAGCTATCTTCCAAATAAGACTCTATCACTGTATTACAAACCACATTAAGTTCAATTCCAATTACTTATGTTTGAATGTACGATATCCTGGTACTAAAATTACTTACACTTTCTTATCTTTTGTAATACTAAATCTATTTCTTCCAATATCTGCTATTTGGCTAATATCTCTGGCTCAGATAAAACGTATGGTCTTTGAAGCAACTTGTATGTACATACCTGCTCGGCTAGGTATATACATGTATATCTGTGCTTATATATATATCGCTATTTTTGGCCGGATCTAGATACGACCCCAGGAGTTATCGGTGCAGCCATCGGTTGTCGCGAGATCCGGAAGCCGCGCCCGTTTCGACGGACTCGACGTGTAGCCCCTTTCTTTTCATAAAACTTCCGATAAACGTCTGCTGGCAAGGATTTCCGTTTCATTCGTCAGCCTGCCCAATCCCGAATCGAGCGACACACTCTCACTTCTAGAATATTACTATATGTTTTCTCTCTCAGGACTGCTATATGATATTTTCTTTTCATTTTCTAGAGAGCAATCGTGAAAGAAATGTTTTAGCAAAGATACTCATTCAAAGATACTTATTTATGAATTTCCCTTGCAAAATTTTCAGATAATTTTCAGATAATTTGAAATTCCCAAGTCGAGAGAATTCAATTAGATAATCCTGGCTTCTTTCAAAACACAATTCGTGTTACAGACTTCTGTCTAATTTCCTCCGAAGTATGCGTAGTTTCTCTTTTATTTACGCATCTTCGCCAAACATCAGATTCATTTATGTTGCCGAGTATCGAAAAGATATGAATGCACGTAAATCGTCAGACTAGGGCGGACAGGTCTACAGAGTGTTTCCCTCTCTATGGCAGCTCGGAACTTCCGGTCAGAGCATGTCGATAGAGACAAGCCACACCATTAAGCGCCGTGATACCCCATACAAATCACGTCGATCCACGATTTATGGTCCATTCACCCTCTCTGGCATCTCTCGCAATCGCGTTATCAGTGTCGATGGTTGCGCGCTCAAAACGAGGCTTCTCCATGAAAACATGTTGTTGCGACAGCATAGAAGGGCTATTCTCTTCCCCTAACGGTACATCAAACGCACGTTTCGATCTTCAATGATTTTCCCGTATCATCGATATTATTCTCAGAGTAATCGCATATTTATCACAAATAACTCCCGCTTGTACACAATATATTCACGGTACTAAGATTATCTTTGTTGAGTACTGTCCATTGCTGCGAATAAAGATAAAAACTCATTTCTGCATTTCTACATAATATTAAATCTAGGAACACAAAGGTTTTATTATTTATGGAACAGAAAAAGTATTCCTTTCGCTCTTCCTAATCCTTATAATTTTTAATTAATTTTTATATCTTTTGATTGCGCAGATATTCTGAGAATAATTAATAATGACTAACATGTAACGATAATACTAGTTACATTTATTATATAAAAAATCTTGCCATTAAAAGCCACATTTTTTTAAAATAAATTTTTTCCATTACATCCCATGAATTAAAGATTGCACGAGAAATGGTACACTATGCTGGGAAATTAATCTTTAGTATTTCATGCGTCATGTTCGTAGATACGAGAACATATAAGCTTAATCCGCTTTTATTCCTAGCCACTTCCTCTGCGCCTTATTTGCATTCCAGTTTCTCCACGATCTTTCTTTTATAATATATAAAACAGCATAAAATATCTGCCATATAAAACAGTATTAAATTGATACGCTGACTTTTTAAACACTTTATGAGTTTATTTAAGTTTTTAGTATAGTTCTTTTTAATTTCGCTCAATGTTCACGTAATGCGTGACGAATGCAACTGTTTTGGAGATTCAGATTACTAACAATGCGACAAGCAAATAATCTATATCTACTACACATATGCGTACATTGAAATTATAAAATTGAAATTGGAACTGTGTCATATCACTCGTGATATCAATTTGTACACCATATATCGAAAAGATAAATTTAAATCCTTACACACGTATTAAAAGAGACGAACTATAACGTAAAATATCTACACATTGGAGTGTGTTAATCCACGCAGTACGTCAACATAAATTCCCGTCCCCTTTTTTGGCCAGTAACAATTCGCATTACAGATCGTATTCCCCGTTCCCGTTTTTGTTTCTCATCATTCTCAGCTTTCTTCTTGTTCTTTATTAATGTCAGGAGTGCCGGCGGTGTACTACCACGGAACAGGAAGTGAGAATGCAGGCCGCGCGTATACGGAGGCGCCGATGCAACACGTCCAACGCAATGCACTGCGGAAGAAATGTATGAAGTCGACATTCACTTTGCTCGAAACACGCACCGAAACACCCCCCCCCCCTCTCTCTCTTCTCTCTCTCTCTCTCTCTCTCTTCGTCCGTCATCTATCTTTTACACACGCACGCACACACATGCTCGCGTACTTTTTTCACCATCATCGGACTGTCTTTCTCTATCTCGCTCTTTCTTTCTATCTTTCTCTCTTTTTCTCCGGCTGATACAGAAATCCCTTATACGCGATCTCTCAAAGTACAACCATTTCCGAGAATTCTTCTCGAATCGTCCCGCCTCGTTTATCGCGTTTCGTACGTTTCTGCCTTCGTCTGTTCCGTATGGAAAATGCATATTAATACCGAAGTGCATTTCGATGCATCGGGGGTGCTACTCGAGGGAATCTCGCAGCTACAGTGGCTACGACGGCGATCGATACCCGTAGGTTCCATTATTGCCACAGCCAGTCGACGCATCCGAATCGAAACCGTAGTCGTGGCGGTAACCGCCGACGCGGTCTCGAGCAGCGTCCTCGCCCCGATGGAGAAAGCTGATACCGTCGATACTGTGCGAAAGCTTTCTAAGTGCCCAGAGAAAACACCTGTCACATTTTTCGCCGACGTGTGGCACTTCCGTTATTCTCGCAACGTGCCATCTCGCGCGCGCGCGCGACACATCCGCCGAGCGTAATTCCGCGATGGTGGAACACCCTCGCCTCGGTTCGCAACCGAGCGTTTAAGAGCCACTTTTCACGCTCGAGCGTCGGAGACGAGAGGCAGAGAAAGCAACGGTACGCCTTCCCGGGGATCCCGGGGCATCCTCGGACGAAACTCGAAAACAGGAGAGAGACGATTGACAAAGCAACACACTCGGAAAGATCATCGTTCTACGTCTGCTGTTTTTTTCTTTCAGTCATCCATCCGGCGCGTCATCATCTTCTCTGTTCGTTCTGTTCTCTTCTTTTTTTCCTGTTTTTTTTTCTCTCTTTCTTGATAATATTAGCTTCCAGACTATTGTCGAGTGAGATAGTCGGCGGAAATGAATAGCGAAAGCACATACGCGCATTGCAAGTGCGGCGCAGTTGTGACCGAAGTTTTATGTTTCAGTGGATCTAACCAATGGACAGCTCACCCCAAACAACAACACGCCCTTACTTACGCAAGCACTTTCTGGTACGTCTTCAAAGTCTTTCTTCTCCTCCTCGTGGCTGCGAGCGTAATGCGCTTTCTCGACTTGCTTCATCGCGCTACGATCGATTCGCTCGGTCAATGCAAACAGTTTCTACGATGGCTTTTTCGTTAACTAGTCACGCGAGATTACGAGCAATAAAGTTTGTGCGGAGCCGATAGAAATTGGCGGAAAAATATCTTTTGAACGAATACTCGCGATCGTTTGAACGAAATGCCACGATAAAATTATCAAACGAAATGTTATATTATTTCGAAATCAAGCTTTTATCATATCATTTTAATATCGTTTAACATTTCAACGTTCTCGCGAATTAAATTCCGTTAAATATGGTGTGTAATTTTGCGAAGGAATGTCCTTGAACGTTATTAATTTTGCTGTTTAATGCATTACACGACGATTCGTTTTCACGAAACAATCTGCCTTTATTAAGAGCCAATAAAAGTCAGGCAAGCTTTTAATCGATTAAAATCTGCCATTTCTCACAAGGCGCTACTAATTTGCGATAGCGAGCAACGGAATGCATGGCTGCTTTGTCAAGCATGATTAACGCTGCATGTTTATGTTTATGTAAAAATCATTTTTGACGATTTCCACCGGATATTCAAGCTTCAGCTAATTCAGAGAACAACGAAGACTGTCGTGGCAAGTCAAATAGCATTTCAATCGCACTCATGATGCCATTTGCGGCGTGTAAATAAAAGTAGATGAGATCATACTCGCTCGCTTCTGTCAGAGATTTTTCAGTTTCCCGAAAAGTTTTCGCTTCGAAGCCCTTCGTCGCTGTAAAGCGATAGCTTTCGGCGAAGAAACACTATCCCATCCATGATCCCAGCGGAGGGCACCGTCTCGTTACTTCTCGTCCCTTAATTCTCGCGCGATCGCTTCCCGTCAAATCCGCGTCGAGATGTCGTCACGGAGAGAACGGAAGTAGAAAAGGACCGACGAGAGGGCAGCGGGAGGGAGAAGGAGGATGTACCAGCGTTTCCCAAGAGAAGTGTCGCACATGCGAGGGCGCCGAGATGCCGGCAGCGAAATACGCCTCCTCTCTTCTATTTTTTTCTTCTTTTCCCTCGTTCTCTCCATCTAGAATCTGTCCCCGATCTGCCCGCCGTCGCGCCGTCGTGCCGTCCGCAATCTCCTCTCAAATAAATCAAACTTTTGAATCGCGCACGTCCTCCTCGCCCGCCCCCGTGCACCCCGACCGCGCGCCGCCTCCTCCTCGTCGTCGTGGCACCGGCACAAAACTTTGTAACCGGCCGCCATTGTCAAGAGTTTAAAAGCTGAATGGGTTTTTAGATTGTACGCTGGGGCGCTTTCGGTTTCCCGTAACCTCGCCGCCATCCACCCATCTCCGTCCCTTCCCTCCCGGTCCTCCCCTGTCGAGAGAGTTTCAAATTCTTCGCGTACCGCCCGCTTACGACCATCCCCCATCCCCGATTTCTTCCTCATCTTGTTCCTCTTCTGCCGCTCTCGTTCTCGTCGTCTTTTTCGTTCTTCAGCGCTCTCGTGGCCGCCGTTAATCCAAAAGTACGTACCGTATGACATTTACGCGAGCTGCCGCGCGAACAACGCGAACAACGACGATACGCGGTATCGTTCGAGTCGGATACATTAATCTTCGGCGCTCCTCTTATTGGCTGTCTGTCAGAGTTTTTACGAGTGTTGAAGTTCGACGGGGAATGCGGACGACGCGGCGAGACACTGTGTTCCCGAGTACGATGCACTTTCGAGAGTAATACGGTGTAATTTCGTCCTACGGTTCCATTGCTCCTCGTTGCTCCTGCGCGCGAACACCGTGAGAACGAACAAGAGGCAGTGTTTGGCAGGATTGATTAAGAAAGAGATGCGCGAAAGTAGCTTTTTGTAAACATAGTAACTGCATCAGCGTTTAATCCTAGTGCTGTGCATTATGTGTGTATCAAATGTCACGTGTTACTGCAGAAAAAGCTTAAAAGACTAACACATACATCACTCACCCTCCCTTGCTGAAGGCAGCATAATATATCGTTTGCAAGAGATGGAGAACAGCATAGTTCGTGACTCAAAAAGCATCAGTAACGTCAAAGATTTAGGTTGTTCAACATTTGTTTCGAAAAAAAAGAGACTGTGGTTTTTCAGTTTAAAATTACAATTCTTTTGGCACAATTATCGTTTTTCTGTTAGTAAGTACATCTGGTGCAAGAGACAGAACGAGTATTTATTTTATGAGATTTTTCAATCAAATTACATAAAAAAATAACTTCAGAATTTTGATTTCATTTCTTTATCGAGCAATATTTCCGATGTAATCAATAAAATAATTTCTTAATTAAATTTTTCCTGCGTATAACTCAGTTTCCAACGCAAGCTCATTCAATATTAATATCACAAAGAAGGGTAATATTGCACCAGATTCTGTAATTGTTTGCATCATCATAATTTCCCCCGCCTATCCCTCTCTCGTTTATATTCTCATGACGTCTTTACTTCGGGAGCCGAACGCGGAATGGGGTAAGTTTAGTTTTCGCCGCTTGGCCTTTATAATCGAGCAAACTGTGCCATCCCTGCTCCGTTTGACTTTCTAACAGCACGAGGGAAAAGTTAGTCCTCGTGCAGACGGAACGTCAGAGCAGTAACCGTAGCCAGTTGTATCTTGTAACTTCTCCAAAATCGGTCGCCATCACTGCCTCGTGCGATTGCGTTGCCTGTCCAGCGACGTGTTGTACAATGTCATACATACATATGTCTATGTGCAAGGCGCTTTTTCTTCTTATCTTTATGGTCGTAGGTGAAGGCTGCCTTGCAATGCGCTTAATGAGTGTCTTCTTTTATTCTTTCCCTTTTCTTTTCCTTCAGTGAATGCATCGTGAAAAGATTCGTTAAACGGACTCTATCCTTCTCTTTGTATTCATGTGTGTGTGTGTGTATATCGTGATACGTACTCGTCGATTTAATCGTATCTCACTCGCGCGATCGTTAAGCGAGCGAGATACACGCACAGTCCTCAAAGTAAAACGTAGACCAGAGATCGTTTATTTGTGCACGAATGTGCGTGGGCTTGTTACGATTCACGTTACATTAGTATACGAGTTCAAAAATCTTATCTTTAACGAGATTTAGCCCGCTAAAGAGTATCATTATGCAAGTGAAATGAGTTTGATATTAGCAAACGGAAAGAGGTGAGAAAGCTAAAAAACTAAAGGCAAACGCTAACGGAGCAACCACGTGCCTTAAGGTACTTGCATGGAAGATTCCTGAAAGGGATAAGGCATGCAACGCTGATATCGCTATCGCGAGAGTAGAATAAAACAATCGAAATTTTCACGTTCAATAATTGCCACCAAGACAACTCTCGCGAGAGACACAATACGTTACAATTTCAAGAACGAAAATTACTGCCGCACTCGCGACTTAACGTCTCTTGTTTAACGATTAGATAAAACGAATGGCCATCGTAAATCTCTTTTAATCCTCAACTATCACGGCGCAGTCACAGCTGATTCCATCGCATTCATTTTATGAGAAGAAAAACCCCGTAGTAAAAAAATTATGCAATTTTTAGTCTGCGCTTCGCGTAAATGCGCTGGCAACTTTACACGACTTAAGCGTTAACTTTTCACTCATGAAATTAAATAAACAGTTAACTCATTAACACATAAAATAACAATCGCAGTTTCAATCGACTTACATCAGATTGGGCCATGGTAGTTGAGAAATCGATTTCCATTTAAATCTCGGTGCTTCTTGATCAAGCAAGACTCGGAAGCAAGCGAGTACGATATGTTCCTGCGCACGAGACGAGGACGAGCTTCCTCGAAGTTCATCCTCGTCGCGACGACGACGTACGCTCTCACGGGTTAAGAGAGAGTGAACATTGACGCGGGTTCGTTGCAGTGATGAACAACTACCAGGCGGCCGCAGCGCAGGCCGGATTCCCGCCGGCGTCGCCGCACGCGGCCGGCCACGGTGGGCCTCAGGGCCGGTCATTTCCGGCGGCCAATTCGCCGGGCCCCATTGACATGTACAGCTCGAGCGCCGCCGCCGCAGCAGCAGCCGCAGCCGCGGATTCCGCAGTCGCAAGCTACGTCCAGGCCGCAGCTAGCCCGCAGCCCCCCACGACCGCGTTCCCCGCGATCGCTGTATCCCGTGCCCCGCTCAACTACAGTCCCGTAAGTCCACTTAATGCTCCTCCATTATCACCAAAGATCGGGCCCCTCCCGAGAAAGAGAGAGATGGAACGAAAGGACGAAGAGCGCGGTCGGAATCACGCAAGATTTTTCACCGCCTGTTTGTCTGTCCTGGCAGTCCTGTCAGCCGCACCATTTTCTATTAATGTCTTGCTCCAGAGAAACATACGTGGAAGAGCCTGCTGAAGCGTTTCTGCTGGGTGCACAGACATCAGTGGAACTTATGGTCGGCGAGAGAGGAAACGGGATGCAGACGTTGTATCCACATTTTTGCGTCTAGAGACTTACATCACACGCACGAGTATTAGAGATGCATTTGCCACTGATGTAAGATACTGCGAAGATCAAGATATTTTTTTAGCATCGACCAAGCTCTCTATCGTTTCGTTCCATACAGTAATTTCACCAGCTTCACGCACTTATGACAAGCAAAAATGTGGGTGTGTAATACTACCCTTTTGCAGACATAAATTATATTCAATGCAACCGATTTGTCAGATTTACAGCAAAGAAAGATTGCTTTTATGTACACATTATTATCGTACGCTTTATATATATATATATACATATTCTATATTCTATTTTTATATTTTACGGGTACGTCTCTGGTCCGTCAGGTATAGTATGACAATTATTACATTGATTTGTATATCGAACGTGCATAATATCGTTTATAGGATTTCCATAATGTGGTACTCTCTGCAATATTAATGTATTTAACAATTTACCCAAGACTTCCTACGTAACATCAAGGCCTTCGCAATTTGTTACTTATTATTGTTGCTGTTATTATCTTTACATCATGGAATTTTGTGAAATACATCATAAAAGAGACTACAACCTCAAAGGCCAAGTACCGCAATTGCACGCTGCAATTTTAGATATGCAGGCAAACGCAAGGGTCTATCTTTGCGCTCATCCTTGTGTAATGATTATTATTTTTATGGGAAGGTTGATGAGACCGATATCTTGTACTGTTCCAGGGTCCTCTAATACCAGCGGCGTTCACTAATGGCTACCATTGAGCCTTGTTAAGACCTAATAACAGGTATGTCCGCCATCAACAATATTTTTCTCACAGTAGAGTACAGATTTCACGAGGCAAATTTATTAGACGCAAGAGCAACACATGGAATAATCAAGTTTCCTTTTCTGCATCCCGCAATTTCTGGTGTAACACATTATCTGTGAAGATATGCGAGAAAAAACACAGCTCTGCATAATCGTAACAAACTACTAACGAAAGCAATCCATTCCAAGATATTGAGAAAAAGCAAGAATCGAATTTTTACATATCCAAAGCAATACCCGTTTCCCCCAGAACCTTCCCCCAAATATGCATATTGAGAAAGAGATGTTACGTTTAGATGCAGCTTTATTTTACGCCCGCTGTGTGAGTTAATTTCGAACTGATTAAAATTGGCTGCGTCTTCGTCAGCCGGGCAAATAATTTATCTAACTTGTCGAAATGTTACTTTTCTTTTCGCCAGGATGGACGAGACGGCAGAACGCAGCACGGTCGCTTAATATAATAAGCAACACGGAGGATTTGAGGCAGCTAAACACAGTGTGGATAATCTCTGGACGAAATAGAAATAAAAAAACATATACACGCTTATCACAAATGATGATCGAAAGTTGCAATACACCCACAAGCAGATAATGTCAACATCACAAGTCGATGGTCAAGCAAGATCCAGTCGATGCAACTTTAAAAAAACGTCCAGCTTTGTAAACGGCCTGGACATAATATTACGCGAATATGTAACAACGCATTAAAAAAGAATTTAGAGCATTAGTCGAATTCAGGAAGTTGGATGCAACTGTAGCTAGGTGGAAGAAAGTAAATGCTGCTGAAGCGAGGAAAGAAGATTGATATAAGGGGCAAGACGACGTCACGTCCAGAGAAGAGATGAGGGAAAACGGACGAAAAGAGCGACAGGAAGACCGACTGTCATTCGGAAAATAGGAAGAGAAAACAATGATGCGCTGCAATAGCTGTGGCCGAAACTGCGTGTTGACGCCAGCCCGTTCTCCGACATTAATAAAAGGAATAATAATATAATAATAATAAATTAAATTAATATTATTAATTGCTAAATATTTAAGCGGTTAAGTCTAGAGTATATATATATATATATATATATATGTATATATATATATAGTATATATATATGAAGATATATAAATATATATATATACATATATATATATATAAATATATAAATATATAAATAATTGATAATTATTAGACGATAACGTATGACTTCTAATATTTAAGGCAGATAAAGAGACGGAAGAGATACCAACTCTCACGAATATTATTATATAACTATTAATTATTACATGATTACTATGGCGATTGCAATTATTAACGAGCGCCATGCACTGCGTATGCTCGCGTAAATATATTATATATAACGATAGGCACACACGCGTTCGCACCTGGGAGAGTCTTTGTTTCCGGGCTTTCAAGTTTTAATCGTATGCGTGGGGAGGGTTGAGTAATTTAACGAGAGAGACGGTCGCGAGAAGAAGAGAGAAAAGGAGGCAAGGCCTGACAAAAAAAAGAAAAGGAATAGGCTGGATAAATCATGAGACATTTTCTGTTTTTGTTCTCTCTCTCTCTGCATGTTTACGTGCAGACACGAGCTCTCCCTTTTCTCTCCTAACGTGCCTTTTCGCTGACTAAAATGGCGGAACGGTGCTTCTCTCCTATCCTCTCTGTCGCAGTCCTATCTTTCCCGGGTGCGCAACGAAATAACAAAGCGTGAGGATATAGTGGCGAACGGGCGAGGGAGGTTCGCATACGTAGACGTGTTGCATACTTGACGTCACGCTGTTAGCATTACTTGTGGAAAGAGGGAAACACGCAAGAAAGCCGCGTCGAATTTCGGGCCGACACGACAGGCGAGCCCGAGAGACGACAGATAGAAGCGCAACAGCGGAAGACTTCCAGAAGGAAGAGAAACAGCACTAGATGATATCACAGTTAGAATCACAGAGTAGCGGAAGTTCTTTAGCCGCATTTCGCCGACGAATCCGCCATTTATATCCCGACAGGAGACGCGACTGCTTGATGCACGCGCGTGTAATTACCGTGGTTTCGCGAACCTCGCAAGAGGGTATTATCGTGCGTTTTATGGCAATAAGATGTTTCGCGGTGACCGAAAGGGTTTTGGAAATTTGTATACTATTATTAATCGTATATTTCCTTGTTATACTATATTAGTTATAGTCGAATACTACGTTAAATGACGCAGCGAAGGCGCTCGACGCGGCCTCGATGTCCTTGCTTTCGGAATGGGGATATAAATGGCGTCGATTTTACGCCACTCCACTGTAATTCTAATTGACACCGAACGCTCGCTTCGAAGTTCCGCTCGGCGTTTTCCGCTTCCGGAGCCGCCGAACGACGACTGTTATGAATCTAATCGGCCACTGTATAGCTTTAAAAACCGATTACATACAGTAACCCCCGTTACATATACACATATATTACGCGAATTACCGTATAATTGATTTAAAGTAACGCCGTATATGCATGACCCTATAGACGAGCCAACGCGATGAAAAAAGAAAGACGATCCGAGAGGTTTCTTTCGGCGGTCACAAACTACCGCGACACACGACACACTCTACACAACATGTATACACACGTACACATACACACACTTGCATAACACGACACACGCTCTACATCCCCGGCGTCTAATCGTCTAAGGCTGAGCTACACCGACAGTCTGGATTAACTGATTCTGATTAGCGTGTGAGTCTAGCGATTTATTGTCCTTCACTAGATTATAGTCCTACTTATAACACACAGACAAGGCAAGGGAAATTTAGTTAACCAGCGTCGGTGTTAATCAACGTAGGTGCGAACCGAGATTCTTATATGGGGGGGAGGAGAAGATGACACGATCGGAATGAGATCGAGCTAAGGAAGAAAGCTAGTAAATGCATAGATAGAGATGTCGCGTGACACCTGTCCGCGATGTACAGAGCGTCGGTCGACGCGTTTTAAACGCGCTAACTTAACGGAAGGGCGAGAGGAGACAGACCTTAAGGCGGGAAAAAAATGAGAAACAAAAAAACCTAAAGTTATACGGGAGAAAGAGCGAAAAGAGCGAAAGGGAGAGAGAGAAAGAGGCGATGAGAGAGCGTGAGTGTGAGTGCGAGAGCGTTTACCCCCTTTAGGATTAAAAGCGCGCGGCCGCTGACGGTGCGCGGTGACCGTCGCGAATTAGGCTTAGGGACTAAACGGGCTAGCGAGGAAAGACACAAACGTGAGAGCGAACATTATATTGTAGCCTATATATTGCAAAAATGGCTGGACATCGGACGTTGCGCGCTTCCACTAATGCAACCCTGGATGTTAAAAGAGACCCAATGTCCGCTCGGGACGAGAATGAGAGGTGGGGCCCCTTTTGTGAAATCCGAGCCTCGATTGGACCATGTTGTACAATGCAGGGACGAGATCTTAATCCGAACGTCGCGGCCGGAGACCGTCTCCCCGTGTTCCCGGGCGAGCGTTATTCAGCCGCTCCATTTTCTTGCGGGTTACGTCACACCTCTCAACTCGGGATTGCATAACGCGGTCCAATTGACGAGTGAATGAGCGAAGATTGAGAGATTCCAGTGGACTACTTGTGATCGGGGGCTTAGGTTAACTTTGTCGCGACCTTACGATATTGCGCGGAAAGATGAGAGGAATTTCGATTAGCATGGGACTAGATTGATTGATTCTTCGAGGCACGAGCTTCCCGAACGATCGAGCGCGATCGGCATTTATTCCCTTGAATATAACCGGACGGGCAGTTTCTCTGGAAATTCTAATGAACGGACATCACACGAGAGAGCTGATTACCGACGTTCGTAGGCTAGCCAAGTTGCATCGATAGCCAAGCTCAACTAACTCTGTGTGAGTTATCGGTTTGATATCTCTTTCTAGATTAAAGTCCTAGCTATAACATATAGGCAAAACTTGCAGCAGTAAATTTCACATTAATCTCACGTTAATTAGTACCAACCAAGACATTGATATACAGCCAGTCCGTGGGTCTCTATTATGCGTGGCGATCTTTCTCGTCGATCGCGGCACGCTGATAAATCTCAATAAGTTTCAAAGACTAAGAGCGCGCGTTATCGCGCGCGTATCAAAATCTTTTGATCTTTAAAAGATTGAAAAGGTTGCACGCATAAGAAAGACCTCGCAGCAACTATTAATCGATGGTGAAGTTGCAATGCGTTTAAAAGACATGGGTACGAACCCTACACTGAGAGATGAAGTGTTTATGAGAGGTTCCTCCCTTCTTTCTGGCAACGAGGGCCGCATCGCCCTTAATAAATTATGCGCGTAATTTATACGACTGGAATATTCGCGTTTCGTTGATATATCGCTAAATAAACGGTTCCTTATTGCACATTATCATTACTATAATTAAAAATTCACAAGAGGAAGAGTCTCATCGACCGATTAATTATAATTATATAAACGACGAATATACGCGCGACTATTATGTGCGTGCTGTTATTATTATTGCATTAAACAACAGGGTAAACAAAAAAAAGGGGGGGGAGAAATAACTTTAAATTGGGTACGTGCGTGGCATTGAACGGCAGCCATTTTGTTTCTTCGGGTGAAGGTGCAAACAAAAGTAAGGAAGAAGGAGATGATGGTACGCGCGCAAACGAGTCAATTCTTAATGAACGTTAGCAATACTTTTTCATGACCACAAAGAGACGTACAGTGACAAAATGGTGGAGGCTAAAGCGTACTGACGGAAGAGTTACAGTATTCTTAAGTTCCTATATTATGCGCGTGACGTAAACTCGGTTCGTTTGAGAATAATGCATCGAGGTCGAGACTGGGAAAAGGGAGGGCGAAGTGGGCGAATTGCGATCGCGTGTAGTCGCACTACGTTTCGAGTACCTCCCGTCTCCATTGTGAGCAAAACAAAATGGTAGTTGTCTCGCCAGAGGTCGGTGAAGCATGATAGAAGCGTGATAACTTCAAAAAGAAAACGTTCAAAATAGGCATATTGCGTAAGACGTGAAAATGCGATTGGCTTTAATTAAACAATCGCCTTTTTTAATCAAAAGAAAGAAAGAGAGATAATATAATTGCTTTAAGTTGAAACAATTGTTATTTTACAACAGTCATCGATATAAGTGGAATATCTTAAATTGCGGAATATCTTGGATGCATTGGAAATAATAAACGAAAAGTATCAAAATAGATTCAATACGTCCCTCGTTTCGTTTGCAACAATGAAAGGTTCATTTTTTGATTGTCAGGATAAGAATATCAGCCAAGCATAGATATGGATACCGTAAAGTAGAGATAATTTGTGACTACAGTGTATAATTCTTTAATCGGACTGGTTTGAAAGAATAGAGACGAAAGAACATATAAGTCTCAATAAAAACGCATGTTTGAAATGGAGTGTACATGCTCGTTATACGTGTAAGAGATAAAAAAAATTAATGTGTTCACGTTAATGTTCATGTTCATGTTAATGTCCTCTTCGCTAATAAAGTACCTAACGACCATATTACATTAAGTTTTATCAACTATGAATATCGATTGTTAACGTTTATACATCGCGATATATTTTTCCGAGCGATTTCATATCCGCGTTCAATTGCTGTAGAAAGATTGCTCGCTAATCAAATAATCGATTTTTAAAATAAATGTTGGTCTCGCAGCTATTCTTCTTAAAATTTTGCAGGCTCACAGTCACAAAGTATCTCCGCTTTGAAGCTTCAAACAGCAGCATATGCTCGCGCGTTCTCGTTCTCTCGTTCTCTGCGTTTCTCAAGTGGTTTTGTTATACTGTGCAACAATGCTAGATATTACTGGGTGAAAACCGAAACCGCAACTTTCGTAGTGCTCTTGGTGTTCATTACACGTTCTAGCACTTACTTTATTTTCATTCGATTTGTAATTCGATCAGCGAATACATGGATCGTAGGTAAACGATATAACGGTGTCGGCCGCAGCGATATACAATACATTACGCGAACAGTAATGAATAAGAAAAACAAGCGTACACGGGTGAACTTCGTAAGGGAGGAAGACAGATTAAAACAAGTACATGCACATACACATACATATAAACAAGGACATAACACCAGCTCAACAGAACGTAGAGCGTAAACGCGAGATTCGTCGCACGTTAGGGTTAAGAGAAGACGCGCGAGATTGCAGCGAGGAAAAAACACAAGAAATATAAAAAAAATAGAGAAAGGAGGGATAAAAGCGCAAAACAGAGAAGATCACAGTTAAGCGTACAAGCCGTAACTTTTCGCGATTGGGAAGAGAAAGCCGAAAGAATTCCGAGCCGTCTTGCGCAACGTTCGCAACACTGGACAGTAGTTTAGTGTTCAGAGCGGGTTTCGAACGGAAAAAAGTTTGCCGTGTTTCATATAACAACAAAATTGCGAAGTTCCCGACCGCTAAAATCTTTTTGCGAAAAATTGCAAACATTTTATATTGTGTTTCTTTTTAAGTTTCACAATGTTTCCCTTGCGTAAATGCTGATGCATTTCACGATACAATATGCCCGGTGTGAAACATGAATGAAAATTAAGAGGAATAAATTACTGATTCGATGATCCAGTTTAAAGAGTCGATAACACTAACCGAAACTTCTTTTAGAATTATTTATTTTTCGAATTCCTTTCCTCAAAGTGTCTAGAAAACTTCAAATATACTTTTTTTGCAACTCAACGTAATTTTTAAAATTCAGATATTGTGAGCTCAATATTAAATATTTGAAAAAGGCCTAATTTTATAACCGATTGCCGTATTTTACACCATATATCGTATATAACATTTTACAATAAATGCTAAGTGACCACACAAAAAATTATTATTTCCATTATATTATCGTGAACTATAATTTTTTTTCTAGACACAGAGAATCAAACAGATTAATGTAAATTAAAATCCCATTCGTACCTTTTTCTTGCTATTCGTGATTTAAATAATTGCCTAAAAAAAAAACAGATTTGATAAATTACGTATTCTCACATATAGTCTATATTCTTTAAAATAACTTTTAATTGAGTTGTTAACTTCGTGAACAGGACCATCGAATTGTTTATTACTGCCAATTAATCGCAAGAGGAAGTGCCCATAAAAAAACTGTAGCCTCAACAATATTAAAAAAAATTGCAGATTCTGATCGAACATTTTATCTGATAACTGTTTGATGAAAGCAGAATACTATGAAGCAAATTATATTATTTTAGATGTGTATATTATCACTTTTTCCACGATGTATACCACCATTTGTGAAAAGATGCTCACGTGTTAAGAAAGAAGCTAAATCAATTGATTGTGTGTAGGGGGGATGAATTATATCTTATTATAATATTCACGATATTAAAACTGATTTCTTCATAGTACTCTAGTTTCCTTAAACAGATCTTTAATTCCGTTCCTCTTTATTTTGTCTTTCTTGGTTTGCATCGGTTTATAAACTTTTCGAATGACGAATCTTTTTTTTCAATATATTATAATGCAGATAATCTCACGATATTGATATGTATCATTTAAGAAATGTATACCTACTCAATGAAGCAATGGCAACTCTTGAACGTTCAGAGTTCTTCCGGCGATCTCTCTTAGGAAAGAAAAAGAGAATTATATATATATTTAAATATATATATAATTCTCTTTAAATATATATATAATTTATATATATAAATATATATAAATGTATACATATTCGAAGAAGAATCTACGATCAATTATTAATTACAAAGAGACGCGATCGTAATATACAAATAAGTTGACATGAGAAGAAGAATGAAAGAAAATGAGAGAGAGGGAGAGAGAGAATGAGAGAATGAGAGAGAAAGAGAAAGAGAGCGAATGAGGACGAGTGAAAAAGGATATATGCAAGAAGCAAAAGTGTAGAAAAAGAAAGAGCGAGAGAGCGGAAGAGAAAGAGAGATGAGTTTGTGTAGGAAACAAGAACAAGCAAAATATATGTGAGTATAGTCTCCATGCGCGTTTATATTTATATATATAAATATGAAATATATATTAAAAAATATTGAAATATTACATATATATCTATATCTAGTATATAAAAAGTATAAATATATAAATATGAATATAAATATACATATATATATAAAAATATACATATTGAATGATTAAGAAAAGCAAAAAATATATTATAATTATATATAAACGAGAATATATATATATATATAAAAGGCGAAAAAAAAATATGAGGATTATGAAGATGAACAGATATATTGAGACATTGTTTTATGCATTTGTATATATAGTTATTGATGTTTTAAAGCTAATATACTATTGTACTGAAACTTTTGGATCACCACCGATTGCGATAGAATTATTGGGGGAAAGGGGACAAACGGGGTGGCTAAGGAAAGAGGAGGGTTGTGCGCGAGGCGCGGCTAGAGTAGGCTGAACTGTACGAGCCTATCCGCGATTCCCAAGAGCTTTTTTTACAAGATCCATTTAGACAAAAAAAAGAAAAACGAATTAATTGCGTGGACATGTGGTAGACGAGGTGAAATAATAATACGACACCGATCGCTCGTCGTATTCAGCCGCCCCTCGTGCGACCGCACATGATATATACAGATATACATACGTATAAATAATAAGATAATAATTACGAGACCGATATACATATATATACACTATGAAGAAGACATATATAGAGAGAAAGAGGGGAGGCAAAATCATGCGGAGCGGACAATTAATTAGTTAGTTAAGCAATTTACCACTCCGTAAATGAGCGGCGAACCGATAAGACGAGGCGTTTTCGAGCACATGATTGGAGTTTGAACGAGAGACGCTAACGTCAAAAACACATACACACGTACACGTACACATTTATTCACACAGACACGTACGTACACGATCACAATGGTCCAGTTTGCGTCGCAACGTTAATTCTCATTGCGACGGTAAGAGCTATCGTTCGAGTATACACAAAACGAGAAAAGGGAAAAGAAGGACACTACGAAATGCACATCAATGATGATATCGGAACATCATCAAGGAATTTAAATAAATTTAATTATGAAATATAGTAAGACGTATGTATAACATAAGCAAATACTCTATAGATGAAATCAAAGCACTATGAACTTAACGATCACGATTAATTATCCCTCGTGGTATCGAGATGTCAGATGAGAAGAAAAATACGGCAGTACGATTGTCGACGAGATCGATACCAGATTCTGACTCCACGGCGGTCTGAATTTTGACCAAGCTGAGCGATTTCTTTTTCCCCCTCGTTTCTCGCATTGAGAATCACGTTATTTCGGGCGTCGCCAAACGAAAGGAGAAAGAAACGAAACGGAGGAAACAGGAGAAAACGAGCGAATTCCGAGCACACGTCATTTCACATGTGGAAAAAAGCAATATCGAGTAATAATTTAAACGGCTAACTGTGTGCAGTAGCAGACCGCACGCGCGGATCCCTCGTGATTAATTGTTGTTATCGTCTACTACACGTCGCGCGAGTGAGGGTAAATAAACGAGTATTACGGCGCGCGCACACATCACACGCGGCATATAATCCATTATGAAGTTTACGCGAGACTTTTCCGCGTTTCTGCCTAATTGCGCGGTAATAATTCCCCACCACGCACGAATCGAACATTGAATTACACAAATCATTGCACTCGTTCAAGTTCGAACTTTCAGAATTCATCAAATTCATTCAAGCTCGATAAGGATATACACGCATATTCTTCTCTCCATGGATCAGACATGTTCCAATCATACGTAAAGACCACACATGCCATTTTTCACACACAACACACAAATAAAATTTACACCGCCAACATTTGAGACACCGATCCTACAAGACTCTCGTTGGAAATCCTTACAAGATGGTTTCCTAAGTCTGCAATCAGGATACATTACATGAAAAACATTCGTTTGCTACGATAGTTAACGCACACATTCATGCGCATGCACATTCACACATATGGCTAGTACAGGTACACACTCACACAAACACACGACGAAAAGTCAGATTGCACTTTTTCTCACGGAAGTCGATATCGATCCCTCGATCACTTTTTACACACCTTCTATTCCTCGACTAAAATACGTTTCCTAGAGCGGCTAATTTAGCGTGTCTTTCGCTGCGCGACACGAAATTAACGCGTTTGGTTTTCGGTTTCCTCGAACGCGAGAGCAGCCGGTCGTGGCATTTCGCAAGAAAATGCGCTCGGTCCCCAAAGCTCTTCCGCGATGTGAGTGGTTCGAGAGTATCGAAGGAAAAGCTCGAGACCATAGATAGATAAGTAATTACGACGTGAACATTTTGCGCAACGGTTCTCGCGACTACGCGCTTCGCTTTCGGAGATGTAGGCTAATATTGCGTGTGTCCACTTGAGAATCATCTACTTTTGTAAGCAGCTCGCCACGATTTAAATTGCACGCCTATTTTAATCTTTATATTAAAAATGGAAAAGAGCAATTTTTGATTCTACGTTCATCAGAGAAAGTTATCGTAAAGTATCGCGACTCATTTTCAGAGAATAAAAACTGTCACGTTGACGTTCGTTTAAAGTCGCTCCTAATTACGTATTCCGCAGAAAGTTCTCGCTATCAAGAATCATCCTGAACGACGAGGAGCTAGAGCAAAAAAATCCAAGTGGGCACTAAGTTTCGCCATTGAGACTCGCTCTCCCGGAGACCACAACTCTTAAGTAGATAAACCACCCTAAGCGCGAACTCGCTTCCTAGCCACGAGATACGTGCGGACTCGAGAGGAGTCCGCCCCGCCGAATCTCTAGCGGCGGCTAGATATCCCGGAAGTACAAGGAGGAAGGCACGATCCAATCGGTTGTGCCTCGAGCGGAAAGAGTCCTTAAGTCGCGTGTGATCAACTGTTTGGTATTGTATCTAGTCTTAAGCCTGAATCGTGGAGCCAAGTAGGACGAGATTCCTATTGGAACTTAATGCGGTTCCCTTTTTGCGGGAAGTGGAACTCGCCTGTTTCTTTTCTCTGTTGAATTCTGTTGTAATGTCGATTAATTAGTTATCGCTGTCAATGTTAATGACAATTGCGTTCACGCCCCTCACGGACTTTCGTCATATCGCAACGCTGCTTTTTCGTTACGACTTAATAGCCAGTGCTTGACCCTTTGATTCATTCACTGCCGACTGTAGTGCACCGTTGTCTTCGCTCTCGCGAGTCCTCAGTGGAATTATTATTCCGCAACTGGGGAGCTGTTCGTACAAATCTGAAAATCGGCAGTGAATGCGTCCAAGCTCCTTTGTCGGGTTTTCGGAACATGTCCCGAGGGTCGGTCGTCGTCTCGGAAGAACGAGTTACTTGCATTGGTAGAGGCTTGCTAACTAGCGGTACCTTCGATATTACCTAGCAAAACGGCGGACGACGGCGATCCATCCGGATACGCACGCGAATACAATATAGGTATATAAAAACCCCATATATACAATGTGTATATACGCTATATATATATACATACGAGGCATCATGCTGTCTTAAGTACATTACGATCTAATTACACTTTACGTATATATTCATACGCGCCGTAACCGAAAACTACTGATATTCTTCCTGCGTGCAAAAGTGCGATCTTCAGTAAAAGATTTGCTAATCGTCCGAACTGTACCAACGTCATACCTGGATTCCATCGAAAAATCGTCATTGTTACAGTCATTCTCGTGCGTTATGCGATTCTTGTCGATCTTTATCGGTACAGGCACAACGGTGGTAATCATGTGGGAGCGCGGTTTGGCAAAAAGTGAGTCTTTTGAAAAGGTTTCTTCCGTTCAATTAACGCTCGTTAGCATTAGTTATCGAATCGCGAACTATCGATCTATTTTTTCATGAGATTCATTACCTGCCAAGCACGGTCCTGTAACTACAAAGTGTTATCAGTTCTTCAGTTAGTCGTTCGACCAGTTAGGGGAGGGCGGTGTTCGCCCGTATCTCTGATAGTTTCCGTTTTATATGACGTTCTATATAAATATATTTATTATACATAAAAAAGAGAGAGATATATATATATATTATATATACTGACTCGTCTACCGCAAGACTGTAATTCACTTCAGAAGGATTGTCTGATTATTTGAAATTGCGCGCTTTTTCAGATACAGATCGTATCACATGTATGAATTAATGTAACATGATTTTATGCTGCGAGCAACATTTTGTATTCTGTAATACTTTAATAGTCGTGCTATATGCATGTCAGTACTTGTTTGTTCTAATCGAAAAAGTATGATTATTTCATGATCGCATTTTGTTACGTTTTTTCATTTATCGAGGATTTATTGTATTCTCACTCGCGAATAATATTACTAAACTACAATCTCCAAAAGTTATGAAATAATTTTGAAAACACAAAGTAAAACGTTTTGCGTGCAATGCGATATACAAAAGTTTCATTCAAATTTATTAGACAAATCTATGACATGTAGTACGACTTGTTATTTTAACGTTAAAACTTGTTCGAAAAATTTTAATTTTGGTTTCCTAGTAAATATCAGTCATTAGCATCATCAAAAACGTATAATAAGCACAGCAAGTGTGCTGCAAAATATCCCTTATTTCTTTAAAATCATGTGTAAATATTATTTGAAAAATTTTGTCACAAACGCGTCGTTCAATATGTTACGTGCAAGAATATAAAATTTACCAAGTTTCTCAGAAAAGCGAGTATATGTACAGAAGGATCTATCTCGTCGCACTAGCAATTTGCCCTTATTGCATTATTATTAAGCTCTGAGTGATTTTTATAAATGATTCTTACGTGCCCATTCTGACGAATTAAAAGATCTCGTATCATTATCGGTTTCCGACGTTTCGAACGTTATGTTCTGACTTGTTTCGGCAGCGATAGTCTGTAATGGTTCGACGTACGTTTTACATACTGTACGCTACGTTCATTATTCACGTCGGTGATGCAGCGAACGAGGAAAACCAAACTTTCGGGCATACTTTCTGTGATTCGCAGCGAAGGGGTCGCAATAGCGGTAAGGGGGAGCAACGGTGAACGCGAAAATGCTCGACGGCATGGCACAGCTTGCAATGAGGAAACTTGCAATATAACAAGCAATAACTAAGCCCCTTTTAATTCCATGTATATTAAATGATTATGTGGATGCTTAAACGAGATTTATTGAATTATAAACGAGCAAGCCAAGAGATAAGGTGAAATACCAATTTTACATATTCTTACTAATCGTAAACGATTACAGTACATATAGCGACATACTAAATTATACGATTATGTATCGACTTAAAAGAAAAAGAACAAAAAATGGTATATATACATAACGATAGGCCGCCCGCGAGCGAGCGGGCGTGCAGACGCTAATCTATAAATCTACGTAAGTACGTAAAAGTTTCAATTTTACACTACCGATAATAATGACATAACGATAAGACTATCATATAAGACATATTGATGATTTATAATAATTATAACGTTGTACAGAATATTTATGAAAGGCCCGCTGCTAGAGGGAGAGCCGAGCGTCCGCTTCTCGCGAATGTTCGCCATCGCGGTCGCAATTGTCGAACGTGAAATCGGCACACCTGTTCAAATCACTCGTGCGAGATCCGGAAGCGGCAGACGAACGAAGGGAGGATCGACTCTCTGTCCAGAAGCGCGGCCGGACTATAATGGATGTTTTGTAAGATAAAAACAAAACGATCGCGGAGCGCCGGGGTCGCGTCCGAGGTAGCGAATCGGCCGATTCGGACCGATCAAATGGAGAGATCCCGATGTTCGTCGACGATGCCTTTCTCAAACGGGGAAAGGGTACAAGCGGATCGGTCGATTGCGCGACACTCGAGTCGATTGTCGGGGAATACTCGGTCCCGGGATATTCAAGCGGGAGAATCGAGATAGGAACAAAAGATAGAAAGTGAGAAATTATCCGCCACGCGCGTGGCGCGAGCGAGGGCCGATAATCTAATTAATTGTGTATGTATACAAACAAAAATAAATATAATATTGCGATTATAAATATTAAACTAATAAAGAATATATATAACAATATTATACCCCTCTGTACATATAAATATATATTATATGAATATATATATATATATATATACGATGATTATTGCGATATGATTTATTATAAATAAATAAATAAATATATATATATATACATAAATATATAAATATAACTCATGAATTCACATTATTATGTTTATTATTGTTTACTTATGATTCTTGAAAATTATTATCATTGCTATGATGACGATGATGATGATGATGATGATGGTGATGATGATAATGATAATGATGATAATGATGATGATGATGGCGGTGATGATGATAATGAGGAGGATGATGATGATGATGATTATGATGATTATGATTATAATTATAATTATGATTATTATGATAATATTATTAATATTTAAGAAAAGGTTCACAACGTGCCGTGTGTATGTGGGAATAAAATATATAATATAATGGACATTGTTCAATTCAATCTGACGTCTTTGTGTTTTATTACACCCTTCCAACGTATCAGAAATTATCGTAAAAGTACGTGTATACGTCTTGTAAAATTTTATTTTTCATAAATTTCCTCCTTTATTGCAACACATTGTGCAAAAATGTGAAAAGATTTGAAAAAAATTAAAGTACTTTTATCGCGTCGTGCGATTAATCCACTAGATATAAAAATTAGATCTTAAAGTATCACCATGAAAATAAATTTCAATCCTAAGATCTACTAATTCTCTAATCATATCTCTCAGTTTATCTCGCAGAAGATTAAGCAAGTGTATTCAGAGTGTACGTTACGTTTCGCTGCGACTGCCAGTTCCAGCTTTCAGTCATCGTCCGGACCCATTTTTCGTTATTCCGATGCTCCAAATATGCAGGCGTGATTTGCAGTCGTTCTTCACACTAAATATACACACTAAATATTCATACTTTAACGTAAATATCTATGAAATATGAAATTTAACGCAATTTAACGACGTTCGGCATTCGAGCTATCCCGCTACTACATCGCGCAAGAGCAACGTGACGTTAGCGGCGCGCGTTTCGAGAATCGCAACCGCCGTCCGTCTCATCCAACATGGCCGCCGCCCGGCTCGCAGCTACATTAATTGCATACCGCTAGTAACCTGTCAAACAGCGACGTGACTCGCGAGTCAGCCGAAAATTCGACTCGCGCTCAGGCTAACGCAGGCAACATGGGGATCTTCTTCTCGAAGAAGAAGCAGCCGAGTCGCGTCACCGAGCACGACAAGGCGGTCCTGGTAAGCAAGCGTCTTAACCTAACCTATCATCCTGTCACACGAAATTGCTAAATCATTCTCTTATCAGTGATTGTATTTTACTTTGTCTGCAAATTGTCAAATGTTTCATTTCTGATTGCGTTACAAACAAAAGATTACGCTCGATGCGCATGATCGTAGTATGTAAAGGAGAGTATTATGGTGAATCTAACCTCAAAGTATTCGAGACGGTCTGTCACTGTACTTCCTTGTGTTTATGCAGCAAGTGAAGCAAACGAGGGACAAAATCAAGCAGTACCAGAAAAAGATTGAGCAGAATTTGGAGAAAGAGCGATTGCTCGCAAAGGAACTCTTAAAAAGTGGAAAGAAGGAGTAAGTAGAAACTTGAATAATGTTAAGCGTTACACCAAAAACAAGCATTGGTTTAATATTATTCTATTGCCAATTATCATATATTAGGCGTGTAAAAAAGATCAAAGTACTCAACGCTTAAAGATACTTACCAAAAATTGCATACTCGTAACTCTTAATTCTTGTAGCCGGGCGTTGCTCCTGTTGCGCAAGAAAAAGTATCAGGAGCAGGTTCTGTCACGCGCGGACGGACAGCTGGAAAATCTTGAGCGTATGGTCCATGACCTGGAGTTTGCTCAAATTGAAATCAAAGTTGTCGATGGCCTAAAAGTCGGTAATAACGCACTGAAGCAGCTCCATGCTCTGCTGTCTATCGATGACATCGAGAAAGTTATGGACGAGACAATGGAGGGTATCGAGAAGCAACGGGAGATCGATGAAGTATTATCGTCAACGATCACTGCGGACGACGAAATTGATGAGAGCGAAATTGAAGCGGAGCTGGATGCTTTGATGGAAGCAGAAATCGAGGAGAAGGCTCCCGAAATTCCGAGTGACGTTCTACCGGAAGTGCCAAAGGAATTGCCAGAGCGGGATAAAGATCGTACAAAAGAAAAGATTCAGGAGCCGGTTGCAGTAATGGCGTGAAACTTTCAGGAACTGACAAAGACTTTTGTTAAGATAAAGACTTCGTGCAATAGCCTATGTATGTATATATATGTACAGTGGATAAGATTTGTAACAAAAGTATAGTTTGTAAGACCTATTTACAGAACTTGTCAAGACTTTAGCTAAAAAGTAAATAACTTTAACCGCTTACTGTGTATGTTAAAATATGATATTTAATAGTAAAATTCGTTTTGCAATGTATATTTTATCGGAATACGAAAATGCCATGATGCAAAATAAGTTGTGTGAATAAACATAATTTTTCGATATCTTGTATATTTGGAATGTACGTGTACTTTACGTAGTATAACATTATAAAAATATTAATTATTTTATATCTTTTGGTCTATAGGTAAGTATTATTAAAATGTTTTCTCTGCTTCATTCATTTTACATGTACAATCTATTAATTTAAATATATTGCAAAACTTTACAATCTATCAAACACAAATTGATGATTTTATATTAATATATTTCAAAATATATTATTAAAAAATTATAATATAAATGAAGATATGTAATTAGTTTTTAGATATTTTATTAATTATCTTATACTTTGATATCTCTCTCTGAATTTGTGTACTTTAAAAAAATGTGCTATATTTTTTTGTTACGTGAGCCAGAAATAGTCTGAAACATGTTACAAGATATCTGATACATTTATCATCTTGATTCATCAGCACAATATTCGACGGATCATGATCTTAACGATGGCGTAAGCTGTCGGAACCTGACCTACGCTTATATGTAATTTGCATAATTATATTCACGTGTCATCTTAACGAATAATAACCGTGTAGTATGCAAATAATAATTATGAAATTAATTAAAAAATTTATATAATTTCCCAACGATTGATATATAATTGGTATGTAATCTTTTACGATTAACATAGTTATATTTTCCAAATTACGCATATATGAAAAAATCAGAAGTAATCAGACTTTACTTTTGTCTTTATGGAGGACATGCTATTTGCATTTGCAAAATATTCACATAAATTACCATTGCGGAAATTACCATCGCATTACATGTGCCGTTATACATTTATTCAACTGTAATGAATTCGTGATCTCTTATCTATGACCGTTAATATTTCTTGCTGACTGATCACTGATCGGAGCGCCGATATAACTATTTTTTTTTGGTCAATGCACGTGATTCTTTCTCCAGTTAAAACATTTTAGTCTGGAGATAAGGCGACGTTCGCTTACAAGGTCACTATGCTTGTTCTTAATGTCGGTGTGCACGCAGAGTATCTTGACCAGTCTTGCAAATATTTGCAAGTGCTCAAATTTTTCCGCTCGTTCAATGTATGTCGCAATTTTTTCACAAGGATGATAAATGATTATGTAAGAATTGCGGAATATATTAGCGACATTTTATAAGTTTCTTAATTAATCTCTTTACATTGATATTCATTGTAATCAAAAGTTTAATATAATGCGCTTAATATAATCATGTTCCTTCCGGTTTTACTTTATGTTTTATAATTTCATTCCACTTTATGCTCATCGTCAACTACATCATTACGTATGCTATATAGAATATATATATATGTCGTATTACATATACTGACAAGTAAAAAACTCTTGCATTACGCATTCATAAACAGCTTTATTAAAATGCGAGCAACAGTGTCTATATTTGTATCTGACTTGGAGACTTTATTAAAATTCAGTATTCGCAATGAATATCTTTGTATTCACATTGGTTACCAACTACTTGAAAACATCTCTTGAAATCAAAGTGCAGCTTACATCGATAACGCATTCTAATTTATCTTACAAACACGCCTGGCGCCTATTCGCTGCCAGAAAGCAAATCTGTATCGTTAGCATCAAGTAGACAATGGTTCACAACTTTAATCAGAATACAGAAAACTGATTGTTCGAAAGAGAAACACACACGCTGCTAGGATTTTAATTTAATTATAAAAAAATAAAGAAGCAACATCGGTTACGTTAAACGACAGTGAATAAGCGTAAAAACTAATTATATTAACGTATTGTAATAACAGCGTATAGAAATAATTAAAACATATAGCAATATAATAATTTATATAGAGATAATTAGAAAATGTTATTAAAAAATAGAATAATTAGAAAAAATTAGAAGAATTAGAATAGTTAGAACTGTTCTCGCGTGCACATGTCGCTTAAATACAGATTTCCTGCTGTCTTACTATGTACTATAAAAGAATGTATGTACATACTATGTAACAAGACAGCAGGAAGTAAGAAAATCTGTATTTAAATGACGTCTACACGGACACGAACGGTTCCGTATTTAAAACTGACTGGCCTTGGGTGAAGGAATGAGATCAAGAGAAAGGGGGGGGGGAGATGCGTGAGGAATAGCCACACGCACTTCTGGTCTGGCAAACGATGTGATTGCTTTTGCTTCTTTCTTAATGTTTGCTAATGTATGATTCAATGTTTCACAATTATCCAACAAGACACACCACGCACAACATGACTATGTGTAATGTTCCATAAATAGCGCAATTGGACACTTTGTTCCAATTAATCATTGTTAGACACACCTTCTTAAAATATCGCGAATACTTTTTTAATCGACTCCAGCTTATTTATTATTTAGTGTGTGCTTTTGTGACATAATCTGATTAATGTGTGCGTGTGTGTGTGTGTGTAACTTTATGAGAAATGTGTAACCAAATATTAGCAAGAGCAGTTAGAGAGATAAATTTTGCGACAATAAAAATTCGCAGACTACATGTGTTGTAAAACGAAAGAAGTACTGATAAGGGATCTCGAGATTCTCGATAGAAGATTCTCAAGATGCTCAATATTCTCGATAGAAAATGTGCTTTTCCGTGTATCATTCTTTCTTATTTCTAAAACGCGCAAATTGCGTAAAATGGCTGTTGTATTAGAAGATATGTGAGTTGTATATAAGCTGCAAGCATATGCACATGTTTTTCCATAGAAATGTGTTTCTTAATTCTTCCGCGTTAATCAAGCCGGAATTTCTAGAATCACTTGTGATTTCATTACTCGGAGATATCGTGACGTTATCCCTTCCTCTTTATCGCAGAAAGCCACTTGGGGAAAACACTTGAGATAATTGGTAGCATCAACAGCCCAACAATTTCAAAGATTGTCAGAAGAACGGATTACAAGAGAGATTATGATTTGAAGTATTTACGGATTGTGCTATTTTGTCATTTTTATCATGAAGATATTATCATTCATATAATTATCCACAATATTCGCCTTCCTCGAGTCACGCAGATGGATAATTATTTCTGTGCGAGACAGATTTCTTCCTCGCTTTAAAATAGCATTCATTTCACATTTTATCTACTGACCTTTCTACAACGTATACATTTTTCTCCTACTTATAAATTCGTATAAACATAGAAAATCTTAATCATGAGAATTTTTGTAACATGCTAAAGATTCATAGATGTTACATTATCATAATGACTTGTAATATTTTTTTCGTACAATTTGCAATGCGATAAAAAAGATTAATGGTTTTGCGGAATTGCTTATCATCCTCTCGCCTCAAAAAAACGGCAAAATTAAGTATCACGAGATACGCCCCATCCTTGTAGAAGATTTTCCTCTGAAATTTTCCACACTTGTATGTTCAGACAAGTATAACATTATGGAAATACATCGCATTAAAATACGCCAGAAGTGCATTTTAATGATGTGCTCTTGAAGCGGCAAGGATATTAATCTAGATTACCTCAACTTAACCGTCGCGGGGGACACGCAGATGCACGGTTTTCTCTTATCTAAATGCGCCTTTGCATCTCTTATCTCGGTAATAAGTCATATTACCTTTAAACAAGACATCAAGATTGTTCCATGGACCTCGAACCTATTGTTTGCCTCCTCTTGAAAATTGTTCCTACCACGAGTGATGTACAGATATGAATCAGATATGAAGTATTTTATATCTGCCCACCCACTAAATATGGCATTGGGCTTACGGAACAGGTAGATTAGAGCTACTTCTTCGGATATTCACCTGTTGCAAAGCTGATCGTTACAGGCCTCTTCGCATTCGGCGAACGAGAAGCAACCGATATAAGACTACATATGCATGTTTCATCAAGGTTGCATCAACAAGTTGTTTTCGCTCTTTTTCGCTTATTTTACGAGACAAAACATTGATAGCTTTTTTTTCATCTCAAAACCATTGATTCGCTTTACGTTACCGTCGGCAATATTAATAAGATTTTGAAACATTGTATTATTATCATATATAAAATAAAACATAAAAATCAAACACATTAGTTATCTACATTTTATACTTTTATCGTATACAAGTAACAAAGTGATGTCAGAAGACGACATAATGACATATGAAGATATAATGACATCATTATATTACCTCTTTTGATGTCACTTTGATACTTATTGTTAGGATATACAGGGTGAGGCACCTAAAACAGGCCACCTGAATATCTCGGCTGTTATTGGTGATAAAAAAAATGTGTCAGACCAAACTTGTATGGTTTCGAGGGACACATAATTTGTTCTAAATAATTTTTTATTAGGTGGACGCGTAGAGGTCATATGAAGGTCAATTTCGTTTTTTTTAAATGGTATGATATGTTTTTTTTACGTACCATCTAGTAGAGGGTTTGAAGATGCGCACATTGATCTACGGGTCAAAATCATTCAAGGTCACTGAAGGCTAAAATTTCTAAGTGCTAGAAATTTTTCATTTCTGAGTTTACGGTATTTTCAATAGCAGGGAACTCTAGGCAATATAAGAAATAATGATATGAACAACTCAGAACTTCTCGGAAAAGAAAAAATTTCTAAGGGCTAGAACTTTTTCATTTCTGAATTTACGGTATTTTTAATAGCAGAGAACTCTAGGTAATATAAAGTAAATTATTTTCCCTTGCAGTTGGCCTTCAGTGACCTTGAATGATTTTGACCCGTAGATCAATGTGCGCATCTTCAAACCCTCTACTAGATGGTACGTAAAAAAACATATCATACCATTTAAAAAAAACGAAGTTGACCTTCATATGACCTCTACGCGTCCACCTAATAAAAAACTATTTAGAACAAATTATGTGTCCCTCGAAACCATGCAAGTTTGGTCTGACACATTTTTTTCTATCACCAATAACAGCCGAGATATTCAGGTGGCCTGTTTTAGGTGCCTCACCCTCTATAATGGTTAACATTTGCTCTTTAAATTGCTCTTTAAATAATGTTTTCTGCAGTTATTCTGAATAAATCATATAATCTCCAATATTTTTCTTAAATATATTAACTATGTATCTATTATTAAATGCTGAATTTTTATACTTTAACTTTCTCTTTTAATTACTTCTATATTATGTTGCGTTCGTGGCAATTCACTTGGTATTCCAGAAAATCAATACAGAGAAGAAAATTCTTGTGTCCAAGCGACAGGATCAACATTCTAGAATAAAAAGTCATCCCGAGCCTTTCGTGCCAAGAAATCGTTCCGGATCGACTGTATTATTTCTCTGAAAAACATTTCCTGATTGTTTCTTCTCTCTGTTCAGTTCTCTGCGTTCTTGAGAAATAAATAATAATTATTCCTGAATTAGTGTCGAGGTATTTACGCGAGAGCGTGGATGTAAGTGAATAAAAAAAGAAATACTTCGAATGCGATCGGATAGCACATTACCATCGAATCAATGAAAACCTTCGGTTCGATTTTTATATCAAATTTTACTTTATTGCATTCAGTAGAAAAAAATTTTTCATCAACCAAGTAATCACCATCGTTGTCTATGATACATTAGACATTACCAACGTTGTTGTCTGCATTTACATTTATATGGCGTCAGCTATTGAAAATCGAACCAAATTGTTTGACTAACCTAATATTATTTATAAACTGTTAATTGATGAAATTTTACGCAATCTCGCTTTCATGCGGCGTGTCACGTAGGATGAGCGCGCGAAACAACGTTCATAATATCTTTGTCATATGCTCGGATCTAAAAGCCTACTAATAGAGTCAGGTAGGAATATTACTCGATTCGATTAATAGATTCTATCTCGTCCCTCCCTCTCTCTCTCTCTCTCTCTCTCTCTCTCTCTCTCTCTCGACGCCAGAGTGTTAATTATACCGTTACTTCCAATAACATGTTTCCGATCGTGATACGTGCGGAGCAACTGGTTATTTAGAGATGCTTCACATCAACAAATTACTGCTATGAGATATATTTTCGGTTCTTCTGTCATTAAATATGGATTAATCAGCGCTCAAAAAATTTCTGACAAACATTTCTTTTTTATGAGCTGGCCACGAATCAATGCGATAAATCGTAAGATCGCATACCAAGTTTTTTATTCTCAGGAAATACGGTGACGTATAACGTCTCAACGAAATGCCAACGAGGAAATTTATATTGTTGATTTTTGCAGATGACATTAATTCTTTTTCCTTATCACAAATAATTTAATTGCGTGGAGATACTTATCTGGACTGATCTGTGTACGACGATTGTGCATTAATGTGAAAATCCCTTTAATTATAATATTTTTCGAAGATTGGAAAAGAAAATAGAAGAGAAAGATTTGCAATACGTTGACTGAGATTAACTTTATTTCAGCCTATCAATTTAGTCTATTACAGACGATAGAAGTTTGTTGACCTCATTTAACATAACAATTTATTTTACTTTATTTGCGTTACATGTTTCTAACTGTTTTTATTCATTTAACTGTTAACATATTAGATACATCAGTACGTAACAGAATCTTATTCTTCCAATTATATTGAATAATATAATCTTATATTGTACAATCGTATATTGTATGCTTTATTATTATTATATTATCTTATATCATTGCGTCAAAAAGGACCATCAGTTTTATAAAATTATACTCATTTTATAAAATTCGTTTTCGAGAGTCTAGAACAAAATAAAGCACTTAATGCAAAAGTATCTATTTCTTGTAAAAAGGTAGAAAAATGCCGCGTTATATCGCGCCGACATCAATGACGTCTACACGTACGCTTGACTCCAGTAGTAACTGGCAGCGTGGGTTAGACAGACCGCGAGAACGGTTGCGCGTCAGTCTGCGCCAAGCCCTCGACGTAGGAGTTGCGCTCTCTTGGTGCGTCGAGAAAACAGCTGTTGGGACCCTTGGTCACCGATGCACAGAAGAGCAGCGAGAGCTGGTCAAAGAATTAGGGACTCAGTGAGTTAAATTAAGTGCGTGCGAGAAATTTTCCGAAAAGTTTCCGAAACTTCGACTTCGGTTGGTCTTATATCACCGTGGAAATCGGTTCAGGTAAGCTAAGTCTTCCTCTTTCTCCTTTTTTTCTCACTGTTAGTGACCCTGACAACGATGAATGCTGAACGTGTTAGTTCCGTCCTTGCCAATAGTCTATTATTGTCTATATTTAGTCAGTCGGCGGATATTTTTTTCCAGCACAACGTCTTTTTTTTAGCGACGAATAATATTCGCACAAAGTTCTTGAGTGATTAGAAACACATCATCATCATTTTCCCTCGCTTAGTTTACACGATTGTGTAATGTAGTATCACATGTTTCGCGATAGCAAATGTTTTAAATTCAACTTCAGTTTTAATTTCGCATATTATGATTTTCTACTTGATAAGTAATAAGTAATTGCGGAAACACTATTGCGAAAATAATTCACAGCACAGATAGAGAATTCTTGTGAAAGGATTAGCTTAATTAGAATTAGCCTCGTATATTCCACTCGATTATGCTTGCATTAATGAGTTCTTCGACTTGCTAATTGAATAATCGCGCGGAAATATCTATCAACACGTATCTGGTATCTCGTTGAGCCGTAAAGCACAGTTAGGCAGTCGTTGTTACGACACGGACGCGTAACAGGTGCATATTAGATTCTAAAAGGCTGATTCGTCCGTGAGGCTCTCCAGCTTTCGCAACCTTCTTATCACCGCCGTTTATGGTTCACAGATGCAATGGCTTGAACTGTAGCCACAAATATAAGTATTAACGTACGTTACATGTGTGAGAAATATGTTTTCTCATTGACTGAAAAGAAAAAGTATTACACACACATTTACGTTATTATTTGCCGCCTAACTTGAACACCTTCTTCTTGTATTTGCAAATTTCTTTCTTGCCGCATTCAGATAATGCTTTTGATGCTCATGATAATTCTAGTCGGCTCTACTCCGGCTCGCTGAATACAATCTACGCACGCGATTTGATAACTATCGTGTACTGTATAAAATCGCAAACGAAATTTGTGTCCGTGGCTAAATAAATTCTGATATTAAGAGACAAGTGTCTTGGAAAAATATGATTTTTCCTGTTATCTTTAACTTTTTTTTATCTTTACAATTCGGCTTGTCATCTTCTCTAAACTAGAAATACATAACGCGACTAATTAGAAAAATTTGCAACTATAAGGGGAGGGCGTTTATGTTGAGTCTATGAAAACGTGATAACTCACGCCACTATCTGTGACGTAACCCGTTATGAATGTATTATTGCATCTCTTCTGCTTTGCTGAATTTATGATTAATTCTTATGTGATATTTAACACGTAGGAACGTGATAAAAACTCCTTACGACACAATAATGTGAGCACCATCACGAGCCACTGGAACTTTCTTCCTCGAACAAAAATATGTTTTATCAAATACATCCAGAAAACTTTAATAATTCTCTCTCTCTCTTTCCATAAAAATTATGAAACTCATATAAACGTAAAAAATGCAATAAATTAAGAGAATTTAAGAAGTGCTCATCGCATGTACGATGCATGATGTTATACGTGAATAATATCAGAGAGACTGAGCTATATCGAGACACACAATTCCATAGAGAGAGTCCCTTTCTCTTCACTACGTTTAATTTCTCCAAACGTATGGCTGCCTTATCACTAGCTCGGTATTATCTTATGGCAAACGTATATTTCTATTCACGAGAAATACGATGAAAAATACAGGGAACAAAAATAGAGACCATGTGAATTCCGTCTCAGATCAGTCGCGTTAGAAGTTATACGGGACATAGCGTGCCTCGATGACAATAAATAGAGCTTCTGTCGCAGATATCTTCGCGCGCTTTTGTGCCACGGCTTTTTAAAGCGTAAAGTCGTCCATTTACTTATCGCTACTGTATTCGACGTGTTCGAGGTGCGAAACCGGGTTAAGGTCAAACCATGTAAGTAGCGAGCAACACGTAATAGTTGCACCACTATCGTTATCGTCGCGCAAACTGCTTCACGCAAGAGTCACCATTTTCTGGTCGTGGCTTATGGGGGACCGGTACGAGTACGAGATACGCATGTATAAATATAGAAGGGATCCCAAGTCACGCATGCGGTCTGCCGAGCCGTTCGATAAAATGCAAAATGCACGAAAGCACCAGGTGGATCGATCGATCGGTGCTCAAGAAGCGTATATGACTGTACAGGTCTGTGCCTGACTTGACTTCATGGGCATGACAAAAAAAAGTAATTAAAAATGTATCGGTGAATATAGTTCGCCATTCGGTACGCACCTTCACGTTTTAGGTAATATAATAATACCGCCAAGCCGAATAATCGAGCTGAATTTTTGTTCACGCCAAGTGGATTATTAATATTCATTCAAAATATATAATAATTTTAACCATTAAAAATGTTAAGTTGTTTACAGATGCAATTGCAGTTATACTTTTTATTATTGTTAAACAGTCATTATTTGTTACAAATATAAATAAATAAATATAAATAAATTCGCATATCTTAACGTGGAAAATCGGTTAATAATGGAAAGTAAAAAAGAACTTCTGTGAAAGGAAACATTTTTTGTGATTTTTGTGTGAGATTGACATGCATTTTTACGTGCTCGCACGTGATTTGCTTCGTTCTTTTCGAAACTGCATTGCATATATGTAAAGTCCTGTGATAGTGATTATTGCAGATTTGGTTTTTGAAGTACCACGTCAAAGCAAATTTAAAATCACTTGTTGCTAATTATTACAATAATATCACTTGTTATTCTTCTTCCGTTTTCATTATTAATAATCGCTGCTTTTACGATCGTCAATACGTCATGAAAGAACTTGAAGATATGCCAGCTGCATTGTCAATAAGCTTTTGTCGCGTCTGCGTTGAATCAGTCTCAAATTAAATGAGTAATACTTTGTAATACCCGCGAGCGCGATAAGATTTATCTTGATTTATACGTTGAGGACCATCTCCGCGACTAGATTTATTCATTACGTCAACAGAATGCAGATATCGCGTAATTATTGAGAAACATAATTGATGAAAATCGTTAGAACATGTATTTAAATTTAAAATCTTATTTGAAATTTTCCTAAATACAAAAAAACGATTTAAAATTATAAGTAATCAAGATAAACAAAAAAACGATTTAAAATTATAAGTAATCAAGATAAACAAAAAAATGATTTAAAATTATAAGTAATCAAGATAATTTGAATATATGTATGAATTAAACACAAGTTACATTAAATGAAAGATAACCGGATTTCTATATTAAATACATATTTAATGATCTTCATTGAATTTTCATTGCAATTTCATTGAATAACATCGTACTTCCTGCTTCAAGATCGCTGACCGGTTTATGATAAAAATAGCGACGCAACTGTATATTATGCACGAGTAAAACTGGAGATAACGCATGATAAAAACTTATCTGAGACATGCACTGATTTCTACTCATGAACCTCAATGATATGTATACTTCCAAAGATATATATTTAATAGAACAAATTATATTAAAAGCTTTCTCCAAAATTATAATTACATGTAAAATACAATTAGTACTGTGACCGACGAAACATAAAACATCAAATTGAAAATTGTTATTATATATACATATATATGTTCTTTTTAAATTCAATAAATATTTAAAAAATACCAGATTTGATAAATCGATATTAGAATCGCAGTAGATAGCGCTGCTGTAAAAAACTTAAGGTAGATTCTTTCCACGTGTGCACAATGCGTTCTTTTCTGTTCTGTCTTCTGTCTAAGTAAGATCTAAAAATCTGTGAATTTTTCGCTTTTTTTTTAAATCGGTGAATAAATTTTCGTAAGTTTTGATATTCACGCGGCGCAATCGAACTGTCGGTTTGCATTTTCCGTTTTTGTGTGCACGTAAATAAACACCTGAAGATCAAGCACGTGCACGGTGCACGCGCTCAATCACAACTGCCGAGGTAAAGTATGGAATCTTTCGGATGGCACGTTTGGATGCAAAGACGTATGCTGTGTTTCATTGATCGTAGTCTAGTCTCTTGAGGAGATTCGTAGTACGACGTCCTTGGATGCCGTTTCGCGTACATATGTAAATTGGAATTAATTTCGCGGCCGCATCATTGCGCACGCACACGGAGCCTAGCTGATCGTGCGTATCTCCAATTGCACTGCACAGCATGAACGCATATGAGCGCATGTATCATCACATGTAAGACAATTTTACCGTGCTCTCACGTGTGTTTAAGCTTGATCGGTGCTAACGGCGATAACATGTCAAAAATAAGACACCTTATCTTTACGATTTCGGTGTCACGCTTGGAAACGAATTGCTCGTAATCGAACATGCGCGCTCTCTCTCTCTCTCTCTCTCTCCCTGTTATGTTTCTGTCGCTTATATACGCCAGCACCCAAGCGCCAATATGTTAGTCGCCAAGAAAATTCGTTAGTCGAAAGACGTCGGTCGCGTCGTCGGCGTACCGTTTATCCGATACAGCGACAGCATGGATGAGTCCAGCGGTAAATTACAGTATGTTACATTAAGTAAATTAACGTCGCTTTTTTAGACCTGGAAACTGTGACGCGCGCTAAAAGAATGGACATATTTCGACAAAACGGTGCTGAATCACGTCGTCATTAAATAAGTCGCGCGACGTTAAACAGCGTTAAACTAATTAGGCAGTTCGATAATTGCATTATTATATTATTAGTATCCAACTACGGTTTGATCATTTAAAGATAATAAAACGCGTTAACTTGAATGCAAGTGCATTAAAACAAAATTAGCTCGTGACAATTACGGATACGATAATACACGATAATTGTACTGTTTTTCACAATATGTCACTCCAAGATTATATGTTTCTGTATTTTTCTTTCATGATGCAGAATAACATCGCTCATAGTAAAAAGAAATGTTTATCTAATTCTATCTATATAAAGAAGTAACATATGACGAATATATCGATCGCCCTTTACTAATGTCGACACGGCTTATCTACGCGTTATAATCGTTTGCATGTAGCCTACTTTGCAGATAATCGAAGAATATTTATAGTTTCTTGACCAGTGAATTACGTAAGAACGATAAGTCGCGCCAATAAATTTATTTCCTTAATATAATTTATTAATTTATATATAAATCTATATATTATATATCTTATATTATATATTTGCAGGCAGAAATTTAGAAATTCTGATTTAGATATTTCTAGATAGAAATTTAAATATTTCTATCAAGAAATATATAAATATAAATAATATATTATAATTTTTACGGTTCATCTCTTTCTCTTTATGGTTCATAAAAAATATATATAGAAGACAAAAATATATTAGGGTATACTTATTAATTCTTGGCGAAGGCATTATTTATTGCCCACCCAATTCCTGACGTCATTGCGTGTCACTCTTCCTAATGTCCGCAAGCACGATTGAGTAATCAAGTTTTGTACGAATGGCCTACTTTACGGAAGTGGCATGTCTTTTGTCAAGACGCTTGCTACAAACGCTTTCTGCTTTCGTCAATATCATATTGCCAATATCGTCGCCGTCTTAATAAAGTTGCAATTTGCGTCAATAAAACTCGCCACGACACGGTCAACCCGCGATCTCTCATGCCAAGAAGAGCGCCTGCCTTTCGTGCGAAAATTATTTCTCGAAGTTATTCCGAAGTATTCCACGAAGTACGTTTTATCGATTACTGGTATCGTCGAAATGTCAATGTCACACGAGTCCAGCAATTTAATAACTGATATTCGTAATTTTTTACGCATATCAGGGTTCGAGAGATTAAAAGTAATTCAAGTCGCGATAACTAAGCTTGAATTTCATACGTATAGTACTTAAGTAGTACTTAACATAGTACTTAACGTATTAGAGCCATGAGATCAGGCCAATTAAAGTTAATGGTTTTTGTTTCTTTTTATTGTCAAACAAATGTTGGAGATTGGAGTAAATCCAACAAGAACATTCAACCAACTACTAACAGTCATTTGATGATTATTACACAATTCTAAATTAGAGTGCAGGTCTGCGAAGTCCAATAAAGCGAAACGCGCTTTCAATTAAATATTGCCTGACACATCGTCGAGCTCGTACAGCCCGACCAACTATTCGACAGCTGCTGTATCAATACAATTCAGTTTGAAACGAAAGGATCGCTAGTTTCGTATTTATAAATGTCACTGTCTTCGAATCAAGTGATTGATGGCGTTCTTTTTCCATTGAAAGCTATTTATAACAACGCCCAATCAATCGAAATACTCTTTTCGACGCAGGCATTTTTCATACTACGGCTCTCTACATATGGCTCTCTAATAACAGTTATTCTTTCCTGTGTAAATCCGTTACGTCACGAGTTGACGCAATAGTATTTCTAATATCTTTAATATCCAATACTTGACTTATATAATTTTATCAAATATTAAATATTATATCCGATATTTAATATCTAGATTGCATTCATAAAGAAAATATTTTTGACATCTTTAATATCTAATTCCTGAGAGAGAAATTTTATGTAATTTTATCAAATATTATATTGAACATTTAATTTAATAGCTATTGCATTTGTAAGGAAAATATTCTTAAGAGCGTGCGTTTTATGTTTCAGCTATGTCTCTGGAGGAATCTCGGAGATCGCAGCGACCGTATAGGTACGGCATGGTCCTCTTATGCGTTGGTGCTCTCATAAACTGGTTGGGTCTGGCAGAGAACTATGTCGAACCGGTACGTTACGTCGGTGTCGCCTGCATTGTCGCCGGTGCCCTTCTCATTTGCGCCGCAATGTGCTGCTGGTTGCACGCTCCGCCAAGTAGAACGAGCTCGCAAACGCAACACGCGAGCCATCCGATCACGGCACAGGTACGTCATTTTCATACAATCGATTTATACTTTGTAGAATTCACTTATCATCAAGATACGCGCCTGGCGTGAATCGAAGACGAGCGAGGACAAAAGACGCGAGGATCATTCATTTTTATCAATTCATGGCGCCATATCAAGGCGCAAGTGCACACTTACCGGTTTCTAAGATTAATTTTGTTTTTTATGATCTTTCCGTCGCCGATTATGCTCAATGCGCAAATCTCGTACACGTGTACCTGAGTGATTGTTACAGGCTTCTTGTAGTCCCCGATTGTTACAAAGTAATCCCAAGCAGAGTGAACATCATTAAGCGTATCATAAAGTACACATTGTTCTGCAGCACGCGGCTTTAGCTTTTCTATTGAAATAAAAAAGAGACGAGGTAGTAGACAGTAAATTGCGTTTCAAATGTTGAGTTATTTTTCAAACTAGACTACTTATTTTTGTTCTCTCGTGTCACATGTTGATCGATGATTGATGATTTATCATCAAACTAATCATGTTTGGATCATTCTTTATTTTTATTGTGGCGCACGTATCATAGAAAAAGATACGAATCAGATTTAAGAGTCATTTCTAAAAATCTCAAAAAGATCTCGAAAATTTTAACGGGAACTTTAGTTTCTCGGTACAAATAACATTTTGCTCGTGTGGAATGATCAACTAATTACATTTCGCTTCAATTGATCGATATGTTGAATAATATTGCCAACGTCAACGAGGAATATTGATCGAAGGGGCCTCTTTAGCGATTCGAAAGGATGCAGGTCGCCGACGCGGTCGAGGAGGCCCCGGGGATTAAAATGTTTTTAGATCGATCCGGGTCAACCCCCTATTATAGACCGCGAGGGACGTACATTATCTATAGATATGCCCTAACATAGCAGGGAGTAAGTCGCAATTACTAGCGACGATGGACAGAATAAGAAGAAGCTTAATAATGCACCGTCTGCAGTGTATAGCTCATGCTTTTTCCTCGTCGAACATAATTCAGCCAGAACAAGAGAGGTATAAAAAGAGAGAAAGAGAAAGAAAGAGAGAGACAGGAAGAGAAAGCATATTTTCATACGTAGATCAGATAATGTATCATGGCGATCATAAATCATCAATGTTCAGTAAACACGCTCGGCAATCCTCGCAAGTAAAATATTCAACGTTGGCGAGACGTGGGCCTGACGATTGCAGAGATCGTAAAATTTCAAGCGACAGAAATCCCGGCGTCGCGTCACCCGTAAAGCGGCGCGGCGTGAAGTCCCGATATTGCATCACGTGTGTTCTATCATTTCCTCCTTTCGGTTTCGAATGACGGAAATCTTATGAGTCGTTCCACGGATGGTCTCACTTTTCTTTGAAGAGTCGTATTCTCCTTATAGATTAATATTATTGCCGGTTAATATTATTGTTGCTGCGATCCTCTCATTAGCCTTTGACATCACGATACACGTATTGTGTGTCATGTTTCTTGCGATTATTAGTATTATTGTTGAGGGAAATCATTTTTGTGTTATTAGTAGTCGTTAGCGCGAAGACTTTGTTGAATCATTATCATGAACCTGAACCACGGTCAGTGGTATCCATACACACAGACACAGACACACACACACACACACACACACACATGGCAGATTAAAGAATACAATTAGGAAAATTGACGAAGTTTTATCGCAGATCTTTATTTTTTCTTGCTTTATTGTACAGTACGATTTTCCTTCTTCTTTTTTTTTCTCCTTCATCTTTCCTTGTTTGCCTCCTAGCGCGTGCTATTTTGAAACCATAGAACATTTTTCCCCGTAAAAATGATCGGTGAAAATATTCTCCACATAAAATAAACGACCTGTCCATTTCCGAATGTTCGCCCGTCCGTTCTTTATGCTTCGTTACATTGTATATGCAAAAAAGATATAACGCACGTCGACTCGGTGTGTAAAGGAGGTCGCGGTAGTCTGTAATGTCGATTGCTGCTATAAGGATATTCACCCGGAAGCATATACCGCGTGCTATATTTGTCATTATTTATCCTTGGATATATCCATACCTGCTGACGTGCACGACTTATAAATAATTCCCGGCAGTTCTTAAATCGACGACAATTACATTTGCCGACGAGAAAAATAACGTGTAAGATGGCATTCTAAGTCGTTTTTAATCTCGCCACTATCAATTACAGTCTCCGTGTGATACACGTGATGATACGCTTACTTGTCATTCGCGGAGGCACGAATGATACATTGTGTTACGTGTACATCGTGCACGTACTATCTTCGTCTATGTTTGTCGCTCTATCTTTGTCACGTGTACCGCACTCTGCGTTATCACGCAATCTCATCTATTCTTACCGCGGGTAGAGTGTTTCCCAAGTTAAAGAAACCCGTCATTTGATTCCGAGAAGCCTGTGCTGGAATCAATATTGACGAATTTTTCCAACAATACTTAGTAATCACCGAGACAACAATTTGACATGACGTCACTTCTCTGTCTCAAGGAGGAAAGTCCACGTGTATTGAAATCTTGCCGGGGAACCGGGGATATTTTGCAAATAAATTACACTCGGACATTGTACAGGACAGATACGACGGCGCGGTTTCAACGTGTTTTCCCATTTTTTCGAATACGTGTGATGAATCCTCAGTACAAGACGAAGAATAGATTTGTCATGCAATTCAAAATATGGTCGATTATCTAACAAAATATTCGTGTCGAAAATTAGTGCTACTTATTGCACCTATTTTACGTAATGATCATTGCGATGGTTTTAATTATACCTAGTATCGCATTACTTCCTCCCTCTTCCCCCCCCCTCTCTCTCTCTCTCGCGACCTAATTATCATGACTCGTCGTACGTGGCCGACATATGATACCAGCGAGTCACGTCATTTTCATGTCTAATCCGCCCGATTAAAGGCAAGCAGCGTGGAATCGGTGCTGCTTCCCCGAATCTTCGGGGTCGCGCCTACTGGTCATCGATAATCGCGCGCGTTTTACCGGGAAAGAATTTCGTGCGGAGAACCGAACGTTTCCGTTCCGCTCATTCTGCCCCCCGGGCGGGGTCGGAGGGGTCACAGTCGTTCACCCCTCGCTTCCACTTAGGCTCATTATGCAATTTTCCGACGAAGCTTTCTTTATCGCCGCAAATAACCGCGGCTATTCTCGTCGTGCGCGTGCATGCTCGCGTCTCGTGCGTCACCCTATATGTATCTCGCACGCGCCCTTTCGCGACTTACATTCAGCCGGCCGGCACAATGTTTCTGAAGAGTAGCGAGACAGAGAGGCAGAGGGAGAGAGAGAGTAAGAGAGAGAGGGGGGGGGAAGCCGGGTGTACGTAGTCAGATATCTATAGCCGACCTACGACGAATATAGCGCGATGTGCACTTCCGGGTGAATATCCTTATAACGCGGCAGGTAGAATAGCGCGGGAAATGCGGGGCCGGCACCGTCGATCCGGATACTTTAAATAGACGCCGACGACGATGTATTACCAGCGATGACCGGCAATGTGACATATTTTTTTCCGTCCACGAGTGTATCGAATAGTGGAAGCGAGATAGTAGAATTCGCGAATTTAAGTACCGCAGTTGGACACATGCAGAATTTCACGAATTCCAAGGTTGCGTTATGCAATCCTACGGATTTCTCGAGTTGGACTTCCTCGCGAATCTTTAGACCTGAAAACGAGTTCCACAGACATAATGTGACAAATCCGTTTTGAATCCAAATTATTGTACAAAAGCATAACATTTCTAAAGTTAAATTGCAAAAAGCAAGTGTAATGACCCATCAGAAACCTATGAATACAATACAATCTCATTAATTCTTTAATGTAGCGAAGTAGTGATTAAAAACATTTCTGAAGCTAACAACGACGTAATGTGGATCCTCTTTGTATTAAATTCATAATGAGAATTAATTCTTAATTCTTCAAGTTTTGCGTTTTAATTTTGCTAAACAAATCCGCACGGTCAATCCAATACTAGAGCAATTTTGGAATCAAGAAAGCAACATTCAAGACTTCTTGAAAATAAATGCGCGCAGTCGACTCTCGCGAATTTACAAGTAGCGAGATTTCACGAGCTGACTAAGCTGCACAATCAGATTTCATGGCACTTGAAGTTAACTAACTCGAACACGATTGCTTGCTTTTAAAGATCGATGACCCGATCCACGTGATCACTATCGAGGAACCGTCCGGCGTGTCGAGACAGAAGCCACCGGATTACGAAGCGGTGACGGATGCACCACCGAGCTACGATGATGCCATCAAGCTGAATCCTAGTCAATTAGTCAGGTTGAGCAATGGCAGCACGCCGCCGTTATCCTCAGGACAAATGATCCCGACGAGCATCAGCATCGTTTCTCCCACACTAACACCACCACCGCCGTACGCGAGGTAAGACTACAATGCACAGCTTACTCGTAAATTGCTGGATAAATTATTGCTCCAATGTGTCTTGGAACAAGCAGTAATCTCGATTTAATAGCATCAAACATTTATCTATCCTGTCTATCTACATAAAAAGTTTCTCTTTTCTTCTCAAATGCTTTTCCCAATGAAATTGATTGACCTCATTTCAGCATGCTAATACAAGAGTCCTACATTAATCCTCGTTTCGCAATCGTGAACGCATACACAGTTAATCAACTAATCTGATTGTAATCAGTATTAATTATAATGATAATGATGTTGAATTAAATAAATTAACATCGAGAGAATTAATTAAATTAAAATTTGATTTAAGAACTTCAATATCTTTAAAAAAATTTTTATCAAATTCTCACTAAATTCATTTTAGTTCAATGAACTTCGATATTAAGTTAAATACGTTGAACGTCCATGACAAAGCGCGTTTCTGAATGTTGGACGAGCAGGAAATCTTGGCAAGAGCGTTTCAAATCGATCTTTCTCTGTTCCAGGTGAGGCGGTGCTGGAAATAGAGAGCAACGAATCCGGAGATTCGCGACGCGCTGGAGAATCGACGAGACGTCGTTATCGAGCGCGAACGAGCGTTCGCGTCGCAGGCGACGAATGATGCGATTGCCACGGGACAATATCGTAGTTCGTCCTCGCAGGATACGAATACGTAGCTGCGCGAAGAATGTTTCAGTCACAAGGAGTCCAGCCGTCCAGAAGACCACCTAACGTTTCGCGAGTTAAAATTAAGGGAGGATCTCTGCGACCTCTGCACCACTCCTTGAACGTCGACTGCTTGCATTATTAGCTCATGGACACTGCGGACACCACGTCGACAATGTCATTTAATGACTCGGTTGACTCTTCCTTCGCAACGTTACATACTTGCTATGATCATCGAAACAGACAGACGGAAATCATTGAACGATCACGAATTCGTTGATCACGCAGATGTCCGATTCATTAAACGCGGCCTAAGGATTCACCAGGATTCATCATACCATAATACTAATCCTGTTCTCATGTTCTCATTCGTTGAAAGTTTCGGAGGATCTCCTTCGTGGAGTCGCGCGCATCTGAGAAGCTGAAGATGTAGAAAAGTAGTCCACGTAACGGCGTACCAGAACACAATGCACAGCTGTAAACGGAAGGATTCGTCGTACTTTGTTACTTTCAGCGTGACTTGATGATCACCTCAACGAAAAAATGCCGCGATGAGTTATGTCGTAGCGTCTGCGGTTTCTGCCGACCGCGCTCTTGCCTGGTCAACTTGTAGCCGCGAGATTGAAGTAACGACGAAGTAAAGACTTTTGATGCTGGGACGTTCCGTTCGACTCGTGGCCGGCTACTCATTTAATTTAACAATAACGAACTGCGCCTGATTGACGCCGAACTGATCTGCAGAAACAACGAAACTCCTTCAAGTTAAATCGATGGAGCAAGTTTACGAGCGATTTGGAAAACGCGCGGTTTTACCTCGTCATACATGTTATCTGAAAAGTGACGCAAGTAAAGTCAACATCTCGCTGAAATATGTAAATCGCATCGATTTATATTCATGCTTCTTATCGCGCTATGCCGCGTCCCAAAATTCGCGTTGATTTACGTCACTTTTGAGATAAACAACTCAATCGCTATTCATCACTAATCGATTAATCATTTAATTATTAATGACGATTACACGCGACGCGAAGATGCTCCGATACATACTTTTGTTCTCAAACCCTTGGTAAGGGTACACTGAAGATCACACATCCCCCGTCCCCGGACTAGGTTTAAAAGAAGTGTTAGTAATAGAGTATTTGGCGCGTTGCGAGCTCAGTGTGCGCAAATTTATCGCAGAATGATCTTTCGTTATATCACCTCAGTGTCTCTAATGTTAAACTACACACACACACGCGCGCGCGCGCACACGGCACATTTATGCGAAATCAGTTCGCACGTCCATTTTATTGTGATATACGTATATATACATATATAAAATATATATATATATATACATGTATAAATTATTATACATACGTACGCATAGATATACGCATAGATATACGAAGCAACACTGTCAAACGTAACGGCAACGCTTGTAAGATAAGACTTTTTTATATTGGAAATACAAATACAGAATACGAGATTTTTTCTAGCTTCCTTTGTGGATTCTTTCATCGTTCTCTCACGTCCTTCTTTTCCACTATTGTTTCCTGCCAGATCTCACATCGCACGAGAAATGCATTATTATTATCCTGAAGATAATAACACCTTGATAATATAAAGACAAAAATATGCACTCAAATTTAATAATGAAGTCGATAAGGATACGTTCTCATTAAATTAAAACCTCATCAAAATTCTCATTTAATTCATGCCTCTGACATTTGCGACTCGCGATCGTATCTTGATCTTTTGTCAAACGGATATTGGGAACATGCGTATATTTAGGTATGGGAAAGATAATTAGTATTCATCGATAAATACCCTTTATTCAATCGGAGTAACATTTATACTTACTTAAAGCACGTTATTGAACTTATATACCTGTAGATTTTTATTAACGGTAACAATCATAATGGTAATAAGAATAAAAACATAACGGCAATAGTGACTATAAGCTGAGAGCAATAATGATAATAATATAATAATAAAACAATGGTACGTTAATAATAATAATAATAAAAAAATAATTATAATAATATTAATAGCATCAACAATAATCATGACTAGTAGATGACGATAAGAACGATACCGATATATGAATATGAAGATCGCGGAATACATTAATCTTGCAACGAAATTCGAGATAGGAAAGTCGAGAAATGTGGTGACCGTCGAGATTTTTGGTTATTTGAGTTTTTCGCCCCCTCAGATCTCTCATCCCCCCCTTTTGCTTTCGCCAATTACGCTAATTCGCCGTAAAAGAACGCCCGCACGATTGTGACAATGATAACCGTAATTATAATGATAATTATAATGATAGTGACAAGAATAATTATAACGTCGAGATTATTCGTAATTGTCGGTCGACTATCGCTATCTTTAATTTTTTTTATTACTCTCACTACACGGTGGTTAAAGTATTTACTTCTTTCGTACGCATCTCTCGCTTCATCTCGGCCTCGTCGGACAAAAAACAATTAATTCTTTTTTCTGTTTTTCTTTCGTAACTGGTTTCCCATTTCTTTATGTACATCGTATCCGTCGTACTCATTACCCATAGTGCTGACGAACGTAGTATAATTTTAAAATAGCATAGACCTTTCCACGCCGGCGATCAGTGATCATCCGATCGACATATCTGCTGTTTTAAAATGATCTTGACGTTATCAGTCCGCGGTCGACATAACAGCCCATATCAGAATGAAACATTAAAAATATGTACATTACGTAATACTGATAACACCATTTCCCACTGACTGGGACAGTTGTTTGATCAGGGGCAATTGATTAATTATAATCATACTCTTTTAAGATAAATCATAATCTTTTAAGTATTAATATATATGTATATACTTCCTTATATATTCATATTTTTTCAATCAAGTCAAGTCGTCTGTTTTCGTCTTGCCATTCATTGTACCGTCGTCGATGGTATTAAAATTCTTTTTGCATCTATGTCGATCGTTCGATTGATTGAAGGTGACGTAAGTGTGTACAAAATTTAGCCAGCAAAACCGGAGATTACTTCGACGTGTCCCAGGTGATAATAACGCTGTAGTACAATTCCAACGAGAAGCGGCGATTTCCACGACTGAAAGTCATACTTTTTCGGTATTTACAAGTCCCTGTAGCTTGTGCCCGCGCGTTTCTCGAATCAGCAGCAAAGGAAAACGTACAATAAATAGAAAACACAAGGAAAAACCACACGGAAACCAACGGAACAGTAACAACCGCGTCGATAGCAATGTACACGTATCTCAGGGCGCGGTAAGTGATTGCGAATGTACAGGGTAGAATGCAACGCATGCGGAAATTATTGCACAAACGAATATATATCCTCCGACCGAATCGGCCTGCGTCGTACATCCTGCGAGAACGCGCGGCGCGATCTCCCTCCTTTGCGTCCTCTTTGCACGATGATCAAGGCTCGATCATCTCCCACGATGATCCGCCTCGGACAGCCATAAATTCGACAATGCGTTGTTCTCACGATTGACAACTTCCCGCGACGAAGAGGCGTGCGTCACGCGAACGTCTCCTCCTCGTTCCACCGAAGTCGCAGCTCGCCACCATCTGCGATACTTATCCTTACAGTAATTGTATATCTCTGTGAGTACTATGTACAGCCTATGGACAACGCGTCGCACCTTCCTCTCGTAGACTCGTTAATATTATATAAATATTACGATGGTATACTCGTGACTATATCGACAGTAGTAAGAGTAGTGGTAGCGATAATGACGATTGGATCGCAGTCGCTAGAAACGACCCGGCTGGTTGTAACAGTTACAGTAATAGTAATAATCATTAGTAGTAATAATAATCATAATAATAGTGACTAGCTGGTAAATGGTTAGCCGATAAATTGGTTTATAAGTAGCCCTCGGGTTTTCAGCAGAAGCGTCATTGGTGGAGCCAACCCTCGTGGGTCTCCTCGTAAGTCTCGCGCGACTCTTAAACGGTAATATAATAACAGTTACACAGCGGCATAAGTGCGGCATAAGAATCCGATACACAGCTAGACTGATCATTTTTACACGACTTATAGAGCGACAACCATCATAACCCGTCGAATAATATATAAATGCATTTCTCCCGTTCTGTGTATTTACATTTACTCGTGCGAGAGTGTGTACGTGTGCGGCGGCGGGGGCGGCAGCGACGACCGCCACCCTCGGTCGTGATACTCGACGCAAATCGTTCATTATGTACAAAAGATATCGCTGTGAGCAACGTGTCGATCGCCCCGTGCCGATCACACAGTCCGTCGACCCTCGGACAGGACGCTCGCCGTCGTCGGAGCCGTCATCCGGTTTTAGGTGCCGTTACAGGGCGTTTACCCCTCAACGCATGAGCGCCCGTGCACCGGTCGGCGTGCACGACCGGCCACAACGACTTTCACCGACGTCGTTACCCATGACGCGTACGTGACCCCGGGGGTGCCAGGAGGTCGACGAGGGGCGTCACGTGGCGCGGTCCGAAAATTCTCGCGATTCTGTGACGCACGCGGCCCACTCGCCGCGACATCCGGGGTGAATCACGAAGTCGGGTTTCCCTCTTCAGGTCGTAGGCCGATCCGGCCGGAGCTCGCTCGCGATCGGCGCGGTCCTCTCTCTCTCTTTTTTGTCTCTGTTTTTTTTCTCTTTCTCATGAGGGACCAGGCGCCGTTCCCTCGCGCCGTTCGCTCCGGTGAACGAGAGGCAATGGCTGCGATCCGCGTCGTACGAAATCCGCATCGTGTAGCTTACTTAGTCGCAAGTACGAGCTCCGAGCAGCGCTCGGTACCCAATCGCCGATCCTTAAGGATGGTCTCAGATGGCTGTCGGCAGGACCGTGAAGTCCTGCAGGGCGGTCTTCACCGTCTCGTAGATCGGCCGGTTGCTCTCGTCGGCGCAGTAGCCGTCGGCGGTGCACAGAGTCTGCAGCTTCGTCAGGTAACTGTCGAAGTTCTCGTGGCCTATTTTCTCTTGCGGTCCGCCCGGGGCGTTCGGTATTCGCACTTGTTCCAGCAGGGAGATCATGTTGTCGCGCAGCGTGTGGTAGTACTCCGTCAGATTATTGTTGCGCTGGGCTATCGACGATGTTTCCTGCAAGAACAAACGTTTTCAATTCTGGCGCGTACTCTGGCAATACTTGCGAGAGAGACCGGACTTACTCACGATTGATAAGAAACAACAAAAAACGCTTGATCATAAGCGCAATGAAAGTGCTTGAGATTTCAAAGTTACAACGAGTGTTTTAGATGCTACACAGATGCAAAGTGAAGCTATTTCAACAAGTTTTTCCTCGTCTTCAAGCTTTAGCCAGGTAAACTGATTGATCGTCGATCGTGTCACCGACACCGACGTTATCAACGCACAGTCAACGGAACTCGAGCTACTTTCGTCCAACTAAGCTTCTAAAACGGGAAAAACAACTTAGCCGCGTGCGCGACGCGACGGTCGCAATTGCCTGGCGCTTAGCGATGAAGAAATCTGATGGAAAAACCTGATGAAAATTTCAAATTTCGCGCATCGCGAACGATTAGATATTTATTTAATCGACGCACGGTACACTACCGACCGAGCAGGCACTGACCTTTTCTCCGTGCTTGAGCTGATGCTCCATGGCGGTGATGTCCGAACGCAGGCGCAGGACCTGCGATTCGACCCGGGCGTTCTCCCTCTGGAGCTCGGTGATCTCGGCCTCCAGTGTGTAGAGATCCTCGCCCTGGGCACCGGCGGTCCCGCTACCGCTCGAGTTACCCTGACCTGTGCTCACCGCACCCCCGTGAGCCGGACCACCGGCTTCCAACCCTGAGGACAGGACAGACACGGTCCAGTTTCATAGACTGCCCGTTTCATATGCCCGTTATGTATGCGAATCGTACCTTCCGGTTTCCAGAGATTCGATTTACGCGGCAAAAGGCACCGCGTGCCGCGCATGCGCGTGCCGCGACTCGCGACATTCATTCGTCGCAGAAATGCGATCTTGAAGCGGATTGATTGAGAAAGCTACTGGAAACCGGCACGACTCGAGTTCCCAAGCCTGACGGAAACTCGTACGAGCTCTACGTACTTAAAATGGAAGCGTTCGGGTGAAATCCCGTAAAATGTTTCTCTTATTTTTGTTTTTCGTTTTTAAGTTCTTTTAGACAGTCACGATCAAAAGGCCAGTCAGATCGAGAAATCCGAATAGGTTTTTGCGGGACTTTTGCGCGGCACGTAGTGGAAATGTAGCGAGCACTTAAGTTACGTCAGGAATCGGTTCAGGCAGCGACTTAGGCGATGCGGTTGGCTTGGACGTAATTGCGATCTGTATATATATCTACAGGTTCCAATCAAGTGCACCGCAAGACGTATGCATCTGCCGATGCTGCGCGTCCTTTCGCCTCGCTCTGCCCAAGTCACTGCAATGCTTGTCTCGAGATAATGGGACGATACGGTTTCTTCTGCGTACGGTTCGTGCCAAAGTGAGAAACGCATCTCGGCGGACAAAGCGAGAGACACATTTTTTCAGGCTCGTTCGATCAAGCGTGTGCTCGGACTCGGCAAAGAGACGCACGAACCTGACGAGGAGTGCCGTGACGGGAATGGCATGATCGGGACGAGATGTCGGGGTGTCTCGAGGATTTAGCGTGAGGTGCCATCATACCAGATAGAAGAAAAAAAAAAGTAACAGAGGACCCCGAGTGCTGGCCATTTTGTCGCGGCATTCTGCTGCGCGCAAAACGCGGACGGTCGAGAGAGTCGCGTCGGGCGATCTGTTTTTCGCCTCGCGGCGGAGAGGTACGATTCGCGAATTTTTGTCGCCAACACTCGGACGCCGTCTCGTAAAAGTAAAGATACTGGTGTGTGGATTTCTGTATGTAACACCGAAAACACATAGGAAACAAGTGGCGAATACGTCAGTCCCTTACCTTCAAAAGTAACCGTGCTCCAAGCTCAACACGAAAGGAGCTGATCGTGATCCCAGAATAAATCAGAATACATTATTTTTCATCATTAAGACATACGGTTATTTTGCTTTTTTTTTCTTTTGGTTTCTTTTCTTTTTGGATTTTACATTTTTCTGTCTTGTACATAACGAGGGAAGAGGAGTTTTCCTGCGCGGGGCCGAATCGAAAGGAGGAAGAGAACAAAAGTGAAGTGATGTGAATTAAACGCCGTCGTGTTCGCACTCGATTCAGGTGGTTCTTTCTCTTTCGTTTGTGAGCTACTCGTGACATCCTTTCTTTTCATCGTTTTCGTATCTCTGAAGTATCTCGCGGTATTCATTCGCACAAATCTGGAACATTGATCACTGAGAAAAAGAAAGAAGTCGAAACGGGGGGGAGAGTGACACTCGAGAACTGAGGAAACGAAAGAAAAACGCGAACTCTCGGACGGTCAAGAAAAACGGAAGGACAGGGAACGAGGTTTACCCTCATTGGTATGACAGCACATCATTGCGTGAAGAGCAGAGTATGGCATAGCACGGGATCAAGTACAAGGTTAGATATGCACGAGTTTACAAAGAAAGATACATAATTCCGTATGTTGTAGCACCGTGCTCGTCCAGAAGTCCAACCGCGAACCGGCACGTAATCGCGCGTAACCGGCTTTCCTTGTATAGACTCTTCGATCAACATGGACATTGATCGACATTGAATTCTGAACGAGCATGATGCGCAAGCATAGAAAAGAACAGAGAGCGAACTTAAACTGTCTTATCTAGCGCGTGACATTTTCTCTATCTTTCTCTCTTTCTCTACCGCGCATTCACAGGAAAACGCGGGTCTCGCGGTTTTCAATTTTGGCAGCTGCGCGCGAGAAGAGCGATCATTCTTTCATGGAAAGCTCGACAGAATCCTTCACAAGTTTGTAATTGTTGGTTTCACGCGCACAGCGTATTTTCTCTCTCTCTTTCTTTCTCTCTGTCTGACAATTCTTTATTCTTCGATCGTTAAGTATCGACAGCCGCAAGCGTCATCAGAGGCAACTGGATCCTCACCGGTGATTCCTCTGCCGTACATGCTCATGTTATCCTCCGGTTTCGGTTTCTTCACGGCGTGGCTAGCGATCGGGCAGCCCGACAGGGACCTGTGGCTGTGGAAGGAACCGTTTATGTGACCCAGTCCATCGCATCCGGGTGTCGGGCAGTTGACACCCTCGAACTTCATGGCCGTCGCGGCAGCCACGGCAGCCTTGTGTTGCTCGACAGTACCGCCGGACTCCAGCACCCGCATCTTGTTTCTGTTTGCAATCGGACATCCGGATGCGCTGTAATAAGGAAACGAGGGTGCATGAGGCTCGCATACGTTATTAATAGACGTTACCAAACTTATCGTAGTGAATGTTGTTAAAGCGCGCGTTACCAAAGTCGAATCTTTAACAAACGCGTGCGGGCTATAATCACAACTGAAATATCAATGCAAAAGACGAAATTCGGAAGACTCGTAGTGCTAATATATTCGACAAGTTAAAAGCAGGACGTTTCTCAATCTTTATATAACTTTTCTACTTAATAACTTATATAGAAGGTAACTCTTTTTTTATAGCACTTTGTTACTGTAACCCCGGAAAAGTTTAATCGTGCGTTAAGGGGATAAGCGTGCGATCATCCTCGGGCAAGATTTCTACGTGAAGGTTTCTACGAGCCTTACCTGCGGTGTGACAGGAATTTGCCGGTCGCATGGCCGGACCCGTCGCAACCCGGGATTGGACATCTGTAGTCCAAAATGCCAACACCACCGTCACCACCACCACATAATCCATCCACACAGAGCGAGCGTGAAACGAGCGGAAACCGCCAGTTATTAGTCAGCGTCTTCGCTTTTGCGCGGGGTGTGTAACTGGGGCTGGGAGTTAGGATGCGGTTTCGAGGGAACGGGATTTCCCCTTACGGTTTCGCGCGACGGCCTCCCGGTACGTGCCAATGCGGTCGAGAAGATACCTGCGTCGACTGCTACGTGCAACGTGCGAACGCGACGAAAACGCAAATTGAGATCGCGATTACCGCCGCGCCCTCAAATTGCAGAACTTGCGAGACGTAATCGCATCTCGAAACCAAATCCTGCCGACCCCGTGCGATAATCCGCGCTCTCTTTTCGGATCTCATCCCCTCGCGTCGCCTGTTAATTTCTATTCGCCAAATGCATTCAATAATAGAACCGAAAATTTCGTAAACAGCTGTCGTGATAATGAAAAATAAACTGTATTACTTTTGGAAGACTACAAATACGCCGCAATTTTCTGCACGTCTAAGTACACTGCGATGCATCTTAAGCGATTAAAAAATTTCCTTTTATAAAGTTTATGTAAAAAAAAGTAATAAAGAGAGGTAAGTTTGCTTAACATTAATTAGTTCCAAGTTACCCAATGAGTATAAATTATTAAAAATGAAAGCGGTTAGTGGAGAGAATTTTACAATTAATTATCTTATTGAATAAAAACGGAGAACGTGCGTTGACCGGCCGGACAGGAGGATAATCAGAGGATAAAGAGGACATAAAAAATGAAATGTATTCACATCGACCTCAAGGGCTCAGAATCTTGACCATCTCGGGGTTTACTCTTCGGCTTGTTCGCTCGCGGGCAACCGGACAAACTTCTGTGCGACGAATAATTTCCCGTGACGTGTCCAGAACCGTCGCATCCTGGCGTGGGACACTTGAGCTCCTGGGAGTGCGCCTGGATTTGCGAGCGGTCGGCTCGCGGGCATCCGGACAGGCTGCAAAGGAAGAAAAGTTCTCTTCTATCTTTTAACGCGTTGCAAGAACGCCATGAAGACCGCGCGCTGCGTACACTGCGAGAACTTCTGATATTTCGAAATTTGATCATTATACTATAGTGCGCAACGTGTCGTTATCCGGCAAAGTTTCGCAACGCGGTAATCCTCATGGCTTCGGCTCACGAACGCACACCTCAGAAACGTCCAACCATCGTTTCAGCAACACATCGCATGCAAATTACGCGACGTTGCCGTGAGTACTCACATGACTCGAAACTGCTCTTGCTCGAGCTTCAACGACGATCAACGTCCCGGTATTCTAGATCTCGATGAGTATCGAACATCTCGTTTCGCTGGATCGATCGAAATCTCTGTACGAATCGCACGAGTGACGAGTGACGCCGTTAATATAAATTAATGTATAGTATCGCTATTTTAATTGGTAATCGCCGCTACGATCTATAATGCGTACTTATCGAAGAGAGACGTTGGCTCACCGAGATCAGTGCAACGGATCTTGCACTGGCTACGATTTAGTACTTGGACGACTTGCCTTGCGTCCAGTTCGAACGAAGACATTCAGGGGAAGGGAGACTTAAGACTCGCATTCTCGCATTCGAGTTTCGGTTCTCGATCGTGCACGCTGGACGATCAGGGAGGTCCGAGTCTTACGCTCCGAGGACAGCCCTCGAATGTCGTGCGGATTGTGATCGATGCGGGCGGACAACGGACCGTGTCTGGTAGCATGCAAATGGCAACGCCGTGTTCCAGTTGGATCACTCATGAGGTGTCGCTCGTAAGATCAATCGCGCTTCGGGCTCGCGAAGTTGATCAAGTTGATCGGTCTTACTCTAAGAACATCGAAAGGGAGAGCAGGGAGCACACTCACACCTGACCCCAATGAAACTCGCCAATTGCCAATTGACTTCGCCCGTGGTGTATCGCAAAGCGACGGTCTCACCGCCTTCGTACTTCCTTCGATCGGTTTACGGTTCTGCTATGACATGGTCATCGACGACAGTTCGCTACGAAACTGCCCACTCGAGGCTGGCGAAAGCGGCTATTATAACGAACGGGTATTTGTTAAATGATTGCTATATATATAGATATATATATGTATGCAAGCGAACGTGAGAGTCGCGCGATCGAAAGCGGGTGACCTTCAGCAATGCCAATTTCTCCGCAAGGCCGGACTTTGATTTTGCCATCCCTTTTCGTAGGGGTCGGGTAAAAATAGTCAGGAGAAAAATGAAACTGGGGGTTCATTCAATTATAATACGAGGCTCATCTACACATCTCTGGTATCGCATAATATAATAGTAGATAGGCATATGAAACGAGGGGGGGGGGGGGGGGAGAGAAAGATAGAGGTGGATCGCGTAACAGAAAAGTAAAGGCTATATATCGCATATACTTATGCAAGGTAGCTGCACCATTGAATATTCACACGTACGTTATATATAGATAGATGGCAACATAATATCGAATAGATGTACAACTCAACCGCTTAACTAGGAGAGAAAATAGGGTTTCTAGACGTATGTTTCGTATCGCAACACTTAAGAAGCAACTACGCCACGGACCACCAATATGCATCGATGCAAGAACCATCCATGTAAATGTAACTCTCGCAAATTTATTTAATGTCGCATGTGTTTGTGTGTATGTGTGTGTTTTTGGCATAGGATATATCATGATCTACCGTTTCTGGATGAAAATAACTGTTGGGAGCTTCGTCGAGGAACCAAACCAGGAGGATCAGCAGAAATTTAGGTATATGCACGTATATGTATATGTGTATGTAGCGTGCGTGCGTGCGTGCTGCATCGCCATATCGATATATACATAATCGAGCGTCAAAGACTTGGTGTAAACGTCAATGTTGCCTTGCCTTCTGTGGGTAGCGTAGTTCCCTGAGACATGACCCATGCCATCACATGACGACGTGGGACACTGTATCAGCTCCTTGCCATCGCGACCACGAGGGGCGGGCCGAGGTGAGAAATTCAACGAGTACCTCCTCATACTGCACCGAACAACATTAGCCGTCAAATTGCGAGTCCCTAACTGGTCTGATTACGGAATCATCGACAATTCTCTGACCATTGCTGCTCGAGTGCAAGAGCCCTCAATCGCGTACTTTTGCTTAATTGTTCGTTTCAGTGTGTTTTTTCAGCGATTTGATGTATCGCTTAAAATTATTTTGCCCAAGACACTCGAGCAGACTGTCCGACATAATTTGAATGTACTTCACATTTGAATGTAACAATCGTGGGTCATCTTCCCAAACGCGGATATGAGCGTATACGGTTTGCAGTTAAAGGGCGGCACAAAGTTATATTGCATTTCGCAACTTCTCTCTTGGGGCGCGAGTGGAAGAGCCAGTGTACGACGTGATATGAAAAAATGTCGGAAAGCGAGAGAAAGAGAGCGGGAGGGGGCGAAGGAGGAGGCACACCGAAGGAACGTGCGCCGGCCGGAGTCGAGGGAGGAGAGCGGGCCTCGCTCTTGCTTCCGGTCTCATCGCAGTCTCGTAGATGGGCGAGCCGTCGTTGGCTATGAGAAAACCTCGGAAACCTCGATGGCCCTTGAGTGGCCGCGATATTGCCGGGCAACCGAGAGCCGACGGATGCGGACTTGAGTGCAATTCACCGGTACGCCGTCGGACTATCTATCTACCTTCGCGTTTTTGTAGTCTACGTTGTTCTGTCTTCGAGATGGCGCCGTCAAGCTGCGCGACTGTGCAATAAACCCTTTGACTTGGTATTTTATTATCCGCGTTAAACGAAAGGCGCAATATTTGATATGCAAACGTAGGTATAAAATATAAATAAAAGGTAAAAGGTATTTAATGTGAATAACAACTATGATAAAATTAATCAAAGTTTCAAATGTTCTTATTTTAATGATTTTAATGATATTTTTAAGAATTTTTCTAGTTAAAGAAAGATTAAACGGCATAAATTTAAACAAATCTTAGTCGTCATATCTCGACAACTACGAACTTTTTTCTCAATCAAGCTTATATATTTGATACTTCCATACATTCAAGCGGTTAACCGAGATCAGGGTGTACTAATATGTTTTCGAGAGAGGGACGGTAATATAGTTAGGACGTGAAGGGTGGTAGTTATATTGCCCGCTGCTATTAATAAAGTTGAAGTTTGGATATAGATTGCTTTTAGCCAAGGTTTCAGCTGATCGTACGTGTTCCACGTTATAGTGTTTCAATAAGAATAAAGCCAACGATTGGAGGAGAGACGTGGAAAGATTAATATCTTATATATATATATATATATGAAATAAGCGAACATATCCTTTATTTCATAAATCCCTCAAATTTCGTGCAACAAGAGGGATATTTCATTAGGAGTACGTCTACTATCATCATTTACTTTGATAAACGTGAAATAATAATCTCGCAATATCATAAAGTAGAATAACGTTGTATCAGCAGTTTTAATGAAAATTGCGCTTAACATGAATGATTTATTTTTTAAGAAAATTATTAAGAAATAGCATCTTAACGATATTTTAACAAAAAAATTAGTAGATCAGTTTCTCTCTTCACTGCTAAGTAACAATTTTATATTTAACTAACATTAACTTTCTTTTCAAACTGCATAACGCGACCAGAACTATTTAGCATATTTATACTTGGACATTAAAGGTATCATCGCATTTGTGAACATTTGACTTAGAAGCAAGATTTGTTTCTCGCACTTTCGCCCATCGCGCGGAGACGCACGCGAGATTCGCGGAACGCGACTCACAATTTTGGATCGCGGTCAGGTTGCAAAAGGGACGAAGGCAGCTCTGGCCCGAGATAGCCGAGGAGGTGTGTTCCGGGTTCTAAGCCATGGTAGTAAAGGGGAGAGGGACGAGACGCCGGGTCTCGGCCCATAATCCAGTGCGGTGGCAACTGATTATACCCCACCCCCCATTTGAACCTTATCCTGCCTCAACCCCCACATCTTCCTCCCGCACTCCACTCGACCCCTCTTCCCGCGCGCGCCTTCCACTCGAGCCTCATCCTCATTCTCTTCTTATACGCCCAACCACGCCTTCTCCATACCGCCGAGCTTCACGTCAATTAGAATAAGGTTGGCACTTTCGGTACGAAGAGTAATTACTTTAATTAACAAAATGGAGGTGGGTATGCGCGAGTTTTGCCCCCCCCCCCCCCCCGTCTCATCTCGCCCACCGTCGCTGATGTTAGCCGCCGCCGCCGCCTCCATGCCTTTTCAAGCTTCGACCACGAGTCTATCGCATGAAGGATTCGTGCGATCCTTTCCGCAAGGCAAGTAAGTACCAAAGGCGAGAACTCGCGATGCTCGCCTGCACGACGTGTGGACGTATTCTCTAATAATGCTACCTTTCTCACACTACGAATAACGTTACGCGTTCTCACCAGGTATCTGGCGCTAAATTGATCGTCTGACTTTAAGTTTCATTAAAAAAGTGTATTTAATAATTATATGTTCAATGTGAGCTCGTTCAATGTAATCAGAGAGCTGCGAGTACGAAGCGCTAAGTACCCAGTGAGAATATTGATCAGTCATCGTGACACATTTGATGGAATATTTTGAACCGGGAGCTATTACGTCTACAAGTATTTTGAACAAAGTTTCATTCCGACTGCTTGGTTAAATGTAATAATTCCAATTGGACCGACGGACGCAAAATCATATTTACAGTACGAAAATAAAAGTTTGCAATGAGCCAGAAGTGTTGCCAATAATTACAATCGCGATACTCCATTCAAAAGAGATAAAAGAGACATCCTACCTGTCATCCTTGCCAGATGGCTTATCGAGAGGTCCAACCGTGTGCTGCGGAGGTGGCATGCTATAGCACGGTGCCGGGCTGTAACCTGCTGGAATCTGATAACCGGAAGTCACCGGGCCACTCGGGTAAGTTCCACCGCAGTTGTAACCTGCAGTAGGGTAAGGGGTGTACGTGTTCCCGGGATATTCGGGTTGAACGCCGGTCATTCCGTATCCTGGATGAGGACTCATAGGTCCGTAACCTGACGTGATAAGGAATTACATAATGTAAAATAATGGTCATATTAATAATCGTAAGAGAGTGAAAAGCTAATGTTGTGCAAAAATAATAAACAAGAAGGGAAATGTAAAATATGATTATATATCTATCTCAATTTTTCTTTCATTTTATTAATTTGTATAAGTTCTTTAGATGACTCGAAATTTAGGCTTCATCTTACATAAAAATCTTAATTTTTTGTCATTACTCTTTTAATATTTGATACTATGATAATCGAATTTTAAATTTTTATTAATGTATGGTCAGTGAAGCGAAAAAGAGAAGATTCCATTACCTTTCTTTGTCAACAAGTATTAAAGTATTTCTTCAAAGTCTACTAATTGTAATCAGACATAAATAAATAATCCGGAATTAATATCACGAGATTGGTCGACAGCATTATTGTCAACCAAGAGTGATATTCGCAATTCTACTTTTATGGTACAAAGAAAGCGCACGATTTCTGGGACACTCCGCATGAATACGCACATGTGTGCCATGTAATCGCGCTCGAACGGGAGACGCGGAAATAGCGCGAACACAGGCGCGCTACAGGAGCAGGCCGCTGCTTGATTAACTGTTGTAAAATCTACACGTTTATTTACTGGCAAGAATTCATTTTGTCGAGAGAGCACGCAGTGCAAATAGCCGACGGACGGAAGGCCGACTGTGCGCTCTCTCGCGCGCGCGCACGCGGGCGACGTCGCGCGAACACGAGCGGCACTGTGTGTGCCGAGGCCGGGGAACACGGCACTGTGTGTGCTCGAATGTTTCAATTTCAATAACTACTCCCCAGCGTCAGAGTCCGCACAATATCGGCCGCGCCGGACTTTTGCCGGCACTACGTGTACGCGAAATATTGATAATTAACAATGGCCGTGTACCGTCGCAGGGGGTGGTTCGACGGGAAGGGTGCGCACGGTGCACATTCAGTCCGAAGGACGGAGGGAGAGAGTGAGAAGAGGAGAGAGAGAAAGGGAGAGAAACAGAGATGGAGAAAAACCGGGAGAAAACCGGGGGACTATCGGAGGGAGTGAGAAGGAGGCAGGGATGAGAGGGGGAGAATGGGCCGCTGGTTTGGAATGCCAAGGTATAAAGAGACCGAGGAAAATGAGAGTTCGGCCATAGGTGCCTATTATGGCAGTCATGTACTGTTCTGGTGAATTTTTATTCGACGGTTGTAACCGCGTATCGTCCCTCATCCCTACCTACGTCCCTCGCCACCCTTGCCGACCCCCGGGGGCGTCGGGCTCTTTGTTCTCTCCCGAATCCCTCATCCACGCGCCTCCTCCTCGCCGCCCCCGCTATCGCCTGACGTTACAGGACGACCGTGTAAGGACACATTAACGTTTCGCATGTATCTCCCCGCCGAATACGCCGGCTAAAATTTATAGTGTTAAGAAAACGTGCTGTCGAGCGTTCCTCTGCGTGTCTGCGCATTTATTTTTTGTTTTTTCGTTCTATCTCATCTTGGTCTGACATTATCGTAAAATGCACTGAAATGGCTCTTCATCTTCTTCCTTTTCATGACGGATTATAAAAACTGAATGTCAGATGTCGTGCGCACACGTAATCAATTTGAGAAATAAAAGACGAAACAATTTTTGCAAAGATTTTAACAAAAATATAACGTTTCTTATAGAGAAATGTAAAATTGCACGAGAGACAACTTTCACGATAAATCTCTCATCGCTCTGAAATAAGAACCGGTTAGAATATGTCTGGCTACAGTCGCGACATCATAAAGCATCTTCGAGACGCAGATCATAGATTGCCTGCAGAGTTACGCGATAAACGATGATAACTCACCGGTAGGGTCTCGGTAGGCGTCCATGTAGTGGGAACCCCCGCTGTCGGGTGTGCTCTCGCGACTGTACGCCGCAACGTGCACTCCGGGCGGCGGAAACCCGGGTACAGGCCTGATCCCCGGACCCCCGCTGAAATTCACCGGCTCGTTCGCCGTTGAGAAATCAACGGGTTCAGTCTGCTCTTCGATGGGTCGAGGTGCTGGGAAACCCGGGCCCACTGGAACCGCGACAGCTTCTCCGTGGCCGGTAGAATATTGCGGACTGGGTGCACCGCTGTGTAAAAAAAGGAAACGTAGCTTCAGAATATATTCTATATTATTATCTGCAGGTTACATTGTATGGCAACAATAATGGATTATTTTGCATTGTATTTTTCTACTGTGAGGAAAGACTTCCACGTATAATGATGTAATAAAGATAGCAAATGATTTCCTCCAAAAACTTGACATTTTAAAGTTTTGTTCACGTTAGTTATCGTTAGTCTCAAGATTGACGAATACCTGTGCAGTCTATTGACGCTAAGATCAAGAGTCTGGCCTTGAGGACTGGGAACTTGAGGACTAGCCGTCAAGTGGGGACTCGCTGCCGCCTGAGGACTACTTCCCACCGTTTGTCCTCCTCCGTACTGCGGACTGAGGCTGTTCGAGCCGTAGGGTGGTGCCTGTCGTCATCACGTAGTCGTTAAATGCAATAATGATCCACCCATAAAAATGTTTCCCACGTATTTCGAATTAGTCTGATCTTCTCGCTCTTTCCGCTCTTTCAGACTTACCTGTGGGCTGGTGGAGGTGACACTGGAGGTGGACAGATCCATCACTGACCCCCCGGGCGAAGTAGGCGGTCCACCGGGCTTCTGCATCTGCTGCACCTGCGCGACCGTGACGCACTTCACTACAACATTTACGGAGACGAGACGATTAGCAGTAGGTCAATTTCCGAGTATCCGCAGCGAGACAATTTCGAGAGTAAATTACCGTCTTCGGTCTTCATCATCCCGGCTGCCGTGGCGGCGGCCATCGCCATTTGATGCTGCTGCGCGGCCGCTGCGGCTTCTTGATGATAAACTCGCTCCTGTTCCTCCGGCGTCATACCGGTTTGCCCCAGGTAGTACATATTCGCCCTCGAGTGGAGCTGCTGCTGCTGCTGTTGCTGTTGCTGCTGTTGCTGCTGCTGCTGCTGCTGTTGTTGCTGCTGCTGCTGCGACGGAATAGGCCCGCATGATTGCGTGTCGTATCTCTCGTAGGTCGCGGTGGTACCGGGATCGTAGGGTCGGTGATTGGCCGCGCTGACTATCGCGTTCTCGTAGCCTCTGCCGGCCGCGATGTCGTTGGAATACGTCACCACTGGTCGTGCGATGTTGCTCGCTCCGGGATGCATGTACGCTCGCGCGTGTTCCGCTGATCTGTGGTGATAAAGCTCCTCCGTGGTGGTCGCGGCAGCCGCCGCCGCCGCCGCGGCCATCATAGCGGAAGATTCGTAAGGAGACCTCTGGGACATCTGATGACTCATCCTGGTGTCTTCCACCATAGGCATCGGATAGGCGACCGGTTGCATCGGTAAAACGTGGTGCGTCGAGTGCTGGTTTGGGTGATGGATCGTCGCTCCTATGGACGGCCTCGAGCCCATCGCGTCCATGGACGACATGGATGAGGAGTTCGAGTCTTGACTCATGTAGGAATCGTATGCCTGCCGCACTGCCGGTGGTGGCGGCGGCGGGGGTGAGTTTACCCGACAGGACGTGGCGTCCTCCGTTTTGGGAACCAACAGCTCGCCCGTGTTCTGATTGCGCGTGGATAGCGTGTTGCAACAACTGCTGTTGAGGGTCATGTTCTCCGTCTTGGGTACTTTCGCGGGACGCGACGAGCTGTTGTCTTCCGGAGTCTTCGGGGGTTTCACATTAATCCCGGTGTTCTTCGTCGTCGTCGAATAGTAGTCGTAGCTCAGGCTGCTTAACACGGGCTTCGTATCCTGCGTTGTGGAGCCGTACTGCGCGTAACTCTTTGTGTCCATTGATGAGGGTAACAGGTTCGTACTGATGTACTCAGGTGGAATTCCCGGCACTATTTCCGAGAGATTGCGAGTATTTAGTTGTGCGGGTGTGCGAAAGAGTTGCGCGCATGCATGAGATGGAATATTTTGTAAATTTGAGATATCAGTGTACGATCTTTATAAATTAAATACTATTCTTTTCTACGAAGAAGCATTGTAACGCTTGCTAGTACCATGACAAGTAGCATGCAGTTATCGATTACCGTAAGACACTTCAATGACCCAGTTTAAGTGAACAATACCTCTTACCGAACGATAAATTAAGAAACTTTCCTAAGTAAGACATTACTGAGGTACAGACAACTAGAGTCTACGAGCAATATTTATGCTATTCATTTTTTTTATATACATGACGTATCTGAAATAAAATATGTTAATAATTGACAACTGTATACAGACATTCTAGAACCAAAACTTTTTTCTAAAGCTAGAAATACTTTGTGTCGCTTTTTTTACATTTTTAACTGGGTCATTAATATTACATCGAGTCTTCGAGTTAAATGGGAGAATTTACATAAAATCCAAAAGTCCAAATGTAGAATTATTCGAAAAATATCGATAATATTTTGCGCGATAACTTGACAATATATACCAATAACAATAATAATTTCGCTGATAAATCCAATCAATATGTCGCGTAAGTTCACGAAAAAGTTTGGCAACTTTTCTGCCATCTCATCGCGTGAGCAGGCACGACACGCACGTGCGCAACTGCGAAGAACGAGATGCGTGTCTTACGTACGACATTACTTTACCCTGTCCCCGGCAATTAAGCGTTAATCTCGTCGCGTCGGGCAGCAAGGATTTTCGTGTCCAGCGTATCCCAGACACGAACGACGAAGAGTCCCGTGTCGCCTTACCTTGAGCCTTTTGTCGGGCTTCGCGTGCGGCCTGCTTATTGGCCGCGGCGATGGGACATCCGGACAGGCTCCTGTGCGTGTTCCGATTGGAGCTGACATGACCGCGACCGTTGCAACCAGGCGTTGGGCATTTCAATATAGTCTCATGCATCGCCAGAACTGCGAGAACCCAGAGACACGCGGCGTGATTACAGACACGTCTTGGCACGTACACGCGTTACGCACACACAGTAAGAAAAGAGACGCGGCGCACACGCACGCGGCAGGTGTGGTGTAAGGGTGAGTTGCCCCTCTTTATGCGTTGAGTATAATTATCTCGCGGTTGGGGTACCGCGTGCTTCCCCAGAAGGAAATCCAGAATCCAAAGAAGGAAGATGCTGAATCTAGGCACGACGGTGAATCGCCGTTTCTCGTTTCTCACGAGGGAAAAAAACGGGATAAAGCCGTTTAGAACGGAGAAGAGAAAGAGAAGCTGCGCGTGAAAACACGTTCACGAAAGAAAGGGGAGAAAAACGGAAAACGTAAAACGGTCAGAGTGTGAGAGGCGGATTTACACGGCGTCACACCACGTGTGGAACGCAAATCAATGCGTAACAGTACAATCAAGTATACCGAGCGGGTAGAGAGAAACACAAGACAATCAATCAATCAATCAATCGATAGAAAATTATAACACAACAACTTGCAATCTGTGTGAAGGGAGTGTGCTACATCGATGAGAACGCTTTTCCATTGTGTGCAAGCGGGCGACGGCGAGATCGATCCCGTCACCTCGGAGGATTCTGCATTCTCGACGAAGGTCTTCGCCAGGGCGAGGCTTCACGGGACGTGAACGGAAATAAAAATTCTGTGACAGCGATTGCGTGCGCGCAGCAAACGGCCGCACCAGCATTATTACGCGCGCAATGACTTGACTCGTCATTAATTGGAGATTGCTATCTCCGCGGTTGCGGAAACTCGTCGGCGCGTCGATGGAAAGCTCAACATCGATCATGCGACCGATCGTTGCGTAATTATACTCAATCGCACAAATGTCGTCCGTGTAAAGTGTCCGACGTGTGCGTGTACGCCGGCTCTCGTCGCGCCGCCCGTGTCTCGAGTTCTCCAGAGGTTCGTAGGCACGACCAATATAAGTTCGAGTGTGGTGATATAATTCTCTACTATAATGAACTACGAAAAGAACAGTAAGACGAACGCAATAAATAAAGCTCTCTACCCCGCAAACGAAAAGCGCAAAGAATATACAACAGACAGATACACACACGCACACACGCATTCGCGACGCGTGCACCGCGCTCGTCGCTGGAAAGTATCCATTTTCTCCTTCTAATCTCGTTTTGTGTATCGAAAATATATTTTTGTTGCGGGACGAGGAAGTCGCGGAGAGCGAAGTAAGTTAAGTTAATTAAAACTGTACGAGATGCAACGAAATATTTTCCAACAGAATGATCCTAAAAACAAGCGTTGCAAAGTGACCAATATAAAGCAAGACTATTAAACATTAAACGATTGAACACTAAACAATTTTATTAATATTTTTAAAAAGCTAGGAGGTAGAAATATGTACATATTTATTGTAAACGTTCACTGCAATATGATCATGTTTGAAAATCGAGTGCAGTTGCAATAATACCCTTTACACGCTAATTAATTATTTATACGGCGATCAATAAAATCATTTAACTGTAACATTTACACTGATTCTCGGCCATGATTCACTCGGCACTTCCTCGTCCCGTCGTGAGAAAAACACTCTCGCAAAAAGAAGATGCACTATGTAGCTACGATAAGAAGTAATTAGTCCGGTAGAGGGGTACTTACTCTCTGGAGTTAACTTATCCTTCTGCGGACATCCAGAAAGGCTGCAAGCACATAGGAACTGATTAACAAAGACTTTGAATTAGCGCTCCTGGAGAAATCAGCTTTCCTCTCAAGAATCTCGAGCGTATATTTAATTCAAACAGCGTCCCTTCATCCTTTAAACTTTTGCTAGATGCGGATCCGAATGCCCGACATGCGCGTATCTGTCGTTTCAGCGTTGCACAGGCTCTCCGATATGTGGATCACGAATTGGCTTATTGATGTCGGTTTCTCTCTCTCTCTCACCCCGTGCGTATAACGCTCCCCCCTCGATTCTCCCGTGTAAAACCGCGTAGGTGTGTAATCGGCCGTGGCTGAGTGTGGAGCGCACGTTAATTACCGATAATTGCTTACCTGCGGTGGTGAGAGTAGAGTCCGGTCACGTGACCCTGCCCCGTGCAGCCTGGGGTCGGGCACTTGTTGCCCTCTGTAACAAATCAAACCGCCACGTAGAGCCAGATGTTGGTCTATTAAGTAGTGCGTCAGGTATTCATGAGATACGACGCACGCCAGGTTTTAGTCGAGCTTGCGACAGCTATGCATGAGCTTTTCGCTCCGATCTATGTAGACTTAAGCCGATCAAGCTCTATCCAGCAATCTGAGAGTGCTCTTTTTGTTACACGGCCTCTTGTAAGATAAACTTTAATCATTTCAGATTTCGTAAATTTAAATAAAATTTTAAATGTATGATATGAATGATATGGATGTAACTGTCTATACACGCACGTATGTATGTATGATTATGTAATTGATAATAAAAATTCATTTAATTGTCTACTATGAATTTATTCGTATCAATCTTATTCAATAAATCCTATTGATGATCTTGTTTCTCTTAGCTACTTGTTCATCGTTTTGTCTCTCCCTACGATATGTTAATATGTACATATAAAATACTTAAAAAAATATTACTATGTCTTAAATCTTAAGTGCAGAAAGTGAAAATGCGACAAAATATGATCCCGCTTTAAGCTCATTATGTTTCGATATTAATTACTACGACGGAGCGCGCACGGCGTGACGAGCTTTCTCTTTCTCTCTCTCTCTCTCTGCGTTGCGTTATTTCTGCACCGAAATTGATGATCCCGACACAAGCGGGCTGTAATTCTGAATAAATTGGATATTTACACTGTCGACGAGTGTTGTTCGCGGCGGGGAACGCGCCGACCGGAATACGGCATCGGCTTAATACGCATTAATGCATTGTTATTGCATTTGGTTTTATAATCTTGCACTCGCGGCCAATTAACGCGAGAGTATTGCACGCAAATCCACTTTCGTCCCGCCATCCATCCGAAATGTGCGTACGAGTCGATACTTTAAGAGGAGATATTACCGTAGCGTGAAGGCTTTGTGGTGCTTCCATCTTTGATAACGTGCTGTTGATACCCCAACATTTATCTATAAAATGATTTCTGCCGCGTAACAAAAAACTGTACATCTGCATTTTACAAATAAATCATTTTTAATTGACGGTATAACCAACGAAAGATATTAATTAACTACTATGCAAATGCAAATGTTGGAACGTTTACATATTTCCAAACAAATTTTCGAATACATATATGTATATAAAAAAAGAGACAGAGAGAGAAAGAGAGAGATTGTCGGTATAATGAACTCTCCACTGCCACAGATTTAAAAAATAAATATAAAAGATATATAAATCACAAAATGTATAGAAATAATGTGGTATTTCGGTACGGCTTGTACGGTACTGCCGGCGACGCGAGCAGTTGAATGGAAATTAACTATTGAATGGCTGACAGCCGACGTATCCGACATCGTCGCGTAGTTTTATTCTGCACATCGAACCAGAATATAGCTTGCTCCCCGTTTGCCAATATATCACGCGTACCTTATGCCTCGCAGAGACGGTTAAACAGTCGGGGCGAAGGATTCTGCGTGCAGGCACAGCGAGAAACAGTCGGCCGTGCCGTTCCACGTTAAAAATCTACTTGGCAAAATTTTTATTTCTCGTCCGAGAAATTCCTTGTTCGCGTTGTACCAAACGATAATCCAACGCTCGTATCAAGACAAGCGCAAAATTAAAAGATAGAAAGACAATGATTTACAATAAATATATTCCGCTCTAGATCTGTAACGGGCTTTGGGGATGATACCTCGACAAGAGAAAATTTGCACAGCTTCCTCGAGCGTGCACGATATTTAGTAGCATTTTTCAGGATGAGTTTCCCCAATCCTGACGAGAGGCCCCAAGTGAAAGTTGAAAGGGTGGTCCGGAAGGGTAGAAACGGCCTCTCGCGTGCGGTCAGCCTGGATCTCGTCGCACAAGTTACGCATTTGTGAATAGCCTCTGGGATTTCTCTGTCCCGTGACTAAGCCTCCAGGATTAGTACCATGCGGGGTATGTGGCCGGCCTACAACTGTCCGCGAAACAAAGAACAGATAGATACTTCGTTCCCATGCGACAGAACGAAACTTCCAGCGATCGGGAAAAAAGTTTCGCCACGTGATATTACGTCCTTTCACCTCTCCCGCTCCCTCCCCGCTCGCGTATCTGTGCATTAATACGAGACACGTTTCCTTTTTCAGCATCGTCCGTTACTTATCGCCGTTATTATTATTCGTGCGAGTTAGAAAAGCGCCGGAGCGCTTTTAACATTCATTATGATTCATTGATCCTCGTTTGCGATTTCGCGAAGATACCTCATTCATTAGCGGATTGTTGTGGACAGCGTGCACGGCACGACGATGCTTCGTCGAGGCTTATTTAGTGGCGCGCAATTCCTATCATCGAACGTCTGCATCAGCCAATCGTTAGCGTCGACAGTACCTAAATTTTTTCGAAACTTTTTCAAGTTCCCTTTGTGCTTGTAACGGTAATGCGAAACTACGGACGAGGCATGCCCAAACGGCCAATTGTACCATCTGTCGTGCGCTTGATGTAACTTAATGGTGGGTATGGTGCACGTCACGTATGATCGCGTTCGTATTCCCGGGGCGACCTCGCGTGACCAGACAATTACGGGTTGCTAGTGCACTGCAGGTAGCCGAGAAGTACCAATCGGTTAATAGCAGCCCGTTCGGCAAGGCTCTCTTTATTTCAATCATAAACGATAAATGTGGCTAAAGGTTTGCCTGCCCATTCCTCAGAATTAGACAGTACGATCGACTGAAAGCTATATTAATTGGTGGACACGGCTACGAGTTCCATACACGTGCTGTTCTCTTATTTATTATTAGCCCCAAACTTCCACACAAGACAACATTTAACGATGATTCGTTTATAACTACTGGACTCACAAGTGTACATTTTTTATAAAGTACAATATTCATGGAGCGTCTCGTAAAAAGATTTCACTTCTTTAGAAAATAATAAGTACATAATTCAAGTTTAGTCGAGATATATAGAAGACAAAAGTAATGTCTATGGTAACAATCTTCATCTAATGCAAATCGTTTCTAAATTTTTATTGAAACTTGATCAGAGATTTATCTGCCGCGGCAGCAGAGATCTCGTCTTGCGTGAGACTATATGGTTGGACACCGGATATCATCATGGATACATCATGACGGCGATGAAACATAGGTAGGTTTGTCACGTGTGTTAGAGGATCGGAGAGGGATTCCGAGGGAGCCCCATAAGGGGAGGCCAGCTTTAGGTTAGTTGACGGGGGAGGGTTTCTCTTGAAGTGAGCGTACTTTTATAAACTTTGTCGTGTACTAATCCTCCCCGCCCGGGCCTGATCCCCTAGCCAACCTACGTTGGGGCTCTCCAATCGAGCGCCGTGACGCCGAGAAACTTCATCAGGTCGTCATTTCGCGTTTCGGAAGAGCGAGAACCGAGCACCGGGGGAGGAGGGATGAAGAAAGAAAGTCGATCCCTACTTAGGTGCTCGACTTTTTCCTAAGGCGGGCGCGCCGCGCCGCGCCGTCCACCTCCCCATAAATTGGATTACGATACGTGACGTCATTAGCGGCATGCTTTATTTGCGGGCCACGGCGCTCTCCAAGTTCCGAAGTTGAACGACGGCGCACGCTGTCAGGAATGTTTCGTAGCCCCCGCGTAATTCCTCGGGAAGAAACTCGACGGATTAATTTCGATTTGAAATCAGAGTTCGGCCGAAGATTAAAGAGCCGACAGGCGCTTGACTTTCATTCGAATGAAGATAAAATCGCCGCGGCGACACGCATGGGGGTAACGTAGCTCAACGAGCCGCGAAACGGCGCGTTATGAATCTTAGAGAATTCGTGATACAGGAAATCGCTGTTATTTTTATTTCGAGGGAGGAAATCGCTGAAGCTTCCTGGTTTTTAATTAGCGCCGGGTAAAAAAGGTTCACCGGATAACTGAGGGCGAGCGCGGTTGCCCTGGTAGGATTAATAAATTAGCCGTAAGGTTTTAAAACGGTCACGTCGGTGGCTAAGCTCCGGGGTGAAGGAAAAAAGTGAAAGAGATAGCGGGAGCAAGCGAGCGAGAGAGAGAACAAGAGCGAAGGGGCAGATAATGGTTCCGGTCAACAAAATGAATACCGGCACGCGCTGTTCTTTCCGGATGTCTGAATAGACTTGTAACGAGTCGGTCAGACTCGCCTTCACCCCTATTTTCCTCCTATCTTCTTTCTCTCCCTCTTTTTCATCATTTTCTTTCTCCTTTTTTAGATCTTATCCTCCCGGTCCCTCTATCGCACTCCCTCTCTTTTCGTTTCTTTTTCCCTGCAGCACGCTGTAATGGAGCAGCGGGAGTCAGAGGGAAGAGAGAAAAGAGCGGAATCAAGGGGTGAGAACGAGGACGAGCGCCGGTCACACGAGGGTGATGCCGTGGCCGCGTTGTAATTGTGTTATTTTGTAGCCATTTCACGTGAGGGTGCGCGGAAGGGGGTGGTACGTGTACATAAACACCGGGATTGTTTTATTCGGCCGGCTTGCGCGATACGCGCCGAGACTCTCGTTTCGACCACGGAAAAATCGTCGCCGTCGTCAAGATAATCGGGGAGAATTGGACGGCCGCCGCTCGCTAATTATTAACTCGCCGTCAAAAGTCGTTAATCAGCGCAATTGAGCGTTCACGTGTAATGAATATTCGCGCGCACCAATTAATCCCAGAACGGGCAGCGTACGTTGACGGTAACGCCGAAATTTCATGCGCCGGGGTATAAGCTGAATTTATTTGCGCGTTATTTAATTCGAATTGATGCTCGCGCGTTTTTAAGTATCCTGTCTTCGTCGACGATCAATTATCGCTCCGCCAGCGATGAAGAGACACAATGGGACGTAATTAAGGTGATTAGGTTTACTTCATAATGCGAGCTGTACATCAATCGCGTGCGTTAATGGAGCAGTGCCCGTATTCAATTTCTCTGCAATACGTAGAAACGTTGCAGAGCAAGCATCAAGCTAACTAATTGCACTTTTGTGATTCAACTCTTTCATGCTTTCAGAGAACGAAAAGAATCGGTGAGTCGCGTGTCGCAAAGTGTCCTTGAGAACGCCTTGCGAGCACACAGGATACCATTAACGCACGCGGCTGTTATTTGCCGTGAGAGCAACAATCATCTTGAGGTGACGTTAACTTTTTGGTAGCATGGCGCGAGATAAATCCTATATACTAGATTTTAACAAAAATAATAAAAATAAATGCCTATTTCGCAACATGTGCAGAGAATGCAACTACAACAGCTCGAGATAGTATGCGTAAATTCAATCGTACAAAATCGCGCGGGTGACTCTACAGGAATTTCCGACAGAACTGCCGTAAAACTGCAGAAAACTTGATCGTGCACGGAGTACTCGATGCATATAATAGCTTCCGGTTACCATTCCACGGGGAGTCGCACGCCGGACATGCTGGATAAGGAAAAGATCGGGGGTTCTAAAAAAAGGGCAGCGCGAGGCAGTCACAAAGTAGGTATTTACACACGGAGGCGCGCGCGCGCGCACGACGCCTTTAAAGAGAGGGTAGAGCCCTCGCGCGCGAGTAAAGGTCCTTTTTATGCGTGCGGTCGCAAAGGCAGCGTAAAATTGAGTTACAGGGCAGTTTATTTTTTTATTAGCCGGCTCGACCCCGCCGCGCGCGCGGCCGGTCTTTCTCGACGCGGAAAGGGTGGTTTTTGCGGCCGACGGATTTCCCGATAGCGGTTTTATGGCGTGTCAACACGCTCTTACGCCTGCATGTGAGCGAGCGGCGAATAAAAAAAAGGGTGCACGCGATCGTCACGCTAAATCGAAGAGATCAAGAGCACCTCTCGGCAACGAGAGGCAGAGAGGGAAATAGAGTAAGGCAGACAAAGTGGAAGGAAGAGAGAAAAAGGTAGGTGGATTTCCGATTAAAATCTCAGCTTGGTCGACTCTGGTATGTTGTATCGCCGTCACGCTGGTAAGCGCGACTAATCGTGTCCATTTATCATGCTGCATAGCTGTATCTGAGATTTCGCGATGAGAGAACTGTTTTGGCCATCCAGTCAATTAACGATTGAAATCGCGAGCATTGCTTATGCTATTTTTTTTTAATTAAATTATCTGAGACAATTGGAATCGGTCCTCATTATCGAATTAATATCTCGCGTAATGATCGTCTGGCGACAGATGAAAAGTCAAACGCGGGAGATTGAATTCTTGAAAGCGATCATCTTCGCAGCCATCGGCTGGAGAAAACGTTAAGGGGATAATGAGGACAGGCAGCCAGGCGCAGGGTGGTAATAAGGTGGCTTGGAGCGGCTGGGATGCTAGTCACGTTTCCAGCCGCTGACAGCTGCGGCTTATACGTATGACGTGGTATCAACCCCAAATTTCCCCGACTAGACACGTCGTGTCTTCGCTGCCCTAAGACCCTGGAATGCACTCGAGCCTACACCTGTCACACCATGGCGCATCTACAGCGTGACGCACGTGGGTAGCTCTTTGATTCTTCGAGGAAGAAAGATCGCGCCCAGTTATGCCGCGACGCGTTACGCTCGTCGCGTTTATTGAAACAAATTAATTTCGTCAACAGCCGGAAGCGTCTAAACACTATATTTTTGCAGAGTGTCATTTCTGCCAATTTTTAAAGCGCAACTCCTCGAATACGATACCGTTTTCGTGCAGATAATTTCGCGCGGATGACAATCGGCAGCAGGACGCGTGGCGACAAGTGAGATAAACAAAGAAACGAGTGGAAGAGTAACAACGGGGATAAGGAATGGGATATGGAATGGCTATATCATAGGACACGGCGAATAATTTTACCCGAAGAGACCTTGATTTCAGCATTTGAGTCATCACCCCTCGCTTCGTAATTATTGATTTTCCGTGCTGCCCTAACTCCCCTAACTTTATAGAGAGCAAGACAGAGAAAGTAAGTGAGAGACAGAGAGAGCAGAAACGAGAGAGAGAGACAAGACGAGGAACGGCGTAAGCGAGAGTCGAAAATGCCTTTTGTCCCCTTTCGTAACGTATAACGTACGAGCGGTAACCCTACTGCGACTTACGATTACTATCTCCGTCAATAATTTAAAGGGTTTCGAACACACGCGCGCGTTTGTTGTATCCCATAGAGTTTAAAAGTATCATTAAAATTTTCAAAGTCGCCAAGTTTCAAAGTCGCATTGTATGATGAGAGGGTGCATCGTTCACATGCATTTCTTGCGTGTACAATTTTAAGTTTCTTCTGTTTAAGAAATCACTGACGTCTCGATATAGAAATGTATCATCAAGAAGAGAAACTTTTAATTCGAAAAATCTTCGTCCATATTAGATGGTATAATTATTCTTTCCTACGCTATAATAGATAGTAACAGCCCGTTCATCAAAATTGGCTACTAACATAAGTGATCACGTGCATATCAATATCAGCATGGAACTTTAAATAATATCTTCCACGAGGTTGAAGTTATCGATAACAACATCAGTTTGTTTATGCATTTTTGCATTGTGTCATGATTTATATTATATTTCGGGAGACTGAATCAATAATCGATCCTACACAATACCACGCTTCTTAATGTGACAGACACGACATCGAAATCCTCACCTCTGCCGAGACTGGACGGAGACATAGACATTCCCGGCCTGCTAGTGTCGAAGGTGCCAGGTCTCTCTGGCATTTTCATGACATTGTCCTGCTGACCACTCGCTGAGGGCACATCGGTAGCTGTTGGACTAGACGTAGTGGTAGTGATCGTCGTGACGGTTATGCTGGCGATGCTGTTTGCGTTAGGATTCCCGGCAGGATTCGTCGTATTGCTGCTGTCGCTGGCACCGTTATTGCCGTTGGTTGTCTTACTGCCGACTCCGTTGCCGTTCGTGTTCGTGGTGTTGCTTGCATTGCTGTTGTTCCCCGTGGTGCAGCTGCTCACGGCGGCGACACTGACCACTCCTTCCCTCGCGATATCCTGGATTGCACTGGCCGCCCTGGAACCCACTCCCGCGGGTTGAAGAATCGTATATTGTTTCGAGGAGTCGGGGCTGGTAACGGAAGGTAGACTGCCGGTGGGGCTCTTGCTGGGGGACACAGAATTTGGGGCAACTTCGTGAGCCGTCACGTGGTGATTGTCCTCCTTCGAAGACTTCAGCTGCAGCAGAGACACCGAAGACGCGTGTTTGTCTTCCGACGTGGGCGATATACCGGCTACGGGCTGCGGCGTCGGCATCGTTGGTCCAGGCGTGGGATACCCCACGAAAGTAGCGGAAGCTGGGTACGGACCGATCGGCGGGATAGCCGAGGAGGCCACCGGAACTGATGCGGTGCTGCGACACGACGCTTTCGAGTGATCCGAATTGGGTGGCCTGAAAGCGGACGTTGCCGAAAACGGCGAGCTCGTTGGCGGTGACGAAGACGACGAAGTTCCCGTAGGTGAGACTTTCATGTTGGTGTCGTTATATTGTCTTTGGTAGTTCGAATAGAGCGTTTGATGTTGCTGCGGATGGTGTTGCTGCTGCTGCTGTTGCCTGCCGATGTTCTGGGGCGACTGACCATTCTTGCACGTTCGGTCTCGTTCCCTGTCACTCGTTCTTTCTCGATCGCCTTCGTCCTTGTCGGCGGTCGGATCCGACATGTCGATTTCCAGCTCGTTGGATGAATCGTCGACTAGCTCGTTGAAATCCGGCGGGTCGTATCTGGAGTACTTGTCCGATTGCCTGCCCTGAGACTCAACGTGCACATTCACCATGTTCCTGTCGCCTCTGTCTTTGCTCGACAACGAGCGAACGGAGATCGGTCTGATTTTCGGTGGTTCGTTCTGATTGACGTTGTTGACTTGAGACTGGGTGTTCGCGCATTCGTTCTCTACCTTTAACAGGTTATCCAGATCCTTCTTAGTTTTGGTCGGATGTTGCTTGAAATCCAGCTGCTTATTGTGCTGTTGCATCTTCACTAACCGATCGTGCTGTCCGCGGAAGGTGATTACGTCCTTCAACGAACAGCCGGTGTCGTTACTCGTACTCGAAGACGTTGATATTGACGAGGGTGATAATTTCTCCTTCTTTTCTTCAAAGAGATTTTCAAAGTTGGATTCGTATCTATCATCGTCCGAATTGCCTCTCTGATATAAGGATCCCCTGGGTCCAGGCCAACTGCCTGACAGACTCTTCAAGGCGGCCTCCGTCTCTCTTATGAGAGTCTCATCGTCCTCAGGTTCTTCGCAGTGCTTGCTGGATTTCCTGGCGGGACTGCCCGAGTTACCCGACGCAAACGCGCGCTTCTTCTGCGGCAGCGGTATGTTTTTGTTAGGATCAACAATGTCCATCGTCTTTCGCACGTCATCGTCGCGTACGCTTTTTCTCCTTCGCTTCGCGGCGGCGTCAGTCGACTCCATCTCTTGCGGCGCGTTCGTCTGCAGGCCCTTCTTGCTGATCAACAACTGCTGCGACTGTTGTGACGGCTGCTGCATTTGTTTAGGATTCTGCGCGACCGACTCTGCCTCCAGCTTCCGCTTTTTAAGATGAGCCATCGCATTCTGTCCGCCCGGCACGCTGGTCAGTTCCACCCTGGAACACAAAAATTCCAGAGGATCAGCAAGTCTGCTCTGCCATGCGGGCGCAAGGGACGCGGTGCGTTCGGTACACGAGTGCAAGGTCGTCGAGTTCGAGGCCGGCACAAACGGGAGAGGACCACCTCGCTCAGGATCCGCGCCGCTCTTTCATCGCGGAAGATCCCCAGCGTCCGACCCGGACATCTTCTCTTTTTCTCCCTCCGTCATCTACTTAACAGTGCATTTCAAAGTCTAAGGGACTATCTCTCAAGAGAATTCACCTGACATCCGCAGAGGTTCATCGAGTGCGTCGCCGCAAATCCAAAGAGTCATGCCGCACAGCTGTGAGATGCGTCTGTGTCTCTCCGTCTGTCTTTCTCTCTCTTTCTCTCTCTCGTTCTGTCCTGGTGAACGATCTCGCTTGACTGTTTGTATTATATATATATATATATATGTATATTTTTCTAGCGACGTACACTCTATCTCTCTTGCTTCGTTCTTGCGGCAGACTCGAGACGTTCCGACAAGCACTTGCGTGACACGCACGCGCGCGGACACACGGGGCGCGAGGATACGCGCGTGCTCGACAAACCACCGATATCTATATATACATATATGTATACATATACACGTATACATATATATATAGGTAAGAAGTCCGACTCGTGTGCGCGATGAGCCCTCTCAGACGGGGTGCTCGCGAGCTACTGTGCTATGTTTAAGTTCGTTCGGGGGTGGCGATCTTCTGTCGCGCGCGGAGGGGATGAAGACTTGCGCGGGCAGCCGGCGGCTTCTGCTTCGTCGCGAAAGGTGGGGGCGGGTTCTGCGCACTGTCCACCCCCTTGAGCTCGGCTGGAGCACGATTCCCGGCCCCTCTGCACATCCCCCTCGCTCACCTCGACCACCCCTCCCGCCACGGTTATCGTAGAAGGGGACGCGATTCCTGGGTGCACACCTAGGACCCTCTCGCTCTCTCTTTCTCAGTGCGCTGAGGTACGTGCTCCGTACGTCTCCTCTCCCGCTTATATCCACCCGCGTCTATACTACCATCCCTCCGCCATCCCTCGGGCACTCGCGCCGCTATATACGTATGTACGTGTTACCTGCTCCTCTTTGCCGCCTTAAGAATCCGAGCAACATTGGTCCCGGCCAGCGACCTCGCGGGTCTACTCCCTTTACAATCTGCGAGTTCTTCGCGCAGCAGCATTTTCAAAGGAGAAATCAAGTCGCCGCCGTCTTAACGGGAATAACTTTGTTCACAGCAAATTTTGTAATTTTCTCATCGTACTTTTCTGCCTGGCAGAATAAATATTTATCAGATAGCTAGTTTTGGGGAAATCGAGAATGATTATGGTTTCAGGTGTACGATTCGTCGTAATGTACGCGATAAATCAATCGTCACACGCAGGCACGCACACGTTACATCTCGCCAAGTGGTATTTTATACATTTTAACGTTGAAGAGATCCCCCCGAATTTGACGTCTAGCTCTGCACGGAATTCTCCGACACGCGACTACACATTATTTCAAATTAATAAGTTATCCGCCCTTCCGTTGACTTGTAAGACTTTAGGCCTTTAACTGCACAACGTTCGCCCTTTGGTACGCTCGTAAGGTTTACAGCGATAGGAGGAACCTACAACTGGAATTAGATAAACCCGAGCTCCTGGAGGTGGCGGAGGCAGAAGAAGAGCGGGATCAGCGTCAGCGCTTAGCGGAGCTCCCTAGGATCCCAAGGAATGAGAGAGCTTCCCTTAAACCTTAAACCCTCCTCAGACCACGTAGCCGGGAGTTTAGAGCGACGAACTCTTGCTAGGGACCGCGGTGGGAGGACGGCGGGAGTGCCCTCGTCCAAAATCGGAAGTTAAATCGCACCGACGGCTTAAGACATTATCACTTTTCTTTGCGGACCAATGCTCTTGAAACTGGCCTTCGACGGAGGAACTAGGTAAGGGCAAAGCAGCGGGTTGAAGGGGAGAAAAGTGGGGGGAGAGAGGGAGACGTGGAGCAAGAAAGAGCTAGGATCCCTTCGAGTTGCGGATCGATGCGTCCTGGTCCACCCTCCAGTTACGTGTCATCCCTTACGGTCTGTGGGGAATAATTAGAAAGCAAGCGTAGTCCTGGCATGCGGGTGAGTAGCCCCATAGATGTACATACCACGTAAAGGTCGACTTTAAATTCTTGCAAAAAGAGAACGCCGCCGATATACTATCGAAGTCTCCGTCGGGGCGGCTACAAGCGTCTCCGGTGTCACGCGAGGCATCGAATGCACGTTGACTCTTACTTGCAGTTACTTCGCTCGTTATGGCAGCTTCAGCGCCGTCAGCCATATCGAATAATATAGAATTTCTCTCCTTCGTGCCGTCAAGTTTCGATCCGATCTAATATGAAATATGTTAGAAGCAGGTCTTATGGTATAACGCGTTGCATTTTCACTTCGAGTTTCATTTATATATTCAGTAAAGTAAAAAGATATTTGAGGTGGGGAGAGGAGCAGAAAGGTAATTTCAGCAATATTTTTGAGTTCGAGCATGCAACCTATCTCTATCTCTCTGTAAATGTTGATTATTATCGAATATTTTGTACAGTTGAGAAATTATTGGATTTTTCAATAAACGCGAAGGACTTCTCTGTGGGAACATTCAAGAATCTCTACTCGCCAATTAATTAACATGTGCCGACCGTGGTGCAGCATAGGTAAGATGGTAAGACAGAAACACGACGGCGTGAGGCGGACGCTGGTGCTTCTATTGCAGGGATTAGGGTATTAGGCGACGTCACATCACTAAAGTCTAAAGGGAAGCTCCTTGGAGCTGTGCTCGGAGAGATAGCCCAAACTTGCGTTCTCTATCTTCCTGATGGTTCTTCGGATTCTACCTCTCGCCCTCTCTTTCTCGCTACGACTCTTTCCTTCCTCCTTTTCTGCTGTTTCCTGCTATTTCCTCTCTCTCTCTCTCTCTCTTTCTCTCCTTCTTTCTCTTCCTTCATTTTCGTCTTCTCTCTTTATTCCATCATTGTTCTTTGCTTATGCTATTATGAGCCCTAGGGCACGTCCTTTCAAACATTCTTGATAATTTCAATTAAATAAACCACTAACAGGTCACAGTGGACTTTAGCGGTCATCTTGAAGACGCAGCGAATCTCGTCAGCTTCCAATTTATGTCAGATTAGTTGCATTCTCGAAATTACTGTGTTGATATGTAACTTCAGCTAGGAAGCAGTAATATTCTCACATATTAGTTTTCAAATTAATGATATGACTGTGAAAGATGCAAAGATTATTGACGATGCTCGAAACCAGACAAAGAAGATGACGATACAAAACGATTTTTTATTAATGTCTTGATACGCAATGAGTCCTCGTAAATTGCGAGAATCACGCGTTGGTAACCCTGGAGCCGGGGGTGTTGTCGAGAAAAGACGGTCATACGTCTTTTTCTCGCCGACGTGCGAGGGTGGGTGAGATCGGCGCTAGGCGAGCGCCGGATAATTTAGGGGTCTCTCACGCGTGGATAATGGGGAACTTGGCTAATGCACCCTACTTGGCACCACGTGGATTCGCATGAATTTTGCGATTCGACCTTTGTGCCTCCCTTGTTCGCTACTGCTAACGACTCGCGTATATAAAAACAGCAATAAGTGCAAATTTAATTGTAACATTTGAACAAATTCCTTACTATTGTGCTGATAAATAGTAAAATCATTGATAACTATATAAATATATTAAGATAAGAAAAATAGGAGACAGAATAAATTTTAAAGAAAATTCGTCTTTTAGGTGAGAGTGAGAGACTAGTGAGAGAAGAATGCTACGACTAGGACAGCTGAGCTGTATCCGGTTGGACATCATTCTGCTGTTCGGCTCGAGGGAATACTCTGCCATCCAGCTACTAACTGTCCGTCCGTCCATTCGTCGAGCTCTTTCCTCCTTGCTTTTTGTTTTTTTTTCTTCCTTTCGTCCGTCCCATGAGCGCACCCTCGCTTACCGGCTGACGTCTTAAACCAATCGAATTCTGATCAAATATTTAGCGCTGACCGAACCAACGCTTTAAGTGGCTCCTCCATCGCTGGACTTCACTTCCTTCCAATAAATCCTTCATGTTACGTCTTCTAAAATTTCAACGGATCATCGAATTTCAGACCAGCACTGTCATTTCGAAAAAGCTCAATAGCAAGTCTTTTCAAACGCAAAACTGTTTGAAGCATCTCTAATTCGTGCATAAATAAATATGACATAAAACGGTTTTTATGACAAAGTAGCGGATGCCACGAAAATTTTGCAGTAGGTTCATCAAAGATTTTACAGCAGCTTCATAGAAAAACCAAAAATGGAGAAAAGTGTCCGCGCGTCTAAGATTTCCTCGATAATCCTTATTCGTATGCGCGCCAATTCGTATTCTTGGAACATAAAATATCGCCGATCACTGCGGCGTTGATTAACGAGCGAGCTGCAGATTGGCGATTCTAGCCGGTGGTAGAGGTCTCTTTTTTGTCCCTTTCGCCACACGGCAATACGTCACGCGTCCCGGTTTCGGGGTGTAATTAAAGAGAGCGCAGAACAGCATGACGCCTCGGGCCTGTCTGAGGGGGGTGTAAGGAGCGGGACGAGGCGACTGGGGCCGAGGGTACGCGCGGGATATAAGGGATGTGTTTTACCGAGGGATACTTACACACCATCCCCGTGCGGCACATATTTTCATATAACAAAACCATCTGCGTGCCGCGCATAACAAATTTCAACTGATTTATAGTGAGCCCGCTGGCGGTGGGAGGCCGCAAATTTTCGCAGTTACGAGAGCCGGCGACTGCGCGCCGTTACGAGAAACGAGTCCTCACATCTTTCGCGTTTTCTTCTTACCTTCTTTTTTTTGCAAATTATGCCTTTTCAAATGTTAACGTCTCCGAAAAGAAAAACCGTAGCTGGTAACCGCATCTGACTCGCGACAGATCCGGATAATTTTCCGAATCTGAACGCTTGGACGGGCAACTTTTGCATCGCGCATCTGACGGCAAAAGTGCGCGGTCCTCCATCATATGGGAAAACGCGGAAGTATGATGGAGTTTGCGAACTTCGAAGTCGTACTTCGCATTTTCAGATGCCCTCGATCCCGGGCGACGGAGAAATTGAAAAGGACATCACGTCTCCCAGGGGTTTAATGCTGATGTCCGCTGGAAAGGCGGACCTTAAAGGGTTGCACCGAAAGGGCGGCAAAGACGGGCACATACTGAAAGGGACAAAGGAGCGAGGAGGGCGGTAAGAAGCTACCACGCTCGGATGTCCAACCGACGTCCGACCATGCCATCGGATCGATAACGTCATAGTGACAAGTACCAGTATATGTATATGCGCTCCTTGCACTTGCGATAACGTTATTCGCCTTGATTTAGCGAAAAGTCCAATACGCTGATCTACTATCAATTTAATTATTGTACATTGAAAGAGTACCGAGAGAAAAATAAATAAAATGTTGATACAAGGCGAAATTTACATAAAAGAGGTAACACTAATAAAAATATATACATAAAACATTTTATAATAAGGAAATTGTAATGCGCGAGATACTGTTTTGACAACAGCGCGCAGATGTATATTTAAATATCACAAAAGGTCAAGTGCAATATTACATCACTGTATCGGCATCGTAAAACTGTGTATATTACAGCTCGTATTTTTAAATTTCCCCACAAAATGTTAACGGGAAGTTCTGCGCGAGCGGTATCTCGCGCGATTTAAGGCAGCCTGATTTTAGGACCGGCGAGTCGCGAGTTCTTACTGCAAAACGAGGAGGGCAGTAAATCTGGAAACGAACCTGGAATAAACTGTCCGGGACTATGGCCATAATAATATGCCTCCGCCGACGCCGCCGCCAGATTGTTACGGGTAGCTGGAATTGCCTCTCCGAAAAGCGGCCCGCCTCGCGCCGTTCTTGGATTACGATGCAATTTCTCGAGCCTCGCACTGATGACGGCCCTTAAAATTCGGGAACCCTCTCGCCGCGACGCGCTTCGTGACATTATATATAAGTGTATATGTGTGTGTAGTATTGCACGTCAATGAATTCGAATATCGTCCCCCACGAACGTTTCTCGTATTCCTAAAATCATATGTCGAAGAAAGGAGTTTTCAGCAGCGCGTCACGCGACACATCGATTGTAGCGTAATACATAAGTTACAACGTCTAAAATTAAAGCTTCATTTCTCTTGACAGAACACTCAGTCAAGGTAGAGGATGAGCAACAAAATATATCTCGTAAAGTGGCGAATATACCTTCTAGAAAGTGATAGTTCTCGCATATACGATAATTCAGCAGATCGCGCGTACACGCGAGAAGCGTTGATGACGCTTTTTCCGGTGAAGGGTTGCTGAAGAGCACGCCTACGCGGTCATAAAGTAAAAAGAAAGGCTGTTCACGGCTGTTTGTTACGAGAGGCAGTTGTAACGGAAAGGCACGTATGTCGAGTAACGTGATTACAAATATATCATAAGCTCCTCCGAGCGGTCTTGTTCGGAGGGTGGTCGAGGAGGGCCAGGGCCCATGCCGAGAGAGGAGATGGAGCGTGTCCTTCGACACGCGATACACGTGCGTCGCCTGTCGATGCGGCTTTATCGCAGCAAATCACTGCCGCGCCGGCGAAATAAAGACAGAGAAAAGAGAGCAGAATCGCCGTGAGACGGGGTGAGAGCGAACGAAAAGAGCACGTAGCACATCCCTCGACTAAATCGAATCGACAGGGCACGTTTCTTCCATACCGCGCCTAAGAAAGCCCCCTCCTCATCCCTGAGACGATACACAGTGCAACGCACGAACAAACATTGTCCGGCAAACTGTATGATTTGTACGTGAACTTCTTGAGATGAAAAGAAGAAATGTGAAGAAATCGAAATCGGCGAGTCTTAATGTAACTTATGAAGTCGAATCTAGTATATAATCTAAATCTAATATAAATTTCATATAATTATTCAAGATAACCAATCTTGAAACCGATGAAATTGCAACGCACGCGATAAACTTTTATAAAATTACTTTCCGCATCACGTCAAAATTTGAGATATAACACAATATAAAGGAAATGTCAAGGTTTCGCTAAGACTTCCTAACTCTTAAATTCCTCGCAAATGCGATCCATAAAATCCATAAAAAAGGTATTCGTTCCAAGCTCCGTGTCTGCCTTTAAAGAGCACAGTATTCATCATCATTTCGCACCATCGCATCCAGGGAAAGGCCAATGCACGGATCGAGAAGATCCGTCGAGATTCCAGGAGGAATCTCGCTTTGACGATAAAGAAAAATCGTAGGGTGCACGGGGTAAGCGAGCCGGCGATATCGCGAATCGGCGGTACGGGAACCGCCCTCGCAGCATCCGAGACAGCCAGATATCTCGGAATGTTTTACACCTCATTAGGCAACAATGTGTTGTTGCCAGGGTGAATTATATCGGGCATGAGACGCCCGTCAAGACAAATGGCTCGAACCGGAGGTAATTGTGGGCTTTTATTAGCTCTGGTTTCTCCCGTTGGCTGCGAATCGCGCAACGCGGGAGACGCCGAGCCAGCAAGCGCAGCGACAGCAACCCTTCTGGTTCCTTCCACCCCTCATCGTCCCGCGGCTCCTACATCCCTATCTCCGACCCACCGCCCACTCCTCATCCCTATCTCCGCCCGGCGTACCCGTTGCTTTCGACGGTGCGTAATTACTCGCGTGACAGTAATGCGGGAATGCGAATCTCGCCTCTCTAATGCCTGCCGAGTCATCCCTGCTCCTTGTATTTACTTCCTGGGCTCGTTGCGGCACAGTCATCGTCCCTGAGTTGCACTCCTCCAAAATCAGCTTCGACTTTTAATCGAAGCGATTAAATCGCGCCGCGAGATTCAGAAAAATCTCGAGAATCATGTTCAGAATTCAATCATTATTTTTTTGGCTATGTAGAGATGCGATCTTCAGATAAGACTAACGTATTGACAAGGTCTTATAACGTATTAAGCAAAAGAGACACAATTATTCGAAAAAATTATTTTACAAACTTCGAAAAAGATGTTAATTATTCAAATGCCGGCAGACTAAAATTAATTGTTTTTATTATCATTTTTTTGCAGAATAAAATAATTTACTAAGTAGGCATTAAGTATGCTCTGTATAGTAACTAAAATTACAATTTTTTAATTTTAACTTTTCAACACATAATACAAAATTGTGACATAATAATTTTAAAAGACTTTTACGCAAATCTAGTAAAAATAATATATTTGACACGCTCATAATGTTACAAAGCAAGTTGCATCGTGGCAGGACAGAGTTAGTGACAGGAAATCATGGAATAAGATTGTCATTTCTCATGTGTCCTCTCGCTCCCTTTCGGCAACGAGCGAAACCGCGCTCGTTTTCGAAGGGGAAGTATAGGCTTTTGAAAGACCGTATTTTCGCGACGAGAGAGCCGCTATCCACACGTTATTACGAGGTATGAGTCGCCCGCTACATATGCGGGCCAAAGCTTGTCTCCCTCTTTCGTTCGTTGCCCCGCGACTCATGTATTTATGCATTTCCAGCGACTGGCTGCTCCTTGACTCGCATTCACGCATACACTCGTCGAAAACACGCGTAAATCGGCTACATTCGCCACACATGATGCAGGAAAATAGTATAACGAATGAATAATCCCGAAGAAATTGAATTTTTCGCAAAAGAGACAAGGTTCTAAAGACGCACGTATAAAAAAATATCGCGGAGCAATTTTAATAAGTTGCAGCCATTACCACGCGCGCGAAAAACTTTCTCTTGGATTGGAAATCAGTTGTCGTGTTATGGCTGCTGCCAGACACTCGTGATTTTCCTTTCATTACACGAGAGCCATATTTACTCATTGCATTCAATTCGGATTCACTTACGGTATGATTTACTCGACGAAGGCGTACCTGGAGGCTGGTGATGGGAATTTATTGGGGGCGGAGGTTGCCCTAAAAGCCGGAGCGCAGTGCGCAGGAACTGAGAGAGGAAAGAAGAACATGAAGGAGAAGGGCGGACAAAGAGAGAAATCGCGAGAGGGACAGCGAACCAAAGAGGAAAGGAAGAGAGAATATACAAAGGGTACGTCTTTTCTTCATATTCTGTATCCTGTATGGTGCCTCATAAAAGTTTGTAAGGATGTCCTCCGAAATGCAGATTTATCGCGTCGCTTCCGCCAACGAGTCATTGCTGTTTAGGACTCTTCACGGCTGAGCAGCATTATTACAAAATTATATGACAAATTTATGAAAAATCACAAACTTGGTCCGACAAATTCGAAATAAATGTTTCGTTATCAAGAAATTAATTGTAAATTGGATCAACAATATTACATGTTTTTACCTCTCTAATTTTTAGTCCTAAATATTTTTCGACATCGAAATTTTTATTAAAGTTATGTTTAAAACATAATGTACCTCAGACTTCTAAAATTAGCAAAAACAAGAATTGAGGAAATACAATTTTATTAAATTGGTTATTCTTTTAACTGCATTAACTGCAAAATTAGTGACCCATGATGTAAAAACAATAAATTTTTATGTTAATGATTAATGGTAAAGTGTATGCGCTTTCCTATCCGGTAAAATTGAATTTTTATTCGCTTCTTATACAACTGTTGACCATAGCCGTCTGACTGGTTATTGTGTTTTAAAATACATGTGCAACTTAAATCATAAGATGACAATAATTGTGTCTAGCAGACTCGTATGACCAACCCCAAAACATTTGTTCACTCGCTCCCTCCTTACATAAATCATATAATATTACACATTCTCTATAAACAAGTAAATCTTGCATTTGCCGAATAATATATCATGTTAAGTATTAATTCTATTATTCTCTTACACAATATCAAAATCTAATTTCTATTTTCACAGTTATGTGTATCTTCTAATTCTTGTTCACAATAATTTTCATATATCGTTTACATTATACTTTTCATGTTTTTAATAGAAAAAAATTTGCGCTATTTTAAACCATTATATAATAGTGCAAAGTATAACTTTTGTTGTAATTTATTTTTAATCGAAAAAAATTATTTAAATAGGACAATGTTTCAATAAATTACTCTTATTGATATTTAAAAAATAATTCATTCTATGCGCGCATATTTATTATTAAATTATCATTTTATGTCAGTCGTGCTTTAAATAATACAAAGGTACTATTCATGTGAAAGTATGGGGAAACTGTGAGAGTAGCAAAGCAAGGCGAGCACTAGTTGTGCTTGCCAATTTACACGCAGCGCGGGACTTCGGTCGATCGACGGGGTACAGAATGCCACAGGGTGGAGTAGCGGTTGAGCGGAGAGGAAAAGGAAGTAAAGAGGACACCTTCCCCTTCCCTCACTCTCCTCCATGAACCCCGAACATGAATTAAAGTTTTAATTTCTCTAAATCACTGTTCGCCCTCGAGCGCTTTCCACCAGACGGTCCGTTACTTATAGCCTTTGCCCTTTTTACCGCCTTTCTTTTTTCCCATTCGCCTCGATCTTACCGGTAGCCCGACCCTTCGCCAATAGGGAGAAATCGATATGCACTTATCCGATGACTCTTGAGACCCCGAATAACGAGCCTCCCCCTTTTTTGCGTTTTTCTTTTCCTTTTTTTTCTCTGAGTACTTCTGAGCGATAAGCAAAACTGCCGGAAATTGTCCGACCTCGAATACTTCAGGCTCCTGTCGCGATAATCGGATTTATTTATAATTTAAGCTACATCTAGAAGTACATGAATATTGAAAGAGTGCGTGCGAAGTCGGTAGATGTATTTTTTTCTTGTATTATAATATCTATCATCCAACACCTTCCCCATACGTACTGCAATAAACTTTTCTTTGTGTATCACTCTTACATTCTTGATCATTATAAAAATCTGAAAATTCCTCTGTTACAAAAACTCAATAAAGTTGATCCACTTTTTCACATGAGAGCTCATAAGAGTCTACACGCATATGTAAGAGCATTTATGTAAAACAATCACTTCCTCGCGTTCCGCACCAATCAATCATGCTGGATAATGATGGCTCGAAATGGAAACGGAGGCACAACGCGAACAAATTCAAAAATCGTTTAGTACGCAGTATCACGAAGCGCACGACGGCAATTCCGTCGCTCGCCCTGTGTTTTCGGGCTGAAAGGGAGAAACGGGGGTTGTTCATTTAAAATCATGACGTCGGTCGGAGGGCGCTGGCACGGCGGAGGCGTTAGTATTAACGTTAGGTACCACCGGTCGGGCCACCTACAAGAAGTTCGCGCAACCCCCCTTCATCCCCCGGCCACGCTACCAGCTTGCTTTCCCTACCGGGTGACATATTGTTTCCATTCTGCTCTCTCGAGCTAAAGCGCAATAAAAAACTGGCATAAATATCGCCTCGTTCTTCCCCCCTCGTCTTTCTGCATGGCCCCCGACCGTGTACACGGTGCCCTGCGAGACCGGGGCGATGGCAGTAAGAACAGAGAAACGCCCGATAACGGCGATGTAGAACCGCACAGCAGCAACCATTCCTGTATTGCTTGCGCGGTATTGCGAGCGACCAATTTGTCTAAGTGGCTTTTTGGGCCGCGGAAAGGAAACCGCAAGGATCGCGGTCCCGCCTGCATCCCCCGGCAATTTTTAATTTTTCTTAAATAATATAGCGAGGTGTTACTGACCTCGTTTTTCCTCCATTAAATACGCAGAGAGTTATATTCAACGTCGTTTCGTTCGTATTTGTTCTAGCATTTTTTTAGGAGCTTTGTACATAATGTTCAACACGTTCGCTACCACCGTATAGTTGGCAAATCTTTCACCACAATTCACTTTTCATATTTTTCTTATTTTTAATATCGAAAAGATAGACTTTCTTTGTCTTTATTACAGAAATAAAATAAGAAAAGATCAATCCGTTACACATATGCTTGATAGCGAACGTATTAAGAAATTTCACGCACATAAGAGATGTCTTATATATCGAATATTTCTTTGTACTGTACTTTTTTTATCAACATTGGCTTAGATTGTCAATATAAAGCAGCGATTCTGAAACATAAATACATAATTTTTACTTACAGCGTAACAGGTTCTTCAGGGCTAGAGGGCGAGATGGAAAGCGACATGGTAGTAGCGGTCAGGCATCGTGATGTTCCCGGAGACCTGACTCGATCGTCCACCTGCAACAAGACGAACGCAACACGGTCACTCACGGAATCACGATCGATCGTCTTTGCCAGTTTCTCAGGACGACAGTTAAAGTCGCACGTTGCGGAATTCCTAAGAATTCATTGCGGTCGCTTCAGCGACTCGCAGACTGCTCCGCATCGCGATAGGTGGAGGAAAGCACGAGGAGGAAGAGCTCGTCGAATTCTTCGCGCGATACTTGCTACCGTCGATGGGGAATTGAGCAACAGGTAGAGGCAGACATGTCCTCGAGGCATCATGCTCAGCAGAGCACACGCGTGATTCACTGCATAAGTGAGTTGTCAAAAGCACCTTTTTTTCTCTTATCTCTGGTGTACCAATCCAAGTGACAGAGAAGAATTATGCGGCAGATTTAGGATTGCACGAGATACCAAGACTAGTCTTGGTATTGTCTTGGTCTTGTCACACATTCCGAGACAAGATCAAGACGAGACTTTGTAATTAATTATCAAGACAATAATCAAGACGAAGGTGTCGAGATTATTGATCTTGTCAAGATTCTTGGTTTTAAAAAAAGGTAAAATTAAATTAAAAGTCAGCAATATCTTTCCCAGTATGCTTTCCATTTGATGGTGTAATGTAATGAAAATCTAATGTTAATGACTGAAACTTCCAATTGTTATCTATAAAATGTATAGTAACTCCGTAATATGATTCAAAATTTGGCGCAGTCCAGCCATCAATTGTAAAAGAAAATTTACTTTCTCTTTCATAGCATTTCTTTTAGGCATATTTGTATTAGAATTTATTCTTCGAAAAAACTATTGTGTCAATTCGTCATTGAAAAATGTAAACGGAAGTCTTTTGTAACTTTACATGTATAATATAATAAGCGAAAATCGCGTACATGTGAGCTCGGCTCTTGGGCTAGCTTGGAATAGCAGAAGAGGATAGATATATTATTTTTTTGTCTCCTACCAAGCGGGTAACGTTACATATAAATACATATATATATATTGTTTTGAGAAGAGTAGACAAATGACATAAATATATATAATTATTTTCAATTATATTATAAAGATTAACATGCCTTTTTTAGAATAGGATTATATTAAATATTATTGTAAATAATTTACAATACAATAACGGTTAAAATGCCTACTTACTGCCAAAGAAAGACTGATAGAATACATGAAGACAATACCGTGACGTGCAGAAAAATACGTCCGCAATCGGCTGAGATCAGCAAACAAGTGAGACCAAATTGAAAACAAGCCTACAACTTAGTCAAAACAAGATCATACATATCCGAAAGGTTATCCGTGTCTTTGTAAATAATTGTTGAGTATACAATTGTTAACATTTATTAACAATTGTTAGATGCAGATTCTATCGCAAGTAAGCTCGAACACCTTTGTCAACGATAAATGATATCGTAAATTCTTCGCATCGCGGCGTGAGGAATATTATTGTGTAATTGAGTAAAACGTATCTTAATTTTAGAAAAATTTAAACGAAAGTAGTTTTAAAAGTCTCGCTTCACTTGATTATTTTCAGAATTATGAATAAATTTAATTCATAATATCAAGTTTGCAGATAATGCAATTTTCTCGCATATTGCACACAAGTTTTTTACATATAACTATGTCTACGTTATGTAATATCGATGTACGAAAATATCGAGCAATCGATGCAATTTCGATCGAATATAAAAGATACTGGACTGCAAGCATTATTACATCCAACTCAGAAATTCCCAATTTTCTTATTCGCCGATATAATCCGGGTGAAAGTCATTTTTTCATTTTGCGCGATGAATAAAACAACTGTCGCGATTTCCAAGAGATTAATAACGAGCGAGAGTGGACCGTTGCACGATGATCGCGGGGAGAAACAAGCGTAGCCTCGGGCAAGTGGACCAGACTCGCGGCACAACCGACATCAATCTGAACGAGCGAGCCGCACCCCTAACGATCCACCGAGTCATATAAATTTTATTGCCATTTCATAAATCCCGACGACCACCGTGAACAACCGTCCGGGAGCTCTCCGAGAGATTATCAGGAATGTATAAAGTTGCGAAACGTTGCGCGGTTACGGCTCGCCCGATCGCCGTTGCGAACGCTCCCGACGCAATTCTCAAGTGCGATTGTGAAAACTTCCGCAGAAATATAACGGTAATTATCATCCGACTTAAAAAGCGATCAGGCCGCACGGATCATTGGCATTTCATACCAATTTCCGAGCTCTATATTCGAATAATGCAACTAAATGATTCGGTCTAATAAACTTGTCGTTCGAGTTTTAATTAACGTAAACGTATCATAAATAACGCGTTGCATATTGTGCGTTGTCTTTAGCGAATATATTTCGAGAAGAATGTATAATCGAGGAACAAGAATTTATAAAATTATTATCGCAAATATTATCAGATTTGTAAAAATATTATTCAGTGATCAATGTTCAAAGCAAACATTATTTTATCAATGTAACAAATTTTGGATAAGCAATTCTCTGTCACAGCCAACGAAGGGACGTGACCCGCGTCTGCCGCCAAGAGGTGTATTGCCTTTAATTAAGGAAAAATGTAATATGGACGAGAAACTAGACGAGGTTACGACGTCACCCCCCGCGGTTCTTGAGCCGCAGGGGTCGGTCGTTCCCGCGACCACGGAGGGTGGAACAAAGGAAGTTATCGCCGCGGAATTTTTATGCCAACGAGAGAAAGAAATGTAAATCAGGTGCTGGCGCTCTCGCTTTCCGTTCTCGTGGATCGGGAGAACTAAAGAATTTAAAAGCATCGTCGGTTTGTAAGATGCCTGCAGAATTATATATAATATACGTATTCGTGCTTTCATACATTTGTTATTATGAAGCAAGCTTATCTGATGATCATCATCTAATAAAGTTTAAAAATTTCTAGCAGTCACAGTCAAACTAATTTTTTTTCAAGAATCTTCTCTCTATTGGTTGCGTGACACCGAATCTCATCATTTATTTGCATTTTTGAAATGTTTGAGTGAAAAATATTGGTATATTATCCTATACACTTGTGCAATAGTCATTGCTCAATTATGTAAGCACATAAAAAAAAATAACAGACAAGAGCGTGCCGATCAGTCCTTGAGCCACGGGACGAGATAGAATCGAAATGTAATTAAGAGGGTAAATAATCCGTGCCGAACCGACTCCGTAAAATGGATCAAAGAACTCGCGAGCGAGAGGGAACGCGATCGTCGGCGAGGAGGGTACCGGAGGAGTCCCGACGAGAAGAGCATGAGCTACGAGCAGCCGCGCCTCGTTCTGTCGTCGTCCTGTCTAACTCGGAGGAGTAGGGCAACGAGAGGGGCCTCGCCGGAGACCCTCGATAAATATTTCCGTCAAGTGACCGGGGTTGGAATTCAAAGAGAGTCGAAAGGTGGAATCGAGAGCGGAACGAGTCCGCCTGTCTTCGGGGATGAGGGACACTGAAAGGAAAGCCGACGCGAGCCCGAGGCCAGTATATTTGCGTTACATAGTTGCGCGTTTAATCAGCCGTATACCCGGAAGGAGCTCGTTCGTGGAGGAAAAAGGCAGCGAGAAATGAGAAGAGTATGTATCCTGCGTCCATGTGCCCTGGGGAGAAAAGGAGACGTTACTTGGGAAGAAGTAAGTAAAGGTATCCTGATTCCTTGATAGTTCGTTTACACGCGGTACTTCTTCAATTCTTTTACGAATTTAACTGTCACGCAAGCTAAACACTTTTTCAAATAAGTTTAGATAGAGTGACTATAGAGTAGCTAAGATTAGATTAACAATAAATATTTGTCTCTCATTTTATTTAAAAAATATTATGTTTATTAAAAATAATCATTATTTTTTCTCTGTAGATGATAGAAAGAAATACATAAACGAGCAGAATTGCCCGAATTATTCGGATCGTGAGATGATATTCCTGCGATCTTCAGCTACGAAGGAAGGCAACGAAGGGGATCAAAGATGGAGAGGAGAAGGAAGTGGAGAGGCGGCGCCTGCGGGACGTCGATGGCGTGACAGATTGCCTCCAGTATTTTCCAGCACATACATCATCGGCAGCCGCCAGACCTTAGTTCTGTTTTGGCGCTCGCAACCTTCGTCCTCCTTAATTGGCGTCACCCACGTTGATCTACCCGTCTCAGCAGCATCGCGTGGATTTCTCACTTCGTTTAATGCGCGCGATACAAAAATCTCTTATCCAATAAGCAATCACGCCGAAAGGCCACACTCTAAATTAAAATACTACTCGCCGGACATGGCGCGGAAATACATTGATAATAGAACGAAGGGTCGGTGACAAACTGCCGACCGCACTTTCATCGTCAGAGATGCGATTAGGGAAAAATTCGTCCTCTTTTAATGGGGAGTGAAAATTAAATACCGCGGTGTCCACCCCTTAGGTCCGGCCACCTAATAATTCATACGAGGAATGTAAAAAGGGCAGGACGCGCCCTTTTCCACGAGCTCGCGGAGAAAGCGCGAGGAGCGTGGCGCGGAAATCAAGGGGGTGGAAAAATACGGGCTCCTGTTTATCTTGAGATTTGTAGCCGCCTTGTTCTCGGTATTTATTGGCCGCTCCGGGAGCGGGAACGCCGCAACGCCTGACAGACCGTTAAATTTTATTATGGTTTTTTCACCGATGCCGAAATAACGCGTCGTCGGATACGACCGCCTGCATAGCAGTAAGAATAAATCTTGATCGACTGTGGATCGACATTTCTCTCAAGGGCCATAGACTCCTGCGAGCTCTCGCCTTATCCTCACGCTCTCGAATCGCCCTATCTCCCTGCGTGCTGCTTCAGCGACGAAATTCAATCTACAAGACACTGAGTGAGATAATAAAACACTCATGAGCGTTATAATATTTTTGTGTACACTTTGCAGTTAACGATACTTTATTGTTTCAGTATTCCGGACGGTTTCTCATCGGATGTAGGAGCTTCTCCATTTGTTCGACGAGAGTACGTCATAAACCTTGAAAGCACAATGCAATTTATTTCCTGGCAGAGTAATGTGTGCAACACTCGTAATGATGAAGAGTTTTCGCCTCAGCGAATTCGTTAGGGAGGCTCGTGAGCACACATATCCTCCTTCTGCTTCCTTCTCCTTCCTTCCGCGCCTTCCCCCGCGTAAGCTTGCATTCTGCAATGGTCTAACTGTCTCCCCGTGCGAGGTCATATCCGGGATTAAGGAGACGGCGGTTGCAGGCTCTTCAGGATGATGGTTGCAGGCACAGTAGAAGCGCTTTGCTAAACCGGGTGCCTCATTATCTTAACAAATCTAATCTGGTGGTGGGTGTTTATAAATGTCTTGTTTTCCCCTAAAATGACTTGGAGGGCTGACGAGAGGAGAGAGAGAAAGAGAAAGGAGAGAGAATTTCTAAAGATTATGTATCCTTTTATCGCCCATAGTTCGTGTGAGAAACAATGTTTGCGCAAATATGATCATGATTTTGTTAGAAATGACAATTAGAATTACTTAACATGCTCTAGAATTTGAGCACTTTTGTCTACTTTGGTGGTTTCACCGGTAAATATAAAATCGATTTTTTCATATCTAATTATATTGAAAATTATTCTTCCATAGCAATTTGATTCTTAAAATTCGAAAATGTAAGAATAATTATATGATAACAATACTTTGCACGTGCTATTAATATATTATATATATATATTATATATTATAATATATATTATAAGAGTATAACTTTTATCCCTGCCTTTTCTAATTAATACAATTTAGAGACTAATGAAAAAGTATTGTATTGTACACGGTCGCTATTAACGTTATTCTTTAATCACATTGTATCTCCGAGATGAACCATAGCGTCGCGACGCATAACATAAGAGATTAGGTACGTAACGTGGCGTCGCACAAACCAACTAGATTCCTATCCTAATCGGAGTCTTTAGGCACAACGAGAACGCGGAGAACACAACGTTGGCATCCAGAGAAGGGTAGGCCTCTGTTATTATAAGATGGAGAGTACAACTTGTCGCGGGACTAGAGACCCTAATCCCTAAAGAGCAATATTACGAATCCTTTCTTCATGTCTCTCTCTTTCTTGCAGTTATCATTAAAATTGTCAAGGCGCGCGTAAAAGTTAATCCAAAAGTTAATTCAAGTCTTCATGATAGGCTGCGGTGTAATCTTCCTCTCGATCCTCTTTAAAATCCTGTGCAAATCTACTCTCTCGCACGCGTTTCATTAACTCACCTTGTATTTTATCTGGAAAAAGTGCCAAAGTATCATAAAACTTTTTTACAAGCTTGTAACTGTTACAATTTTACGTGAACTTTATGATTTCTTTAATAACTGGGAATTTCTCATTTTATTTCTACCACTTTTCAAATCAGAGATAACGATTGTGAGTTCATCAAAAAGTATTGCAATTATTATTCCGCGATTTGTGACGGCATATGGATAATATACAATAAACAGTAAACAATAATGTAGTTAACAGAATATATTATCAGTCACTATATTTCGAAAATGTGTAACTGCTCTATCTGAAATTATAAATGTCGTTTTAACAATGAGTCCGTCTTTGAGACTCTGGAGCAGGAAGCTTGCACCACAGCAAACTCTTTCTCTTAAATTTTCATTCGAATCTCGTACGAAGAGGTTGCGTCAGGGACTCGCTTCATCCTCGTAGGCGAAACCCGAGCTCTCTTCCATTCTGTCTCGTCTTGGGCATAATTTGCACACAAAGTACCAAGGAGTAAAGTACTATGCGGGGTGCCGGCATCGCGTTATACGTATCCGCGTTGTACGTGTGCGCGTTATGTATGTACCGAACCCGAAGACATTATGCTAACGCCACCCCTTCTATGCGATGGTCCTCTACCTGATGCGCCTACCTCGAGTACTCGTCTCTAATAATCAATGCGAGTACAAAACATCCTCAAGTTAATTAACAATATCATGCATGAAATTACGGCATTTATCATGCAAAATGAAGAAAATTTTGTATTATGAAATTATTATTACTATTATTCTGTGTGTTGCCATTTTTTTATAACATATCTTTATGATTTCAATTACAATCGTCAAACGTTTATTTAATAAAGTGCGAGCCTTCAGATTATATCTCGCTTATTACAACATAATTTTTTGTAATAAGAAATCTTTCCCTTGCCGGTAATTGAAATGCAAGGACATTAATGGCGAACGCAGCGCGGACCGCATATATGTATGAATAACGACCACCGGCTGGCTCTAACGAAGGAATAAGGAGGCATTCTTCCGCCAGGTAATAAAAAGCCTGTCACGTAGCGACGGCTCCGTCGAGGACGACCGCGGACTGAAGGTGGGTAGCCAGAAAGAAGGGAAAGAATACTGATTCATTATTCAATCTGGGTCGAGTGATTAGCATGCGCCAGTGCTCGACGTCTTAGTCTTTGGATCCTTCTAAATAATGTAAGGCGCGCCATCGCAAGGACCTGCTGGCCCAAACCACCCTCACGATGATTCCCCGACTTTTCTAGCATCGTCTTGAATATATTTGCAGATTACATTTAATCGTGAATAATTCTCTTTTCCGCAAATTTTTTTAAGTAGCTTTCTCCAATATCATAGTATATTCTTGTATAGGCGTCTTCTCTTTTATCATTAAAAATCCAAAAAAATCTTCCGATTTACGGAATGATGTCGATTTTAATAAACAGTTTTCATTTTTCTAGAATAGACTTGTCTCCTGCAGATCTATTTAAATGCAACGTTTCAAAGTGTACCATATATCTTGAATCCCCGATTAAATTACAAGAAAGATTAATAATGCTCTAACCCGTCCATGAAAAAAATATCGTAGTCTCGAGCCTCCAGGGGCTAGGAAGAAAAGGCTGAAGGATAAAACATTTTTAATGTAATTAAGTGGGAATCTCTGCGGTGTTCTGCCCTGCTCTGCCCCGTTCCCCGACCGTCACCGTTACCAACCACCTTCCTGCCTCCTCTGCCTCTCCGCTCCTCGGTTGACGGTGGTCTCAGCTCGAGATCTGGATGTAAGAAGGGTTGTATTCAGCTTGCCTCCGGGGCATGTTAATGCACTCCGAAATCTTAGCACTTACACTCCAACACGCCCGTCCTCGTCGTTGTCGTTCTCCTGCCTGCTTTTCCATCCCCAGCCATTTTCTCTTTCTCTTAAACTACCCCCGACTACCCAAGTCTCCGGCGCCTCCAGAGGGCTTTCACGGACGACGCCTTAAATCCGGATCTCCGCGCGCCTTTGCCACCCCCTCCCCCCGCCCTTCACCCGGACCGCCACTCGTCAACCTCCGAGACCGCATACTCGATCCTCGAAGCCACCGCAAAAGTTTCCTTGCAGGAAGCACCTCCACGAGAATCTTATTTTTGCTTAGAAAGCTTAAAATTAGAATCCTCTTCACTGCAAGCTTTCTATTCACATAGGTACATGATCATGTACTTTTTAAAGAGGGTCTATTTTTATCTATTGCTTGCGGCTCAATAGTACTCAAAAGATAAGTATCATGCATGAATCGAACCTTGCAATACTCGTCTGTCTCTTTACCAGTTTAATCAATAACAGCAACGACGAATTCCACAAAAAACAAACGAAAAGCTCCTGGAATAAGCCGGCACTGACGCCGTCTAGGAGCGGTCTGTACTTCTGCCAGCGCAGAAACTCTTGAGAGAGGGGTACTCAACAGCCACGAGAGTGGGGTGAGGGGACTCGCAGAAAGAAATCTTAATTAACGAGAGCATTGTTCCAGTGGCGAAAGTCGTCGGGATCTCTCAGCCATGAGAATCGAGCATGGCTCTCGGCGTGGCAGCCGTGGGATGATCGTTTCAGACCTCACTGGAGAAGTGGATGAGAGGAGAGGAAAAACGCCGCTTTTCCGAGGACGACGGGCGCCACGACCGGCGGTGGTGGTGCGCGCAAGGGCACACAAAGCCCTTGACGGATGGGTAGCCACCGGGCTGCGGCGTAACCCCCACGATTACGAGTGACCACCTGTTGAGGGTCCTGTACGCACCTGTGTACGCACACATGACTCGTCCTCCCCGCGAGCACCACGAACACAGGCATTCCCATCCGTGACAGAAGAAACGGTCCGGAATAATGCGCGTTGACCGCTGCACTAGCGGAAATGATTGGTGGAAACTTGGAGAGTTACGTATAATAAAATAATGATATGCGCAAATAACAAGCTCAACCCGAAGGAAGAGGGTAAGCTCTGCGATTCAGGTGCAAAATTAATATGTATTTTCATCAGATCAAATGTACAAATGGAAAATAATTTAGTACAAATTATCATACTTTGGTACTGTAATTAATACTATTATCGTTTAGCATTATAAAAATATGTGATATTCACGACTAAAGCGCTATAAATAAAAGAAACTGATTTTAAATGTGCAGTAAATCGAGCATTACTTCCACTTATTACGCATCCCATAATAGATCACAAGATACAGACGCACTTGGCGAGGGCAGGGCATCCCTCGATTGCATCTCTATCTGTCGTCGTGAATCGAATCCGTCGAGACAACCGCCACGCCGACGCGATCGAGCTCGGACGCAGTTTCGAACACGGAAAAGTGCTTCGGCGTTTTTGCGCGCTTGAGCGCACGTCAATCCGGAGATCGAGAACGCGCGCGTGCGTGTACATGTGGTGTTTTTTATTCTTGGTCTCTCTTTCTCTCCTCCCGGACGCACCCCCGCTTCAGTCACGGCCGTGGAACGCGACGGGGACGCTTTATTTCCACCCCCGTCGCGATCGTTCCATTTGTTTCGCAGCCGGCATTGCATGCCTCGCGGCGACGAGCTTTCTCTCCCACCTTCTCTATTTATCTGCTTGCCAACCGCCTCTCTTTTTCTCCCCCTGCCGTCCCCCCTCACCATCCTTCTCCCTCATCCCTCTGTCACCCTTGCTCTTCATGGCAGATCCGTGCGGTGGACGAATCGACTCGACGTTATCTCGACGTATCCACGAGTACGCGTTTAATGCGCGACGCCGACTAGTATTTATTCACCGGCGTACTTTCCCCATTTTTGACGAATGACACGCCACATCGCACGCTACTATATCTGAATGCCGTGTTATTCGCATGATTTTTCGCCGGCAATTCCACAGGCGAATTCCTGTTTTTTCGGGGAGAAAATTTTGCGCGGCTGAAGATCATCAATCGAGAATTCCGAAGCAGAAATTTGTAGGAGGTGATATACGAGCGTGTTTGATACTTTTGTACGTGTGAGGTACTTTGAGCACGATTGTCACACATTAAACTAACCGAATTTGTCGTAACATCTTGCAACAAATTCAACGTAAGTCACACAAAAAGTGGTTCAATCAGGGATGAAATCAGGTCGAGAGTACACCGGGAGGAGCGCTTGAATTTTAAAGAAGACGCAAAAACCGAGAAAGACTTGGAAACGCGGAATTCTCTTAGGGGCTAGATGCTCATTAGTAGTCCGGCATCGTGGCGTCCATTACGCATTCCGATTTCACGTTAACCCCCTCGGAGCTGCTCCGCAAGCCCTCTAGCCACGTCGTCTTACGGGTTCCTCGATAATCCGTCGTCATCGCGTTGAACCATCTTGTCAGCGCGGAAATTTGAGCGATTCATGTCTCACGTTCATTCACGATAATTCGACGGTCGTTTAACGGAAATTGCGAGAATGTTCAGAGAGACATTAAGATTTCTGCGATTTTAATCTATCGATATAAAAGCTTGAAGAATATTTCGTTGCGATTGAAGTTTCACGTGGATGGCAGCGAGAGGAAATCCATCGCGTCAAGAAGGAATGGCTAACAGCATCAAAAGGCAATCCATGGCGGAAGTGGAACAAGTCAAACGAGCATCGGCTGGCCGAGCCTTTTTAACTTCTTCTTTTCGAGCGGTGAGGGTGACCGCCGCTTAAAGTGGCGGCTCGCTAATGATAGTCCAACCCTTCGAGGACTTCGCGACCCGAGCCCTCTCCAAGCCGGCCTGCATCTGATGGCACTTCAATCCGTTAATTGGTGTACAACTTTTTCGCCCTGCGCCCCCCACGTCTCTTTTCTCGCCGCGGGGAAAAAATTTATTAAATTAATCGCTGGCCGGTGACGTAACTTTATGGAGGGGGATCCGTGCAGTGATCTTTATACCGTTTATGCGTTGTGATATTTAACGTTACGCTCTCGTGGCGCTGGTCGCCGCTTTCGTCGTTCACGCTTGAAGAAACTTTGAAACTCGCTTAAACACGTGGCGAGTAATTTTTATGCCTTCTTAGACACACAGGGAGAAAATCGGTGAACTTGAGATCACTTAATGAATCGCTTCACTTTGAGCAGTGAGTAAGTGCGGAGATAATCTCCAAGTTAGCTCCATAAATAAGCTTTCACATATTTACGTCAGTTTTAAAAATATTCATTAAAGACGTGTGATACGATAATAAATTATTTGTCATACGGGAGATTTAGAAGAATTAAATATAAATACATGCATGACTTTCGTAAACTAATATCTTCAATAATCAATTTTTTCTCTCACGAGGACATCAGATCAGATTAAAAGATCAATCATTTTATGTATAAATCATGTAGGAGATATAAAATGTATCATTGTGATTAATAATCGCCTTCGGTTTGGCTTTGCGAATGCATGATTAATCGTTCATGCTGATATTTTTTTCACGAGATAAATCTGTATATATCTCTAGACGCATTTGACCAAAAATATGCAGCAGCTGAGACACATGATTTAGCGTGATTACTTAGCAATTCCAACTGCAGCTATCGACGTGAACAGGGACAAGGCTTACACGGATCCAAATGGTAGGACAGAAAAAAAAGAAACGAAAGAGAGATCACCGCCGGTATTCAAATCGATTACACGAGAGGCAATGTAAAAATTATGCAAATGTCGTTTACAAGTGAATGGGACCCTCGCGACGAGCGAGGTTACAATTAGGCAGGAGCCAATTCAATATCGAGTGCCATTCGGGGGAATATTCAACGGGATAGTATTAAATGCCGGCTGGCCCGTTTCTACAACGACGGATCGGCGTTATCGGCGTCAGAACCACGGTACCCGCATCGCGCGCGTAACAATCGCAGGAGCAGCAAGAAGTTGAGGATGATCAAGAGCGAGCAAGAGATCTATTTGCTAAAATAATGCTTGTGAATATCTCCTTATCCCTCCTCTCGTAAAAAATTTAATTAATTTTACCGTAACACATTAGAATAAATAATTACACGTAAGAAAAATAGAGCGTGGATGGAGCGTGGTTTCAAACTGCAATTCATGATACATAATAGTACCACGTGAGGCCGCAGTAATCGTGCGGGAATTTACGAATTATAATACGTTATAATAGTCCGCCGTGGCTGTGGACCAAAAGTCGGGGCGCAACTATTTCTTCGTTAAGCCCGCTTTAGTAGGTTACAACCACGAGTACATCCCTTGAAGAGACCCTCCATGCTTAAAGCATCGATGGAATTACCGGCGGGTGATGAGTTTAGAGGAAGGGATAGACGAGATGAGAGGCCTCTCCTCTCTTCATCCCACTTCATTCCCTTCGCGATCCATGGTGAGGCAACCTTGATGGGAAGCAACGTAGACTTCGTTCGGCCGACGTTTATCGGATCGTTTTAATCACGGCGATATCTCGCATTCGGAGATCGCGGATAAGGGTGTGACACGAAAACGCGGATGATATCACGCTTGAAACGAGTAGCTGTTTGCGATTTGAAGAAATATCGTTTGTGCGTCACGACGATCGGATTAATCGAGCCTGTCGTAAGATATCGTGGTCGAAAGACGCGAGTACGTTAAAGAAGCCGAAGGATTCGGCGGATTATGGATTTCTCGCGACCCGCCTTCATCTACATATGCTCTCGTCAGCTGCGCTTTGTTTCCCGAGTAAGAGCTCATCACGGATGCAAAACCGTCCATTCATATTCAAAATTTTATATCTCAGCCGCGTTCTCGCGCAGGGAAGCGGGGGGGCTAATTTATTCGGCTTCGATCCCGCCCGCGACAAATTCAAACGACGCACCCTCCACGCTCTTACACCGCCGCCCTACCACGCGCGATCATATAATCTTGTCGCTTCGTCGTTCTAATTTTTATTATTGGATCTTTCATGAGGAAAGAATAAAAATATCGTATCTAATATCAGATCTAATATTGGACACTTTTTATACTTATATATTATATTAAATAGCATTAATAATAACATATGTTAACAACAATACTATCAGAACGAACTATCTCTCTTCTAAACTCGAGCAATTATTTACCAGGTAAACTTCACTTAATTGTATGTTCTCTCCCTTTCACGTAAAATGCAATCTTTGATCATCTGAGCTTCAAGATATTAATCAAATCGCGACTACAGACAATCTACAGGAAATTTATAGGCAAAACATGCTGATTAAAACTTGTAACATGAAATTTGCGAGTGTGCGTGCGTCGGCTGAAAATGAATATGGCAACACTCTTTCACCCGTTCCCACGACGTTCCAATGAGCTGCGAGAAGCGAGGTTGCAGACACCGGCCGCTGCATCCGGTCCCTCTTTCGCACGCTCTGCCTTCCGTCGAAGAGATAATCATATTAGCCGAGCTATAACTTGTCTATGCATAAGCATAATACCGTGGCGCCGCAGTCTCGGGATCCTGGCCAGGATACCGCGTATATTTTACGCGCTCTGCTCGAGCGCGAGCGCGCGCGCACCCTCAGGACCAGCCAGACCACCCCGAACTGCCGGCGAGAGAAGGCGCGAGAGAGGGCGGGGGTTAGCGCGCGCGCGCAACGTACAGCGTTAATCAGCCTAATTGAATTAAGCACGCGCGACTGTTGTAATTATGACTATTTATAATGATCCCGCCCGCGCGCCGCGATTCACCCCTCCGCGAGTGCGCGCCCGAGGAATATTAGTTTACGCCGCGAACGCGTCGCGTTTAATGCTCGACGTCGTCGCCGAGCTTGTTAGCGGGGAGGCGACCGAGCACGGCGATACATGGAGTTTCGAACAATCGTCTAAAGTGGAAAGATAAGCCATTGCCGCCGCAGCAACTGAAACTGCGCCGCAGCGCCGTTGAAGGTTAACGATAGTTTCTTGTTATCAGAAATAGACTAGGCGAATAGGGAAGTTAAAATCGCGAGCAAATTACGCGCCCCTGAGCGCCCCAATAACAGACTAGTCGATTCAATGACTTGGAGTGTCTGATTTCGTGGCAGAAGAAATATAAAAAATTATGCAACCATTATATAACAATTTTGCTATTTCTGAAAATGAAATCGGTTTCTCTTCATATTTTTCTTTTTCTTCCAACATGAATTGAAACATGAATCGTCGTTTCGATTTCCGTTAAACGACACATCCTACTTATCTAATCCGCTTTCTTCTCTGCTGCAAAGAGGCAGCCGGTAAGCATGATCATGAAAACGGGTGTTAGCCAGGATTTCCGGGTGACTCGTCTTCCTCGCGTCTTCCTTTCCGCCGTGGCTCCCTTCGTCTCCCTTCGTTTCCCTCTCGCGCACACCGGCACGCATCAGAAGTCGTACTTCATTAAGTCGGTAACACTTCTTCCAGCGGCGTTACTCATCCCTTTGGGACGGGCGCCGCGAGAAGGCGAGATCGAAAGGGAATAAGATTAATTGCATTCCGCGCGGGAGAGAGAGGAGGCGTATTTTAAGCGCAAACCGCCAATGCTCGCTCGTGGAAACGGCGACGGGGCTCGAACGAGTGGCGTGGACGAGAGGAAGGGTGGATGAGAGGAGCGACAATACCCCGAGCGGAAAGACGGGGATGAAGTCGCGAGAAGGAACGGGATTCCTGCCGCTGATGGAGAAGAGGAACGAGCCGACGAGCCTGACTGAAAAGAGGACCGAGAAGGAGAAGACAGCGCCCAAGGCCTTGTTGTATTTATCATATAATTACCATAATAGAGCTCTGCGCCGCGCTCCACCGGTGCCGACCAATCCCGCCCGTGCTCACCCCCGTTTCTACCAGGCCACAACCGCAAATTGGAAACTCTCGAATACATTTTCCCTTCGTCGCTCGCTAGCGAGCTCGCCGCGCTCGAAATTGTTCGCCGTAGGACGTCGGCCGTCGAGTCGGAAGGATGCTAACGACAGCAACGCGAATACGCAGTCATGGAACGCTTGCACGGCTCGGGGGATGATCGACGTATGGTCATTAGATACAATTTGTCTGCGTAGCTGCACCCCGTCTGACACCAGTCGTCGGAGTAATTATGGCGCGACTTAACCAATAAATGCGTTTCCCCGTTTAGGCCTTTACATTCAGACTGCATCAGCTACATAGTTGTCTAGCATAGAAATTTCGAACGGGACGTACGTGAAAGAAACGCGTTGTGTTTCCAGTATTTTCACGATTATTTTCCGGTATTATCACTAATCCAAAAAAAAAACGATAAAATGCTTTTTGAAATGTAAATTATATCGATAATTGAGGGAAAATTTAACGTTTTCTTGCGCCTTTGTTTGATCTGATCTGTCACATTTTTGTTATAAATTAAAGCGAAATATAATAGGTGAAAAGAAGAAGGGTAGAGATGGATAGTCTCGGAGTGGAGGTGACTACTTCAGCTTCTTCGTCAACCGCGAATCATCCTCACTGACATCACCTTTTGAATCTCTTGGTCCCCCTTTTCTGGTCACCCGATGTGCAGCCCAGTGGAAAGATATTGCAGCTAAACACTCGGTTCTTTGATGCCGCCCTAGTCCGGGACCTCTATGTCGGGTACGCCAGCGGATAATTAACGTTAAAGGTTAATCCCGCGGAGAAAGACGACAGGGTAAGAACGGGCTGACAGCAGCTCCTCGGCTCCTGCTCCTCTGGCAGATATAATTTGATTGGAAGCTCGAAAATGGTACGCCGAAGACGGCTCCTCTGGATTCAGACACATTCCTCAATACGCACGTTATAAAATTTATAAAGCAATAAAAAATAAAAGAGAGAGTGGCAGAATATATTCGAAATATTGTAAGAATATTCATATTTCCGTTCCAGAATAATTTTCAAATATTTTTAGTTTCCCTTTGGCATAAAAATTTTAATATAATTATTCTTTTCTCGGAGGATTTTGGTTCAAGAGGATGTTTTCAATACACCTGTACTTTACGAAATTAACTATTATACATTTCCGTTTATTTAATTAAAAAGATTTACAAAATACATAAAAAGATTGCAGAAATAAACCAAATCCAATATGGATATCAAAATATTATGATTTATTACATACAAACATATGAAATAAGTGCACAAAGTGTTCATCCACCTCAAGTAACGGTTAGCCGATAAGCTGCGAAAACAAGCGTTATGCAAGACGCGTAAAAACGTCTAAATTGCGCGTAAATAATTATATTTGCATATTCATCGAAAGGTAAATATTTAATGCCCACGGAGCATAAAGGGGCAGCGTGAAGTGTAACGTATACGTGGAAAGAGTGGCCGGTGAGTTCCTGAGGGGGAGGGCAGTCGTGCGTGTACGCGCGGCCGCCGCCACGGGCTGACGGGAAAGGGGTTGAATGTACATCGCGGCTCGTCGGAAATTTTAGCTTAATTTTACTTAACTACACTGGACTGCCCGTGGGCGCCCGGCTGCAGGGACAAGTGTTATTTTTGTAATTCCGAGCGGCGCTAATGGGAGACCTCGGCTTAACTCTGACCGACCGCCAACAAAAGAGGGGTGTTTACCGCGCGCAATGAGTATACGGCCACGCGGGGGTAGTAACCGACACCCCACCGCCTCCGCTTGTTACAAAACGCGAAAAGAGCTCGACGTTAGCTGACCGACGGACGAGACCGGAAACGCCGGCGGGTTGAAGCATGGAAAACGCGAACAGTCGTCTTTTTCCTCCGAGAAAATACTTCTTGGAGCATAATACAACGTATTATTTATCACAGCTTTGTATAATAGAAAGGTAAAAATGTAGATTTTAATTGTTCTTTATTACAACGTATCGTTAAAATTGCGTTAGAGGTGCAAAACGGGACAGATTAATTTATGAAACAATAATGTTAATAAATACGATATAGCTGAAGGAAAAACAATTATCTTTATTTTAGAATCGTTTCGCGAAGAGGATAAGAATACGCTTTTCTTGCGCACGCTACATCATTTAACATGATGAATGATAAGGACTGTGACTGACGCGCTACTGTCACGGCATTATCAACGAAGGCGAAGGTATCGGGAAGACGCGAAAGGGCACTGATGAGATTCGAGGGAAAACTTACAGGTATGGAGCGTAGCAAGTTACAGAAGCCGGGACGTGTATCGAGCGTGAATATTACATCGATCAGGGTTTGATGTGGCGTAGGGGCGGGAGGGAAAGGATCAGGGAAGCAAGGATGATGTCGCCTATTATCCCGTGGAACACCTGAGCCCCCTGTTCTCCGTTACACGCTGCTCTTCACCCCTCCGTGCGGGAAAGTGTATGAAAACGAGCACGCACTCTCCGACGCCCGGCACCGTTGTCGGCGCCGGCGTCACGGCCAAATTGCACGACCTCCGCGTATTATCCGCCTCTAAATTATTCTCCGCCAACCGCAAAAATAGCCCCTCGTCTCCCGCAACCCCTCCGCAAGACTCCCCCGGTTTCTGCATCGCTACATTTTCTCGGTTAACGCGCCGCGCGGCTCATCGTCCCGACTACATCGCGAGTACACTAAATCGTCATTAATAAAATATTTTAAGTGTAACGCCTTCTTCTTCTGCCGTGCTTGCAATTTAGAGAATTAGCAGATGAATGGCTGACAATTTTATTTATGTATTCGAAGGAAAGATAAAGATTATTGTTAAACGAATCAAATTATTATTAACTTTCAGTCAGGGGCAAATAGAAATAGAAATTTTATTTTTGCTTTATCCGCAAAAATGAAATGGTGATAAAATACGTGACGCGTATCCACGCCGAGCGTGATTAAGGACTGCTTTTACCGCTTATTTTGATGATTAGCAGTAGAGCGAATTATTATGAGCGAACGGTATACGCATCGATCATGAACTCAACTTTTTCACGGGTGCCGGTCGGTATATATGCATATTAATGTATGTTTGTTTAGGAGAAAGAGCGTATACCGTCCGTGACATGATGGACGCCACCGGAGACGAAAGTTGAGATGGCTGTTAACGGCTTCTGGCACCGAATGTTGGATTTCCATTCAACGAGAGATGGATGGCTCCCAATCCAACATTGATCACTATTAAATCGCATATGCCAACGCTATGGCGGTCAGAATACATCACAGGTACGATCGCGATACCTTCAAGCTCCATTCGATTGTCGCTGGACCATCTTCGCATTGCAGAAGCGCTCCCCCGTTGGCCGTGATGCTCGATTAATAAATGGAAAAGCAACTTGGGTTGCGGGGCGAGTAAAAAGTTTGACAGGTCGCCGCACAGTAACGCGCCGAAACAGCACTGTCCATTATTTACATGCGGGCGCACGCGCTCAGGTGGTGCACATGAGAGTCTTCGAAGAGGCAAAAGTTGCGAGTCCATGGTGGCGGCGATGGCAGCGGTGGCGGCCTGGCCATCACACAGGTCCGATTCGATAAAAGATGGATGATCAAACGTCGGCCGTATAGTCGATCGGTCTCCGAGCTGACGCCTCCGAAGATGAAATGCACCCTTGGCGACCCCGGAGCCGACCCAGACCCCGACACCCTAAGCCCTTTCCTCCCCTCGGCCACTGCCGCCGTTCGCGATAGCACTTTGCCAATCGAAGGCATATTTACGAGAGAGGCGCGTGCCCCGCGTCGGAACGCGGCGTCTCCCGAATATACGGCGATTTGGCATACAAATTCCGTCATATGTAACCCGGAAAAATGTTTATTGGCCCGACTGAGGGTTATTAGGTCCGGCTTCTAGTTGACCTCCCTGACGTAACCAGTCGTCTCACGTAGCCCCATGAATTGGCTCCGCCGAGTCGCATGGAAAGTGAAAGCATAAGTCTTCTTTACAGCCGGCTACTCTGTATTTTGCATTCCGCGCGACGCCGCTTGGAATCTGCTCTATTCTCGGAAGTCACGACGATAAAAGATATCGCTGCGGCACAAACGGAAACCAATTCGGCATGAAGAAATGTATTCTACGAGTGATTGGAAGCCGTTCCTTTAATTTATGCACGTTTATTTCATCCCACCACAATTATCTGATACGCGGAAATGTTACGAAACGACACAAAAAAAAGAACGCACGCGTTTATGCCCGTATTTGTGCGTAACGCGACGTAGACGGATGATTTTCGAGAGAATTCGCTATTACGCGGGATTCACGGAGGATTTATAGGAACGGCAGCGAGAAAGAGCGCGAGTTGCGGGCAAAGGATCTCCAGTTTCCTCGCGGGGTGCCCGCACGACGGCGGTCGTGCGGAGGAACAGTAGTACATTATTTCTTGATGTCAAATAAAGCAATTAGCATGTGCCCTGACCAGGGTCCGCAGGTTCTAACCCGAGTAATCTCGCCGGGGTCCCCGGCGTGTGCGACATCTTCATCAGAGAGGCGGACCCTCCTCTCTTCTCCTTTCTCCGCCACTTTCCGTCCCCGCCGCCCTTCCCCCGCTTGTGCCGGACGATGGCGCGGTCACGTGACTGCTCTGCACCCCCAGAGACGAGGGATGCTGGATGCTGCAGAAGAGCGAGAGCGCGGATCGACGAGAGGAAGATGGCGGCTCGGTATAAGGCCGAGGGAGAGGGTTGAGAGGAGAGAGATCGAGGGGGCGAGAAGGCCGTGTCCACCCCGAACCGAGGCGCTTCCAAGGGAAATTTCACAAAGGCTGACCCGCTGGTAATGAATGTTATATAACCCTTTTAATGCTTTAAGCCTCTTAGATTTTTCAGTGTGCGCTCTCGACGTGCGCGCCTCCTTCGTCCCCATCTCCCTCCTACTTTTCTCCTACGAAGTGAACCGGAGGTGGTTCGCGACGAGCCGTGGAGAGAACGAGCGAGGGAAAAGTCGTGCCTCAGGGTAGGTAATTATGTGGCGGACGTAAATTAAGCTTGTTTAGATTGGGATTTTTATTAAGGTCCTTTATGAAAGAGTGCCGCCGCTAAATGGCGTACGGTATACACACCGACACCGGTACTCCTTTAAATGCCGCCGGAAAGGAACTCGTTGATACGCTTATTTCGTGAGTAACGCACACCACAATGAAATACTTTAAAAGTCAGATTCGTCAGATATAGGATTTTTATGGAATTTTAGTACCGAATTAGTCACAATGTAATATATAAAACATAGAAAATATTAGCCTGTTGAATTACTGACGAATTTCACTGAATATTACTTTTGTTGAAAATTTCTATAATTTCTCATAATCCCTTATTGCGTGCGCGCGCAAATATATTTTTTAATTAAAGTTGTTAATGCGAGAGTATATGAGGTCTCTGTGTATTTTAATAGTTTTTGTAACATTACGGTAGCGGTAAATTACAAAAAGCAACAATCCGAAAGGAACTTGCCAAATTTCCGCAGGACCATCCCCAAAGAAACCGTAAGCAACGATCAGGAGATATATCTAATAGCAGCAGGACACACGCACTGAGGAACAAATAAGTAAGGATTAGTTTAATCGTGCTTTAGGAGTCGAACGTTACGGGTTTATGTCGCCGTTCCCTTTTCCGAGGGTAATGGAAAGCTAAAGCGCGTACGAACAAATTTACGAAGCAGAGACAACACGAAAAAAAATCCATTCGATACATTAAGAAATACATACTTTTGCTAAAATCTGCTTTTCAGAATAAATCCTAATTAATTGTAATTTTTATCATTCTTTAAATTTATCCTGCATCAAATAAGATATTAACTTCATAAAGAGTAATGAGTTATATATAAAAATCCTGATTGCATTATCGTAAAATCAATGTATCGTAATTTTAACAATAAAAGTATTTTCCAATATGTATACGTATACGTATTGTAAAATACTTTTATTGTTAAAATTACGATACATTGATTTTAAACACTCTTTAATCTAATCTATTTACTGATTTTAACATGATATAAGTTAAACAGCGTGAAGTAGTCCATTTGAGAAAAATGTCCGGGTCTGAAATACGTATCGCTCTAATTTGTTCGAATCGCGTACATCGTGCGTAGGCATGTTAATCCCGACATGTCCGTAACGAGCATAGCGCTACGTCAAACAGCTAACTGCTTTCGCACGAAGGCACCGGGAGCGAACTTCGAGAAGCAGTTCGCACAGGTACAGGCCGTTAGTAGCTATACCCCGTGTATATGTATGCCTTCGAGCCGGTGAGCGGAGAACGAAGTTCTCGGTGGAAGTTTAATTCAACTGGACGGGCAGCCGGGTGTAAACGCTGAATGATTTGTTGCAAATCGAAAGCGCCGCTCGTGCGCGCGCGAGCCCCAGTTTAAACTTCACTCGCTTGCTCGTATCACGGTTTATTTTACAGTAACATTGTACCACGACTGTTGATTATGGAGCGGGCATTAATATATTAATACTTTATAAAAACAAAGAAGGGAAGTAACTATAATTTATAATTGTTATGGTTCATCATATGTGTATTAGATTCAATATTGTTCTGCGTAAAATATTCTTGCTCGATTTGTTATAAGATTTGACATTTACAAAGAATTATATGTAATTTTGCAGCCACACATTGTGTTCGTAATATTAGAAAATTAATCAATAATCATTAACGAGCGACGCGCAGTTATTATCGCAGACTGCGCGAGCATCTTCTCAAAGTGACGGTTGACTGGTTGAGTATCGAACGTCGAGATCCAACGTCAATTTTCCTGGGTAGTTTCGCAAGGTCGGGTATGCTCGCTCGTTCTCTCGATTAGGCTTTGCCGTCATTAAAAGTTTATAAAGAAGCTAAGGTACGAGGCAGGGCAACGATGTGCGAGGGAGACAGAGAGAGTGGTAAGGTGGTAGCTCGGCACTCCCGGAACGAAGGTGGCGGAGAGAAACTGGCATGACAGAGCAAAAGGGAAAGAGGTCTAAAAGTGAGAAAGAGCAAGAGAGAGAGAAGAGAGGGAGAGCAAACCAGGACGGAGAGAGATTCCAAGTAAGTTTTCTCATGTGCAATGAATAATGAGGAAAGGCAGACGGCATATAAAGGGCCTACAAATGAGACTCAAGTTGCACACGTACATTGTAACGTGCACGTAACTAACGTGTCGATGTAAACGACTCTCTCAACGAAATAAATGTTTCCGAATAAAGTTCGATAAACATTTCCATCGTAATCCATAACGAATCGTAACTTGGAAAAAGCGCACATTGTAAAACGTAATGCACTTTCTCTCGAGTATCACATGATTTTCAGCGTGTGATAGCACAAAGTGCTCGTGCAAGATTTTGTTGATCGGTAGGCACAGACGTCGGTAACTAAAGATACGAACACGCAATGCGAGTCGCGGGGCACGAAAACCAATTAAAGGTGTTAGATCGATCCTGCCTAGTAACTGACTTGCTAAGCCTCTTCGATGAAAGATGCAAGTCCCCGCTCATGACGCAATGCTCTTTAGTTCAATATTATTATACAGTGATTCATATTTAAGAAAGACAATTCTGAATCTTAAATAATTGTAAGATTATTGATGACAAAGTGCTTAATATTGCACATTATTATCGTCGTGTATTTGCTCTCTCTACAATTTTAATTATTTGTTAGAAAAGAGAATTATGTATATAAATGTACTCACTCAAGTCTGACGAATTTAAACTTACCTTGTTCATGATTTGGCGGGGATACTCCCGCCTCGTAAGGGACGGCTCTGTAACAAAAAAGTTCCAATTTACCCTTCCAAAGTTGTAAAAATATATAATATTGTTTTGTGAACAATATATAGAAAATTAAGTATACTTTTACTTCAGGCTCCCGAATTTGCGAGAAACCACGAAATATGTTTCGACAGAAATATAATCTGCACTCTATTTTTTCTATACTTCTTTTCCGTTTTCAACTCCATCACCTTATGACGCAGGCTAATGCACGTGGGGTTGTCCTTGATCGCGCAGCAGAGCCGCAGCCCTTCCTCTCCACTCCCTTCGACGGGCACCACCGAATTCCCATAATCTAATGAATGGCCTAACCCCAATATCCTCTCGGTTCAGCCTCACCGCCGCCCACCCTCCATGTACTACCCTTATATGTACGACGCATGTAAATTTCCTCTCTGCCCGCGCGCCCGTGTGTGCGCACTTCAAGTTCCTTAAAATTCTACATCCGCTGGCTATAATTAATTATTTCAACGCAATGGCGACTACCACCTCTCGCTCTTCCTTCTTAAAGTTCATCAAACTAACCCCCAACGCTCTGTAAATTACATCTAAAATCAGTTTCTATGTACCATGGAAAAAGCTTTGCGATTAAAGCTACATAAATAAACGAGTAATGAGCTCGACAAGCTATTCACAAATTTAAATAAACAAGTAATGATTATGAAGATAGCTTCTCAAAAATTTTGAGAAGATGGGACAGCAAGAAAGAAATATAAAACAGCATGAAAAGAATAACGGTTGTCGATAATTTGGATTGCAGTTTGATAAATGTATATGTTTTGGAAGCGATTCTGCATTAGAAGTCTTCTCTATAAGGGTAAGAACTATGAAGAGGGACTCGCGCGGGCTAATTGCGCGTTAAATAGAGGACGAAGCCGGCGGCGAAATTCTTTCGTCCAGAAAATGGACCAGACGCGAGGCCACGCGGCCGGCGTTGATCCCGCGCGCGACGGGGTAAGGACGCGCAAATGTGTTTATCTCGGGGAATAATAAAAAGGGTGGCCCCGTCGGGCACCGTGACGCCGGGTGATCGCAGCGAGAAGTCGGGAATAATGTCTCGGACACGAGGCTCGTCTGCGGATTTACCCCCGGCCTTCTACTACCAGCCATCCACCCACACTCCCCCTTTCGACCTCCTCCAACCTACCCTTATACGCGTGTCCGCCGCAGATTCAGACTCCTAATTAAGACGAGGGTGCGAGAGGGGTTTCAGGGGTTTCTGCCGGGTTCTCCCCCGAGGGGGCGGGGGAGTAGGTGGCGGGTGTATGGGTAGAAGGAGGGTTTTCCCGAGGTAAGGGGCACCCGTATCGTGCCGGAGGGGTAAGCCAAGGCAAAGGGGGTAAGGAATATTGATCACGGGACCACCACGGCGGCGAGGCAGGGACTGCCCGCACTCGCCCTCTGCTTTCATCCACCCACCCCCTCGCTCTCTAACTCCAGCTTTCTCTCGTCTCTCTTCCGCTCTCTCCCTCTCTTTCTCTCTATCTCGGTCTTGCCCACTATCTCTCACCTTCTCCCTTATACCCGACGTCTTTCGCCGATCCTCTCGCTCTGGAACCAGCACGGACCAAGCCAGACTAAACCGCCAAACGCCAGATGCGTGAAATCAGTCGGTTAGAACCTGCCCCGCAGCCTTTGCAAATTATTGACGCTGAAACCACGAGGCAGATGATGCCTACGCGCTGTTTCGAGGTGGACTTTGAACGAAGGTAACCGGCAAGTGTAACGTTTGCGAAGAAGAGCGAGGTAAAAGGTTTCTGAGAAGAAACTTCTTCGTACAATCTTACCGGTAATTACTCCGTCCGATCAAACGTACGTAGCGATAGTTTCTTGAAGATGAAGGTGTATGCTGCCATTAGCATAAAGCTGGTTGGAAATTTCGCCAACAACCTTAGGTCTACGTTACAATGAATGCATAAAGTACACCGCGAGCCTCGAGGCTCCTCGCCATACATTTAATCAAACGTTCTGCCAACTTCGTGAAAACGTCTCCACGCCGTGACAAGGTTTACGAAAGTCGCAATAAGACATCGGCCTCTTGAAGGGAATTTCTGGCGCTGGAAATCCGAGTAGCCTGACGAACTTTGACGCACACGCTCGGCCGAACAAGATCTACGCTCTAGACGTGTGCAGCGTTCTCACGAGTTTTCGAGAGAGATCCTCTCGAATAGCGGGAAGAAGGAGAGATGACTCGGTTCGTTCAAAAGACGAGGACAGAAGATGGGTAGAGAACCGAGAGGGGGCCAAACCGGGGTGGGCTCGAGTTTACACGACGTAGCGACTCGTCTTTCTACCCGTCGCCTTGCCTTAATTAAATCTCTAGACCCTTCCTGAAGAACCCGCGGACCTGGCAGGAAACTAGAAGAACCGCCTCCTCTTCTCGCTCTACAATTCACTGCGGTAACACGTCGTCTTCCATTGGTCCTCCGCGCGTTGCCGCGAGGAATGCGTAAACTTAATGCCCGCGATACAAACTCAGTCTTCTTTCATCTGTTTATTTATCTTATCATTCTACTTGAGACATCTTATTCTACAGATCGCTTTATTTTGATAAATTTTATTCAATAAAATGTTTCATTATTTCAAAGATATTATTCTTTGGAAAAGTAAAGTGACGTTGTATATTTCAATATGAATATAAAAATCTTTATATTTTTTATAAAATAATTCTTAATTGCATGTTCATATTTCAGGTTATATATTTCATTGTCGTACAACATTCATTCCTTCTTTAGATAAAGAAATTGCATAATGACTCATCAAATTTTTGTTTAATAACGTGAGCGTTTCTAAACGGTGGTTTGATTTACATAGAGACTTGGCAGGCAAATGGTTTCGGTCCGCACGAGCGGCAAATTTCTAGGACGCATTTTCTCATGCGCTCCAGCGCCATTCCGGTGGCTTCAGATACCGTTATTTGGCGTTGTAACGAACGTCAAGGACGGCCTCGACGAGACCGGAAGAGACCTCATTGTCCAGAGGCGGGGGCGCCGATAGGAGGGTGCACAGCAGCGGCAGGCAGCCAACTCAAACTTTGATATGGTTTCCTAAATAACCAAGGCGACCGATACCGCAGCACGATAGTCCTCCTTCCTCCTGCCACCCTTCCGCCACCTCCCGCCTAGACCGATCTGTGGTGGTCCGGAGAGGGTACTGTAACTACCGCCGAAGCATATTGAAACCCTCGCACCAACGGTGACCCGACTCGCCACCCCGGGCAACCTCCTCATTCCACCCCGGCCAACCCGCGACTAGTCGTTCAGGACCGATACCGTTCAGGACCGATTCGTCCATGCAAAACCTGCGGCGTGAGTGCGTTTGTCGTTTCGTGAGTAAACGCTGCTGACGCGCCCAGCGCGAGCGCTAACACCAACGTTTTCATAATGCCGACAGGTAGCCGTTAATTTGGGCGCGGAGTGACAGGTAATCTGCGGGAGCACACAGAAGGAGGGAAAAGGAACGAAGATTTTGCGGAACGAGTGGCTCGAAGTTCGATTGCGTAACGGATCACCAGAAGGAACGTTACTACGCGATGGTGTGCCGATGGACGTGGCACCATACGAGGCACGCTGTGCTTAAAAGAAATGAGATATGAGCAGAACAATGGATGTCAATCGAGACATCATGTAAACAGCAGTAGGAAAATTTCAATTAAATGGTGATCTATCTCTGATCGTGTCTCTCTCAGGAACTCTGTCGTTCCCGAATGGCTCGTTTTAACCAGATGAAAAGTTGACGAGCTGTTAGCCATCCAGCTTACAATTTCATCCCTGCAGGCCGCCGATAGATGCGATGCCTGTATCTCGGGACTGCCTGTTTGTCCGCTAATTAGAAGCTAACAGCAGAACTAAAGTTTCGAACTTTAAAGTTTCTTGCACTCGCGGAAGCCTCTTGCTACCCATTCAATAGCTCCTTTTCGAGGATGATGAAACGGCCACCCTTTGGGAAGAGCCCTTTTTCCCACCTGCACGGGTGTCCATCTGTCTCTCTCTTTCTCTCTTTCTCTCTCCCTTCTGCTCTCTCCCGTTGCTCCGGCTACCGACTAGCGTTAATTACTAATTAATTGTTTCGCGTGTTTGAGTTTTAAATGGATAAGTTAAACAGCGCGTAAGAGCCCCCGACGTGCAAGGTGGTGTTGCGGCAGTTCACCCTTCTTTTTCCCTCTGTCCGTTCCTCTCGCTTCGCGTACGATTACCGTACAAACAGTGTACTGCCGGTTAACGACGTTAGGATGACCGTGTTAGGGAGATGGGGAGCAGCGCTCGTTCATTTATTCGTTTTTCACCCCGTCATCAGAACGCCGCACCACGCTTCGTCCGTTTCACAACGTAATATCTTTATCGCGACGCCGAACCATCGCCGACACGTTTAAAGTTACTCCCGATCTGACGACGATACAGATGTAACTTTGGTAATATAGCGAAATCATCGAAAGTTGCAGTCAGTTCTCGTAGTCGCATAAGAAAATAAAGATTTTGCGGTTTGAACGCAATCATAAATGTATAATCTATTGTAGAGTAAAACTTGTAAAAATTTTAACGTTTAACAAATTGTTATCTTCCACTGCATATTTTTTTGTCTAATTAATCATCTTTTAGATTAATTAAACTCTAGACCAGCAACTCGTAGAAAATAAATTTTCCCGCCACGTTTCCTCGAGAAAAGCAAGTCGCACACGTTTTTATTAATTGAGGCATTCTATTTTCGATTGTCATTCTTTGACCCGGAACTTTCACGATAGCTCCAGAAACTTGTACCATTACAGTGCAGATCGTCTGACGTTGACCTTAAGGCACGGCACACCGACGGGATCGTTTTATCCCCCGCGAGAGACACCCCCTACCCTCTGTAATCGGAGCTCAAATAAAAAGTCGTAATGCCAGATAAAACATCCCATTTGTCTAACGACGATTCTTCTCTTCGCTCCTGGGGATAGTGTACCATAAATCGGGATGGCAATCATCTTAAACACCGCACCGTCACAGACACGTAGACGCTCTCGGGAAGACGTCCCCGAGCCATTTCTAATTCTCTCGTAATTGAGACGAATCGATAAGAAATTCCTCGCGCGCAAGGAAATTAATATGAACAGGAAGACGGTCGATCACAGCGGAGGATCAATGTCTGCCATACCGTACATTGAGTACGGTTGTGCGCAAATTGCTGCTATTTTCGACGGCGCTCTCGAAGCGCGCGAAATAAATCGTAGACGAGAGAGGGTGAGAGAGAGAAACACAGAGAGTTTGTTTCTAGAATGAATCAGGAATAATCGGAAAACACGACGACCAAATTGACGGCTGTTATCGACTGGCGTCGCGGGTGGTGATGAGAACGCGGCAGGGTCGAAAGAGCGAACGAGGAAACGATGGCACACGGTTAACGGAGGGAAATCGTGTCGGCAGCAAATCGGTGTCTTAACCGTCCAACGGGGGGACAATTATTTAAGCGGGCACCTAGCGCGACGTCCTAGCGTGGCGCGCCGCTCCATGTTAGCGCCCGGCGAGGGCATGCCGATGGAGAGAGCGAGGCAGGACTCCGAGGCTGTTAATTGCCGGCTGTCACGGGCACGCAGTGACAGGGACCACCGTCGACGAGGGATTGCCTCGTCGAAGCCGGTGCGAGAGCATCGCCGAGTTCTCCTTTCGATGGAGAAAACGTGCGAGCGTGCTACCGCGATGGACGTGCGAAGGTACTCCAACGAGGGAGGAAGAGAAGCATGGAGAAACGAAGATAGAAACCAACGGAGTCTGAGACGAGATAGCTTTCAAATTCAAAGCTCTAATTAATGCTGTCAGTGTTCGTCTTTTATATGAATTTTGTTAGCATTGATCTTGGAGGTATCTTGAATGTGGAATTTTTGTTTCGTCTTGAAGCTGCTATTTCTATAATAATATGCTTGTGCATTGACTGTAAAATTGGCTAGCTTATTGTGTATGCGCGCGATTGTGTTTATTGTATTATTTTTATTATTCTAGAATAACATAAAATAAAGCAGGGGAACAATGAATGCAAATACTCGCTCGGACGTTCGTGTAATTTAAACACCGACGTATATTTACCCGGGAAAAGGTGTCGCGCGGAAAGCGGGAGCTCGCAGAAGTAGCGTGACGACGCTAAGAGCATTAAAGAGACGTTTTCCGCCCGACACTTAGGTTTTCGTTCCCGCGCCCACCCCATAGATTCACGGCCTATCGGCTTAGCACGCGGCGGGTGGTCCCGAGCCACCCTTGGCTTCGCTCTGCATCGTCTTCCGCCCGGCACCTCAAGGTACCAGCCAGCTAGAAACGCGGCTGGTTACCGCGTCGCTCTCCTCGGGAAATATTTTCGTAAGCGTAAGAACTTAAGTACTCGGGCGCACACGCGTGATGAACCATCTTGATGAACAGTCCTTGGTCCATGGCGTTTTTCCCCTCCTCCCTTTACGGAGAGGTGTAACGCGCGCGTAACGAGTCTTCGAAAGTTATTATCTCATGTTTCCGTTACGGTAACGGGCATCATGAGTACGTTGAACACGTAAAACTCGCCCAACTTTTGCAGTCGCGCTCAGTAATACGCGTTCGCAATCGCAAATTAATCTACATCTTGTCATTTATCCGGTCTCATTAATAAACTTTCATTGATGAAAACCATCAGTGGATCTTCCATGTTATGCCATAAATTTAACAAAACTTTAATCGACAAGAATCTAATCTTCGATTTCATAGCAGTTTCGTCAATTCCAAAGCCGATACGAGAACATAACAATTATGGGGCAGAGATGCGCGCTTGGCAGCCGATATAACAATTCGCGTGGAGAAGACGACGAAGGAATACTCGCAGGCAACCGCGACGGGGTCGCACCCGTTCCTCTACCTCGTTCTGCGTAACAACGCTCCGAAGTGAGCATTCTGAAAGGGTCGAGGGAGGAAGCATTGCGTCGGCGGTGGTGAATTATCAGCTAAGAGGAAATTATGGAAATAGATATAAATCGAGAAGAAGAGCGCCGGCGCGGCTGTTCGCAGGTAGATGCAGCGAGTAGCCAATAAGCGACTCGCTACCGAGCGTACAGCGCGATGTGCCTTTATAAATAAATGGAGCTTAAAAGCCAATTTGGAATGTAAAGATCTATCAGCATAAATTAAACATGGCGCGGAGCGGCAGGCTGAGCGGCTCGTCCTTCGATTTTTCGGGGCCAGTTCAGCCAATAACGATCCTCAAGACCGACAATTTGCATGTTGCAAATTCTTCTTCGTACGCGCGCGAATATTATTTTATACTTAATAACACTTTTCTTAAACGCTTAAAAAGGTACTCGTGAACTGGAACGTAACTGCGACGCGAAACTTCTCCGTATCGCACGAATGCATTGTTCGTGACTTCGTTATGACAAGAACTTTCTTTTTACTTATAATAGTCATGTCATAATAAAATTGTAATTATGTATAATTATTGTGATTATATTATTATGCAAGTATAGTCACAAATACTTTTCTCAGTGCGTAGGGCAGGGAAAAATGAGATTACTGACAAGTTAATTCTTTGTATCTGAAAGAATTCTGTCTCGAGATTGAGAAAAGGTAACGCCTCGAATCTCGGATCTAATCGCATCAAGGCAACGAGCGATACGTCGGGTCAAGTGCGGTCGATTTAGCGGGAAATTTTTTGTTCCGTGCAGAAACGCAAGAGAAGGGGGTGGGAGCTATTGGCGGCAAGTCGCGCGGAAACATCAGAGAGTCGAACGAGAAACGCGCGGAAGCCGAAGGGTGGAAGGGCGTAGGGTGGAAGATTCGTGAGTTCGCGTCATGTGCATCGGACGCGACGCGCGAATTAACAACTCACGCGTCATATCGCGCATTATTATCCGATATATCGGGCTGTACATCGACGCGCATTCACCCCCCGGGTTTTGTGAGCGAAGAAGCGCTGGCGCGCGGGTTTACCCAGAGAACGTTACTTAACACGGTAACAAGCGCGATATGGGGTGAAGATCACCGTAGCAGCAGACGAAGGCGGTGACGTCGATTCGACGTGCTCGCTCTCGCGTACCGTGAATCGTTAATGTATTTTGCCAATCGCCTACGGTGGCATCCCTTGGAAACGTCAGATATCGATACGTTCGAAGAGTCTTATAAAACCTTAATAATGATAATAACGATTACAAACTCTCGGGCGTCGTCATGCTCACTGACGTGTAATTACCATTCGCCGCGACGTCGCTGAAAATATCGATTGCCGGAAAGCTCTCGGAGCAAGACGAAAAAGTCGCGTCGCGACGATGAGGGAGGAGAGCGTTAATGTTACCTCGAAGGCGGACGCGTTGAAAAGGGTTGATTACACGAACCCGGCGCGTCCAACGAGCGCCGCCGGGTCACGCCGGAAGGATGCTGCCGGACCATGCTTGTAAGCAAGCGGCAACCCGTTCGAGGGCCGCCGGTAGGCTCGGGGCAAATGGCAGCGGGATGATTGATCGCCCGGCTAATTGGATGATCGATGACTCAAGTTCATCAGTGGCTGTTCAGCTCCTGGCGAAGGATGCTTCGCTCGCACGTGAGCGCCCTGCCACCCCCGCAAGATGTACGCACGTATATATAGATGTACGTGTAATGCCACAAATGTGTGTGTGTGTGTGTGTGTGTGTGTGTGTGTGTGTGTGTGTGAGTGTGTGTGTGTGTACATGAACATGTATGAATTAGACGTCGCGCGTAAGAGAAGAACACAGTTTACAGAACAAGCTTGAAATAAACTTGTGCTGGTATTCTTCAGGTCGTTGTGCCTCTCTCTCTTCCTTTCCCTCTTTCTCTCTTGCCCTATTTCCTATTGATTTACATTCTTCATAAGTTTAAAATTGCGTCAAGTTTATAAATGCTTGCCTCGAAATGCAAGTACTTCGGAGAAAGAAAACATATATATACACTTATGGAATAATATGTTTTTTCCCCTTCTACAATGGTTAATTTTCACGATGTGCCATATACTGTATAATAAAGAGTGTTACAAGTATCTATGTATTAACAACGCAAAAGTAATTTCAAGTATTTGAAGAGAATTCCCTTTCAGTTAAATATAAGCCTTGCTATTCATAAATTGCTATTCAACATTTAAACCGTCGGTATTCTAAATATCGCACAATAAATTTCTAAACACGAGAATCTTTATATTAACATTGGCGTTCCTTCGTCGAGACTGGACAAAGTTAACGTGCAAGACGGTAAACGTTCTCTGGCATTTCTTTCTCCACGTAGAAATCTCGAAGCTGCGCTAGACGCGACGTTTCTTCAAAGTAATGAATTCACAATAGGGTTTAGCGAGTGGCAAAGGTGCGAGCGGGCCAGCGCGCAAGTTCACGCATAGCGTTCGTCCCTGATATACGGCCGACGCGTGAATGCAAATCGGCGTGTAAATCATGCGAACAATGTCTTAATGTCCCGGTCATACAACGCCCACCCGAGTCAGAAGACAACGGCTCCGGTAGTCTTCGGGTAGAAGGAAAGGGTGCCTTTTCGGATATTCATAGGGAAATAAATTAGCAGGCACGCGCGTCACGAGGGGACCATTATTGATATCTATTTTCTTGGTGAATGTTACCCGCGAACAGGCCTGGTCCCCACGTGCGACGACTCGCGTAGCTTTTACCACTCGTAAGGAAAATAATGCTCGTACAGCTGCGAATAGTATTACAATATTATTTTCAAGAACATTAGTAATTTTTTTATATATTAATATGATAAAAGATCTACAAAGTTTTTAATAGACTAAAAAAAGTCATTGCATCACTTGGAAAAAGCACAATGAATGTAAGAAAAGGATACACTGAAGCGTACTAAAACAAGACATTTGCTTTTTACTTTAAAACAATTAAAAAATTGTTGGTTGCCGTCAAAAGACTTGAAAATATGTAGATACATTGTTTATTAGTAGTACAGAATTTGTTTACGAAAGTGGGAAGAATGTTTTCTGTTGCTTCGTATGGGATGCTAAGCAGATCCGGATAGTTGAGATAATGCAATGCGTTCCTTCTGCCACCATGAGCGGACTCCGAGAGCAGATAGAAAGCTAAAAAATGGCACCTCTGCCTTCTCGTTTATGCCATTTAACTTGCAAATCTTCCTACGGAGCCTGCTGATACCCATGAAACATGTGTGGAAAGTGAGAAAAGTCTCAGTCTTACTTCTGAAGAGAGGATAGAGCGGGTGGGATAGGAAAGAAACGGAAGGGTAGAAGAACGTGTGAGGAAGAGAGACAGAGAAAGCGGAGCGTGTGAAAAATTCGAGAGAACAAAGGTGGCAAAGAATTCCTGCTTCGGAGGTCGAGAGTTGCGATTTCTCGTGGAGGGTGAGCCGAGGAGAGTGGGGAGCGTTAGAGTGAAATATACGTTCGAGTGGAATATGCGAAGACATCCCTTTGACGCGTTATCGAATAAACAATCCTTTTATATTAATTATTTCTTACATTATATAAGAGAAACGTCGATATATTCCATCCTACCGCAACTCACGTAAACTTACTCGAAGTGGTTACATGATGATGATCGATGAACGTGGATCGATGCCACTCAACAACTCCGTTTCCCCGATAATCCGGACGCAAAGCGGTACAATGGCGGATACATCACACGTGTACCGTATTGACGAAGGTGTCGGCGAGAGGAGAGAGACACGATTTCAAAACGGCAAAATGAGTGACATGCTCGACTATCCCTCAATAACGGAGCTTAAAGGGCGCGCAAGGGTTGCATCAAGTGCGCCGGTGCTGTACAGAGATATTCCCTCTGACGACGGCGAGAGGAGAGGCGAGAGGGTGGTGGAGAAGTGGGTGCGATCGGAGTCGGTTGCCAGATAGTTTAACACCGAGGTGGTTGAAAGTCCCTCCTACCGGCGTTCTTCTCCCCTCCTACCGGAGGGATGGTTAGTCGGTTTACGATGATGATGCGATTCCCTTTACGCCCGCGACGGGTCCGTCGCCGGCAAATCTTAGCTTCTTTAGCAACGTCCTCGCGCTCGTTCCCGGAGACTCGAGCGAAGATGCCACGGCGATAATCGCTCATAAAAGCACCACCCTCGCGGCGAATGCCGCCCCTGCGCGAACAAAATTATACAGTGTCGCAGTCTTGAGAACGGAGTCGTCGTTTCGCGCGTCGCTGAGCGTCTCTCGACCGATCATTACTGTAATTTTATCGTCTCGAATATCATACCTCGATCGCGGCTGATGAAAAATCTCCTTCGGTACTTCGATAATAGCTGGACATAACGTGTTTTTGTTAAAAAAATTAAGAGATAACTGTCATACAAAGCATTAAGTGCAATCGCACGCAACAATCAGATTGCGCTTACATGTTCAAATTAAAAAAAGATACATACGCGCAGTAAACGATTAAAATATCATTAAATTCTTCGTGATGTTATTTAGACAAAAAAGATTTTCTGAAGATACATGAAATTCTTGTACCAGACAACTTTCCAGATATCGTCGAAAATATTGAAATATGAAGGCCGAAACGGGCATCCCTCGTGCGACATCCAGGACCAGACGCAATTCGTTTTTATGAACAGCGTCTTCGTCGCCCATCCCCTTCCGTTTCTCTAAGTTTCGTAAGAATCCACCGTAACGGCTCTAATTTCCGCTAATAAATCCACCAGTGCAACGAGAATCTACCCTCGATACAGAGATAATCGTATTCCCGTTCGAAATGTATTCGCTGCGCCCTCGAGGAACGTTGATGTAGCGCTCGTGTACGTCGATGGATTTTGCATACATGTATGCGAAACGTACACGTACGTTCTGTACATGTGTGAGAAACATGTAGCGTGGTGAAGAACCCCGAAATCAGAAGAAGAAGGCGACGTAAGAAGACGACTAGTCTCGCAAGAGGCGCGTCGCGTAAAAACAGATGTAAAGACACGGGGATGCTACTCAGGAGAGCCAGAAAAGAGGATTCGGACGGTTGTAATCTCGGCTCAAGGTGTCGTTTTGCTTCTTAGCGTCCCACTGGACACTGAGACGTTCACGAGGGAGAAGCTTAAAGTCCCCTTCGCACGCTGTTTATTGGGTATACCTTGATACGCACGCTGTCGGCTTCTATGCGTATATTGTCGCGAGATTTCAATAAATAATATATATTCTCCGAATAATTCTTTTTCTTAAATAGTAATTCTGCATCTTGCAAATTTGCAGTATGACAATTAATTGTCAGTATTGTAAAAAAAGATGTTACGATAAAAAAGAATTCCTTTCTTCAAGCAAGAGAATATTATAAAATTCAAGCTATTATTTTAAAATTAAAAGTATAGAAACTTGTTAAATTCCTTTAATTCTCTGTTACATAATTTCGTAATAATTTTTCTTTGTCCGATCGAATTCAACTGAACTTTCTATATTTTACCAATATTCGTAAAAAATAGACAATACCGTAATATACGTTATTTTTGTATCCAGTTAGTTTGCTTTACTTTTATGCAATATTTTTTTACAGAAGTAAAATTAAATAGAAGTAAATTTATGATCAATAAATGAGGTACTGCGCGAAAACTAGAAAAAATCCGATTTTTCGCGCACAAGTGAGAAAGGAGTTTCGAAGATTGCTGAGAGAAAGAGGGACGTAGGCAATTTTGCACTTGTAAATAGGTCCCGAAGGGAAGAGCATAAGTAAATTAGGCCGGTCGAGGCGAAACGTTCTGATAAGGATCTTTCCCTCGGCTTTTTTTAAAGGCCGACTTCTCCGAGGGAATTGAGACGTCATCACGACGCTCTTCCTCGTCCCGGGGTTCGCGCCTTCCTCCTCGTTCCTCGTTGCGTCCTTCGAGAGCCGTTTAATGCCGAACGCTCGCGCCTCGTCCTTTGTTTCGCCTTCATGAGATTTTTAAACAGCGCGAAATGAGCTTCGCAGACCGGAGAGTCGAGAGAACGGGCCTCGAACGATTATCGTTTCATCCGTCGTCACTTTAATTCCCTCGCTCTCCTCGGCGAAATTAAAAAGAAGGCCTTTGCGATGGTCGTGCTCCGTTATGCGCGTTTATGAATAGTAATGTCTAGTTTGTAACATTTAAAGAAAGCGTTCAAGAACTGCTCGATTCTTCATAATTGTAAAAAGCCTATATTTATTTAATTGCCTATATTTATTTAATGTACACGAAAAACTTTTAAGAGAGAGAAAGCATCTTCGATTCTCATCGAAATCATTGTACCAAGGAAGGGCAAAGGGTTAAAGGAAGGAAGGGACTGAAGAATCCAAACGCATTTGTATCGTTTTGTCGTACTTCAGCGTCGGCACGCGTATCGTATAGCGTTGCATTATTGCTTTTATGGCCAATAAAAGGAAAGATGTCCCGGTGAGGAGGAAACGATGGTCGTCCTCCGCAACAACTGTCCACCCTCGACTCCTAGACCGTTCTATCCTGAAACCATCATTCGCCCCGCGACCCTTACCCCCTCATCCACAGCGACCACTGCCTGTTATTGCCATCGACTCGTTCGTTCGGTCGTCGAAGGTGTCACGATTGGTTTCGTGTTTGCAGGGAATATAGTCCAGGGACTCCCCGACCCAGTTAACCGTTCGGCCACCCTTTGGGACTCTAGGAACCAAAGAATAATACTTGGAAAATTGCCCGATTGTCCAAGAAACGTAAAACTATTCCTTCAAAAATCGTAGCAAAATTTATTTATAATTAAACGTACCTTCTATAGCGTGCAAGCTTACAATGAAAAACTCCCAACAAAATCCCTTAACAAATTAAAGAAATTTCTCAAGAAACTCAGAGGCGATTACTGTTTTGCATCTTTATAAACTTTGTAGGAGAATATCGTCGTACATTCTTGCGTAAAGTTGCAGATAAGAAAACATTACAATTAGATATTTTTCATATACTTTTTGTAATGAATAAAGTTTCGTCTACTGGAAAGGACACCGGTAAGACGACAGTTCCTGTCTGAGGCGACGTCGTCAAGGATAGACGCCGGTCTTTCTTGTAGACACTAAAGCTCGTCTTCTCTCTAGCACTAGCTACATCGTTGCACCTACAGGCAAAAGATAACCAGCCCGTCCTCGAGCCATCAACCTCCTGTTCCTCCTTGGTTGTCCCGAGCAACGATATATTTCCCAGCATCCCCTTTCGCCGTCCCCGTCACCCTCCTCCACCTACTCCTTGCAGAGTTCCGATGCTCCAGGAGGGTGCACGATGACACTCGGTTACGACATTAGCGACGTTTCCCACACCGTCTACGGATCTACTTCGTCAATGTCAAAGCGCAGCCTCACCCCCACCGTTCTCCCGTTCGCAAGCGACTTTTCCGCAAAATAAAGCTTTAAGACATCAACATACGTGACACAGAAATAGATTTCTGGAAGTGATTATATGTATGAAAAGGAATGAAAATCAATACGTGTAAGAATATTCTTCATTAAGTTAAATAATTATTTTGACAAACATATTTTTATATTTGCCACCTCACTTAAAGTTTTAAACATTTTCGATATGTCTGTATTTTTTAATACATAACGTTTATAATGTCTTATTTCTAAAATCATATACATCATATGCGTATGATCCGCTCCCTCCTCCTCGTTTTATTTTAAATCAAGAGTTCGAATCGATTTGTAAAGTGGCTGTTGGGTCCAACTTCGAGATTTTGTAATTTTAGGTAGGTGCGTATCGAGACGAAGGAAAAAAGGAGTCCCATGTGTCGCGAGACTCCCGAAACAGAGTCCTGGTAGCGGTTGATTTACGCGGCAGCTACGCTCGGGGCGACTAGCGTCGCCTCTCGTCCCGCTTCTCGCAATGTAATAGCACCACTCTGATTCCAATAACCATGAATCTATCAGACGTCAAAACGCAATCTCCACCTGAAAGCGGCCTGCCTTCGGCCGTGCGCCATGGCGACCACAAATCTCGCAGTATCTACAATCGTATATCTTATACTTACGAGTGCGCGGTATGCAACACAGATGTAAAGGAGCTGACGGACGGACTCCCGCGAGAAAAAGAGAGAACGGGAACGCAGAAAACGAGAGAGAGAAAAAGAAGAATCGTGAGAATGGAGGGAAATAACCCTCACGAATCTCGTTCGACGTCGACAGCAGCGAAGAGGGAGAGGAAAAAAAACCGGCGAGATTGCGTGCCAGAGGAGAAAGTTGCAAACTCGAAAACTTTCGAGCTCCTATTATCTCCGACGAGACCACGGTCCGGCATCAAGGGAGTTGTCCGGTACACCTCGATCTCTAAATACTCTACCTTCTGCGCGTCCTATCGTCTGGGACGAGAATTGTTCGGCAAAGTTGAAAAGGGAACGGTCAGTGCACAGGATTGACGTTTGCTTGAACGTCGCGAATGGTAGAGTCGCAGCGATGTGCATCGCAATTTTCGTTTGATATTACATGTTCACCCTCTCTCCTACAGTTTTAATTATGTAAACAACACAAAACGTTACCGAAACATTTTATTTGTAAAACCCATTTCGATCAAAAGTAAAATAGTAAAATAGTAATATTTTATCATATAAATAAAGCGATATCATATGCAAACGTAACGTTTCTGAAAGAAAGTTTAATTATCCCTTAATTTCGAAGAATTTCATCCTTTGTGGAGTCATTATTTCAAAAAATAAATAGAGGAACCTGTCGTCCTGATGGGCTTTTCCTCGAGTAAACTCATCGAAATTACCTCGCGACGTCGCAATGTCTCGAAGAAGCGCGTCGCTCATTACGAGCGCGCGAATGAGGAATGGTGCCAATGACAGTGCTAACGCCGTGCAAATGAATGCACGCCGAGGCTTTGACACGCGGTAATTTATCACGCCGTCCCGTCGTACCCTTCCGCGACGTCTACGACGACGAAGACGCCCAAAGGAGGGTTTGAGCGAAAAATCTGGCGACGGTGATTGGGACAAATATAAATAAGGCAATCGAGAACCCTCCGTTCTGCCTCTCCCGGGTTTCCACACTCGAGAACAGATGTAAACGTGGCTTAACGGATCCCGGTAATCCCTTGGGAATATACGCGTACGTGTCTGACAATTCGTTGACGCTGGCAGGCACGGGTTATCGCGATAACTCCACGTGAAAAATTCTGCAAGATTAATCTTTCCTTCGAAAGTAGCAATGGGAAGAAGTAGAGGAATCCTTTCCTCTCTTCGCGATGCTCGCTGCGAGATTTATCAAAGTTTCCTCCTAAACTGGATCGTTCATATGTTTTGAGTAAAGCATGTGCAAAACTCATTAAGTTTTCGTCATAAGCTCATAAAATCTGGAGACTATTTTTTTATTTTATTTTTTATATTGGAAAATATTTAAAGTTAAATCATTCAAATATTATATTTCAATATTTATGAAATAAAATGGAATAACAAAGAACTGCAAAAGTATCGAGATATCATCGTATTCTACACTTTGAAAATCGATTGTCACATATTAATGCTTGACAATGAACGCAATTAAAATTGTTGTATGAATCAGACTTTAACTAACATTTTCGCCGTTGTAGAAACAGTTTTCCACAGAAACAGCTCGACGATAAATGAGTACGCAACGGTGACATCGCGAGAAACTGCTGCTTCGTCTCCGCTACAATCTCCCTCGTCCCCTCTCTTTTTCTGTCTTTCGGCCTCTCTCCGGCGCACCAAAGTTTTTCCAACTTCGTATAATCATTTTTCCCGGAATGTCCCGACGGTACTTTCCCACTCCCTCTTCGGCGTCGCTTATCTCGGGGAAATTCTTTTCGCGGTTTCCTCTCGAGAACACGACTCGCGCGCGCGCGCGCCTTCTCCCTCATCCGTTTCCAGGTTCATCGACGCAGAAGAATTTTAATTCTACTCCCGAAAAATCTCAGATGACGGTGTGCTTTTTATCCGTTCTCACGCTCTCTCGCGCGGATCGTATACTTCAAAGAGATCGCGCGCCAAGTCTCGTATCGTTACAAGCAAGAAGATCGTAAGAAGAGTCACGAGAAAGAAAGAGTCGCTCTACTGTAAAAAAAAACCTCGTGATTTTATGACGAACGATAAAAGTGCTGAAAATAAACGTGAGACAGCGCAAGAAAACTTCGCTCGTGGCTTGCTCGGCTAACGTTTTGTCACGGGAAACGCTTGCATCTCTACATAGAGCCTTTCGCAATTTTCTTGTCGTTCTATCTTGATCTAGTGCAAGTGGCTGATTTTTAATCTAGCGTATGTACATTAATAATACATGAGCAGTGCGCACTTATTCAGTGAAGGTTGGCCGTTTACACGGCGCATCAAATATGCAGGTGTCGCTCGGAGATGTTCTCGCTCGTGAAAGAGCGAGAAGAGACGAGAAAATAAAAAGGGGAAGGGCCGAAGGAAAAAAAAGACGTGGGGTGATTAGACGGGGGAGACCGGGGGACGTTGGGTTTATTAACGATATCGCGGGCCCATGAGGGTGGAAGAAAGGCCGCTCGATAATTTGCTGCCCGTGCACCCTTGAAAGGAAATCCATATTCTGACGTTAACGAGATTTTGTAAACGACAGTCGCCATTGCTAACCAGCGCGCTTCGCAGATAGGACACCGCCTAGCTATAATAAGATGTCGTTTTACGAATAGATAGATGAACGAGTTTAGTTATCTCCAAATACGGACATCATAGAGACGGGCAGAGCTTTAAACAGCGGAGTTGACTACGCGTCATGATCTATAAAATAAGATAATAACGATTATAATAATGAAAATGTTCAGCACCGTATTAATGACAATAGCAATTAAAGATAACGTAATATATATCAAAATACATATATTTATATTTTTTATATTATATATAATTATAATAAGTATATTAGTTACAGATAGAAAAGATACAAAACGCATCGCATGTTAGCAAGGCAGCGATATCGTACAAAAATCGCACGGTATCAATACTGCGTTCGCGTAACGATCACATCGATCGTTAATCATGTTCAGACTAATTCGATTTCATCCACGCGAGTGTCCATCTGTACACGAGATCCGACGCCTTTTCAGGAGGTCCGCCGCGACTTCTTTCAGGGAAGGATGGACGCATCGCGCGGTGCGGCGCGGCGCGTTGCGACGGCCGACGCCTCTCGCGGCGACAAATATGGAATTTGCATATAAATCGGGTATTTCCATCTGTGGCCTCGGCGCGCGGGGCGCGCCGGGTCGGTTCGTTCGTTCGCGTGATACAGAAATGAAGAGATCTCCCATTTCCTCCTGGCCTCAGACTCTTACCTCCCTCGCGCCCGCGCCCCGCGCTCCGCACGGAAATACTAACCTCCAGATATTATTAATAACCCGAGATGGGATCGAACGCGCGCATCCCTCTCGGGTCGTATTGAAGGGGTGGCGGGGGGTGGGAGACCGGGGGTGCACGCCCGGCGAAATCAATCTACCAGCCGTTTGTCGGTGCGGTTGGTCGTTTTCCGCCTATCTCTTCCTGACGCTCGCACGCCGCTCTTCTTCCGTACCCCCTTCCTTCCCCACTTTTTTATTTTTTTCTTCGGCGCGAAGATCGGCTCGACGCGTGCACACGCGAATTCAATTCCCCGTCGCGGTACACGCCGGGAGTTTGCCTCGGTCTCGGGCCAATCTCAAAGGTTGTCAGATGCTCGATGCCTCGGGAGCAGACACGGGAGCTTGAAGTTTCCACGATCGGCGTGCATATTCATTCGAGATATACGTAACTGTGCACCGAGTCTGTAGTCGTGCGATAATATTGTTCCTGTCCATTCGAGATCGCAGTTATTCTCCGAGAGCCAAGTGCTATATAAATACCTATATAAATAATCTGAAGCAAGCAGCTACTTCTTAATTGGCGAATTATGCAACACGCTAGATCACAATGAATTGTTAGACGCTGAAAGTCGATCTTAAGCGCACGAGGTGATCGATGCGAGTAATGAATGATGAATTGCGCGATCTTTTCGAGAGGTAGAGCATCCTGGATATCGCGTTCCATCTTCTACTACCCTCGACATCACTCTCGGTGAGAATCGCCCGCTCGTGCCGACACTTTTTCTCCACTCGCGAGTCAAGAGCGGACGAGTAGCAGAAGGGAGGAAAGCAGCTTTGTAACCGGAAACCTCCTTAGACGGTCCATCATTTTTAATCGGCAGAATAAATCGTTTGATTCAATTATCAGGGGCATCTCGTGACTCCCTCGAGGACTTCCGTTGAGGATCCTCGACGAAAGGGAAAAAAAGTGCTCTTTGTCCGACTTAAGAATCTCAGGAACGTTTAAGAGGCTTAGGATCGGTTAAAAGTCGACATTAAACACCGTGGGGCCTGTCGCCGGTGTTTATTCTCATTAAAGCTCAATGTTGTTTCGCGTGTCACAACGCGCATCTATTCCCTTTGATTGAGCAAGAAATACAACTTCTTTGAAGTGAAATTGCAAGAGCGATAAGAAATTGACAAGAATAACTATGTTCTTGCGATAATTATAATCATAGGTGATTTATATATAACTTTATTCCTGTATTTTATACACTGGCAACCAACTCGAAAGTAATATGATTATTTTAATGTCATAATGTTAATAAAATTCTAAAGTCAATAAATCTTGAACATTTTAATTGAAACGTTTTTTTCATTAATTTGTTCATTTCTGCAGATATAAAATATTTAAATATTTTACAGTATTATTAAGTCGAAATGCGGTGGAAGCACATTTAAATCAGAAATGAGATTGCCCACATGTTGCGGGTGTGCTGTATTCCGAACCTGCACAGTGTATCTTGAGGAAGATGGCAGGAGGTGAGGTGAGATGGTCGGCCGAGTCTTTTCCTTATTTTTATCAGGTTTTCCGAGGGGATGAATATTTAAGGGAAGCGGACTTAATCTGCGCTCGGGGATTCGCGGGCAGACGCGTATCGCAAAGCAGCCCATCTCCGTTCTTTTTCTTCCTTCTCGTCCCCTTTATGCTACAACAAGCCCGAGGAGGAGGTGGAGAAGGAAAAGGAGTAGGGGGCAAGTCGGAGGTGGAGAAATAACGGAGGGCGTTCGGTAGGAGGGTGCGTGGTGGCGGTGCATGTTTCCCTAAATATTTTACGGCCGTTATCGGCTCTTGACCGAGGAAATTCCGACAACAATTTCATCTCTCTGTCGGCTTTCGATAGCGCGCGCTCGTGTACCGGCACGAGGGTCGCCTTGATTCAGCGTCTCCTCATGAACGAAAATGAGCAAGCAGTCACCCTCTGGCTCGAAAATATGAACCCGTATTCCACGTATCTGACTGTAACATTTCCTTTTTCTACCTTCAGATCACGGATCGTGATTATCGTTGCAAATTGCCATGTATCGGATTAATGCGTCGACTTTACGTACCACGAACGAGCTAAAATGTGCTCCGCACGTGACATCTTCTTCGGTTCAAATAAGTACCAAGAGCGTTTCGTCCTGCGAGCGGTCTGTTTCTGGGCCGATATAAACTGACGGACGGAGACCCTCTGACACCCGGCGAGGGTTTAAGGAGGGAACAAGGGAAAGGGAGGATAGGCTTTCCCTTGCAAATTCCCTCTTTACCACTTCTCTATAACCCAGCACGGCCACCACGTCCCCGCCGGAGGCTCCCACCACTCTTTCTCCGCCGGGGGTTTGTTTTAGCAAGAACTCGCCCCCGGTTTTTGGATACGCGCGTACACACCCACACATCGGCGACCGCTCTCGCTACTCCGAAACCACCGCAACCGCCGGCTGCGCGAACCAGCCGACCTTTATTGGTTTTTACCGAGCAACACACAGTCCGATATTTTTTTATTACGACGGAGCACGCGTTTAGCCCCCGACCGCGCATTGTTCGGCATTAAGCGCGGAAAAAGGCCGCCGAGCGAAGGAGTTAAGGTGCCCTCACACGTGCAAAGGTAACCACGGATGCTCGTGCTCGCCTGTTTGATACGACACAATCCTGCAGTCGCAGTAAATTGATTTCCCATATTTATCGGAGATTCCGGGGATACTTTGCCACGTGCTTATGCCACATCTGTTTTGCATCGGTCAAATTTACTCTTTTGTGTTAACACATATTCCTATCTGTAAAATGGTTGGTTTTAGATTGAGGAACTTTTTGATTTTATACAGATTCATTTATACCAACCTTTACAGAAATTCTTCGAGAATACAAAAACAATAATAAAATAATCTTTCATCAAATTTTTCTTAATTACATCTCTGTCATGTTAGATATAATATTCAGATATAATATTAATAAAGATAAATAATTGATTTGTACTATTTCTCAACAGTGATTAATACATTAACCGCGTTGACATCGCTACTCTTTAAAGACGCATAATACATTTTTATGGGAACACCCGTTGTACAAACGATTTAGAGTTTATATGGGCCGTTTTCGTTTTCGAGGGTTCGCAAGGGCTGCGCCGAAAGTAACGGACGAGCCTTTAGCCACGCGAATTACGAAATACTTTTACAAATTAAATACGCGTAGTCATACGGGGGAGGTTTAGCGGAGCTGAGTTCCATCAGACCGCAGTCTCCCGACAAAGTATTCCTGACAAAGGGCGGAAAGCCCTTTCGAGCCATCGTCCACCGCTCGGATTTTCGGAAGACGCCGGAGTCTTTTTCCAGAGGAGTTTAAATAAATTGAATTTATTTAAACCAAGCACATACTTAAAATAACTTATATCTAACTAACAATTTAATAACATTTAGTATCCTTTCAATTTTTTCAATTAATTTAATTATTGTTACAAAATATTTTATATACATTTTTGATTGTGACATATTTCTAATGTGATATAATCGTGTACGTTTTCTAAATTCGTATTTTTATTTTTATTACAAATTAGTCACTATCTATCTACGCACACTCTCTACGTCAAGGAACAAATACTGGTGCTAAGATTCCCTCGTTGAAATTTCTAATTACTTTTGCTCGTTTGCTCCTAAGTGGCAAAAATGAGTAATGCCGAGGAGCGCACTGTCGCTCGTTTCAAGGCGGCAATCGAGGAGCCTGAAAAGAGGCGAGAAAAAATAGCGAGACATTAAACGCAAACAAGGGTAGCAATTTCGAGAGGGGCTCCAAGAGTCGAGAAGTCGCTAGACAGTTGAAGAAACAGTGAGGAAAAAGAGTGCGAGTCTTGAAAGCGACAAAGAAGAGATCAGCTGACACCATTGAGACAGAGAAAAAGAGAAGAAGCAAGATGCAAGGGGCACGGGAGTCGAGAGGGTTAAGGGATTTCTCAACGGGAACTGGAAACATTATGAAAGCAGCTCCGGCATTCCGGCGCAGTCACACGATACTTTTTAATTTACTAAAAATGCGCATTCAAGCCGACGAGTACTTCAGCTCACGAAAGGGTGGTTCAAAATCCGGCAGGGTGGCCCTCGAGTGTCTGCAAACTGACTTCAATGGACTCGCCACTCACCGCAGGTAGTTCGGCGAGGAGGAGCACCCCAAGACGAATTATCCATTCGCGGAAGGTGCAATTGACATCGATTTATTTCGCTCTGTATTTTTCTGTCTCGATTGTTCTATTCAATGCAAATGGAGTCTAAGGTTCCACAGGCTGTTAATACTCAGTAGATATTAAATTTTTAAATAATATGATTTAAATAATAATTATATATAGATAGAAAAGATCAAGGGTTGAGAGATTTTTGAAGCGACTGTTTAGTTTTCATACTAATGCTCACGAAGGCGTCGGTTATTGACTGACATGCGCATAGCGGAAAGGGTAGACCGCGCCGGAATAGCTACGGCGGAAGATAATTCGAAGTAACCGCGACAAATTCCAATATCTGGAGAAATATGCGGGGCTGCGCGTCGCTACCAGCCGCCATGGCGTTCCTCGCGGTCATGTCTAACCTTCGTCTTATTACGAGAGAAACATGCGGTCGGGCGGTTTTACCTTTTTACCTCCCTTTTCTTCACCCTTACTCCCGCACGTGACACGCGACAAATCGGAAACAGTCAGAATGTATCTTTTACAAGTCAGGAAAGCACGATTTAACTTGCAATAAATAAAAAGATAGCTTATTGCAATAAATAAAAATGAAACTATAACACATTCTGTGCGTAATTAAGAGAATTCTGAAATATTAAAAATACATAAATGGATGCAAAATTCAATGTGATTTTTACAAAAAGATGAGACTGAATTATCAACATGATCGAGTTTAATCGATCAATTTACTATTTACGACAATAACTCGAGAAAGCGTGACGAGTCGCATTCTTCTCATGATGGAGAACGTCATAGGGCGGACCTATTTGCTGTTCCATTCCCGATTCATTCGGTACACGTCACGGTTTGCATTGTGCCCGCCAGGCCGGTATGCCCAACGTAAAGCGATTCCCCGGCGAAATTTAATTAAAACAATCAAATTATGGAAGGAGACGTCGGGCTGAGCTGTCGAGATCGCCGGGAGAAAAGGAGAAGGACAAAAAGAGGGAGAACAAGTCCACGAGACTGGAAGCCCGGATAAGATTTTCTTCTCCTACGTTTATTTTCGCTCGATTCCCTCTAAACCCCCGTTCCCGCTTCTTCATCCCCTCTCCGCTCTTTATCCATCTTTAGCTCTATTTCTATCTCTCTGTCTACCCTTTTGCATTGGCGCTCTCTCTGTTCGGTGCTCTTTCCAATTTTCGTAGAAGTTCGCCGGCGATAATAATATAGCAAAGTCCTTTGAAACTTACGACTCACAGTCCTGAATATAACAACCTCGCAGTATACCGTATGAAAAAAATATTTAGCCGTTTAACTAAACGATACAGCCGTGGCAAAACCGCTTCGCACAATTCACGTGTACTCGAAATAAAAATGTCTTACACGCTCCTCCCGAAAAATGGCGAGCTGTCGAGCTGTAAAACGCCGAACGAGCGTCCATGTGCGTCATCGAGAGGGAAATGAGCACGCTCTCTCCGCTGTCAACAAGTTATTACAAAGTACAATATCGTTTTAGTTTGGTGAAAGTCCGCGGGGGGAGGGATTCGCAAAAGTGTATCACGGAAGGTCCCCCCTCCACGCCCCTCATTGAAGAAGTTCCCGTTACTGCATAACTTTTCGAAAGTTCGGTTCGTCATTATATCGCGGGAAACTTTCGTGAAGTTCAAGTTCGTATCCGGAAGTTCGGACACGAGAAAGAATTAATATCAGCGAAAGTCTGTCGGAGCGGGCCGAGCGGGAGAGAGGAAGGAAGAAAGGGGCATTTTTCAGCAATTAACAGAAACCAAGGTGTTAATCATTACCCGCCCGTTCATCGAGACATTTCGCGTTTAAGTAATGATTCTCATGGCGTTGATAATGCGATGTAATAATTCGGAGCTCCAGGCATGGTAGAACCTTAACATGCCGGAAACGCGTCGAGCCTGTCCGCTTTCGAGCGCCCGCCCAAGGGCTACTTATCGGCCGCCTACTTTATACTTTGTTTGCTCCTGATGGCATTAGCCCCGAGGGTGATTGTGAAGCCTCTTGCCGCCCGCCCTGCCGGCCGTCGTCCGTCTGGCTCGGGTATACTCATGAAAGGTAGCTTTCGCTACCGACCACGATGCTGTTAGCATTGGACCGCGTGCTCGGAAATCCTGATCGACACCTTCGGCACGTATCCACTATCTGATCCACGAGACCCGACTACCTCACTCCACGGCGTCCCAAAATTACCCCATGGCACTTGGGCGCCGCGCGAATTCAATCTATCCGCTGGATAGAATGCTCTCTGCTTCTCCACGGATGGACGTGGCTTGCGGTATCATTTATTCAACAAAGATCCTCGCACTTTGTGCACTCCGAGTGCACTTCGTACGGAAGCGAGCGTTTTTGACGTTTGTATAGGTAAAATACTGAATCCTCTCTGGTGACACTGAGAATTTTTTTCTCTATACCCCATAAAACGATATGATACAATGTTCCGTGGTACCGTTTGTCGAACGGCGCCGCGTAAGAAATTCTACTGACACGTCAAAAGTTCAGTTTCGCATACGTGTTATCGCAACTTGGAACTTTGCTTCTCCTTGTCACGAAGGAAAAGATGAAGGAAAGCTGTAAGAAAGGGAGCGAGGAGAAGGGAGGCGGAGAGGTAGCGTGAAGAGCCTCGGTAGCGTTATTGGAAAACGATGATTTACGATAATAGGGGGAGGTTTTCTCTCCCTCGTCGAGAGTAAACGGTGGAAGCGGAGAAAGAGCGACGAAGAAGACGAAGATCGAGGAGAAGAGAGAGAGAGAGAAGGAGAACCGCATCGCCCAACCACGCCCCGTCTTCACCCCGTCCGTTCGAAGTTCGAAAGGTGAGACGTTAATAACGTTAATTAATATTTCGCGAGAGGTTCGGCGGTTTGAGAGGGCCACATGGGGCGACATGGTGTGACCGTAACGTACCGCGGCATCATGCCAGCTGGCAGCAGTCGCAGACGGCAATTTGCAGCAACGAATCGCACGAAGCAATCGTCGAAGCTTACGGATTTCCCACCCTTGATTGTCTCCCGCAATCAAATTGACGGTAGCCAGTGGTCGCAAGCATATCCAAATGTCTGTGCCCCCCCTTGCGAAGGAAACACGCATCTTGACTTTGGAAAGACACAAATAATAAACGATGATAAAAATAATAAATAATGATACTTATGTAAATCATTTAAAGAAGAAAAAAGGGATCAGAGAAAGCTTTGTTACATCTGTACGAGTTATAAAATAATTCTTCATTCTATATTCTACGATCACACGAGGGAAGTAAGAACGTAACGTAAGAGTTACGGGATTCATTCGGCGAAGCGAAAGTCGCATGATCTTCTGACGACAAGGGTGGAAAGGGATCCTGAATGGGAGGTCAGCCAGACGAGCAGTCCCTTCTCGAACATCGACGCATTCAAATGTCCTCGCATCAATATTTTATTGCGGACATTCCTCATGTAAATTCTCCAAGATTTTACGACAATGTAATCCCCGCACGACTGCGGCGACAACGATGACGACGCCTTCAGACACAAGTAGTCGTGTAAGAACGTTCGCGATCGGGGAGAAGACTTTTATTGCGCGCTGGTTTCCTTCTTCTTCATCTACTGAGCGATTATCGTCTCTGCGAATGTGATTAACGCAATCTTCCCCTTCTCAATCTGAGGCTTTCAGATCAGAGTTTACCTAACGCAAATAATATTCACATCAATTTCAGTATATAGACTGTACTTCAATTGCGATTTTAATTTTATCTTTCGTCAATGAATTTTATGAGTAAAAATAACTAATCGCAGAAATTGTGAAACTATATAAGTCTTACGATACGAGATAAATATATTTGTCAAAGTATAAACTAACTCTGCAAAATAAGATTTAATATCATTATGTCGATTGTTGGATTCGAGGCATCGAGCTGCGTCATCTAAGAACGGGTGACGCGAATTTGTATTTGGGAAATCGGGTAGTTAACTAAGAGAATGAAGGAGACAGTGTTGAGGGTTGCGCAAAGGAAGAGTAGCAAGAGGAAGAGAAGTAAGAGCATGGTAAGGGGTGAGGATGAAGGGGATCGTGCGGGAAAAGGGAGTAGGTGACATAAAGCTGGTGTACTGAGGATTGCGTACGAATAACGGAAATTAAGTGTCAACCGAAAAGAGGAGAGCCGAGTCTGCCTTCCCCTCCTCCTCCGCCAATCTCGCCTCGCTCTCCTTTTAAAGAGAGCAAGTGACTCGTGAGTGAGAAAATATGGGAGTGCAAAAGAGATAGAAGATGAAAAGAGAGAAGGCAAAGAAAGAGAGAGAGACAAGCGAAAAGGGAGATACATAAGCACCCGCGCAGGATTAACGCTACGTGCATGGCAAGCCTAAACCGCCAGAACTACCCTTCCGCCAACAGTCGTTTCCTTCGGCCGTTTATGGGATTTTAACAACGCCGCGCATTATGTAGCGAGTCGCCGGCACGAAGTCACCCCTGAAGTGCAGCGCGAAGGTCATTATTGGTCCTCCGCGTTGTTTCGGGGCGTCCGAGTCGACGAGGGGTTAACGTGAGAACGACTTGGGTGACCGTGCCTGTGCCTTTCCAGCTTTCGCCTTCATAACGACGGCATAATAGATATACCTGTGCTATTCTACCTTGAGTACTCAATCAACTTGACATGTACGTCCGTTATTCTAACTATCAGGTGCATACCAGCATGAAAGAAAGTATAGACTATGAATCTCAAATCATAGATCGAGTATAGATTGCCTCTGGCGGAAAAAATTGCCCTAATAGACGTTAGACATGTGTTCGTGCACGTAAAGTTGAGAAGGAAGCGATCCATTTTTTTAAGCTCTCCCTCTATATATCAATTGCCTCGTCACTGTTTCTGAATCATAGTATCCATACGTACGAACAATCAGAACGCGGTTGAATCGCAAGACGAGTTTGCTTGATCTTCGGACCCGTAAAAAGCAAGGATGGAGCTTGTACAGGATCTAAGATTCCTGGCGGATCTATGACAGTCGAAGGGTTGACTGTAGTCTTCGATTGAAATCCAATAAGATCGTCGTAAAGGGAGCAGACGAGACAACGCACCGTAATCCTACGTGAATGGCTCGAGGGTCAGGCTCCATGGGGGTGACGCCGATGTTCCAATCATATTTATGGGCTCCGTGGCTCCTACGCGTGGATCCAAGCGTGTCTCGCCCGTGAACCATGGATTACGTGGCCAAATAGAAAATCATAAGACGACCGCCTCGATTCTTCTCGCTCGCTGCTCCTCGCGGCTGTCATAAAGAAGGAGAAAAACTGCTTGCCCGCGCTGAACTTATTTGTCGAAATAGCTACTCGAATGTAATGGAAAGAAATATCCGCCTGCGGTTGAGAAGAGATTTAATTTGTTTGTCGAGAGAATAACCACATTCGAGCCGCACTGAAACTGTAATGCAATGTATACGACGTATAATGTATTAATAACGCCAATTAAATTATTTCTTAAAACTCCTTTCCATCTCAATTATTTAGAAGAAGTCAATTTGGAAAAAAAAGAAATGGTGATTAAAGCATTTGTTTATTAGTAGTAAACATTAAAGAATCACATAAAAAGCAAATTCAAGAAATTAATGCAAACTCTAAACAAAGCAAATATAACGTAAAACAACTTTAACAGAACATTTAAAAATTGCATCCCATCTTTAATTCAGTTTAAGTGTAAAAAAAGTAGAAATAAGTAATCTAATTTTAATTTTCAAAGAGTTACAGGAATGCCTGGCATCAATCTCGCGGAAATGCTAAAATGAAAACGAAATCGGAGCGCTACCTCAAGTGGCCACGAACGATACGAGGCTACGATTAAATATAATTAGCTTTGCGAGTGTCAGTAAAATGTGGAGAGATTGAGAGACGAGAGAAGAGGACTGAAAGAGAGAAAGACAGAGAGAAGGCTTTCTCGCGAAACCGAGACGGGCCGACAGCTCGGTGATAATGAGTCACTCGGTGCGAACCATCTTAAGATGCTTCATTTGTATTTTAATTAGTGTCGTTATGCTAATTATGCGCCGTTGCTTCTTGTTCCCCAACGTTTTTGTTTTCTCGCCCCTCGCCGTTGATTCTCCATGGAAAAAGGCACCGAGATGTCCGGCAATAAAGACGAAATCTTGGCGATTAATCGCGACGCGATGAAAAGAAGTTGTCAAAACTAATTTCGTCGTGACGGCCGAATTACGTGATAATCTCACCCGATAACTGCAATCCGTGTTCATTAAATCACGCAACGAAAGCTCATGCTGATGCGATAGAAATGAAATACCTGACGGTCGGTCCATCTTGCTTTTTTCGAGAATTATTTTCCGGGCAAACGCTTGCTGCTTGCCATATCGTTCAGTATGTCACTGGCGTGCGTAGATCATTAAATAAGATTTGTACGTCCGGCGTGTATTGTTATCGACAGATTTGATTAGTGGAGGAAAGTTCTCGCCCGAACAATTCGATCGCACCCAGAAGCTACGCACTCTCGCGTTCTCCCTCCGTTATCCTCTCCACTTCTTCCTTCTGCTTCTCCCTTCGATTCTGCCATCCCCGCGTCGCTGGCTTGTTGCTTTTTCTCGCCTCCTATCCCTCCCCCGACACGGGGCCGGCCGAAACTTTTTGTTATAGTCGCGCGAACTTCTTTAATAATGCAACTCTTTATATTCACGGGCGTTTTTAACAAGCGTCGGTCCTGAGATTAGGTGAGTCGAGAGAAAGAGCGAAGAGAGAGAGAAAGAGAGAGAAAGGGAGAGGAGATCAGACAGAAAGAGGGCAACAAATGAAACAAGGGTGACGAAACAGAAGGGGAGAAAAAGGGAACATCGAAGAAGGAGAGCGCTAAAGTCGTCGGGCCAGTTCTCCAAATATGCTGTCGTTACGATGTTTCTTAATTATCATTATTGCCGTCGTGCTGCCAGTTGCGTTAAGCGTGTGCGTAGCCCTCGCCACCGCGACAATAATAACCGCGCTCAGCTATGAATTGCTAATCCCGTGCGACCAAGGCGCGGCCCTCGACGAGGAACACGACGAGGAGGACTCGCGCGCGACGTATTTTCGCGCTTCCTGCTAATGAAAGTACGGAATATCCTCGCACACGCCCTCGCACCGCTGCGGCTCGTAATAATAAAACGTTATAAGCGTGAAGCTGATTGCGCCCGGCTGATTGCCCCTCTCTGGAGAACAAGAGCATGCGACGGTGAAACGACAGGAACTTTATGATCGTACACTGAAGAAGAACGACTCTTCTTCATGGTGACGAATGGCCTGGCTTACATTTCAAATCAGAGCGTTTTATTCTAGCTGTGACACAAATGTAATGCTGGATGTTGTAAACGGAAAATATAAGAAATACAAAAATATTTTTATTTTTTACTTTACGTAAAAATAAAGAAAAGAAAATGAGATTATGATAGATTTAATAATATCAACAATTTTTCAAGAATCAGAAAGAGGACTTAAATAAATGTTAATTAATAAAATGTTAATAGATGGAGAAATTAATAATTGTATTTATAAACTCATAATACTAGAATAGTCACTTTTTTATGCATAAATGTAATGATATTATAAAGATATATTTTCAGACAGATAAAGTTAAGACTTAGCTACAGTGCGGCGACAGCTCGAAATGTCGACAAGCTCGCAATTAGCTTTCAAGTAGGATTTATCGTACGCCTTTCCGTTGCTTTCTCTGCAGAAAGCCGAACTAGTGACAGAATGAAGGGATTGGCTGGAAATTCTGATTCGGTTTTTCGCAGCCGGTACCGGGGGTGCCGCTTTTCAGGCGGCAGGGCGATTATGGATTTCTTTAATAAGAGACCGCGTTTAAACAGCTTTGATCAATTCAGCCGGGCTAATTCCCACCCGCCGAGACCACGGTCGACCTTCAATCCAGCCGTCACCCCGTTCTCCACCCTGCGCGACGTCTCGCGTTACGTGATTTAAGGGGCTCTAAAAACCTTCGCTCTGATTAAGCGACCGGCTCCAGCGGAATGTCGCTTGCCCTTTAGAACCTTCGTCCTTTTTTGCGCCCGGCGAACTCATGAACCTCCTAAAGTAACTTTAACAATAGCCGATAAACATCCATTAATTCATTTCGATCAAACGTCAGTCTGCTCGTGCACTAAAGTTAAAAGCGACATTACATCGTTTATTGAAAATCTTATAACAAGATTCGCGAGTGCATCAGCATCATTCAAGGTCCGATACATATTTGGAGACTTGATATTTAAATCAAATCCCTCCAGGTCCTTTGGAGCCATTAAATTTATTACCTCGCGCTCGCACGAACGCGATGTAAGTAGAGGTATAAATCAACACTTTGTATTGATACGACGGCTTTTCATGCGAAAGTTACCGGCAGTTCTACAGATAAGAAATAAGACCAGGAGGACGACGATCCGTAGCAGTCGAGTTACTGAAATGTCTTCGCGGTGATTGGGCAAATATTTGACGAAGCCGGCGAGCCCTCTCGGTCTGCCTCGAGGGACGGAACGATTCTGAGATTCTCTACCGGGTGTACTGGAGCACATAGAGATGTGTCCAAGGGGCTTCAGAAGCAGCTTTAATATGCCAGCCATAAGGAGGAATGGAGAACAATTCATATTTTGCCTTGCAAAAATAATGTTCGCCAAAAAATGTGCTTTTCGCGAGGACTTTGGACTTTATGATCATTTGCGCCCGGTTCTGTCGGCGTTTTGCTAATTAAACACCGTGCAATTAAGCGGGGACAGACGACGCTCGTGTTTACGGACACGATCCCTGCCATCCCCTTCTGCAGCATAAAAAGAGGACGGGAACAGGAAACGACATGGTGGCGACGCGACGCCGCCGCCGCCGCCACCGTCGACCGGCTTGGAAGCAATTATACAATTAGTTAAAGTATCTGCCTACGAAACGGCCCATAAAACAAACGTGATTACGCGAACGAACTACCGTCGGTAACGGGATGTAAAGAGCCACAGCTTTTGCGCTTCCTACCTATGAGCAATGTATAAGCAACCTCACCCTCTCTTTCTATCATTACCTTCCCCTACGTATTCCATACCATCAAAATAATCGGCGCAACTGATCCACCCAAGTTACAAATATATGCATAATTTTAAAAGAAGAAAAGGGAGAACTAAAATTATCTTACATAAACAATCTGCGAGACCTAAAATCGATAGAATCTCAAAAATTTATTAGATTCGACAACTTTTCCGGCGTCGATTGCTCGGTGATACTTGATACGGACACCGGAAGAAACGCTTGGTAAATATTTCAGAAAAACGTAAACTACACATCGCTCGTTCAAATCCCTGGCCTGACGGCATCGACGAGGTACTAAAGTGATATTTGAGCGCGGTTACTTGGCGCCATTCGTCGGAATTTTAGCATTCTTTGGACGTGTGGGCTGCGAGGGCACATCCTCCTCGAGTCTCCTATATTATGCATACCCGCAGAGAATCGCATTTCCGCCGCTTCGGAGAAAACCGCCGTACCTGCGAGCGAGCTCGAGCGAATCCACCCTATCCGAGTCTATGAGCCTGTGATTTCGCGTAACGGCTTCAAAGTTAATCCAACCGCGCGAATTAACGGCAGCGGAGCGATCGTTGGCAACCGCAACAATTGCTGAAGTCACGATTAAACTCGAGATACCAGGCATTGTTTCGCACGAGGGATTTTTCGGCAGTAACAGTCGCTTTCTTTCATCACTTTGCTGCATTTCAATGTAATAATATATAATAATAATACTCCTTGTATTACTTTAGCAGCAACTTTAGCTGCAAACAGCTGCATCTAAAGCTATACTTCTCCGCAAACAAATTGCGGAAAAATGTCACGTTCTCCTGCTGCCCGTTGTATTCCACGCGAGCAAATTGAACGTCTCGTACAATCCGAAGTACCCCCGTAAGCGGGACACCGTCGCTCACGCGAATGCACGATACTAGAAATCGGTTTTCAGTTAGCGAACTCCCTTCCTCCGCTCGCCTTTGCGTATGCATAATGCATAACGGAGCGCATCATTGTATCTCCATTTCTTCTCTCTGCACGCGGCGGGGAAGAGCTTTTGTATCGAGCAGGCGAGAGAGGCCTTATTTTTTCTCTTTTGCCTCCCCCTTGCCGTTGAATCGACGTCGACATCGACAACGGCTGCAAGAAGGCGACGAAGGTGACGACACGTGTGCCAAAGTGAAAATGTATGGCCCGCGAGCACGTGAGCCGACTCCCCCACGCGCAACACTCGTGAAAGAGATTCTCATAACTCGATATGTGGGGTGGCGCAGGGCGCAAAGAAGGGCCGCTAATCTCTTCTCGATGCCACTTTGTAAAGCATCGGGTGACACGCCGCCTTTCCTCAGGTGACGATGGATCGTTACGTGCCATTGCGTGCCGTGCGATAAAAATGATATCAAGTACCACCGGTCGCGGAAACTTTCCGATCCGCAAAATTAACTTGGAAGTAAAACGTCGCCGATTATGACAATGACAATAAATTGTGAGCGATCGCTCATTAGCAGCATCCGTGTAAATTTTATATCTAAGATTATATAATCGGTGAATGTTAATGTTTCATGCTACAGAGCACCAATCGCGCAAAGTATAGTAAGAAGCTAATTTACTTAATTTAGCTGAGAATCAGAAAGAAGAATTAGTCCAATTTCCTTTTTGGGAGAAACTGCAACCTCTTCGTTGATATTCCTGAAAACTTTTTAATCACGACGATGGGAAAATTTACGCAAAGCCATCGCGGAAAAATACATCATTTCCGACTTTGTCTGCCGAGCTCGAGCCGGAGGAGTTCGAGGTAGACACAGACCCGTATTAGCGAATCTGCAAACCGTGCCGGGGCGGCATGAGGCCGGGCTGCATAAATAAGGCGAAGGAAATTTGCAATTATGAATCGGGACTAGAAATACACGGCTGCGCTGTCCCCGACACCTGCACCCTCTCTCCGCGCCCCGCCTCTGTGGCTCTATCCGACGTGAGTGCATACCCGTACCACCGAGTTCGCGCAGAGTTCCACGGAGGGTGTGCCGCAGGAAAAGTTGAAGGAAGCACAGCTGACGAGTATGCAAATCCAAGCGGCTCCTGTCCCTACGTCCCGGCGAAACAGTGCACAATCCCTATGTACTATCCCAGGTTTCGCATTAGCGAGCAACTTTCTCGGCGCTTCAGGAGAGCTCATGGTGTGGCCATTGATGTTTCTAAAATCTATTTTAAATATCGAGATTTCTTATAATAATTTGTACAACTAGCCTAATACGCATAAGTTTCAATCGGTTTATTCTAAAATTGTTGGGCTTTCCGTATACAGTACACAACTAAATAGTGCATTAGATAATTTTAATTGATAAATAAATCTTTTTAGAATTTTATCTTGCCTACCGATCACTCAAATTGGAATCCTTTTCATCATCTGTAAAAATTTCGTGTATATTTAAAAGATGTTACAATTTTCGTAGTAGTTATATATGATTTAAACTCGCGAGCTTAAAAGCACGAGACGCGCGTGTGTGCGTATACTCGATTTCCGTTCTGCTTCATGCATACGTAAATCGTCTTCTTGCCTCATCCTAAAAACTTGGAGCCACACCGAAGACTAGCAGGTACTTTGGAGATCGGTCGTGCGGACCGATGACTGCCACAGATTTCATTTCCATATGGAGTCGAACCATTTAGCGCAAACATTTCTTCCCATTCACTAAAAGCCTCGTCGCGCACGGTCTCATCCCGAATGGCATCTAACTTACAATTTAAATAAAAGCAAACACACGTACGCGCGCTAGCACCCCACTGGCTGCCGTATGACGTTACTTTGTACGCTCTTCTTCGGTGCGAGAGAACTTTCAATGGATTCCAGGATAGAGGATGTCTGCGACAGAGACAGGAGGGTGTGATGAATGCCCTTTAACCTCGGAAGTCTGCCAAGTCCTTCTTACTTGCGGAATCAATTGCAATACCGATGTCTTAAAGTGCACCGAATTTTATTTCTATCTTAATTTAATTCTTGTTAGATCAAATCATGATAATAAATAATAAACAAACACATGTACGCAGAAGTCCAAATTTCAGTTGCTTATTCCTTAAATACTGATTAAATTTGAAGAATAAATTTCTAAAATGATACTGTGTAATTTATACACCGAGAAGTCAATTTATTCCCGATAAAAAATGATATAATATCTTGCTTTATCAAATCAGAAAGATATAAATTACTTGTTAACAAAGCTGTTCTTAACATTTATACGTGCATACATCGTAGATATTTCTTATTGTTAGCAGAAAAAGACTCTTCGATGAACTAAATTCGCATTTCTCATCTAAGTGGATTCAATATCCTATGCCTTTATCCCGGTACGATGAAAAGGACCAATTTTGCTTGACCCTTTGGTCCTGTATGTGCCTAGGGATCACCATGGCATGCGATTGCCCGAATCGTGAATCCGACGCGCTCTTAAGATTAACGAACCAACTATCCCTGCTCTCAGACTCTATCTCTCCGTTTCCGTCCTTTGTCTCCTCATTACTCCAGCCTTCTCCTTCTTTCTCCGTCAAACTCGTCGGATTCCTCCTTTGTGCGTCGTCTGATGTAGTCCAACAACTATTCGCGAACTTCTTTGTGCCGCGCAATCGGGAACTTTGCGGATAAACCATCGACCGGCGCGTGCCTCGAGATCGACTATCCATTTGGTATCTGATTTCATTACATGAAGCTTGGGTGTTGTACACGCAGACAGCAGGCTGCAGGAGAAACGTCTAAAACATACTCCCGGACGTAATCCAGATAAATAAGTCACAAGAAACAGCCATTGCACTTTGTTGGCTGTCCACTTACGTCAAAAGTCCGCGTGAACTTCGTTACACGTTTTTAATCCCCATCGTTGCTTTCCGGTTAAACATTCCTTATCTCTCTTCATCAGACGTGGGCGAATGGAATTAGTCTCGTTTTCTCTCTCGCAGCGCGCAAATAAAAGACGGGCACGCAGCCTTTTTCCACATATGCGGTGGAAAATAATTATTTAGCAGGCTGGTGTATACGCTGCTGCTGCAGCTCTGGCGTGCAACACATTGCAGGATAACATCTACTTTACGGGCAGTGTTTTCCGTCCTCGTCTCCCGTCCGCGTTCCTCGCACCCCATGCTGTGCCGTTCGAGACGTCGCTGCGTGATCCGACAGCTGAAGAAAATGGAGACGGATGATTTCCCTTTTCTGCGGGGCCTAACGCGGGGCGTCGCGTGACAACACCATAGGCTTCCTGAGACGCGGTTTCCCCCGGCAAATGCGCGCCGCTTACTGTGATTACGTGTACGCGCGCGTGTACGCACGTATCCGCGGCAGCCGCCGCGCTTCTGAGCATAATTTAACGCGATACGTTGGGGTTGTGCTAACTTGCTTAGCGCAACCTCAAATAGAACCGTAGGTCGGGAAATTTCCTCTGGCGCCGCGACGACCAGATCAACAGGAGCACCACCTCCCCGAGGAGAATCGCGAGGCGGATCCTAATTGCTTCGACAGTCGTCTCCGATCTAATGAGCTGTTGCTAACCAAAGTGCCGTAGATCGTACGGATAGTAATGAAATAAGCCGTGACATTATTGCTGGAGTTATCTCCACGTTGTCTTGCAGCTCAAAATATTTCTCTGCCATTTGCTCGGTTATTCGACAAACAGAAGCGATTGGAAATCAAAAAACTTCAGCACGTTCAATTGCATTACTGCAAAGAGAAAACTGCCTTTCCGCTTACCTTTAATCAGATATTGTGATTAGTATGGATGCACTGATCTGCCTTTGATAGCGGATTAAATGGCAAGATCACGTAATTGAGAGTTTACTCGATGATTAAAGTCGACTGCTGCTATATATTGTATAGCAAGTGTATACAATTGTACAGTATGAAAAAATAAACCGCTTTTTGTGGAGGCGTTCCGAAATGGAAAGAGCATTAATTGGGCGCAAGACGCTGCGTCGACAAATTGTCGCTCTTGGAAACGGTTCAGCAAACGCCGCTAAAAGGAGGACGGGCGCGATCGATTGGGGAGTCATTCGACAACGATACAATAACGGCGGAACGCGGCAGCGACAGTTTGATACCGATGGCCGCAATTACGCCGACAGTGCTTAACGATTGATCGAGCGGCGAGTAACGATCCATTAACGGGATTACACGCGGTTTAACGTATCCACTGACTGTTTATTAGCTCAGCTACCACTTGACGTTTATCGCCCGGGGTTGATAAGTATACGGCTCGACCAGGACCACGATGTGTAATCCAGCTAGCAGGTATTTTCAGACTCGATCGCGAATTACTCGGTGGTTAGCAACGATGCTTTGCGTGCGTGTTGCATTGTTTCTGAATGTTAGAAGACTGGAGCGGAGCGGACGAGAGGATACGAGGCCAAAAAGCGGAGGCTTGTAATCCGCAATTCGGGGGCAACGACAATGAGCACACGAGAAACGCATCGGGAGCTTCTCCTCGGCTAGAAATGATGGTAGCTGGGTACCCGAGGGTTCTCTCTGGGGCCTATAATCATGCGTCTTGATTAGTGCCGCGCACTCAGTGATCATCCCCGACCTCTAATACCTCCCTCTCTTTCTCTCTCTCCTACACTACTCCTCTCTAGTCCTGTGCGCGCCTCCTTCTCGGCGCAAACTTACTAATATCTCTGGCCCAGCCGCTCTTATCAGGTGACTCGAAAGCATCGTGGCGTTCTACACAAAGTCGACGTCCTGGAATGATTAAACTTGCTAAACTCGTCGAACGAGCGTTTGCACGAGGAACGCACACGTTAACAAGTCCACGACAAGTCGACGTCGTTTGAAAAGCTACTTCAAGAGGTAACTGAATGTCAAAACGCGTACTTCTCAAGAATTAAAGAATGCTGAATAACACACTTCGATAGCTTTCTATGCATTATTTCCAAAGTGATGCTTGCACCAAGTTATAAATATATTCATACGCGCGACAACTCTGGCAGATATTTGACAGAATTCAGAGGTGAAATGATCGGCACACCCTGTACGTATTCGAAGCGATGAGGAAACTATATGCGAGGTAGGCGACCGTGTGCTCCTAGCGACGTCCTAGGAGGAGCCTCGAGGAAACCATTATAGACCCGCGTTCTCTCTCGCTCCGCCGTCTCTTGCTCACGGTCGTTGCCTCTCTCCTGGCGCTTTCTCGCCGGGAGATAACCCAGAGCGACGTTGGGTATTTAGCCAGAAGAAAGGAGGATCAGAAATGCCTAAGGACTTCTCTATTTTGTCGGTGAGCCGCGAAATACGATCGTATAAAAGCCGCATCCTCTCAAGCAGGCGCACCGCGCTCGCTACATCGTGATCACGAAGCTTCACGCTCGTTCGTCCCGAGCAGCCCCGATGATCTTCATCAACCGCACGCCAGCCGGAATTTACACACCGGGGCGGACATTAAAATTCAATTAATAACACAAACACGAGAAGTAGTATACGAGAGGCAGGAGGATGAGGGAGTCCTCCTGATAAGTAACCGAGGCGAGAGCACGGATCCCGGTGAACCGCGACGAGCGTAAGTCGTAACAGGGTGAGAGGGTGCCGCGAGTTAGGCAAAGTCCTAGCAAAGCGCAAGATTAAGCAAATCGATGGCCGGCATTTAAGGTCCCGGTCAATGGCGCGGAAGAGACGCGGGGGAGGGAACGGCCGCCGAGTAAGCAGGTTATAGCAGTGCGCGCGGGCCGGTACAGATGGATAGGCAGATAGAGGCTGGTTCGGGTGGCCCGAACTGATACAATTAGATGTGATCTTAACGCCATAACTCAGGGCTAATCTCGGGGTCTAGACCAAGCGCCCGCGCGCACGACTGAATCTCTGGCCTTCCGGGCGAGGCGCGGACTCACTTCATTATTCATCCGGGTCTCTCGGTGCCGGCCCAGTTATCTCGCGCTATCCTAGCCGGATGTACCGGTTACCAACCTAGCGACCTATCGAGGAAAATTCGCGCTCCACGAATAGCTCGCGAATTCTATGGCGCAAATTCGCCACCAAGATCCCGACCAGAGGGAGGGACCGGGCTGCCTTCCTGCATTCCCCGCATTCGCATTACCGTTTTGGTATTACCGAAACTGTCGGGTCTCCTAGGCGCGACCGCGCGCGACAGCCTGTAGAAGGCAATAAAATGTGGGATATGCGAGGACAAGGGTCAACTTCACCGACATAATTAATCGTGTCCCGTCGGTTCCTAACGCAGATTTGCTTTCCAATGGCGTTTCCATTAGGCGAAGGTATAGAGAAATTTGAACTCGGTTTATATGGACAGATCTGATGATATAATAAAAGGAAATATTTTTCACGATCTCGTCTTTAATTCTTCTTTGCTGTTACTGTTTTATCTTTATTTTCTTATCCCCTTTGCAAAATTTTCACATGTGAATCGGACTGTAATTTATAGCAAGGTAAAATTTTATTTTGTCTGCCAACAGGCAAGCGCGCATTTTCTGAACGAATGACACCTACGAAAAACAGCCGTTCCCGGGCAAATACCTTTTTTCCTTTTAATAAACCGTAACTCCATCCGCCATGAAAATGCGAATTGCAGTAAAGCCTTGCTCTTGGGAGCTTCCCCGCTGCCGGTTATTGACTTAGTTCGTTTATGTACTCACGCTTTACGATGCTACTAAAATCGCGGCAAGACGCCCGAAGCCAGACGGTTAAAAATAAAGTATCGCACTCTCGATAGCCTTTGAATACCTCGTGTCCCTTTCAAAATGGCAATCAATGCGTCATTCAAAAGAAAGTTTCTTTGAATCTACTTTATAGATGTTCTTGAAGAATTATATACAAGTAGTTATACAATGATATATTCGGTACATGATAGCCTAAAAATTGCGACACACATGAAAAAGAAAAAGAAAAAACGGCTGTTAGCGTACATCACATAACGAATTATTCGTTGGCCAAGGCCAATTTGGTCTGGCAGCGTGTTAGATGGCTTGGAAACGCGCGACGATAGTTTCTGACCCATTTACCCAGATGCAATGATCGCTCATATATTCAGCCGAATTGCCTGAGTGAATTCCAAGGGAAAAAGCGAATTCCGCGGAAAGTAAAAAGCAGCAGAGATTTAATGGCAAGCGAAGAATGTTCTGCACTCTCAGCTGACGTATCGTACGATTGCGTAGACGCTTCATCCGAATGTTGAAATCAATCAAGGAGAATTCGGCGTTAAAGCAAAAAGACTTTGCCTGATATTATAGATACTTAAAAGATAAAACATGCACGCCTGTCAACAGGAGAAAATCTAACGAGATATTTATCATGATAAACAGGCGGCACTTTCGCTATCTGTATAAGCTTAGTTTTAATTCCATTAGACGGCGAACCCCCTGCTTCCCGTGGAAAAGGCATCTCCGCCTCCCTGAGAAGACGAAAAGGCGCGATACTCTCGGGAGATTTAAGGTTCTTGGGTTTGCCGCGGGCTACAGTCCAATGACTAACCCTTTGAGGGCGCAATTACCCACGGAAGAGATCTTCGAAGTCCGACATCCTGGCAAACAACCAGAATCTTAATGAGCGGCTACTCCCTCGAAAGACGTCATTATATTAAGGCTTTATGCTATTAAAGGTAAAGTAAACTGCTATATCATAATAATCGCTAATAATGATGGCAATGTTGCATTCCAAAAACTCATACGACCCTTAAACAACGTTTATAAAGAAATAAAATTTAAAAGTATAATAGAATGTTCCAAAATCGATAATAATTTTAAAGGCAGGCAAATACATAAAACAATGTGTGCACACTTCAGCTTCATCGCCCCCCAAATGATCTGAGACTTTTCACGATGTTTGCGTGCGTATCATCTCTCAGTCTATCGCAACCTGGAACTCACCGTTTTCTTCAATCCCCACAGTAAAGATAATATTCCAACTGTCGTCGCCTGGGAGCTCTCAATTGCCAGTCTATCCGCACGATATCTCGCCAGTCGACAGACGACGAAACAGCAGCGCGAACAGGGGTGCAGGGGTGAGTGCCAGCTACCTGTGGCTTCGCCTAGTTTCGCGCAAGAAACGGTGACAATGACGCGAATTAGCGTCGTCGCGTATACACACGGCGTATCGTCTGTATCATCAGCGTTTGATGGCGTGGAAGGCGCGGCGAGGCTGCCGCCGTAGGGGTAGCCGCTTTGTGCCATCAGGGTGATTATATTGCTGTTCGGCGAGAAACATCAAGCCACATGAGTGAGGCGGAGGGTGGATACGACCGTTACACGCGCCGACGATATATACCCGTCGCCGTGTATCGCAGCCAGTCGTCGTCCCGGGCATGAACGGGATACCGGGCTTTTGTTAGTTAGAAGCTACGAAGGAGGAAAATGGATGAGGAGGGAACCTGCGAGGAGGAAGACGAGTCCTAATGCTACGCGTGGCAAACGATGCATAATGCGTACGATCGAAAACCACCAGGCGTGAAATTGATACAGCGAATAGTGGCTGCTAATGCTGATCACGCGACAATCATGTAATTTTTGGTGAGAAGTGATGCGGTATAATGGCGATAGCAGTAGCTCCTTGATCTGAACGATACTCTAAAATAAAGCTACTTCTCTTTGGCGTCACGCTCGAGAACCCGTTTGTTTTCCGAACTATTTCAAACGCGCATCCCGTGTATCCCTCACGACTGAGGAAGAAAGGAATGAATTCAAATTCTCTCAAAATAAAACTGTCGCGTTTCGAGATTATGTGCTCTGGGAAAGCGCTTGATACGTTGCTCGACTTAATCCGAGATCTTGCTGGCACTTCGACTCCCCCTAAGACGCCTTCTCGCAGATCCCCTCCTTGCTTTCTTCCTCGCACTCTCTTTTCTCTCTCTCTCTTTCTCTCTTTCTCTCTTTCTCTCTTATTCAACCGCTTCTCCCACCTTGCCTTTATCAAGACGCGAGAGAAACGTTTCGCGGTAATGCCGGCGTGACGGTGGCGGGCGCTGCGGGCTGTATTTTTTTTACGATATTATTTATGATATTAATTTCGCCCCGGTAACGTCGGCCCCGCCGGGAGTTGTAAAGCGGGCCGAGACGCTCTCCTCTTTTCCTGCGATATCATTGTCTCGAGCAGGCAACGGCGTACCCCAGCAAGCGACGACGACGACAACGACAACGCGAACTACGGCGCGGGGGGCCGCGAGGGTTGGAAAGAAAGGGGTGCCGCGAGGCGGCGTGAATAGTAGCCCTCTTCTATGAAGTGCAGGAGGAAGAGCAGCCGCACCCGGTGTTTTTGGTGAAAGGAGGAAGTCCTCCTCCCTTGTTCTCTCTCTCTTTCTCTTTCTCCCTTTCAAATTGCCTGCGGAGAGAGATGGAGAAATCTCGACACCCGACTGCCGCTACGGGTGTCGTCTACGGGAAATCTCACGACGCCCAGAGAGAATTGCTGCTGCAGGAAGCCGCGCTGAGTGTTGGCGAAAATTCTTCTTCTCAGAGCTATTGTTCGAGGAAGGAATCGTCCGCAAAAAATCGCAATCAATCTGAATCACTAGTTTATTATACTTGCCATACAAATACAGGCAATTGTGATTTAATTAAAAAATTCATGATGTAGTATTGCATTTTTGCCCGGCATTTTTCGTAGTCGTATGCAGAAAATCGAGATTGTTAATGCTTGCACGGATAAAACAACAACAGAGAGATACTCCGAATGTATCGCACAAGAAAAAAATCGACTAAACTCGTAGTATGACAGGGATCGCCTGCAAAAACGCGGTTGCCTGCCCGCGGCGCAAGTAAATCTAAGTCCCACGGATAAGTAAAATTTAAAATCGTTCCCTCTCGTCCTCAAATTACTTTCCGGTGGCGAAGAGGGCAGGGGGTGGCGACGAAGCTGGAGAAGCGGGACCGGATGATAGCTCGCGAGATAAAAGCAAGCACCGGGAGCTTCGGTTGCCACCGAAAGCTCAAGGCCGCATTAATCTCGGTAATTACGTCACCTCTGTTTATCCCCCGCGGTGCGCTTCCGCTTACCCTCGCTCGCCTCCCTCGTCTACATCTGTCTCGCTCTCCAGTGGCTCCTGCGGTCGCACCATCTCCAGAAACACTCTCTCGCCGAGGTCAAAAGCTGCACCGAAGGGGACGGAGGGCTTTTTATCCGTCTCCAACGTAATCGAGCAGCGACTCCAAGGTGTCGACGTAGACACCAGCGAAATCAAAGAGCGACACGCAACTCGAATTAAAACGGAAGTATAATAATCTACCTCTAAGCGATGTTCTCTTGTAATTTTAGATTTTATAATTTAATTATTTTAGACAAAAACAGGAAACTTTCGTTTAATTATCTGAATTTATGATAAATTTTGTTAACATTCTCGGAATAAGAAATGATAAATCATAAGAAATATATAATCTAAGACAAGGGGAATAAAGCAACATTTTTTAAATATAATAATTTATGCAGAGACTATAGATAATATTACTTTTACTCTGCATAATGTGATATGCGAGTTTATTCATTTTTGTATAAAATTTATTTATATATAATTTTGAATAATCAGATTGGTACCGAGGTTTTATTGATAAATTGATAAGCCTGTTATTATTATTATGAAAAATAAGCATCCGCCAATTGGATGATCATTATTCTCTACTAGGTATCGTGAATCTGTAGAAATCTGTAACACTCTCTTGAAAATCCCGTGGCCAGATTCTATTCGTGCCTAACATGAAGGCGGTATGGCAGAAGGAGACCTTTGCGGAACGATGTTGTCGAAAGCTCGCTTTTCCCAAGAGGAGGGAAAGAGGTTACGAGGAAGGCAGCGTTATGGTACACCGCAAAACCAACAAACGATATGCGCCAAGAGACTATGGCGGTCCGACATACAGCGAGGTATGCAAATCTACCTATGTACCTATGAGGTATGAAAACCGTACATCACCAACTTTCAAAATAACTGGATAGATGAATGATCGAATTGCGAGATTCGACTATCTTCGTAAAATACATAAATAAAAATACAGCATGCTTAGTTACACTATTCGTGAATATTTCTTAATTTATTTTCTGATCACACGGTTACAAAATTCGTCACTTGCAACTTATTCTTTTTCGCCAAATTTTATAAATAACAGAGCAGAAAGGAGATATGTAACCAACTGCAACAAGTTTTAACTAGAACAAACACTTTTACCGTGTTGTGCATACAGATTATTCTAAAATTATGCGCACAAACTCCAAGATATCAAGCAGTATGATCTCGTGAACTATTCGAAATATCTCAAACAACTTCACACGGCAAATGTTGCAAATACGGACATATACCGTGCAATATGCTCACCTAGATGGCACAAACGCAAGAGGGTGTGTTTCGAAGCGAATCACCCCTAATTCGGCAATAGCATAGCTTAACCACAAAGCCAGCTAATACAGCGATTAGGCGTCGTGTACAAGCCAACGAGGACTGCTCGGGGCAATGCCTCAACCTGCGTGAAATCGTTGCACGTATCGCTTACAGTGGCAAACGGTACGTCCAAACATTGACTCGTCCAACAGGTTCGATGAGCAGTGATATATCCTCAAGTTTCGTGAACCAAATTCCAAAATATGCAAAGCGTGTCAGTTTTCGTTACGATGCCGGACGATGACACGCTCATCAAACAAGCTTCGCGACGAAAGAACCGACAGTCTCCGGGGAATTTCCCAAAGCGCGCTATCAGTGCTAACCCTGTGTGCCTCGGTAATCTTAAGGGTTTGTCCAGCGGGGCAACGGTCAGCCATTGCGGTCAACTACACAGCTTGTCCGACTCGCCTTCGTGCTTCGGGTCCTTTGGTGATTAACGAGAGGTCAAACCTACTGCCGGCCAAAGCACGCGCAAATAGTCTCTCTCTCGTGAAATTGGGTTCCAAAGCGAGTCCTGATTGAGGCGCCCACCAATGCGACCCTGACGAGGTTCCTCCGGCTGTGTCCTACGTCGGGATATTCCCAGCCGAGCGAAGCGGAAACGCCGAGAGTGTGAACGAAGGATCGCGAGGACGCGGAGGGAAGCTTGACGCGAGAATCCCGTATTTGAAGTACGGGCGAACAGCTCCGAGCGTTCCGCCCTTTAGACGAGATACGTTATGCGAAAGTATATTATCCGCCTGCGAATCGCACGCAGGAGATTGCGGAGAGAAAGCGTCATTACGAGCGGAAAGTAAGGAGCGCGGCTTCGTTAGCGGGGGAGAATGTAGCGGTTTATTAGTCAATATAGAATACTTAGTGTCATATCCCATCGGACGGAATGTCAGCGAGAAGAAAGAGGTTCGTGCGAAGCTGCCACTTTATCGGATTAGCCGGTCGCGGTAAAAGCGTCCTGGAAAGGGCACCCTTCAATTCGTTAATTTACCCGGCCTCGCTCGTTTCCTTCGCGCGGCGATATTAATCGGGCTGGACGTTCCCGGGGATATCTCCAGTCTCTGAGAACATGGCGCCGTCTAAACAGTTCCTTATAGACGAGAGACATTCGTCGTACCGGAAAAAAGCGTGTATTTCTATTCCTAAAGATCTAGCAAAACAAACTGGAAAATTTTTATTTGTCATTATTAAGTGTATTTTCTTTGATATCGTAAATAGAAGAAGTGCAGATGATTGAAAACTATTCAAATACTTTCTACCAAAAATTATTTCGCACGCGATTATTCCATCAATCTGTTTATCGCAACGTTCATTTAATTCAACTATGCATTAGACCATAATTAGCACAACAATAATAGATTTGTAGTTTTGATTTTTATTAAATAAATTTATTAAATATTTCTGTATCTGTAGAAGCTAAAAAAAGCATTCAACTCGCCATCTTCCTCTGGTCAATCGCGATGTGATCTCGAAATGTCGCAAGCACAATATCCAGCGCAAAAAATCCAGTTTGCCGCCATCAACGTGGATCTTTTTTTGACTGCACCATCGGTCGAACTTTTTCGAGGGTTGCGACCGTGGGGTGGGTGTATTGTTTATTCAGAAACGTATCAGCGTCGGCGACTACGGCAGCGACGACGACCACGACGAACGACCGGCGAAGAGGCGGACGAGAGCGAGAGGGCCGCGTGAATGGCGCTTCCGGTAGAACGAGGTCCGCAGGGTTCCGCAGACTCTCGCTTCCGGTCAGGCGTCCGCCGTTGCTACCCCATCGAAAACGCGGGTCCGGATCTCCCTGCATTCGTTCCCTCCCCCTCCTACCCAGTCACCCTCTTTACGCCGCTGCTCCCCCTTTCTGCTCCCGACGAGAAGTTCGCCCGTCGGACCCACCGGCGTTCGTTAATTAAGATATCGATTCTTATTGTCCGTCGGAGCCGCCGAGTCGAGCGGACGTCCTGGCCGGCGCCTGATTTCACGCCCGCGTTAGGGGTTGCCCGCGCGCGAGTTGTTGTCGGTCACCCGCGACGTAGCAACCCCTCTATTCGCGCGCTTTTGTTGCGTCCGGCCGCGGTAGGTTCGCGATTCCGCAGCACGTCGTATCGATTAATTGTTCGGCCGTTGCGGATTCGCCTTGATTTCCATATCAGCGTCAACGGAAACCGCGTTCGTTTCACACCACACGGATTTTTGACTCTTCGAAACAGTCAAAACGCGTGCGTTGAACACATACAGAGGGTGATAAAATGAAATTGTTATCAAATCTTTGCACAGCAAAGACATATCGTCTCGCATGTAGTAATTCCGAGATAGTGTCGACCGAGAGACGATCCAGGTACGAAACAACGTATAAAAACCGAGCAACCAAAGCTGCGGTAGGAAGAATAGGAGCGTGTAATTATAAGGATTAATCTTAAGTCCCGTAAAGTCCACCACTTGTAGAGCTTGTCCCCCTTGTCACGGCGTAGAGTCCTGAACGTGTGCCGCGATAACGAAATTTCGTACGAAGACCGCAGTAGAAATCTTTATCTTTATGACAACAGTGTGCGTGACTAAAGAAAGTCGTGTTAAAGAATGTGAATTTATAAGTCAGAATTAAGCTTCTGACATGAAGTAGCTACACGTGTTTTTAGGAAAGAACTCATTCCCTCATAATTTGCTGTTAATAACGTCAATCATCATTAAAACTTTGTAGACACTTAATTTATTTCCAATTTTATTTGATTGTTATTCGCCAGTATTAGCAATATTCATTATTAAGTTTGACGATTAAATAATTCTTGCTGTCAAAGATTATTAGTAATGTATTTACAGCCACTTGAAAAAACAAAGAAAATAAAAATTTTTGCATTAAGTCACAAAAATTCTGTTAATATTAAATAGCGCATCTTTTAGCGAACGTATTACTGAATGATATATTCAATCCGAACTGTTTTAAAGCAATACATGTCTGTAAACAAGAAATTGCAAAATTTAAAGACAGAAGATCTTCAATAAAGCTACGGTTTATAAAATTCTAATGTGATGCGACTCTTTCTCAACGCATCACATACTTGTCGCGGCAGAGTGATATCACTCGATCGCACTTTGCATTACACTCGGTAGGTTTTATGATGATTTTCGACATCGTCTACTATCAATTTCGTCGTCCCTCGTTTCTTCCACTCGTCGACGGCGGCAACTCGGCGTGCTACGTGCGCACATATGTAGAACGTCGAAGCTACAGGTGTCAGCGAGAGCAGTATTTTTCAGAGAGGCCCGGTGAGGGTGTAGGTGATAGAGCAAGAGAGAAAAGGGTAAAGAGCGCGCCGGAGGAGCGAGCGGGAGAGCAAGAGGGTGAGAGGGCCATCGAGAGGGAGGAGGGTAAAGGGAGGAGGGACGTTTCACCGCGGCAGGGAAACGGCGGCGGAGTGCCGGCACGCACGTTGAATCTGCTAAACGCTCTCGCTCGTGCGTGAAATGCCTCGATATCACTGTTTTATTTCGGCCCGTTCGTTCGTCGCCGTTCTCTCCCGCTTCTGCAATTCCGTCCTTTTTACCCTCCGACCAGCCGACCGGCATGCAACCCTTTCTCTCGCCGCGCACTCGTGCCCGCTCGTGCAGATTTGATGACCCTCCCGCCACGATTTGACGATGATTCAATTGTCCACGGGCAACTAAAATGAAGCATCCGCAGGCTTTTCCACCGACTGGCCTTTCATTGGTGGCGCGTTTCCGACACTTGGAACAGTCTGTTGGTTTAACTGCGGCAGGTGCATGTACAAACGAGGAATATAAATGAACTGCTGCTTGATTAAAATATTGTAAAATCAGTTGCACTTCACAGCACGTTTAATTAAAGTAATCGCAACGAACATCATAATGAACGAGAAATTTAATTGGTCAATTAATCTCCGTAATATATAGAACATATATAGAGAGTTGAAATTGAAATGAAAATATATAACATTATATTTCGAATTCCGGTCGATCTATAAATCACGTAATAACTCAAATGTAACGTGTTCCTCGCGCGACATTAATAAATCCACGCGCACAGAGGTCGTTAAAAAATTTGTCGGCGATCTCTCCCAGACAATATCGCCGCAATATCGTTGAACGACGATCGATAAGTCGATAAATCGCGGAGTGGCCCGTTCGGCCAATTTAATTAATAATTATCGACTCGAGGAGGAACGCCCTGCACAATGGCGATACTTCCTTCTGGCGTAATCCTCCGAAGATTAACGAGCCCGTACCAGAAGGGACCGTTCTCCGCTGCCACCCGCCGCCTTCCCGATCCTCCTCACCGCCCTTCCTGCGCTATATCGTCCTCTCTTATAGCCGCAAGACGCCATGGCGCGCCTTGCGGTGGTTGCGGCAAGAACCCTCGCCGTACCCGCATTAACGCAATTATGAATTTGTCGCGTTGGGATCTGACAATACAAGATGTCGCAGCCATTCTCCCGCCGCATCTTCCCACCCAGCCAGGAGCCGCGCCCGAGACCCTTAGCCCGGCTTTCCTCGTTTACACTAAAACCGATTTTGCGGACTACTATATGGATCGAGACGACGTGACGTAAATGCAATTTGCCCGACCACGTGGATGGCCGTGTGAGCGTGTTGTGTGAGCACGACAATAAGGAGAACACCAGTTATTAATTATCGCGATACGCGCTCGTTAATAGATCATCGCGGCGGATTTGATCGCCAGCTGCGCAGTCAAAGCGCACAGTCAAAACGCCCGTGACGTTTTGAGGGAAACGAGCAGGGAGGCAGCTCCGATGCTGTCCGTGAAAATTAATTGGAATAATCAACGTCGGTGCCGTCATTTAAAAGCGGAACAGCGGACGCTTCGCGTGACGCTGACGGCCACGCATCCGTAGCCGTTGCCTACGTACATACGAGTACGCATCGTGCGTCAAGCAACATTGTCTCAACTTCGAGCCGCGCGAAACGACATTAACAACCGCAACTCCGCGCCGCGGATCTTCCTCGCGCGTCGCGCGTCACGCTGAATGCCCAAGGAGTTATTCACCGCGACACCGCTTTCGCTGCTGTCGTTTCACCCTCGCGAATCAATATCCGATGTATTTCGTGTGCCCGCCTTGTTAGCCGTGCCGTTCGTTTTGCGGCGTGGGAAGCGGGTGTAGTTTCGGCGGCCCTCTAAGTTAGTTTCGAACGGTCCCGCAGCAATAGCAGTAGCACAGCGGCTGGTTTAGTCCTCCCTTTCTCTCTCTGTTCCTCTCTTTTCCTTTCTCTCTCTTTCTCTTTCACTCTCTCCGGTATCGTGCGGTAGCGCACGACGGGTGGGACGAGAGGATCGTTGCGGCTCGCCGCAGGCGACTGCTGCGACCTGCTCTCCTCAGCGACAAATTCCTCCTCCCGGCTCGATCGGCTTCACCATGGCTCCACCATGGTGCGTTTCTCTTCTCGCTCCTCATCAGGGTGAGTCGGCGTCACCATGGGCTTATCCTCGTGAGCTTACGTCGCGCAAGAAAATCAATCGGCCGGATCCGCAAAGCAAGACGCGAGCTCCCCGATCTCGCCTATCCGGAACTCACGGAAGAGCCATGGAAGCCGGCCGGGCGATTCTAAACATCAAGGAGCTAGGGACTGCCTAGTCAGCCCTTAATATCGTGATAGTCGGATCCGCGCGCAAACAATCCCGTAACCTTCGGTTAAGCGCCGACCAGCCCGGCAGGGTGGCGTCGGTCCGACCGCTGTTGGCCCTATTATCGCTAACTAATAAAGGGCCTAATTGAAACGCCGGGCTTTTGTTTCCGGCACTCGTCTTTCCAAAAGCGCCTGACCCGGCTGTTTGACCGGCACTCGAAGCACCGACAAAACGGAATTCCCCAGCAAAGTGGAGATTGATCGACAATGCTTCGAAGTCAAGAGCTATGATACTGTCTGTCCGCGTGCATGGAATGTATTATATATATATATATATATATATATATATATATGTGAATACATTAATTTTAGTCTAAAGTTGAAAAGTCTGTTAAACAATCCATGTAATCTGGAAGGAATTGCGTGTGTAATAATATGACCAATTTCTTCGTGACTGAAAAAGAAAACGTCGACGATAATCCAGCCATAATTCATAGATGAAAGCGATCGAGATCGTTTATAATCGCGGCGCACATACAGCCGGCGCCGTGCTCGTCTACAACTATTTTCTGCGAAGGGGAAAGAAGAAAGTTCGTGATCGCGGTAAGTGCCGCTATCACGAGAGATCACTTGCGACGCGATTTTTGCTCTGGGCAAAAGCTTCGATACCATTGTCGTGATGCCATGCTCCTAAATTCTGCGCGTGTCGTGCCTGCTAGAAGCAGGACATTATTCTTCAGAAACGCAATCATATATCCGCGTTCCCCAAGTCATTAAATTATTTATACCATTACCTATCGGGAAACCATATGCAGCAGAAGTTCTCTATGCCGCGAGTTCTTTCAATCATTGTCTTTATCGTGGCGATCGAGCTCATGAAAATCGTAAAACAGAAAAAACGTCGGAAAACAATCGCTCATTGATAGATTGTGGATAACTCTAATGCCAAGAATTCTCGTTTAATAGAAGATATTTTCTATAACTTGCAAAAGAGCAGGCTTTCTCGGCATAAAAATGATTAATTTGCAAACTATTACATAAAAAGACAGATAATTTTAACAAGGTAGTCTTTAGAAAATATATAAAAGACTTGCATTTCCCTTTAGCAGTATCTCTAAACAAATTTAATCTTAATAAAAATTTAATAAAGTGCATCGAGTTCGGATAATTTAATTATAAATTATAAACTTGTGATAAAAGGAGGATTTCATTATATTACATGCACATTGCACATAGATCAGATTTCTTATTAAAGTTTCGCGCGATTAATATTTTCTTGACTTTTTTAAATATATTCTTTTACATACGAAAGGAGACTAAATCATAAGGATATAAAGAATAAAATTGCATGTGAAAATTTTGTAAAAATTATGAGAAAACGGCCAAGATAATCGAATGCTATGCATCGTGCGCGTGATTTTTCATTCTTTGTTCGAATTGAAAAAATACAAAGAAGAGAACGAGAGAGGGAGAGAGAACGGCTCGCGTGCTGTGAAAATAGTAAGATAAAAACTTACCTTGCTGGCGTGCGGTTGGACTGACTGTTCGTGAGAGAGACTGCTGCAAATCGGCCGAGAAGGCAGCCTGCCGTGTTTTGCTCAGATATAACTGCAAAAGGAAACGAATTACGGAAAATTATTCTTTCGACGTCAATCCTAATTTATAAGCAAAGCGTTTCTTTAATTGCTTGTACTACATTATGAAGAATCTCCGTAATGCGGAAAGACAGACGTGTCGTGACTAAATCGAGCCGCGTTACCGTGTGCCATATTAGATTACGAGATGCAAAAATATGGGCAAATAATTTAATCATAAGCAGGAAACAACAACGTTTGAATCAGTTATCTTAACGTCATTATTAAAAAGTGGTATCTCATAAATAAAATATTACACTACGAGATCAATTACACACACAGAAAATACATAAATTTATAAAATACATAAATTATCATTTACGATCAAACCATCAACCATGTTACGCATAAATAAAAATATGAGACTAAAATTACACTTTTCATGTAGATGATAAAACAGTTTAAGTTTAATATAAATTTTCTATTTACGAGTTGTACGAGATTTATTTAGAAATTGCGTAAAACTTTACCAGTCTAAATATCACATAAGAGATCTCCATGATCAACATAGCTATGTAATTAATAAAATAAAGATATCGTAGCTGCCAAGATGTGCTACGCGTTCTCGCAGTCGCCTGAAATTCATTTTGTTCATCTGAAAGGTAAGTTGAACGAAGTCACAATCGGAGAGATTTGGCATCCCGATCACGCGCTAAGGGCGAGCCATCCCCTTTAATATTAAGACCAAATCGGACCGAGTCGCTTCGGTATAAAATAAAGGGCTGACATGCGAGCACGGCGGGAGAGCCGAGCCAAGCCGAGGGAGACGCCGAAGCGAGAGGGAGCCTCGCGAGAGTAACGGAGAGAGGCGTGGAAGACAGGCAGGGTAGGGTGGCTTCACCACCGCGGTGAGGGATGACTGAGCGAGTCGGTTAAACGGGCGTCTTCTTTCATAAATTTGGAGGGCGCCCCCGGATAAAGGTTTAGAATAAATCGTTTGGCCTGTTATCCACTCCGACGTCGGCGGATAACGCCAGACGAGAGCGAGCCCGAATGGCTCAACGATCCCTCCTCAGCCCTCTCCGCATGATCACACGTTGTACCGCTTTGAGACGCATACGTTTTGCCTTGCGCTTTGATATCCATCACAAAATAATTTAGACTTTCATCAGTACGTCACTTTTTCCTTGTTAAAATGTACATCGCGATGTAGATGATTCGATTAAAGGATGTACAGGATGTATCGATGTGTCGAGATCTCGTGTACATACTGTCTCCTAGCTATGCACACTTTGATGAATTTAATACGAAAAAACGGAACTTTTTGACAAAAAGGAATGAAATGCTGTTGTTGACATTTGCGTGTTGCCAATATTTATTTTGTAAAGAAGAACTGTTTTGTAGGAACAATCTAGCTACTAGAAACGTTACGTGTTATGTATTACGTGTGTTCTGTGAAGCAACCGTATACGCGAGACTGACTGTCTAAAATGGCGAGCGCAATATGAAAGTTCAGGCGGGGGTGGCTAGAATGCTCATAAATACGTCCTCGAAGATCGCACAAATCGCTCGTTCAAGACCAATCCCCTTCGACGTTCCCCGCGAGAGATACGAGAGGGAACCCTTCTTCGTCTCGCGTAGAAATACGCACGGCGATATGGCGAATATACGCGCGACTTACATGCACGCACACACGTAACGTACGCAAAGTCCGAACGTATCACACTCTGGCGTAAAAGAAAAAGGAAGATGATGAAGAAGAAGGAGAGAAGCAAGGGGAGAAGTGAGAGCAAAAGAGAGAGAGAGAGAGAGAGAAAGACCAGGCAGAAAGCCAGTCCAATTTCTCAAACCTGTCCAATCTGTGTCGTATGCAAAATCAATCACGCTCTACCCTGCCACACCGCCCTCGCCAGGAACCCTAGGGGCCCTACAATTTTCAAATCCATCCGTAGCCACGCGGTAATCCAGCTCTTGAAGCAAAACTTCTCACCGATCTGAGACGGAGTCCTGCTATCGAAGCATCTTTCTCGATCCATCTCGTCCTTCCGACAATCACCCATATGTAACGTGACATGTATGTGTGTATCGTACAGTGCACGTGGACTTCCGGCGCGTTTGTTTTTTGAATGCATTATCAGCAACGAATAAGGTAAAATGAGCTGAGAAAGAAAACTTACTTTTCTAGACAAAATAAAAGAATTTTGTAAACTTCTAGTAAATGTTCCTTTTCTCTATTTATTTATTAAAATGGTGGCATGACAGTATCATAAATTGCTAGTAATAAAATTTATAACAAAAGAGAGAAATATCTAATACATCTATTTTTAATCATAACAAGATATATTATTATGAGAGAGAATCGCAGCAATCGAACGTATTCTGGCGAAAGAATAACAGCCTTTGAAGCTGCATTGAGATGCACCCGTAACCCCGCTCAACGTTATAAAGTTTATATTGAGCCTTTGAATCATGGTAATAATATCGTCGAGCGTGCTCAAAAGGCGAGCCGGCGACGCGGAGGAAGACATTTTAAAAAGTAAAATTCCGAAAGTCATTAGGAACTATCGGCGTATCGGACGTTTGTTTCGCCGTCCTGTCCATTGATATGCATTACCTTCGATCGCCAGCCGCGATCATTAAAGGGACCTAAGGGCGCTCTGTAAGGGTTTCAAGGCCGGGTGACCGCCTCGAAAAAGTAATTTGTCCTTTGGGGCACGAACTTCAAAGTGCACGCGGGACGAATGTCCCGCGTGCGGGCTTGCTACAACAAGCGGCGTTCTACTTGCGCCCCTTTCTACTTGGCGCCACTGATCAGACTTGCTGATTTTTGCCGTCGCAACGTCGGCGGTGGACCTTGTCCACCGATGCCTGTCAAGGGCCCCGGCTGTCGAAGCTCTCAGCCCCGAGAAGACGGAGAGAAGCGGGAGTGCGCCACGAGGGGTGCGAAGAGTTTAGCATACGCATTTTGTACATTGAAATCCCGACACGTTCGTCCAACTTTAAATTGAAACCCGCCCGACGCGCGTCGCCTCTCCACCGTCGATAGCCGTTGTCGTCGTCGTCGTTGTCGTCATCGTTATCTCCCAGGGTGTCGCCAAGACAATATCAAAAGATTATGTAATAGCCGGAGGAATTTTGAAATAACGCTCGCATGAAGGAACCAAGTTTCGAAAACTTCAGTTTTTTTTTTAATTAATTAATTAGAACATAGTGTGAATGTAGTTAGAAAGATATTTTTGTATTTTATTTTTATTAAGACGAAAAATTCACATTATGGCAGAAAAGATAGAGAGGCTAGTAATATATAGATAGAAGGCCCTAAAAATGCGAAATAGCAATGAGAAGACAAGGAGAGAACGTGATACTTGACGTCCTATTGACTAGCGTAAAGTTTCCATAAAATAGTTACAGCTTGTTTACGCACACTAAAGACCCGGAAGCTGTTACATCGTTATGACGGGAATATGGTGTTTGCACCGCCACTTTCCTCGAGAGTTTAAATGGCACCATGTATTAGAAGTCTGGCAAATACGATGAATGCCGAAGCACTAATAACACGAAATAATCGACTTCGTCGCAGCGAATCTCCAAATTTCGTTGTGCGACATTACGCGAAGAGACGATAGTGAAATCGGGCATTTTTAATTAAATAATACTAATCACAGAGGGCAACCCTCCTGCGCTCAGGCAAATCTCATCTCGTTCTTTCCCTGGACCATCCCCCGTCGCGCTGCCTTCTTCCTTTTACCCTGTCTTACCGAGCACCACCTCTTCTCTGGTCCCGCGAATCGTCTCTCTTTTAGTCTTCGAATTGTAATTAACATTTGGTTCTCCCATTAGTGTAATTAAAGTGCCATTCCATAATCTAGGAGGCCGAGAGAAGAGAAGAGGGGCACCTTATCTTTCAGACTTCAGCCCCGGCTGCGGGGGTCGTTTTAACCCCCGCTGAGCGCCTCCAGCCTCCCTTTCCGGGTCTACGCCAACCGTCGGTTGCCCGTAGTTTCCTTCGGTGATAACTCCTTTCCGCGGGAGAACCCCCCCCGCCGCTGGGAGACGGGAAATCGCGGCAGGAAAAAGAAAAACGGTGATTAAAACGTTTGGAAATCCGATATCGTATATTCGCGTACCGAGTCGTCTATTCGAGATGGCGCGTACGCAAACTGATTTTGCCATTTCCGTTTCTTTAAAGGAAAGAAGTTAAAAACGCCAAATCTTTAAAGGAGATAGTTATATCGATCTGTAAAAGAAATTCATTGCCTGCGTCAGTAATATTGTATTGTAACTATATACAAATTTTAAACAATATTTTATCACATTATCCTGACAGGCATAATAATATGTTTGAAGGATACGCGATAGCAGAGATCTCGACTCAAAAACAGAATAAATAATACATAGTTTGTCTTAAATTTATAAAATGTACATTTGTCTAACTTTTTGTTTATGACATATTCGAGGTTGCGGATACGCAAAACACATTGCACGGGAGATAATCGGCGGAAGGTGTCATTCGCAGATTGGATTCGCTGGGGGCGCAGGAGGTCGGACAAAACGATAAAGATAAAGGGCGAGATGAGAAGGGTGCCAGCAACGGTAAAATAAAGAAGAGCAAGGAGATAAGAAAAGGACTGCCTACGTTGACATTTTCCGGTGGTTGAGTTAATAATGCGCGCGGTACACACAGCCGCGTCGAGCGGCGGGGATGGATCTCCGCACAAAGTGCCATCATAAAGAAGCGCGGATGTGTTTATTCGAGAATTTGCCTTTTTCCCACCGTCTCCCCCGCACGACCCGGATGCTGCGAGATTTTTATCTTATTTTTCGACGATGATCCTGTCCGGGGATTTATATACTCTCGGTCCTGAATCGAAGAGGAGGGCGCGCAAGCGATAGAAAAAGAAAACAGGAGAGAAAAGGAAAGAGAGAAGGCAGGGGAGAGAACAACGAAGAAGTAGGAAGAATCACGATGCAATTATTTTCGTTCCAGCTCGTGAACGGATTTTAAGGCCGTCCGGTCGCTGGACCGAGGAGAGAAAAGAAGAAGCGCAGGAAGTCTGAAGGCCAGAAAGAAGGATTAACCTCGTCAAGTGGGAGAGTCCGTGACAAAGACGTTAAAGTGGTCGAAGGGATGAGATATATCGCCCCGAAATCTGGGGTGAAATGCTCACATCGTCGAGCATCATGGGACGGCGAGACACTAATGGCATTTTTATTATTTCTCTCTGGAGCCCCGCAGTAATGGGGCGCCTGTATGGTCCATTGGACACGTGACAGAATTGACAGCTTCTCACCTTTTCCACGACACGCCGATTTCCTGCGATACAGGCGTGAAGAAAGCTCGCTCGGTTCACATCTGGACGGATAACTTCTTTTCACGATACTATTATCTCAATAGAGTTTCATGATATCTCCCATCAACATCGTTTTCAAATATTTATCCTGTACCGGCTTCTCGATATTGTCTAAAGCAGATTTACTGAAATAGCTGAACTAGGTCTTGTCAAAAAAATGTTACAATATCTTTCCGATGTTATCTCAGCAAGCTTTCAGAAGAAGCTTAACAAATGTTTTATATAAAGCAATATTATGTCGATAATAAAATTGGGATACTTTGTATGCTTGCAAGAAAAGAAACGTGAATAATTTTACGATGTATATCAGCGAAGTATGTACTTATTCCCAGCCGTTTTCAAAATATCTGATGCCGCAAGATCGCAAATCATAAGTAGCTCGCCGCAATGTACGAGCCATTGCCGTTCCACGTACCCACGAAGCCGTTGGGCTTGTTGGGTTTTGATGAATGAGCCTAACATAAAGCTGAAGTATGGTAAAAGCTGCCGTGGCTACCGCCGTAATATTCTACCCTGGGAGCTTTTAGAATCGCTAATGACTAATGGCACCAAAAGGAGCCCCCTCCGATGAATGTTGCCTCGGTTCACGGATTAACGTTTCGTGTGATTCCAGCTCGAAATTTCTGATCTCGCCGTCCAAGGACGTGAACCTGACTTGCTGATGCCACCCTTTCACTTACGTCGCTCTTTCATACAGAATTTTCTCGTCCCTGATTTGTTGCAACATTGATAAAGAAATTGCTTTAAAATAGTAACTAAATTGTGTCATACAGCATCTCTCGACAATATCGCATTAATTTAAATAGAAACTCCCGTCTTGTCACGCTTCTGAATTTAATAATTCAATCTTTTTTCTCCCACATCACTCGTTCTAATGCAGTTTTAATTTCGGTTCCTTAGCTCCTCTTCGCTTGGGATAAAATATATCATCGCGCACGCACACCAACACACACGCACGCGCATACACGTGACTATCGTCGGACGAAAAGTCAGACTTTACTCAAGTATTATGAGCGACCACGAAACATCACGCGAAATAGGCAGCAGGTTTAGGCAGAGCTTACGATTGCTCGTGGACCGAATAGTTAACGAGGAAGGGACGGCGAGAGAGAGAGAGAGTGAAAGATCGAAAATGAGAAAAAAAAGAGACAAGAGCCAGAGGGGCGCCGAGTCTAGAGGTGCGGATCGCGGTATGGGTAACGAAAGGGGGAGCCAAAAAGTACTTTAATATACGGCAATCCCCTTGGCTTGGAACTCGCAAACTCGGGCCGAGCAGCTCACCGCCCGCCTCCGCGTATTCCTCTCGTCGCAACCGCGTGGCTTCCGATGAAATTTCGCATCTTCCACATGAGCCGCCTTTGATGCCCGCCACTGCCATTCTAATTGCGGAAACCTGTCGCAATCGGCTTGCGAAAGTCGCCGCTGCGCGAAGTGAAAATCAGTGCGAAGCCGAACACGCAGCTCTACGTGCAATGACCGTAATGACACACACGTAAAAATGTTAGAAATAGTTTCTTTTTTTTCATAAACACACGAATTCTCGTTCCATTTGTGTGTCTTCGTAATGTCGGAATATTCTTTGGAATTTCATATAAGGCAGGAAGAGGGAAACGAAATTGCGCGAACGCACGTGTGCGTCGCCGGCTGAAAAGAAACTTAAGCTTAGAAAATCTGTTTATCTTGAATAATAGAAGTAAATGAACGGCTCTATATAGAGTGAACGAGCCAATAATTGAGAAACGACGGGGACAGAGGAGTAGTAATTCCCTAGCTCGGTTCTTTCCTCTCTTTTTCCTTGGAAGCCAGCTGATCACGCTTCTCCGCGGCTAAGTCCCGTGAGGATCCAACACCAACGAGGAACTATCTCGTGAGCGAACCAGTCATTTATCCTTTTATCGAGCTCCCTATTTCTGCCACGGACTTTAACGAGCAACGACTTCATGTCGGCAAGCGAACGGAAAGAAGATTCCCTTACATGGGTTTGGCAAAAAAACAAAATAAAATAAAAATCAAATGATTAAATTGTGTATAATTGTAAAATATAGCAAATGGCAAGATGTACATAAATTATTTGACGCAACGCTTCGCATTTTACGTCCTGTTCATGTTATTAATTTTTGTTGCCACTGTTAGCGCTACCGATCTGAGCCTTGCATGGATTTCCTTAACGAGGTTTGTCGCTAATCACCGTCGAGAAACTGTTTGCGTGTAATTTGTTTATACCACGGCTACACGCACCCAGCCATAATTCCTCGATTTTATCCGGCCCTTTGGTCTCCACGGACGTTTACGTGCGGCGCCAGAACCTCGTCGATTATCGCGTCTGCCCCAAGATTTCATTTGAGAAAATCGACATTTTGCATAGAGCCGCGTCCGTGCAAGCAAACTTACGAGAACAGTCTTTTGTATAATTTAACTATAGGTTAAAGGTTACTTTTCGCACTTTAGATGCATTTTGAATATTATACATGAGGAATTTATAAATTAACTGAGTTCAAATGTCATACTTGAAAATGTTACTTTTGTTTTTCATTTCCTTTATTGTTGGAATATTTTAGACGTTTTGCCTTTGCTTCCAAAAACCTGTGCTCACGGATGTTCAGTTGGATTTGTCATCGCAGTTATTGCGCATTGTCACGGCGGAATACATTTAAGACGCGTCGCGACGCCTTCCAACGACGGAGACGTCTGTCAGGCCGTACGACGGTGCTAACTGAAGCTGTTGCGAGATATTGGGAACGGAATCTCGGTCTTCTCTTTAACCCGCGGCGGGGCGTAAACGGCGTAAAAGCGGCACCACCCCCTTATCTACATATCAAAAAGGCAATCCGGGGAACTCGCTTATGTAAACGGCGCGGGTGGCCCCGTGTCCCGACTGGGGATGAAAAGAATTTCGAAATCCGCGCGCTAATAAACCTGCTCTCTGGCACCGCGACGACCGCCGTCGAGGGAGGCTCTGACGAGGTATTCGTGGGGTTAAGCTCTTTAAGCTGCGGATTAAGCGAGGCGGCATGAGAATTTAAAGTTCCGTGCCGACGAGGCCCAGGCGAACTCTCCGGCACGTACACCCCGTGGATGCAAAAGTCTCAATCAAAAATATATCAGCGGATATTATCCGGATAGTCATGTGGCCAAGACTCAACTCCCGCGAAAATATCAACTTCCGTAGAAACGTTTGAAAAACATACATGAAAAAAATCCATATATTGTTCTATTATAAATATTCTGCTATTTTTGTTATATCTAATTCGATTTACTCAATAACGCGTAAAAAATTTGTTTTATATATTTTCACAACTTTACAAACAAGTATCTACTTTGTAATAATTATTATATTCAGTATAACGGATGAAACAACAATCATTTATTTCCTAGAAGAACATTAACGCGATTCCAGGATATGAAAGTTTTAAACTCGCTCAATGCACTCCTTGCTGAAAGCACCTCACAAGAACAATGAGCTTAAAAATAATTGAGGTTAATAATAATACGCGGAGAATGGTACTTCTACGGCACGGTCCACCGCCGGATCCTCGACCTATGAAAACGCCAGGGACCAGCAATCACGGCGGAAAGAATTTAATCAGCTCAAGGACCGGCGAGCATTTCCAGGCGAGAGAGTCCTCCAGCCTCGCCTCTCTGCATTCACCTTCGATCAACCCCCGTTCGTCCGTCCCCCTCAATGCCGCGGATATGTATATTCCTCTCTCGCCTCTAATTCGAGCGTTCGTCAGGCTGCACACACGAGCCATTATGTGGCCGGTTCTCATTAGCATTTAATGCTGGTGAAACTTTGATTTTCCAGCGGCCGGAGAGGAACCATCCACTCGTGCCGATTACGATTTTCCGCCAAACTCGAGCATGCCTTATAAAGCTCCCGGCTTCTGTCGGCCATGAGGGTTGATTTCGAGTAACTATTATTTCATTCAAAAGGGCTCGGGAATCGGAAAGACTGGACTTAGGCAAAGTAGACGCTCGTTAGTCGCTTAATTGAGGAATAACCTTACGCACTTACATCGGTCTGTGATCTCAGGAACTCGCTGAGCATTAAAGATTAAATTATCGAATGCAAAATGCGATCACCGGATTCAGATCGAGGGAATATCAAATATCTCATGAATCATTTTGAATGTTACCGTTGATACTGTAAACTTTAAATAAGCTTGTTAATAATAAATTATAGTAAAAAAATTATAGTAAAACAATTTATTTATTATTCGTTTATTAAAGGATGTATTATATTTGCGAATAAATGCAAACATAAGAAAGCCGTTTTACATAATAACTTGATTTCGATGTTATCATATTACTCGTTTTCATGATTTCTCGATGATATCAGTAAGTCACTTTTGTTACAAATACTTTTTTATCTAGACGCGTACGCATCAATGCTTATTATTAAAATATTTAATCAACTTTAAGAGTTCTGATGGTCCCAAGGAATGGTTCCATAGACTACATAATTTAATTAATATTCCTGCTTCGATTAAATCCCCGCCTGCACGTGAGCCTTGAGCCTGATAAGCGATTAATCCTGCACGGCCCCGATAAGACGATGCTACGAGACAAAAGGGTATATAGGTGGTAAGGTAATAACCAACGTCGCGGCGCGAAACGAGCCAATTAAGTGGACCCTACGAAATTGATTTTTAATTGAACCGGCAAAACCGATGACGTTAATAACTGGTGGTGCCCGCTAGCATATAATTAATCAAATTGTAACCGCTATATGCTGGAAATAATATGTCTCGACTCTCTCGGAAGCCCGCGCAGCTCATTAACGCGTCTGCATCTAGTACATTAATTACTGCCTAGCGACTATGCTTTGGACACTTCGTACATCACACACAAAACCAGCTACACAACTAATTCAAAAAAACCAGCTTCAAAATACCCAAGCGAAAAAAAGAATTGATGGTCAATGAACGACGTAAAATGTACGTAAGAAAAATGTCTGAGCCGAACACCAAATGTGCCTATTGTGCGAGGGGCGACAAATTATGTCCTCAAGTAGCGTTCAACGACGACGAAGGGTGGCACAGAAGGGAAGCGCATAAACGAGCGAAACATCCTCGTAATTTTACTTTTAGCCCGAGACGTTTCCAGCCGGGCAATGGGTCTCGCGGTCCCACCGTCGTCATCCTATCGCCTCCGAAACCCTAAGCCCTTCTCCTCCCGCCCGCTTTTGGCGGCTAATGTCTTTTCTGTGTCACGCTAGTCGGTCGTCCCTCGGCAACGCCGGCGGAACGTCCTGCCGAGACATTATCCTATTTCGCGAGCCACTCTCCCGTCGACGTCGCGCGGGTAACGAGAGTAACGAGTAACCCGCGTGAAAATCACCCTCGGAGATATCATTGGCGTATCCACACTTGACGCATTCACCCCCATGGCGGTCACCGGTGACCGGCGCTGAACTTTCCGTCATGATGATCACTGGTAACCGATATCAATATTTCTATAAGATACATGAATAATAGATATTATAACACGAAATTATTTATAGTTGCAAGAAAATGAATATTTAATAGTAATAGAAGAACATAATAGATAAAATGAATCATCTGTCGCATCGTAAACAACTTAATATTTTTGTTTATTTGTTAAAATTATGAAGAGATGAATATGTGGACATGTCACGATAGTTTTAATAATCGAGTTGGCGTGAACAAAAACATGTCAACTAAAGCATGTTTGATGGTAAATGTGTTAACAACAAAAAGTAATTATATAATATTAATAAAGTTATATAACGAAATAAGAAATATTAAGAAAAAGACTTAAAAAGGAATCTTCCAGTCATTATAAAGCACTACACTACAAGATTAACGATGACAATGACGATCTTACGCGACAGATTTGGAGATTAAAGGCCCGCGATACATCGACCAGCGGAAGGCGACACTGCATCACTCGGTAACGTAAGAACCGAGCAATTTGTTGGTATCAGGTGCGCGGGCTATCTCAACTCGTAAGCCCTCGGTTTCGTCCTCTACCGGCAATTAACTCCATTACCACTCTCTAACATCGTAGGCTGAGCTGCCTGCCACGAAGTGCGCATAACTTGTTAAGCCTTTGGGCTCTGGACTTAGGCCCTTCGGGGACCGAAGGGACGCAGGGTAAGATCGAGCGACGACGCGACGTCCGTGTTACATTGCGCCGACGAGACATTTCGAGAAACATCAACGAAATCTCAACTTTTGTCTTGCATTCTCTCGCAGCGATAAACTCGAAGACAAACTCGATAGAGAACAGTAAAACTCTCGAAAATAAAATTAAAGTTAAAACGTACTTCTTGAGAAAAATTCAACGTCAAGCATGCGTCAAAGTCATGAAAGATTCTACCTAGTCCGGGAAAATTTACATTACGAGAGTATCGATCAAGCCAGTTAATTGCCAATAACTTAATGAAAAGCGGTGCACTTGTGCAAAAGGGAGAAACCGAGCGCACACTGCGGTGTATAAAGTTAACTAAACTAATGTGCGCAACATTTCACACAAAACTCGCGAGCGCGAAACAAACGGACGAACTGGGGGCTTTTCGAGTGGACAAATCGCACTTCGCAAATGAAGTTGCGAAACGTTTCTGCTTCCGCGGACCGGCGAGCCATCATGCCGTCTAGCGAAAGCATGATACATGTGGCATTAGCGTGGCACCGAGAGAGATGGAAACCGGGGCTGCTACCTCTCGCAAATGTACGAAGCCCCATGAGTGCGCGCATCGCCATATAACTCCGTCTCGGTTCGATTCATATATTCATAGGGAAATAGCAGGGCGCGTGGGAGAACCCGTGGAGTCTCGGCTCTTGAGGGCGAGGGTGGTCCATGTGTGGGAACGTATGTGTCGCGATTGCCACCGGTCGCGACCTCATGCATACATCACGGACAGAAAGTGATGGAACGCACCCGCGGCACCTTGGGTCACCTACGACGGCGCAAGACCATCACCCTGACTGATTGCCAACTCCCATGGTGAACTGCGCGACGACAAAGACGAGGACGAGGACGACTTCTCTTAACCGCCCCGCCATCCCGTCACGTTGTCGCGGTTTCAGAAACGCGGAAGGTGCCACGTAAATCATGGGACCACCGCTAGATCACGTTGAAGATTAATGACGACTGGAACGGCCGTCGTGGCTGGCCTCGTACATCTATGCCCGCGTTACGGGTCGCATAAGAATCTGCGAGACTGAGGAAGAAAGCCGTTCGTCGTGAAATTTATGTTCTGTGATAATAATCCAGTTTGCAATGCGCAACTGTGCGAGGCTAAAAAACTTGAAATGGCTATGGTTAATAATTGCAAATGTGCACATTAACATTATTGCTTGATTATACAATACATGAAGAAACAGAGATGAATATGACTTACTATAATTTGTTCTGCTCTCAATGTTGAGTAATTTTGTCTCTGTAATATTTGATCACTATTGCAACCATCAATTACAAATAAATTTTAAATAACACGAATGTACGTATCTTCTTTACTAAAATAGACAAGAGAAGATACATTAAAGAGAGACAATGTTTCTGAATGTATGAAATAAAACATTACTTTGCGACTTTACGTCACTCGTAATTCCCCGGTATAACGTTAATTAGCTAATGTCAAGACGTTGTGATTTGCAACGTGCTATGTATAGACTCAACATAACTACGCCAAAATGTCCTCGTAGAACGTGGCGTTCGCGTGAGCAAAGAGGCGGAAGGCAGTAACAGAGAAGACGATGGAGTGTTTACGAGCGAGGCGGTATTAGATGGATGTAGTCAACGCGTAATTGCCACCGATGCGGCAACTCGCTTCCTGCATCTCGCAGCTGCCAACGTCTGACATTTGTTCCACGCACACAGTGAACGGCTACGCTGATCAGCACTCCTTCCTTCCTTCCGATGTTCATCCAACACAACATACAAATATTGTCCTAATATTCCACATTTTTCATTACATCCCGAATATATGTATGAAACTGAATAAACAAGGCGCATCATCGTACATTTACCAAACACTATCAGAAAAGAAAACAGTTACTATTAATATCCAATTGTTGCGATGCTCTTCCCGAGATCTTCGTTCGAGTTCATCGCGGAATCTGTCCGCGGGAAACGTGCGGGCCATTTGGTGCTCGCAAATATTTGAGAAACGCGATAACAAAATTCTTATTCCACTCCGATGACTGTCAATGGTCAAAAGGCGTTTTCGGGGGGAGAGGCCTTCTTCCTCGAGACCCACAAGTGACCATTGCGGAAAGGGTGTTCAAGAATACGCGACAGAGCGGGTCGGGGAAGGATGGGACGGCTGGAAAAGCAGAGGTCGAAGGGATGGATCGAGGTCTAAGCACGTTCTCACCCTTGGCACCGCTCGTGAGGACCCTCGGAGGGCCTAACGAGCGGCTTTGTCATTTCTGTATGTCCCGTCTCGCTCTTATCCATCGCGCGTTCTCCGTCCGATGCTCTCTCTTAATGATGGTTGCCAATAGTGGAGCACGTAAATAGGCAACCCACCCTCTACCCCCCGCTCACGCCACCATCATGCGGGACGAGCATGGGTACACGCTCGCTTACCGTCGTTACACCCTGAAGAACACCGCGTTCGCATTCACACGTGCCGGTTTATCCGCGGACACTTTGAATGCGTATTAGCGCTAATTTCGGGAGAGGATGGAGCTCCCCGCATTAGCATCCAGGCTTGCGACGAGAGCTTTGACAATTCAGCGCAGCTTCCGCAATCAGTACGCGTGAATTTAATCCTCCAGCGACGTTGCTACGAATGTCCGAAAACTACAGTTGTAACGTTGCATGCGTG